>NC_069133.1:5625436-6352936 GCF_026914265.1 Mya arenaria
CCACATCATCGTTTAACTTTTTGCCATAGAATCTGCTGATCTACGCCCGTTTGTCTTTTCATTCAGGATATGTTTTATTGGCTTCTATTTTTTGCTGTGCCACCACTACCACCACCACCACCACCACCACCACCACCACTACCACCACTACCACAACCACCACCACCACCACCACCACCACCACTACCACTACCACCCTCTCAATTAAAAGCTATATGATATTTCGCGGCTTTTTTCTTTTTGCATTTCACCAAAAATACCCGGAAAGATAATGATTATCTTACTTTCATAAAAAAATATGCCACCGATACATATATGACTTAAATAACCATGCTAAAACCACTGTTGCGTTTAACAAATATGTGTTCATTGAATGTTTTTAACACTTAATCAACTATGTAATTATTCAATATAAACGTAGCATTTGATGTGTATAATCAAGGATTAAAATTCGACATGTTGCAAATTATTGGGGTATGGTATGCAATGGGGCTGTTCAAAATGGGTGCAGTCCGAGTTATATCCATTGGAATGAGGAGTGGTATTAGCATTGTGCAGAATAGGGAAGTGTAAAATACGACGTCACGTTGTTATTGCTAGTAAAAGTGCTTTGTTTACGTTGGCGAATGGTTAGTTTTCTTACACCAGGCTTTCATTACTTACAACAAGGCCGACGTGGAAGTTAATATATTTCTACAAAGCTTGATACTGCTGTTACAATACATTAAGATTGGAAGCCGTGTTTAAACAGCATAACAATATTTATGATATTACTTCAAATAAGAAGCAAACTTTTGAACTCCATGTTAATTACAAAACGTCCTGTTCCAAACCCACCTTAATATGTGTTAAGTAGTTTCGTATGATGAATTGACTTATGATGAATACCTGCCCCGAGTTTTTAATGCTTTTCGCTTATAATTTATTCCCAGCTGTAGGGGAGAATCTTTGCGTATCAATGAGCCGTTAAATGGCGAGAGCCCATCAGCCCTGCTGTTTTATTCCACTGTTAATGTGTCAATCATTCCTGAGAGAGAATGGTTTGGAGTCCTATTTTTTAGTTCTGCGTCCGTTGCGATGTTTGGTTTTGCAAAACAAAAACATAATAAAACAAACAAACAAAACAAATTATATTTTACAGAAAAAAAAAACTGTGCATGTCTTTCAGAAAAAAAGCAAACAACAAATGATTTATTCCAATAGCAAACTATCCGAATTCATTGAAAGAAGGAAAAAACATTAATTCACACTTCTTCTTGTATAATAAACATTTCTCAAATTTTCGTTTACTGCTGTATTTCAGTGATTGCATAGTTGCTTATCTTAAATGGAATTGTTCACTTAAGACATTTATTTTCATCATATGTCAATGCTGATAAAGGAAACTGCACTGACTTAACAAATGTGCTATTATCAAGTCAGGATATCTGTTTGAAACGTCCGAGTATTTTCAAGCAATGCTGGTGTTCAAAATAAAACGATGTCTTAATATAGTGCGAGGACCTCTTCAAGGGCTAATCGAACAGTTTGTTGGAGACTGCTAGTGATGTAAATAAAGGAATCATGTGATTAAAGACTACTAAAAGTATAGTTGCACATTTACTTTAAAATGTCGTGCCTTTCTATAAATCAAGCCAGCATACAATCATTCTGGCATCTGTTTCATAAAATAACTTAAGATGTATACTTGATAGATATCTTTATATTTTCTTTCTTAGTTGTATATGCTTATCCAACGAAATATCGTTCCTAACAAATCACTCCTTCACATTTAAATTTATCGACAGGCAATGCATGCTAATGCTGTAAACCGTCCTTTTTGGCAACTTTTAGCAGTATTAGGCATTTATGTTGTTGATTCAAATGATGTCAAAACATTTCTTACTAAAAATATTACATTGCTCCATTAATTGAATTTAGGTTGACAAAGTTAAAGACGTAAATAACTACGAGTTCCAGCTATAAAGGCTTAGTGTTATACCATAGGGAATTACTTTACAGAGATACTCTCATTATAGAACTGTAAGAAGGCATAGTGTTTACTCCTTCAGGTTGACAAAGGTGAGATAAAAAAAGAACGTTGTTGATGTATGACTAATTGTACTTTGGGTTCATTTGTTTACATGTGATGTCTGTATATAGTTGTTTAGAAGATGAATTTTATTAAAAATTAGATCGAACTTTTGTTTTGTTTTCACTTGCTTATTATATCCCGTAATACAGGTACTAAATCTTTTAAATATCTTGTACTGGTTTGGAGTAGTGGGCAATAATAAAGATATTGCACGCAAATGATGCTGACGACGCCGAAGACAACGACGTCAAGGCTATGATGATCTCATAGCTTGTTTTCCTTAACAGAACAGTATAGCTTATAATTAAATGCTGGTATTAATACCATGAGTTATACTTCCGCTTCCGGTGTCAACAACCTGTATTTTTCCCTCGCACTTCAAAACATGTAAAAACCTCAACTTAACCCTCTTCCCGATGCAAACGTGAAGCAGCAAACTTTTCTAATGGGTAAAGGCATTAAATCCCACTCAAAACAACACCCAGGCTTAGACTCTGAACATTCAGACAGACAAACAAGGAGAAATCGAAGCCAGAAAAGAAAAGTTATCTCCCCTGGTGAAAAGTCAATTGACAAAAAATCAAGACATTCCTCTGGGTCTGACATTGGTAGCACTGACAGTAGATGTAAAAGCTGGGTAGATAATCATTGCAACTCTGAAACATTTGTAGAAATGTCCACTGCTAGTGCTAGTGCTCATGCACATACAAATACCTCAATGGAGACAGCATCTAACAGCAGTATAAATACTACTCCAGTAAATACCAGGAGTGTCCCTGCCCAATTTACACCTCAACAGCACCAGCAGCAGTACATCTATTCACCAACACCTGTTTATATGCAGTCCCCAGTCCAACTGGGGTCCCAGATGTCACTTCAAGGACCTCCCCACCCAGGAAACCCTCATCAAATATCCATATTAGCAGATCATGATATACAAAGAATTGTAGACTCACTGAAAGATGAAATAAATGCCATAGTGAATGTTGCCATACAGACTCAAGTTCAACCCCTAAAAGATGAGCTGACACACTTAAGGGCAAAGGTCAGTCACCTTGAAGGTGAAATGGATGCAGCAAACCAGTATAGTAGAAGAAACTGTATACTGATCAGCAACATGAGGGAGTTGCCTGAAGAAAATACCAATGATATTGCCATACAGGTGGCAAAAGAAGGTGGCCTTGATATTACACCCTCTGATATAGACAGGTCACATAGAAATGGCAAACCTAAAGTCAACAAACCCAGAGACATAATTGTGAAGTTTGTGTCCTACAAGACCAAACATGATTTTATGAAAATCAGAAAACAACTAAGGCAAAGGAAAAGCCAAGCATATATCAATGAACATCTCACCTCATTCAGGGGTGAACTTGCCTTCCAATGCAGACTCCTGAAAAAGAATCCCAAATCCCCTGTACTTGACACTTGGACCTATGATGGTAACATCTACATCAAAACAGAGGTGAAAGGCCACATGATCAGAGTCAACACCCACAATGACCTGGTTCAGTTTGGTTATAACCCAAACCAATCTATGAACTGAGAAGTGCCAGTGTTGGTCCTTCAGACATGAAGTGCAACCATTTGAGTCTTAATTAATCTTAAAGTGTTATGTCATTTGTCAAGATTAATTTCTGCATTAGTTTTGATGTTTAAACAATGTTTTCTCTTATTTGCACCTAGATCATCTAGGTCATGCACTAACATACATGTTTTTTACTCAACATTGAGTATATATGTACATATCAGAGAAACTACCTATTTGGATATAGATGGTAGATGGACTTACTGTATACATCAATTTCTCTGTACATTCAAGTTATATTACATCTTGGTTTAACTTGTATATAAAAGCCAAAATTACCTAGCTAGCACAACATCTAATAAGACATTTGGTTTTTTAGATATACTTACCTTTTGAATAGTGCAAAAAATCTCAATACTCCAATTACTTCTACATCAGTACTTCTAAACAGTAGTAACTTTTGCATACATGTTATTATGATAAAAGATACCCTTAAAACTGAATTTCTACAATTTACATTTGGCCTACATGAAAGGTTAATTATGTCTTGTTTTGTTTTGCTTTGTTAAGCATCAAGTGTTTTTTGAATTCTTATAGTTGATTCATATATACTTATACAAGAACATTATTACAAGTCATTTAAGCATCTATTTGAACACACATCAATGTTTATATTTTTGCATGTACAATTAAATTGCTTTATTAATGATACTACTTATCCATCATTAAAATACTTCTACTATACTATATTAGAAGTATTTGCAATATATATGTCAACTATCTTATTTTGATGTCTATACTTTACACATCTTAAGCTTTGCTTTTTATTATCATCTATTTCAAATCTTGTTCATTTTTGCTTATTTCTAAATGGTAATTATGTTTAATGCAGATATATATTGTGAAATTTTGTCAAAACTTAATCATGGAAACCTTAAAATCATCATTTTACAAATTCCATGGCTAGTTACTTAAGTGCAAATTTATTAATATTCCTATCTTTAAATTGTTTTTTTTTGTCTATAAACACTATACACATGTGTATACAATAATGTTGATATAGAAGTCTGCCTGTTATAATGAATATATGTATTCGAACTTTGAACAAATGGTACCTGTCAAATGTCTAGATATACTTATAAAAAAATGTACAAACATGACATGTTAAAATGTTAAAACATCTGCCATATAGTGATGTCCTGTAACATCTAAATTACTGAAATGCTAAACAATTATAAATTTCTACTTACCTAGTACACTATTAAGTTAACTGCAAATTTCTTAAGGCTGCTGTCATTATATGCATGTATAATCAAATACATGCATACACGAACGTGCATTCAAACAACTGCATCAATACAAAATGATCTTTAAGAAATGTCTCAACAACATTTCTATACATTGTTAATCCACAATTCAATTCTTAGATTTTTCTTTCTTCTTATAATTTCCAACTAAATTCCATAGAACACAGTTAAACTATTAATTTCCCATTTGCATCACTTTGCAATCACAATTTTACTATATTACACTAGTAAATATCTAATCACATTTTCATAACATCACAAGATTAAATCCGCTTCAACTAACAGCGTAAAACTATGAATGGAAAATTGCATTCAGAAATACAACATGTATGTCAAATTAATTCATGCTTATTTTGAGGAAAGCGTGCAGATTTGTATACATATTAAAGGCACATTCTAATTCGTACTGCTCGATTAGAGTCGTGGCTAGTCAAGCGGTAAATAATACCATTGACTGATGAATTATACTAATCGAATATTCTTATTTTATCTACCTCATTTTTGATTTGGTTGCAATACTACGGTATCAAACATATAAACGATCAGATTATTTTGAATGTTATAAAAGACACTTTTTTGACATTACATGTAAACTTAGAATACCAGCTACATACATTGAGCACAACTTTTATTCTCACCGTACGCTTAAATATGAAATTACACTTACCCTAACACTTCTTTTAAACAGGGAACTCATCACATTTATTTTCTTGTAAAATGTATTCTTACTTCTATTCACTAACTTACTTTTCACTCTATTCTTTCTTTTTTCTATCCCATGGCGGTACTGGTCAGACGGTTTGTGGATACCCCTCATTCCTAGCGCCGTTTGATCCTGGAATCACTTTTATCCATGTCTATTGAATTAGGTACATTTCGAATGAGGGTAGGTTTGTTCTGTTACTATCAATCTCGTGCTAAGGGAATCAACTGCCTCACTCACTTTGAACTTATTTGCTGGCTAGCAATGCTCCTACTCTGTTCTGGAGACGTTCATGAAAATCCTGGCCCTGCACATTCTCTATCCTCCTCCTCTGAAATCCCAGTTGACGTTACTGGATGTCTTAATGTCGTCCACTATAATGTTCAAAGCTTCAGTAGTAAAAAGGATATCTTGTACGCTGACTTACGCAACTTTGACATACTAGCCTTCACCGAAACATGGCTCTCTTCTAATTCAGTAACCTCCGATTTGATATTTCCGAACTTCCATGTTCCGTACAGAAGAGATAGACTATCCGATGCACATGGGGGTATTATTGTATATATTAAGTCAGATGTTTTTGTATTAGAAAGACATGACCTCGAGATAAATGACCTTGAATGTATTTGGCTTGAACTGCGAATTAAAAATAGACGCATTCTACTTGGAACATTCTATAGACCTCCTAACTCCAATCCATATGTCCTTGAATGTATTACCAACTCAATTTCATTGGCTGTTGATACAGGTATCAAAGACATTCTTATCACAGGGGATTTTAACCTAGATATGAATAAACCTTCAACCCGTCAAAAGATTGATTCTATCTGTCAACAGTTCAACTTGACCCAAGTAATTCGAGACCCTACCCATTTTACCGAATCCTCTGAGTCTCTTATTGACCTATTTCTCGTTTCTTCAAAAGATATTGTTCTCGACTGTGGAGTAGGTGAACCATTCCTCGAACAGTTAGTCCGATATCATTGTCCAGTCTATTGCGTCCTACGCTTCGATAAAACTGTCGGTTCATCATTTAAACGAAAGGTCTGGAAATTCGTTCAAGGTGATTATGCCAAACTAAGGAACCTTATCTCTAATTTTGACTGGCAGTCCTGTGTGCACACAGATATCAATATATATACCGATAATTTCACTAACCACTTCATGACTATGTGTGAGACATGCATACCTACTAAAACTGTTGTAATTCGCAATAGGGACCCCCCTTGGTTTCACAACGAAATCCGAAAATCTCTTCGACAAAGACGGCGCGCTTATAGAACGGCGAAACGTATAAATTCCAAACACCAATGGTGTATATACAACCAAATACGAAATCGCGTTACCAACCTTGTTCGAACTGCCAAGCAGTCACATTATGACAAACTAGCTACACGACTTAAGGAAAAAAAACATTGCCACCTCCGATTTTTGGAAAACCATAAAGAACTTCGCTTTCTCAACAATTTCATCTAAAGAAATCCCTCCACTTAGCAATAACGGTACTATCTACGAATCAGATACGGACAAAGCGAACCTATTAAATAATTTCTTCCAATCCCAGACTCTATTAAATATACCAAACAGGCCCCTCCCTTCCTCCACTGACAGTGATAATCCAAAACTTCAAGACTTTGTTATTTCACTTCAAGATGTAATCGATTCAATAATGACTCTTAAAACCGGCAAAGCAACTGGACCAGACTTAATAAATAGCTATGTACTGCGCGAAGTAGCAATTGAAATTTCTTACCCACTCCGTGATCTTTTTAATACCTCACTTCGTCTCGGTAAAGTACCATGTAAGTGGAAGTTGGCTCATGTCTGTGCTATTTATAAGAAGTCTGACCCTCAAGATGTTGGAAATTATCGACCAATTTCACTTTTAAGTGTTGTCAGTAAGGTTCTTGAAAGAATTTTGCATAAGTACATGTTTAATTTCTTGCGTCAAAACGACCATCTATCATCATTTCAATCTGGTTTTGTTCCTAAAGACTCCACTGTCAACCAGCTCGTATCGATCTATCATTCTTTTTGCCTCGCTCTAGATGAAGGTAAAGAAGTAAGAGCAGTATTTTGTGATATTTCGAAAGCCTTTGATCGAGTATGGCATGACGGTCTTATCCATAAACTTCGTGAAAGTGGCATTACCGGTTCTTTATTGTTATGGCTTCGTGATTATCTCAGTGAACGTAAACAACGTGTTGTTCTTTCTGGTTCTATGTCTGATACAGTTACAATATCAGCTGGAGTTCCTCAAGGCTCAATTCTTGGGCCGCTGCTCTTTCTTATCTACATTAACGACATTGTTGATGATATACAATCACATATTCGACTCTTCGCAGATGATACAACCTTATATATAATTGTCGAAGACCCCGTGTCTGCTGCACAGCAACTTACTAATGACCTAGACAAAATTCATATGTGGGCTGACAGATGGCTTGTTACATTCAATCCTGCAAAAACCAAATCGCTATTATTCACTAGAAAGTCTAATAGGCATATGCACCCCTCAATATTCATGAATAATACAGAAATATCTGAAGTTACAACTCATAAACACTTGGGCGTCACACTTTCTAGCACCTGCTCCTGGCACGATCATATTCAATCCGTCAAACAGAAGGCTTGGCAGCGAATTCACTTCATGCGATCATTCAAATACGTTCTTGATCGTAAATCGCTTGAGGTTCTGTATTTCACATTCATTAGGCCTTTGTTGGAATATGGCGATGTTGTCTGGAATAATCTGACGCAAGCTGACGAGGATGACTTAGAAAAAGTTCAACATGAGGCGGCCAGAATTATATCCGGTGCAACTCGTTTAGTATCTTTGACAAATCTTTATGTTGAAACTGGAATCGAGCCACTCAAAGAAAGGCGACGTAAACATAAACTTATCCTATTTTACAAGATGTTTCACTCTCTTGCACCAGCATATCTAACTACTCTGATTCCAACAAGAGTTGGCGACACTACTTCGTATAACCTTCGAAATGCAGCTAACCTTCGAAACATTTCATGCAAATCACAGTTGTTGACGAGTTCATTTGTGCCATCAACTATATCCGCATGGAACGCACTCCCGGAAGAAGTTCGTACATAGCCATCCGTGCCCTCTTTCAAATGCAAACTTAATAAGAACAAAAAACAAGTTCCTGACTTCTACTACGAAGGTGACCGCAAATTTTGTGTCAATCACGCGAGGTTGCGTATGCACTGCAGCAACCTTAACGAGCATCTATTCTCAAAAAATATTGTCAACAGCCCTAATTGTCAATGCGGTGAAATTGAGGACACTTTCCACTTTTTCTTCACCTGTCCATTATATAACGTCCAACGAAATTATCTCATTGTTCAGTTATCCACCGTTGGTCATTTGTCTCTTCCACTATTACTCTTTGGATCGAAGGAAGCTTCATATCAAACGAACAAACTTATCTTTGACCACGTCCAGAACTATATACGCCAATCTAAACGTTTTTGAGTACAAGCTCCAACAAACCTTATCCCGATCCCGATCTGACCAGTCCCTGTACCACCTTGCTTATCACACCTTCCTTTTCTTCAACCTTTATCCTTTCTTCCTTCTAACTAATTGATTACAAACTAAAACAACTTGTTTTTACACAGCATAGTTTGCACCATTCGACTGTAAGATTATATTTATTCGAATCACTGCAACTTGCGCACCAGCCTAGCAGCGTGAATGACATACAGAAGAGAGACATAGTATAAGCCTCAAGGCTTTCTTCTCAATTCTGTGTACACTATTGTTTTGTGCATAATTTACATGTTCTTCTCTTTCAATGCATTACGTATTTGGTCTTTGTTAATTTGGATTATGCTCAAATTTGTTAAACTTAACTAATTGTAAATATTATATCGAAATAAATATTGTTTAAACCAATTAAATGCTGTGTATGATGTATGAGCTGTTTTTATCGATGAACAGCTCTTATAACATCCAACATATGTCTTGCAATAAGTTATTGCTGCCGAACTGTGTCCAAATAAACCATATAATCAGTAACATTACACAGCAGAATACCTTCGAAGTTACTGAACGAAGGTCAGCTAAGCCTGTTAAATTACACGTGTATTGGTTTGAGTACTAATTCAACGGCAATGACTGGCTTGACGTCTTCACGAGCATGCTATGTTATAACGATTACTGACTGGTCGAGGCTCAAAAATGTAGCAAAAGCATTCCATTCATAAAATATTACATACTGTTTTGAACTATCAATGAATCATGAATAAACATAAATTGACAAAATAATTTGTTTCTAGTTTGTAACAACTTTCTTATGTATAGTAAACATATTTTTCACAGATTTCAGGTTTTAAACTTTTCATCATTTTTTTACGAAACGTGAACGCAACTCATGACAAAAAATTATATTACGAGAGATGAAGACGGAACATGTTTTCTGAAGGCGAAGTTCTGTTTTATGACGTCATATTTGTCGAAACTATAAGCATGTAGCGCATGCATATTATCGTCCGAATATACGTCAGTGCGTCAAATTTATAATATATCATATCATATATTATGTGATCACTATTGGGATGCTTCATGAAATTTTAAGGTGAAAGTTATATTTAAATATATGCCCTATACTATGCCTATAATAATTAAGAATTCTCATTTTCTTCAACAGTATTCATCGGGAACATTAAGGAGATATACATTTGCTGACAGTGTTTATTAAATGACTCATACATAGACGTTTCCTAACGCAAAAGCGAAACATTATCTTGTTCGCAATATTCTTGGTACCTTTTGATGAACTTCCGTTATTTCTCAATATCCTCTGTTCACGTTTATTGTTATCAAAATTTTGATCAGATTGTAATATGTCTCTTAACAAGAGACATTATCAACCCGACGGTGGCGTCGTTGTCGAGCGAATTTTAACTTCTGGACACGTTTTGTAAACTATTTATTAAACGTACAACACGTGGTGAAACAACAAATCATTTGTATTATGAATTAGAACACTTAAAATGCTTTTAGAGTATATTTTCCATTTAAAGAGCAAAGCATTGGTGCTCTTGTTGCGTATGTTAAAAATAAACAATACTTTCGTTTATTCGTAGTATTTTATTTTTTTGCATTTGGTTGACTATGTATTGTAACATTATTGTAAATCATTCCTATCTTTGATGAGAAGCGGACACATTTACATAATGCAAATGTTCTGCCGTATCTTTTAATTCTTTGTTTTCTTCAGACACTGCCGACTTTCCGCATCTCTATAACGATATTTAGAATTCCCTTTTACACGAACGTCATACATATCACCGAAATGGTATGGCGTTACAAACATTCAAATGTATTTCACATTGAAGAAGTTGTTTACTCAAGAAAATGCAAATTCAGAGATAGCTTGTTAGGTTCCCCGATTCTTCAGCTGATGAATGCCTCTTATAGCCGAGTTAATAATCAACTGGCCTATGATTTCAAGAGTTGAACCTTCTCCTTGTTTTGAATATGCATCTTAGAATAGTATGTGAGACTGTGCACTCATATGTCCACATAAGAGGGTTGGTTATTTACAAATATGTTGTAGTTTAGCCCTGAAAGTATTTGGAAGAGGAATTGCAATGGAAGTTTATTTCAACAGAAATGGTTTTATCTGTGCCACTTATTGTTTATTATTCATAACAAATAACGTTTTGCTAATGTTGCATGTTTTTATTCATTTCTGGTATGCTGTAAGACGTTGTTCACTGTTAAAACCCAATACACTTTCCATATAATGTTATGTTATTCTAAAGTAAAGTGGGAGCAAAGTCTCAGTACAAAGTGGTTACCATCATCGATTAAAACTATATAACTGACATAATAAACAATAACGCAAATCTCCGAAAGTCTTAATATACGGAACAATTAACCATTTTACCACAGTGCACAACATTCTGACTTGTATGATCCTGCTTCAGTTGGAGTTCTCTTAAAATGTCAATTTTCTAAATAGTGCGGTCGTTGGACGTGTCCAATAAAATCAAATCAATAAGTAGGAAAGCTGTTCTCTTGTTTGCTTGTGACATCATGTGTGAAAGCCTCTCATTTCCTTTATTGCAACTCAACTAGGAAAACTATTCGTTAACTTGAATCTAAAGACGTAATGACGTTATTCATGTGCTTCTCATGATACCTTTGTGATGCTTCCAAAGAGATTAGTACAAAGAGCTGTTGACTGTGTTGCACTAATAAGCAATGTGTATGTACATTCTCAATGAACGCCAGACGGATATGTTCATGAAAAGAGGTGTGTACTTAGTTGCACTAACACGTTTTGACGGATAAGTGCTGTGTTGCTTACAATTCGTGTTTTGGAGTCATGTTTGTACCTTTTTACTGTTATATATAAAGAGGTAAACTTAACACAGTGAAAACTAAAGGGAAAACAGGGATTAAGAATATTACATGATTTACCCGGCATGTGTTCCATACTTAACTGTGTCTAAAATTGAATATAGATAATCACTTAATGTGTAATATTATCACTTTGTATTTAGTGCAAGCAAGGCAAATGTTGACCATCTGAGTTTTTAATGATATTAATACGTCTTCCATATCACAGTATTTGTTCATATAGTTTAAAATTTCCATGTTAAGGAGTAGTCTGACAGATTTCATCACTCATCTTTAGCGTAGGGCAATCGCATATTAAGGCCCTTTTATTTGGCGTTTTTGTTTTTTGTTCTCCCTTTGATGTATCATTAATAATAAAGTTTGTTGTTTTGAAAAAAGGCCGGTGCAAAGAAGTTGTAGAATGTGTTGCACTCACAAATAATGTCTATAAACATTCGTAATGCACGTCAGACGGATAGACTCGTATAAGATGTATGGAATGGGTTTCGCTCAGAAATAATGTCAGTAAACAATCCCAATAAATGCAAGACGGAATAATGCAAAGAGGTATTGACTGCGATGAACAAACAAGAAATGTCCTTGAACATTATCAATGGACAACAAGAAGCTTATAATGCCTGGTAATAGTAGTATTCGAGTAGTTATATAATAGATGCATATACAAAACACCAAGTGAACAATAACAATACTTTTTTCTGGTTTACTTTAAAAAATGGATAGAATCATTTTAATTCATTGTTAGGATTGCAACCACAGAAATCTGACCCGACTGGAGCTTACAGTGTCGAAATGAGCGCAAATAATATAAAACAGATACAACAGCAAGTCTTAGGATAAATAAAAAAGGCTTATAAAACACTATTAAGTATGTTGAAAAGCCGGTGATATAAGTTATATTCTAACTTTCTATCGTCCCTGAAATTTATATTGTGTTATGCACATAAAGTGTAGGTTTAAATTGCATCAACATTGTTTGAATATCTGATTTATTTTTTAAAATATACAATAATGAAATATGTTTTCAATGCTAAAGAGGTTTGAGCATGGTTGTCTAAGACAACGCAACTTTGATGAACTGCGAAAAGGCCGTGATTTTAAGAAGGTGGTGGTGGTATAGGTGGTGGTATTTAAATATGTAAAGGCGTCACAATAACAGTAGACAATCAAATAGTCTCCCATAACAGTTGGTTAACAATTGTTCTCTGAAGTAGAAAATAGGAGGTAATTGTAGCCCGTTAGCAAAGACAAGGAATGCAAGTCAGTAACACTATTCATGAAATGCGAAACAGTGTTGTGACAAAATGATGGCATATAATCTTTTTAAACTTAATAATACTTTTTTTCTATTCTAACGGTGAATTTATTAAAATCTCAGACAAAATTATGTTATAAAATATATTTTTTGTAGTGGAAATCAGGTTCAGTTTTACTCTAAGTTTTCAGATCCGAATGTAGAAAGTCTGAATGCTATAACATTACTAATATTTAGGGTTACCACAATATTATACTCACGCCTACTTTATTGGTACGGTCAAGTATAAAGTTATGTCTTTGTCCGTGCGTGCACTGACAACCACCACACATTCAACCGTAACATTTCGGTATAGTCAAAAACAAAAAAACTGTTTTAGATTATCAACATAACGTTCCATTCAATATATTGTTAAGAATCCATTCACGTTGTAAATAACAAACATAAATATACTTCTAACGGTGCCTTAAATCTGAATTACAAACGTCGTATCACATGTTCCTAGAAATAGTAGAAGCAGGGGTGTTACGGATACCCTTGCACCATTTGTCATGGTTCACAAAACATAAATATCTGTATTCACTATTCTTGTTATCAACACATGAAAAAAGTTATTAATAATCTTAAGATTCTTCTAAACGAAATGAATGTTATATAAGTATAACAGAGAAATGTGACTGGGCATGCCTTTCCTAAAATAAGAAACCATCATCAGCTTTGAAACATTTTTAAAGTATGTTATAAAATTGTACTAAGTAGTGATAAAATAACACATGATCCTGAAACAAATTCATCTTATGAAGCTTGAAGATTGAAACTCATGCAAGGGATTTGTTTTCGCATAATAATGTACTTACATAGTTTTTATAATGAAACAAGTGTTTTCATGTACTACAAATGAAGATACTGCTTAAAATCATTGCGGGGTTGATATGAACACAATGTGTGTTATACTTTAAACCAAAGTTATATTGTGACGAAGTAGGTTTTATCTTCTGAATTACGATTTATCAAATAAAACAAACATAATAACACTACCTTTACCAATTATGCCACTTATACCTCTACACCGCCCAGACCACCTATCCCGCTGAACCATATTTACCACTACTTCACATATACAACATGTATCAATAAATTACCTATGACACCACACGTATTAAACTACTAGCTTGTGTATGCGCTTGAAATTCCAAAAAAAAAACCCAGACCTTTACCAAACTTTTAAAACTATTTATGATGCACTTCTGTAAAACAACATGATTATAATTAATGGGCTGCGTAGTCGCGAGACATCCCCGAAACGATATTCTGTGCAAATCAATTAAATGTATTTCATTATTCCTGTGGGTGATTGATTACGGTAATGCAATTGTCGCGATTACATGCGACTATCACTGAGTCTGCGCGACTGATGTACGTGGCTCGCGTAAGATTTAATTGAAATTAAGTCAATTGCTACGATTGATGAAATGTTCTCAGCGTAAAAATTGGAATGGAAGGTGTTCAACAAAATCAAAACTTAAAGTCTAAAATGATGCTTACATTGAATGCATTCTGAACACCGCTTTGTAAAACTGCATTAACCGAAACGCATTGATTTGTTTTAGGTCAAACAAACTACCAATGACTATAACTTTGAATTGTTCACGTCAAAACCAGCAGACTACATGGGATGTTGCATGGCCACTGGTCAAGTGGTTCGCCAGTTGTTTAGAAGACAAAATTGCACACATACCACATACTTTGATACTCACATTGATGTAAGGCATTTAAAACAATAGGACTCATTTACTAGCCAAGAACAACCTAGTTAAAATGTTTGGCTGAAGGTCAAACCGATCTGGTTTCGTGCCGTTAAAGTTATCATGTCACTGTAGAAAGTACCCCCACACACTCTTTCCAATGACTACTCCCAATAACGAGTTGCCAAGGGCACACTGCTGCTGAAGGTTAATGGTCTGGATTCAAGGCGTTAAAAAGTTGAAACAAAGAAAAAAGTATCCAAACATCTGTCTTGTTTGACCTTGGCTCTGCTACTGATATAGGGTTCAACTACTGATCAATGGCACACTACCACTGACGCTTAATATTACATCGAGTCTTGTCTAAGCTGTAGTTGGCCTTCTGCAAGGACTTCTTCTTTTGGCAAAATAATTGGCAGAAAAGGGTTTAATGTGCCAATGACGATTAGCGTCATTGAAACCAGGTTACTTGAGGGTGACTCCCGGAAAGCCGCCCATTTCGTATTAATCTTGCATATATTTTGTTAAAATATGACTGTGTCATCTACAGTAATGGGGCTGTTGTATTCTACATTATGTCATAAATTATAAACAAACTATCAGCAACATCAAATTGTGATGTAATAGTGAAAGTTCCTTTCCACTATGCAAACAAGTCGGTAATATAATTAAAATACTTGCTTATGCATTTAACAGTTGTATTTATGTTTTGCAACTGATGTTGCCATCAATCAACTTAAGTTTAGTCTATTCCTAACCATTTCCATGCGCCGAAATATTGGCATAATATTTCCGTTGAAAAAGGTTCAGGTTCAAAACATTAATTGCGTATCTACAAAAAGATTATAGTTACAAACAATCTACTTAAGTTTTATCTTTTCCTAACCATGTCCATGCACCGAAATATTGCATTGTCAATATTTCCGCTGCAAAAGGGTTCAGGTCCAACACAATAATTGCGTATCTCTAAATGATTATACCTAAGTTTTGGCACTTGTTAAAAGTGAAATAAATGACAGTCGTGCAATGCGTTTAACTACAAAAAATCAACATAGTTTATGCTTAACAATAAGCTGCAGGAATAATAACAAAGAACAGTGTTATCTTATTATCCACGGTTTTTCATTGTATAATGTACATTATCACGAATCGATACATTTACATTAAGGTCGTGACATATCAGTTAAATGAACACATTTTGGGAATTGGTGGGAACTATATGGTAAAATGGGTACATTACATTTTACAGCATACTTGCTGAACATATATTGATGATTGGATTTGAATTTGAAAAGTAAAAATTTAGAAGACGATCATCTCGAAGTATATTTCCACTGTTTTAAAGAAATGATACAATGATACTGATGTTTTTCAAGACAGTATGGAGTTCATGGAAATAAAGTTATCGTTATGAAAAACAGCAATTACACATATGTTTCATCGTATGCTAGATTCTCAAAGGTGTTTAATGACCCGGTATCCATTTAACAGACAATAAATTAGCTTTTCTGGAAAAAACCCGATGTAACCAAATAACGTCGACACAGGAAATGAACATCATTTGATAGGTACACGTGCTTAATAGTTTAGTGCGAAAACCCAATGAGACTCATTGCATGTTTAAAGGCCATTATTTTGTATATTCCTAATCCCTAATATAATGTCATAATCATGTGCGTGTAAATATATGTATATGTAAATATAGATGAAAAAAATGAGCCCCACATTTCTAATGCAGTCAGGTTAAATGGTTTTCCTGACGAACACTTAAGCTTACGAAAATACATACACTTAAATAAAGTTTGGTAGATCTATATTTAGAAAAAAAGGAGGAATGTATAAACATTTTCCTATTTACTGCAACGCATCTGGTATGTACACACATTTAAGGAAGCATTTGTTGTTCATGCTTTGTTTTTTAAAGAAAGTTGTTAAGCTGTAACTCTTTTTATCTTCTTCGAGATATTAACAGTATACAAGCTTTGTATTGTTTCAATCACAAACGGAATTGGTGTAGTAACTACTAGTATTTGTACCATACTGCATTTCGCTAACATTTTTAAATAACTGTTACCACTAGTGCCCCAGTGCCACTCTGTTTTGATGTATATCATCGTCACACAACAAAATGGTTCACATTTCAGATGGAAATATTGCTTTCGATTTCCAATTCAGTGAACTCGGTAACGAATATTGCATACAAATATATCAAAGAAAACACTCTGCAAAATTGTACAATCAAAACTATTTAAAGCACTCTCATACAACATTTCACGAATAGAATGAATAATGAGCTTCGTAGTAAATAATGATCCCCGGAATGATCTGGCAAAACTTAAGACAAATCACAATATCAAGCATAAAAATAAAATTGCATTAGTTCATGGATTATGTGGATACAATATTTTGTCAAAATTGTATTGAAATAATTTTGCAGAGGAAAACGTGTACTTGAGTTTCAATTTATTATTTTTTGTGTAATAACTCAAGAACATTTTATGTTCAAAAATTATATTTTTGTTTGAATTTTGAAAAGGAATGCTTATCAGCTTTTATTTTTTAGCACAAGAAAATGCCCTTTAAAAATAGTTTGAGAAATGACTGAGAATTTCACTTGATTGGGGCCTGGTGTTCAACTCAATTTTCTGTAGTCATTTTTTTAGTAGGTGGTCAGTTTGCCGAGAATGCATTTGACATTCAATGATTTATGTTTTTGCTGCAGATTATATTGATAGAGACATCAATTAACGTGATTAAACTGATCTGAAAGTCTAAGAATCGCTGACTTTGATTGTTGGAAAATGTAAATAATCATTATATACGAAATGACAATTGATTGCGTGTTAAACATCACAAAGCGATTTACTTTATTTGTGTGGTAGGTGTCTTCTTAAATAATAATTGATAAGATAACACAAGCCCCGAAGGAGTTCAATATGCCTTGAGGAGTCAGATAGAGGTTTTTTTCAGGTAGTTTACACATTATTTTGTGTATGTCATAACACAAAACTGAACGTTTTTATTCATACATGCAAGCATGATCTATTAGTTAGTTCTATCGGGTAGCTATGCATGTACGGTCTGCCTTTGTTGTTTTTATTTTGTGTGTATCCCATTCAGTGGCTGTTAAACTTAAGCTATCTGCTTTTAAACAGGATCCTTTTTTAATTTCAACCTACTGAATGTGTCTCTGTTGTTTAAAATGTATTATTGACATTGAAGTTGTAAAACACAGTTGTAATTTATATGAACTCCGTTCAATATCGAGACCATATTTGTTCGCCGATGTGAGGCCCTGAAGCTGGGTGCATCAGAGTTGAGGCGAAAGCCACTATGCATGTTTCTCGCTAATTTATTTTATTGTTTCAGTGGGTTACAGGGGATCAGACGGTGTTTAGATTTACTAAACGTATCGACTCGCTAATGTATTAAACAGTCCTTGTTCTTGACGCACCTTAACAATGTGATTCATGATGTTCCCATAGAATTACTTAAAGGAGATTTTTTGTTTTAAAAACAGAATTGTTTTACAGTATATTTATGAGAAGCTTAATAACTCTAACGTAGGTTCAAAATCACAGAAACCATGTTGCTGACTGCATCCGTGCTGACCCGAAGGTCAAGGCAATAAAAATTGATAAATTGTGATAAAATGTTTATTCCTGAAAGATTTCTAGATGAATGTCATATAAATGCCGAATTAAATATTTATGCGAAAATCTACAGAAACAAGCTCAGTAACTATTAAACATAAACCCGGTTTAATGGCACTGGGTAAACGCCAAAGACATATAACATAAAATCACAAACAAGAAACATTGAGGAACAGCACAAAACTCCACAAGCAGCACAGTGCATACCTACTATATATAAAAAACTAGGTATGTTTATGGAGGATTGTTAGGTACCCTCTTGGAACGGTCAGTAAAATGTAAATTTACTGGGGGGGTTTAACTAGTTTATGTGCACTAACCTCACTCTTATCCCAACAATCCTAAATAAAGATAATACACAAAAGGTAAATCTTATCAAAGTATGCATTAACTTGAGGAAACTTAACAATAAAACAAATAATAATAAACCTATAGGTAACCCCCAAGTACTTCTATCATTAGAGATCCCAACTCTATCTGCAGACGGAGGAATACAATTTAGAGCACCTAATGCAAAATCTTTTCAAAGATACGATATACGATGTATCTTGTATATGATGGTAGAAATAAAATATTTTATATGATGGTAGAAATATATCAAATATTTGAGTCACTATTTTGTCTAAAATCTGTGTCCGCTTACTCTTGGAAAACTGATAATACAAAATATTATTATTCGGCTTTGTATGACGTGGCCAGTGATTTTCCTACTTTTGAATTCTCTAAAGTTACAGAGTTGCACAATGTCTGTAGAATTTATGTTACAGACGTTCGATATTCATTCGGCTTTCTTGTCACTCAAGCAAACACTGTCTTATTTCTCAATTTCAGAGATAATTCCATTATGAGTTTTCATTATTTTTATTATAACATTTCTTGTACATGTTGATGAAGAGTATATTCAGTTAAGTTTAATCGATTATATAGAGCCATCAACCTCACAGCAAGATTTAAACATGAGTTAGATTTATGACTGCTGTTCTTTTTCCAGTCAAACTTTAGTTTAGCAGTTAAAAGAACAAAGTGCAAAGCAACGTATGTCTTTACTTCGAATATTTAAGTACAAGATACATGGTAATAAATGAAGTCAATCGAAGCAATGTTTTTGGCACTTATAAAGTTGAACACAGTTTAAGAAACACTTAATCTAATGTTTATAACTATTCTCTCACAGAAAAATAATAATGAATCCTCAGTTGCATGAGCACTGTCAGCAGAAATAGTTTTGTTTAATTTATCTCGGTAATAGTACTATTCAACTATCACGGTGAATTGATGATGAAATTGGGATGGTATCTAAACTTAAACTGTGCCGCTGAATGTGTCGTTGTTTTTTTAAGTCGTTTATTCTGTATTGGTTACATTGATAATCGGAATTGTTCCATTACTCGAAAGGAGCTATACATTTTTTCCAGTATATATATATATATATATATATATATGTATATATATATATATATACTGGAAACATATACATATATATATATGTCGTTGTTTTGCTGTTTTGTGTTTCATGATGTCAGAAGGGCTTTAACCTAAGAATTGTGAGGAAATCCATAACTTCCTTTATATTTTAAGACAAACTTAACTAGCATCTGCCATTGGTTATTGAGAAATTGACATTTCAATCAGTTTGCAAGTATATCAATAATATTGCAATTTTCTTTTTGATTTCCCTTCTGATTGACCCCCTGTCTAAGGGACAATAAAGTTGTGCAAAGCCTCGCATAAGTTGATTGACAACGCAGATTATTTCCATGTTCATCAATAACCGAGATATATAGAAGATGAACGAAATTTTAACAGGATATGAACTACATCAAGACATGCTGAGCTGTCATTTTTGTCTGAAATTTATTATATCCATCTTATCGTGGTGGTAATAGCTTTTAGTATGTTTATGTTTACTCTACGTCATGAAAATCAAATTATGTTTCCCTTCTACTCTTTCTCAAACTGCACATGTTTATTTGTCTGTATATTGTCATCGCCGTATACGTTCTTAATTGTGTATTACACTTTATACAATGATGACAACAGTTAAATGCCGAGTAGTAAAAAAGAAAAACATTTTTAAATGCAAAACACAATTCCAATGTAGATGAACATAAGATGATGATATCGTTATATGTATCTTTCGGATTTCTTTTTTTTCTTTTTTCAAATGTTCAGAAGCTTACAACACCTTGTCAAAATTCGCTAAAATTGCTTGCACCATTTTCAACTAAAGAGTGGGTTAAGGTCAATTGTTCCTGTATTGTTCTCCTTCTATCTAGATTTAAAAAACAACAGCATTGAATGAATTCACAACCTCAATATTTTTGTTGCCGCCTAAGCCATTACAGAATGGTTCTCATTTCCTCGCTTAGTATAAAAAAAACGAAGCCAGCTACATATATGTCCACCGAAATTGATTGAAAAGCGTTTTTTTGTTCATATGGAATATTCAAGTACACGTTCAAAGATAATAGGAAGGTTGTGCGCACAAATTGAGTTAAACTCCATTCTACTGACATTACAAGGTTTTTTGTTTGTGGAGTTTCGTGCTGTTGTTCCATGTTTGTGGTTTCTGATTGTGTTCGATGTGTTTGGCGTTTACCCGGTGCCTTTAAACGAGGTTTATGTTTAAAGTTTAGGCTACTGAGCTTGTTTTTATAGTTTTTTTTATATAAATATTAAGCAACATCTCTATAGTTGTAAAACTGACAAGTCTTGTCATACGCAAATCCATTGACCTCAATTCTTTAAATGTGCTAATAAGAAGAAAGGAACGAGTAACATTACCCAAGGGCATAATAGATACCGCAAAAATTAATCCTCATACATTTTAACAGAAAGTAGAAAATTTAATATGAAGAATTTATGGCATAAGTTGATTGCGATAGCAAGTTTAATATAAGTTAACATATGTAATTGTACAGAAAGTTACTAACAAACGTTAACAACGCCAGCATTACCGTCATAGCCTTTTCCAAATTAAAGCAAATCTGTAAAACGAATTGACCAATTATTTCGAACTGGACCTGATATTTTAAGAGTCCCCTGTGAAATGTGTTTGTATCTAACCATGTAATTATTTTCCTTCCCTTAATGAAGTAGCAAAGATGGGAACGAAATAGAGTTGATAATATTCAAAATATATATCGTATTTCGCGCGTTCTCAGAAACACGTCATAGGCAATATTGGAGGTTATCATATATGAGGCAAATCGTGATGATTTCGGCTTTCCACGATCAATTTGACTTTCAAATCCTGAAATTGCTCCTATTTTCCCGTATTCAATTATGTTCATGCCAGTTGTTTGATGTGTTATGGATTTCATTTCAAATGTCGTCTGGCAAAATAAAAGTATTGAGCAGTGACGACCTTAAAATGAAAATTAGACATTGCATAACGGAGAAATTAAATAATTACTCCTTGCAAGGCACTTAACTAACAGGTAGTCTCTGGCAAAGGTTATATAGAATAACAACGAATATATCCACGGTTGTTTAAGTGATGGTGATGGATTATCCTATCTATTGTAGTAAATCGTTTACACTGGTTTATCAAGCATGGCAAAAAACATATGTGTGTTTCGAAATATTGAAGGAAAATTTATATGACTGACCAACATGTTTGAGACTCTAAATTAAAAAAATTCAAGGCGTCCCTGACAACTTATAACTAGTTTCGTTCTGAAAACTTATTCCGGTCGTAATAATGTTGAAACATATACTTTTAAAACACAAAGTTGACCAATAAATATTCTTAAATTTTCCTTCTCTTACATAAAGATATTTTGACAGGTAATTAATTATAGTATTACTATTTACTATTTCAAGCAGAACAAGTTCTTAAAGCTGCCACGGAAAAAAATGTTTCATATTTCTGTCCGTTAACAAAAATATTATTGCCTGTTTGTCTTCAATTTCTAGATGATTGACGCTCTGTCTCATGTACAATAGACCTTTGCAAAGCCTCGTGTGAGTTGATTGGCAACGCAGATTAGTTCCAAGTATATCAGTATCGACTACCCGATATGTAAAGAAGATCAATGACTGTTTGATGCGAGATAAAATAGACAAGTACACATCAAGACAATCTTAAGCGGTCATTTTTGTCTTCAGTGTTATAACTGTAATTCTTGGTGTTAGGTTATATGTTGATGTCTTGTCAATCAGGCAATGAAATGAATACATTTCTATTAACATTTAAGTAACAACAAGGAGTACCAAATTCATCTTCTATCGCATAGTTTATTCGTAGACTCTCTGTTTTCAGCTACTTCACAGTTTGGATTGTTATTGATCATGCAACACCAGACGGTTTTATCTCCTCAAAAAATGTAACGAATCTATAAATTTGAAAAATGAGCAAAAACAAAGTATTGAAAGGGGAAAACTGAATTGAAATTGGTTTGAAACTATAAGCACCATATTAATGGGGTTTTAATACCTCAAACAAGTTCCCAGTAGGATTCTGGCAGCTGAGTTTGTGTTGCCTTGTTATATTTAAGTGGACATTAAACTGTTGTTCTTTGTGGTGTTGTGTCAACCACTTTTGTTTTTGACTTCAGTTCATAGCAAATCTAAGGGCATTACTAATTCTCATGTTTGAAAAGTAGAGGAAAATAACTAAATTTTGCATCATAATTTGTTTTTGTTCGCGTTTCATTACACTATATGTGTCAATGGAAATAGGTCAATGGGATTAAAATGGAAATTTTACAAATAAATCAACAGTGTTATGCTTTTAATCAACTGAGTATACAGTCTTAGCTCTAGCTATCTCCATGTCTGTCATTATGGAAATGCTATTATTTTGGTAGGCTAAAGCATTATCTGACGATATTTTGGTATGTTTTTGTTTGAACGTGCAGATGGAAACAATATAGACGTATTTTATTATGGTGAGTTCTTTCATTCAGGAATTGACCAGCATCATATATAGCATCCTTCCATATATGGGTTTTACTCGTAAATTCCAATTTCTTTAGAGATGTGTATACACAATTTTTTTTATGAATATTGGAAATTGAAGTTTAAAACAGAACGTTCCCATGGTAACCTGAATTTGTAGTTACTTATTGTACGTAGTTGACCTGTACTCTCGTTCTTAAGTATTTTTTTTCCGTTTGTTTTGATTGTATTATGTAGAAATAGCTCCGAGAACGTTTAATATTGACGATGAAAGTGAACCAAGCGCTGGATTCAAAATTAGGTTAACAAATGGCAATTTTCGTCATTCTTTATATGCCAGTACCTTATCTGCACTGTTTTGTTAAAACAATCCGTCACTGGTTTTATCAATTGTTCAAGGCCTTTTTGGGTCCAATATGCATTTTGCCTGCATACATTACAAGTCATTATATGAGGCATGTGAGTGACCTCCGCATAACATGCTGCATAGACCATTAGCCTCCCGTTTGAAAACACCAGTGCGCTATGAAGTGCGTATTGTATAACTGTAGAGTAGCCGGTCGGCAGACTTTGACATTAAATGCTTGTTTCCTAAACCAAAATTCAATGAATTACAACTAGCAGATGAATCAGTCAGTGTGTGTAACAAATAAACCATCCAGACAAGCTTAAAACAGCTTGAAATATAATCCATAATAATTATCTAATCTATATTTACATTTACTCGTAAAAGACTTATTTTCTAAAACGGTTCAATTGAGCCGCCAATGATGGCGAACCGACACCACCTGATCTCCCCGCAAAATTTCCACTGTAAGATATCTGATCGAGAATAATAACGTGTCCGGCAACAGTCGCTATACGATCGGTTAATCATTTCATCTTTACATCTGTTTGCAATTAAACTTGATGATTCCTGTCAGCTGACAGTGACCTGTTATATTGTTATCTATGATAAAAAATGTATCAAACGTCGGAGTAAATGTGATTTGTTTGTTAGCGGAAATGAAATTATGGTGAACGGAATTTGAAAAAGTCAATTTTACAATGCATTGGAACGCAAAGATACAATTTGATTTGTAAACGCCTGAACACCCAAGGGTCAGAGTTTATACATACTGTATAGAAAATCACATGCGAATGTAATGTCTTGAGATGTTAAGCACCTCTCTAAAACCTTGAGTGTTTGGTCTTCACACGAGATAATCAATGAAACAGATGTTTATATGATTTTGCCATGGACATTATCATTTAAGTTTTTCTCGTTATGGATAAATTTGTATTTTAACATACTACAGTCGAACCCCGTTGGCTCGAACTCAAAGGGACCTGCGAAAATACATCGAGCCTCGGATAATTCGAGCCCAGCGGGGATGCTTACGTTCAGCATAAAAGAACCTGTCCTTAACATTCACTTCGAGCCATCGATAAACTCGAGTCAAGCGAATTCGAACCAACGGGTTTTGACTGTAATTCAATTGATAAACGAACTGAGAATGAAATAATTGTGCATTATACAAACCAAGTTATCAATGCTCAAAGGCAATACATGTTTCTCGAAAAGGCCAACTCTAAAATGTGTTGTTTAGCATAAGTATTGATCAATGTTTACTCATCTTCTAGTCAATCATCAATATAAATGTTCATTTCTTTGCAATAATTATATTTAGAAGTAAGAAAGCAACAAACAACCAGAAAATACTTAGCCTTTTGGGTTAAACAAACATAATATAGGCGGCTAAAACGCATTTTTTATAAACTTGAGTTCGATAGGTAATTTTATAATTTGTTTAACGATTGAAGTAAAATAAAACAAACGTTTGACATCGAAGAAAGCTGACAAAACTATTTAAATTATTTCTACTTATTATCTTTAACATAAAATATATGATTTAAATTCATTGTTAAAAAAGTGTAAATGCTACTTCACTTTGGTTTTGTATTCGCTCCATTTAAAAAAAGACATTTTCGTCATTTTTGAAATGCGACTAGCGCAAACAAATCACCAGGATTCAATGATTTTGTACCTGAAATATAACAATATAATGAGCATTTAGCTGTTTCCTCTGGCAACAAATAATAATGTTTAATAATATCAAAACTATTAGCAGAACTATTTCTATGACAATTAATTGATACATAAAACCGCCAGCAGGAAAATCTCTAACTTTCGCTCTATGATATATGATGATGCACACCCGTTACCATGGTTATATGCATATTGTTAGCTTTATAAACATATATGTTTTAATTACTATCAATGATTTAACCCTGTTTTACATGCTTATTCTTAAACTGCGAACGAAAAGTCGTTTTGATATTCAAAAAAAGAAATATGTTCTATTTGTGTATATAAAGAAATGTAGATGAATAAATTGTGATATGTCAATCAAATACGTTGTCTTAATTATAATTGTATATTTTCATTAATGATTAGTTATCACTATTTCAAAATTCGAAAACGAAACAGTAAATTTCTCAAGATCATTTGTATCCAACAATATCTAAGTTGTATCGTTGATTTCATCAAATCAGCAACCAAAACATAAAATAATATTACATTATAAGTGTACCATGGTACAATTCAAGAATGGGGTTTCAAATTACACTTTCGATCGTTGATACCTAGTTTAGGCATACTTAAACAGTTAACGGAAAAAAGTGACACAGAAATAAAGAAACATATTGAAATAACACGTATAAGATAATACACTAACAATAATGCTTCCAGAATGTACGGAAGTAAAACATTGCCCGACAACGCAGCCGCCGCCAAATTGAAAAGGTCAGGGACAAACTACAATGTTAAACTGCATTTTAGGAAAATGTGTAACCAGTAATACCGTAAATAGGTAATTTATTCAGCTTCAAGAAAGTTAATATGAAAACTTGAACAGCTTTGCGAGATTCCATTTTTTAAGTATTTTGATCGACTTCTTAGTTGTTGTAAATATATAGTCCATATTTTTAATTTTATGCATTCGTAATATAAAACGTGATTATATACTTTCTTGTGAGGTATAGTTAGTACGTTTACGTGTATAGTTTTCAGATTACGAATCATTTTTGACACTTACCATATCATGTAATGGAATGTTAATAAAAATGATTATTTAGCATAGATGTTGAAGAACACACCTTATAAATCTGATCAACGCAATTTTAGAGAATTCAACTGTTTTTTATTATCTTGTATGCCACACACACACACCCACCTTGATACATATCTTCTGTTCAAAATCTGAAATAATCTTGATTCGATCGCCATGTTCTCCGGGGCGGTATAATGTATGGATTCTGTCAAAACACAAGACGTTATTTCGCAGTAACTTATTGAACCTACAAAACTAATTGTTAGAAACTATATTCCAAGAACTTTTTAAACAGAGAACACGGAGAATAAAACAAATGATACAATAACGAGTTTCGTAGCCGTTTTTCAATAATAACAACACAAAAATGCCATTAAAAAACCATTACAATTATTACAACGATCCCTCTGTGGTACAGTTGAGTTAGTTGAGTATTGCAAAGCCGAGCGGTTTCATTGGTGATTACTATATTTAAAAAAATTAGGGTTGGTTATTACATGGATAAGGCTAGGATTTACTAAATATGGGCAAACATCTAAGTAATGATGGCAAATATGGATAATTTGTCAAAGACACCTAATATGCCGTTTGGCCTTGAAAAAAATAAAGTTAACATGGAAACCGGAGTAAAAATACTACAATGAACACGATGCCATAATATCTGTGTTCAAATTTTAATTAGAAAACTTTCTCCACTGATCTTAACAATCTGTGAACTTGCGTTCGGTATTTCTATTGTCAACATTGGACACTGTATCACTGTCATTCGTGGTATTAACATTCTTAATTGACAGCGACTACATATTGAATACTGTTAATGTCTCAATTTAAATAAAAACACAGAGATTACACCAGGCGATGTGACTGCACTTGATCCTTTATAACATCGTTATTGTATGATATCTGATCTAGGACAATAAAGTGTCCGGCAGCCATTTCTATACAAACGGTTAAGCATATCATCTTCCACAGAATTTGCAATTATACTTGATGAATCCTGACAGCTGATGTTGGCAAGATTTATAGTTATCTATGATACAAAATGTTTCACACTTCAGAGAAAATGTGATATGTTTGTTCGAAGAAATGAAATGGACATGAACGGTATTTAAAGAAAGCATGTTTACATTGCCTGAGAAGAGCAGACATTCAATTTTGTTTATTTGACTTCGCCGCTCAAAAACTCAAGGGTAACACATAACTAAAGGATGATCACAAACAAATACTATTTCCGATAAATTCTGTCGTCCATGCAGATCCTGACGTGTTTGATTTGCACACGAGATAATAAATAAACCAGAGGTAAGGATGATCTTGCTATATTCCTCTTTGTGTATTTACCTTGTAACAACTGTACATTTATTTTTAAGACCGTATTAAATGGATATACTGACTTAGCATATAATATATAAATACACACCAAGTTCGATAATGTTAAATGGATAACATGTAAGTATATAAGAGAACCACAAGTATTTTTTCATTAATTTGGTTTGACAGATTTTCTGAAAGTTTATTCACATACATGGTTTAACCAGTATTTATTGCTGAAAATATTGAACAAAGAAAATAAGCATTTGAGCTACAGAAATGCATAATATACATACAAAATAAAATAAATGAAACGCAAAAACAGTAAATCAGAGAATTGAGAAATTTACCATAATTGGTTTTACGTACTTAGTCTCCCTTCTGTATTCACATACTTGACAATCAACAATATATATGTTTAATAAGATGGTTATGATAAAGAGTGAAAGTTAGGTTTAACAATGCAACACAAGATGTATCAAAAAAGGCAATAACACCTTGATTGTTCTTCGTTTTATGACTCATTTTCAGATAAACGTGAACTATACAAATGATTGAAATTAATATCTCTACCCCAACAAAGACTTTTTAATTGTTTTGCTTGTGTTGTCGATACTTTCGTTGCGATAATGAACAACGTTTGCTTCTATACCACATTGTCCGAACCAATTAAGGTGTCTTTGAAAAATATTAAAATATTACATATGGGTATCGTGTAAAATCACATATTCAGTAAAATCAAGGTTAAGAAAGAATATTCTCCCACCTCAGATAAGTAGATCCATTAATTTAACCATGCTAGAAATTCTTATCTTGCCCACGGGCGAAGATAAAATGCCCGTATGGAACTTCTTTTTATGGTCACCACATTGTAATTACCTCCCTTTTTGAAGACTGTCGTCTGTAGCGCATCATAGAAACCTTGTCTTGTGGCAATATTTAGAAAGCTAGTTAATTATTTCTCACTTCAAATGTCACCAGAAAACAGTTTTCACACACCTTTCAAGAAATAATGCTTTACTCTTCTTAGAACTATTTGAAGACCGATCAGACCATTTACATACTCTGAATCACTGCGCGAATATCCATGACAACCACGAATTATCGCATATCCGTACGCAATTATTTTCACTAAGCACAAAAGAGTTCCAGCAAAAAAAAGATTTTTACTTAATTTTGTTTAACTGAGGTGGGAGAAAAAGCATCTGCCATAGCCGCTCGTGTAAGATAGGTTCATCCCGGCCCTCGCGTAGGGTGTTTTGCGGAAACTCGGTAAACCTCGTTTCCGCAAAACACCATACTCTCGGGTCGGAATGAACCTATCTTACACGAGCGGCCATGGAAGATACTTATATTGTAAGTTTATAAATCTACTATGTGCATTCTTCGAATTGACTACGACAACACTTTTGCTTCTTTTACCTTTTTCATGAAAGCCATTAGCGTGTTCATTCGTGTTGTAACAATTTAAGTGACAGAGCGGGATTCCCGACCCAGCGGAAGTTAATCAGGATATATGAATATTGTCATTAAGATATAACGATTTATTAAACAATTTGCTGTTTTCTAATTTCGTTATTCACGCTAAATGTTATCAAAACTGTCAGCAGAAAGTTTACTATGCACGTTAATCGATACTTAAATAGGCCAGCAGTGTGGTCTTTGAATATCACCTGAACCGGGAGTATATTGAGATAGATGCTGAAGTGCAGGTCTTGTTAGCACTCTATCCCAAAGAAACGCGCATCTTGGAATTTGCTAAACAAAATAGATATATGAAATCGTTACCTGTTAACTGCAAACTATTGATCATGTCGATATTCGAAAGAAATTATAGTTCATGTGGATTTGCAAAGAAAAACAGATATGTAAGACAAAGGATAAAATGACAACCAGATCATTCAGCATAAACACGCGAACATTCTTTAAATAAATTGCAAAAAAATGATAATAGATAATAGAAGTGTTACATAAATGTTATGATGTACATTTACATGAATTTGAAAAATTGCATTAAGTACCTGTCAAACAGTTAAATACATTGTGTTTGGGGTTTGCTGCGTTTGTTTTGCGGTAACGCACCCTAACACTGGCTTTAGCGATATTACATTAAATGAAATACAAAATCAACATAAAGAAGGCACTGTATACCTTACTCTTTAGAAACTATATGGCAAATAAATCAGATAACAAGAACCCATTGTTTTAAACCAGAGGGTCAACACAGGTATTTCAAGTAAGTTTATTCAACTCATATCGCCAAAGAAAATTTGGTTTAGGCCACAACAAATTGATCATTTGTTCTACGGGTTTTACCACAAAAAGTAGGAGCGAGCGAGCGAAAAAAATAATACTTTTTCTTTACATTTAAGGCAATTCAGAGGCGAGCGCAAAGCGAAAAATAAAAAAATAATAATAAAAAGGTTTATTTCTTACCATATTTATCATACAATTATGTCAAGAAATGCTTTTTTATTGCAAACATAGGTCCTCAGTTATTAATGAAAAGGTTTTGATTGTATTACATGAAAATCTGTCTCAATATTTAACAAATGGCATTGCGATCCAGTCCTCTACTATTAACTTTAATTTAAACTTGGATATATTGTAGACAGCATTCCTAACATGCAATTATTCGAAGACCAAATAAAGTCTATTATATTCATTCCGAATTCATGACACGAGGAAATTTTGGTCGCGAAAAATGTTAAGCATTGAAATACCTTCAAAAAAGACGAAGTCGACGTTGCAAATTTAAATTCTATGTTAAAGTTTTTTTTGTTTTTTTTCGTTTTTTCGAAATTTAGGTGTGGCAAATCCGACGAACAAATGATCAATTTGTTGTGGCCTTAGTTTACAGATAATAACAGACAATGGTTGATAAAATGATCATTTACAGTTGATGCATTTCATGTCGTGATACGGTTGCTAATGACATATTTTAAATAACGGGGTTAGTAGGTGACCTGATATGGGATAAACGAAACAAAGTGATCTATATCGGATGACGCGACGCGTAATACTATGTCTTAAGGTGGCCTCACTTATTCAAATGACTGCATTTAAATATTCCTTATGAGAAGATATATGGCCCTATTAAATATATCAACACGTCTACCAATTATGCAAACATTCATATGAAAAGAAAAGTAGTTTAAAACAAATTCCTTAATTAACTTTATGTACATTCATGTTGTTGAATTCCAAATTTCCAGATTAATTGCCAATCGGCTATCAAACAATCATGTCATATTATATGGACAGTAACGTAGCTACATGTATGCATTGTAGGCCTGGGTCTACAACTGTTTTGACGTGACAGAATCTAAATAACCCAAAAATGCAATAAAAACTAATAACAACTCAAAAGTCGTATATAACGTCATTATAAGAGAGAAGCAAGTCAGGTGTTTATCTAAACTTTGTTCTGGGTGTATTGCTTGATATTAATTTTATTGTAATCATTGCATAAAAATGTAAGTTCGTGTAATCTGCATATAAATTGGATGTAATTGTGACTTTTGTTTTTCTTTTGGAATGCTTCCAAATTGAACTATATTGCTTCTATTTAGAACGAAATCTTTGGGATGGGCATTCAAGAACTCCCCTAGAACCATCGGGCGTACAAGTTGTTTAGGCCTTGCCACGCCCCTGATGGGGGGACCTGCTTCAGCGACATTTTTTAACATCGACATGTCAGTAATCGTAATACCATGGCATTATCTTGAATACGACAAGCCAGGCAATGGCCGTTAAATTGGTACTCAAAATGTATCTTCTAACCACAAACCAATCAACGTGTAATGTAATAACAGGCTTAGCTTGGAATCGTTTAGAAACCTCGAGGGTTTATCGCTTTGTATTGTTACTGTGAATATGGTGTATCTTTAAACAGTTGGGCAGCAATTAATTTACGAATTAGATTATGTTTTATTATAGTAATCCAGTCAAGCATATGTTGGATGATTTAGAAATTTAAAAATCTCCTAGTATTTATCTAGCAATACTGATGTGAAAATCTGTTTTTGTTAAAAAAACAAGTCGAGATATGTACATACCCTTGACTACGTTGTCCTCGGCGTATTCAGCATCACTGGTAATATAAATATGGAATTTGGTACATGTTTTCCGGAATATCAAACAGAGTAAATACAAAAAAGTCCGATCTTCTTTTGAATAATCTTCTAAACGACCAGATACATATATCAAATGAAAAAGAATTAACCAAAGGTACAATCAGTCATTATTAAGCAACGGTCTCATCTATCTCACCTAAGTCAACCTTAATGTGGAACACTTTATACATTATTACAATAAGAGTATCGCTCGCCTTAGCCCTCAGGTATAACACTATGCCTTCATACAGTTTCATCTCCCGTCTTAGTAAAACCTAACTTTTAACAAATTTTTAAATATTATTTTAAATACCTGAAATGTATATTTTCATTCAAACCTCGGTGTTAGATTAGTATAACATTCATTTCAATTCGAAGAATCTTGATTAATTACAAAAAAATAGTGAAGCAGACATTCATGGTTTGTAAACCATGACAAATAGTGCTAGGGTATTCCTTACACTGCCTTTCAATCTGCATGTGTTGTGACGTTTGTTGCACCGTTAGGAGTATTTTATGTTTATAATTTTACAACGTGAATGGTTTGTTAATAATCGATTAAATTGAACGTTATGTTAATATAATAAAATTGTTTTCCGTTCTTACCTTTACTGCAATGTCATGGTTGGACGCGTGGTGGTTTTTAGTGGACGGACGTGAGTACGAAAAACAGTGTTCTTTTTCATTACCCTGTGGCAGCTGTAAACACTATCAATGTAATAACGTTCAAAATTTCTTCATTCGGATCTTAAAGTCCCATTATGTTGTATATATATCCAAATGACTTCTGTTTTTCTTTTTTATCATTTTTAAACCCCAAATTTATGCATTTATCGCAATTGCAAAATGCAAAAAACCGCACAATTTAGCGCACACAACCTCATTCCGAAATTAACTGACTTTCTGAAGACCTAAAATTCTATGTTGCTTGATATACTAATGATTTGAATTTTTGAACTAAGAAGTTTTTGGTTAAAATAGTTTTCACGGGTATTCATCTGAAACCACTTATTTTGTCATTGTTTTGCTCTATGTCATCGGAATTGCTAATATAAAATACAGTTTAGGAAAAATACTATCTGGGTTTTATTCGGGTGCGAATCCACGCCGGTAAAGGCAAGTAGAAATTATAAAAAAAAAATCACTTATTCCATTCACCTGCGTGGACTTCAACATTAGTGGGTAGGTATTTTAATAGTTTGACCATATATGGATAACATAACATGTTAATGTAAATCAACCAAACACACAACAACCAAACTGTAAATGTGAAAATGAAAGACTTCATAAACGATATTTGAGCAAATATCAACATTTGTGGAAGAGTTCTAGCTTTAAGTATCTTAAATTTGACAGTCTTAATGATTTGATTTATTAAGTCATACCCAAAATAGCGGATATTACAAAAGCATGAGATTGTACGTATCTGCGATTTATCACAACAACACATTCATACTTTTTCATTAAAAAAACTTGCATCACATTTATGTTAGAAACAGGAGCTTAATTTTCTTTATATAAAATTTCATTTGAAAAAAGGTCAGTATTTCTCTAGTTTTTTCTCCAGTCTTTTTTGACAACTACCCAGGTTTTGTTTGCGAAGCGCTTTGCTCCACCCATTTATCTTCCTCTTTAGCAGACAGTCAATCAGTGATCCAGTTAGGAATATCGTTGGCATTTCCAATTCATTCTTTTTAATAAAGCATTGCGTGGACTACGGGAATATATGAGACTCTATCATAGCTTTATACTCATCTTTATTACTTTAATACTTCGTGTATAATTGAACCTGTTTTCGACACTCTTTTATTACATAACTTTATCAAAGATTGAAATTTCCCAGTTAAAAAGAAAATATATGCCATATCATCTTGCAACGTTTTGCCATAGTTGCGATTTTATTAAAGAACTTATTCTTATAGTCTGTAAAAAAATTATCCTCCGCTAAACATTGATTGCATATGTCTTCAGTAAAAGACAATTCAATAGTCTCATTAGCTGTGGTATTTAAAGGAATTTAACAGACTGCCCTTTTTGCCTCAAACAATATAATGCGTTATATGTTGAGAATCTACTTGCGGCTCGAAACAATTTACGCCAAAACAATCGGATTAGGAATTGAAGGCTTTGAATTTTGTAAGGCTTTTCATCCTGGCGTTACAGAGGTTACACATGTTAAAAATCATGTCACAAAAACACGCATTTTCAGCAACACATAACGCACCTGTCCGTCCTTACTTATGAGTGCAAACGCAGAATATATATATCTGCCATATCATCTTGCAACTTTTTGCCATAGTTGCGATTTTATTAAGAACTCATTCTTATAGTCAGTTAAACACGCATTTTCAGCAACACATAACGCACCTGTCCGTCCTTACTTATGAGTGCAAACGCAGAACATACCTATGTCCATGAACATATCCATCTGAATGTACATGCACATTGCATTGGTATCTTTGAACGCAGCATAAAGGCATCATGAATAGTCCAGAAAGAGCAGCACATAAATAACGTTATTATACAATGCCGTGCGATTCAAGTTCATAAATAATGTTCCTAGCTGAGGTGCAATCAGGAAAAGAGAGGCAACGATTTCACACATGATGTCACAAGCAACAAAAAAGGAGCTCATACATTGATATGATTTAATTTGACATGTCCAACTACCTTGCAATTTAGGAGAATGACTTTTGCAAGACAATCCCAGCTGTCACACAGTGATACACATATTACATGATTACAAATTCCTATGACACGCACATAAATGTCATGATGATGATGATGATGATGATGATGATGATGATGATGATGATGATGATGATGATGGTGATGATACAAAAGAAATGTCTCAAGCAAAAACTTGTCAGGGTCAGACTAAAGCATCGTTATTCAAAAGGTATCTTGGCCATGAATTGTGGTTTGAAAATCAAACTTGTCATTTCCATTATGACAGCGCAACGTGTCAATTGCAAGACATATACCTTAACGGCAACGGTCATGTCGCACGTAAGGAGACAATGGTCAAAATATGGATTTCTTTTATGTATTTAGGATTGTGAACTATCCATCCGTGTGAGAGTGTACAATTCTTCGACACAAATGGTAACTCTGAGATGGTGGCGAATCGCGTTTATTACTTATGTCTGTAGGCCATAAGTCAAGGTCAAATTGTTAAAAATGTATTCGATTGTTTAGGCTATAACCCAAAGAGTGAAAACAACAACAATATAATTCTAAAGCTTTTGACCAATTTATTAACAAGTTTATCTTTCATGCCAAATATCGGGTTGAAGTTTCAAGTACTTTCCGCTTTCAGCTTATGGAAATCTTGTTAATATGTACATGTATATTGAGATGCTTTGGATCATACCTTTTTTCTTACTTTTATGCTAACAATCTTAAGTTGTAACTTAATTATATTGTGATTTGCATCTCAGGCATTCAGTATGGTATAAAAAAATGATCGAATAATGTTCATTTGAGTTATGTCCGCTCTGTGTTCGTATATATGTGACGTTATATTATCGATTACGGGAACACGGCTTCGGAAGACATGCTCTGTCCGTTTTCAGGAATATTCATTCTCGTTTTAAAGAGCCAGATATTGCAAAAACACATGCGCATTAATTCCGAGCAATATGCGTGTAACAATGACAAAAAATATGAGGTTTTTTTTGCTTATAATAGTTAAACATTTCGATCAAAAACATTTATTTTTGACGAAGTGCGTTAATTGTCAATAAAAATATGTCAAGTTTGAATCTAATAAGTTTGTAACTAAATGGTCGTCTGCTAGTTGCTGTATGAGTTTTGTTCATAAAAGTAAGAAATAAACAACATTTAGAGCACATTGTAATCCATTCATGGACAACATCAATAGAATATAGCATTCGGACTGCAGTAGATTTTATCCAAAACGCCGAGGTACAAATATACACATATACTTTGATACTTTTTAATGAAATATCTAAAGACGAAGATCATGATTATCTAATTGGTATTGTAAATGATTTAAAAACTGCTCGGTCTTCAATGATGATACATTCAAAGTTTACTTATTTCTTTTATCTGCGTTTTTGTATTGAGGAGTTAAAGGCGTACACTATAGGTTGATGCTTTTTTTTATTCATATGCATTTTCGTGTTTAATTAATTTAACTGTAACGATTATAACAAAAAAGCTTCCCTTTTTAGGTGCCATTTTTGTTTGTTTTTTCATGAAAGTCAATTGATTTTAATATGATAAAATGCATTAAACTAAATGGTGCACCTTTAAGATTTGAGAAGTTTTCGAGAAACATTTATAATTCAACACATTTTTTTGTTCTACACATAAACAAATTAACTGGCGAACATATGTCCCTTTTATGGTTTATATGTCCATTTAAAAACAACATGAACATATATAAAAAGTCAATTTATGGCATATTCCCACCACATAATACGCACAATTCAACTTCGAGTGCAATACATGGACACACGAAAAAGAAGGAAAACAGCAACAAAAAGCAAACTAACAAAAACAAACACACAGGAAAATAAGCAATTCAAATTATGTTTTATAAATGTAAGGGTACTGTGTTTTCGTTGGGTGAATGGTTAGTTTTCTTACACCGTAAGACTTTCATTACTTACAACAAGGCCGACGTGGAAGTTAATATATTTCTACAAGGCTTAATGCTGCTGTTACAATCCATTAAGATTGGAAGCCGTGTTTTAACAGCATAAACTATTTATGATATGACTTCAAATAAGAAGCAAATTTTCGAACTCTGTGTTAATTACAAAACGTCCTGTTCCAAATAATATATTTTCAGTAGTTTTGTATGATGAATGGACTTATGATGAATACCTGCCCCGAGAAATAATGCTTTTCGCTTATGATTTATTCCCTGCTGTTGGGGAGAATCTTTGCGTATCAATGAGCCGTTAAATGGCGAGAGCCTATCAGTCCTGCTGTTTTATTCCACTGTTAATGTGTCAATCATTCCTGAGAGAGAATGGTTTGGAGTCGTATTGTTTAGCTCTGCGTCCTTTGCGATGTTTGGTTTTGCAAAACAAAAACACAATAAATCAAACAAACAAAATACATTATTTTTCACATAAAATCGCTGTGCATGTCTTTCAGAAAAAATCAAAAAGCAAACACCAAATGATTTATTCCAAAAGCGAACTATCCGATTCATTGAAATAAGGAAAAACATAAATTCACACTTTTTCTTGTATAATAAACATTTCTCAAATTTCCGCTTACTGCTGTATTTCAGTGATTGCATAGGTGTTTATCTTAAATGGAATTGTTCACTAAAGACATTCATTTTCATCATCTGTCAATGTTGATAAAGGAAACTGCCTTGACTTAACAAATGTACTATGATCAAGTCAGGATATCTGTTTGAAACGTCCGAATATTTTTAAGCAATGCTGGAGTTCAAAATAAAACGATGTCTTAATATAGTGCGAGGACCTCTTCAAGGGCTAATCGAACAGTTTGTTGGAGACTGCTAGTGATGTAAATAAAGTAATCATGTGATTAAAGACTACTAAAAGTATAATTGCACATTTACTTTAAAATGTCGTGCCTTTCTATAAATCAAGCCAGCATACAATCATTCTGGCATCTGTTTCATGAAATAACTTAAGATGTATACTTGATAGATATCTTTATATTTTCTTTCTTAGTTGTATATGCTTATCCAACGAAATATCGTTCCTAACAAATCACTCCTTCACATTTATCGATAGGCAATGCATGTTTATGCCGAAAACCGTCCTTTTTGGCAATTTTTAGCGGTATTAGGCATTTATGTTGTTGATTCAAAAACTACGAGTTCCATCTATAAAGGCATAGTGTTATACCACAGGGAATTATTTTACAGAGATACTCTCATTATAGAACTGAATGAAGGCATAGCGTTACTCCTTTAGGTTGACTAAGGTGAGATAAATGAAACCGTTGTTGATGTATGACTGATTTTACTTCGGGTTCATTATTTTACATGTGATGTCTGTATATGGTTGTTTAGAAGTTGAATTTTATTAACAATTAGATCGAACAATTATTTTGTTTTCACTTACTTAATACATCCCGTAATACAGATACTAAATTCGATTTAAATATTTTGTATTAGTTTGGAGAAGTTGGCAATAATGAAGATATTGCACCCAAATGATGCTGACGACGCCGAAGACAACGACGTCAAGGCTATTATAATATCACGGCTTGTTTTCCTTGATAGAACAGTATAGCTAATAATTAAATGCTATGTATGATGTTTGAGCTGTGTTTTTCGATGAACAGCTTTTAAAACATCCAACATATATGTGACTGGATTATAATAACAAACATAATAAAATGTTTAATTGTATGCTGCCGAACTGTGTCCAAATAAACCATATGAACAGTAACATTACAAAGCAGAATACCTTCGAGGTTACTGAACGAATGTCTGCTAAGCCTGTTAAATTACACGTGGATTGCTTTGAGTACTAATTTAACAGCAATGCCTAGCTTGACGTCTTCACGATCATGCTATGTTATAACGATTACTGACTGGTCGAGGCTCACAAATGTAGCAAAAGCATTCCATTCTTAAAATATTATATATTGTTTTGAACTATCAATGAATCATTAATAAACATAAATGGACAAAACAATTTGTTTTTAGTATGTAACAACTTTATTATGTAAAGTTACCATATTTTTCACAGATTTCAACTTTTACACTTTTCATCATTTTTTAACGAAACGTGAACGCAACTCATGAGAAAAAGTAGAATCAATTATATAACGAGAGATGAAGACGGAACATGTTTTTCGAAGGCGAAGTTCGGTTTTATGACGTCATATCATTAAAAACTTAGAGCATGTAGCGCGTACATAATAACGTCCGAATATACGTCAGTGCGTCAAACTTATAATATCATTTTATATATTATGTGATCACTATTTGGATGTTTCATGAATTTTTAAGATGAAAGTTACATTGAAATATATGGCCTATACTATGCTATAATATTTAAAAATACTCATTTTCTTACTTTAAAATTTCATATATCATTGTACTTATGGGCAATGCAAACATTGCTCCTTATACAATAATTTAATTATAAATAATTTCGGTATTTTCAGGAGCCCATATTTCAACAGTATTTATCGGGAACATTAATGAGATATACATTTGCTGACAGTGTTCATTAAATGACGCATATATAGATGTTTCCTAACGCAAAAGCAAAACATTAACTTGTTCGCAATATTCTTGGTACCTTTTGATGAACTTCCGTTATTTCTCAATATCCTCTGTTTACATTTATTGTTATCAAAATTTTGATGACAAATATGTCATTAATGAGTTCAAAAACACGGACCACGATTTAGAATTTTCTAAAAATGATATAATAGCAAGAATAAAATAGTTCGAAAGGTTGAAAATGTAATCAAACAATAACACTTACCCTATACGTATTTAATAATGAACACATATAGAATATATATTTACGATAAGTTATGTTCAAAAAGGTCAAAGCTTAACAGCATGGTATAAGTTCATAAATAAGCATCTCTTACCCTGTAATTTAGTTTCTGTTTGTTCGTATCACACTTTTTATTTGTTTTATGTTCTAATTAAATTGTAACGGCAGTTGGTTCAATATTAATATTACTCATATAGTTACTTCGAATACAGCAAATAGGCGCCACTTATGTAGAAAAATCGAGACAGTGTTTTTGTTTACAATTGAACCATGAACAATATTTTATCTGTTATTGAGGGTAAATACCACGAATGACAGTGTTAAAGTCATCAATCTTGAAAGAACAACAACACCAAACGCCAGTTCTGAGACTGTCAAGTTCAGTGGAGAAATATAACTCAATATAAAAATAGTTATTCTGGAATACTGTTCATTGTAATAATTATCCTTTTGTTTCGGGATTTATTTTCTAAGAAAAGCGGCTTATAAGATTTCTAAAAGAACATTCCATGTATACCGTCGTTACTTAGCTGTGTACCAATAAGCATAAGCAATTAGCGTTATTAATGTATGCTACCAGTATGGATTGCAGTCAATTCAATTGCCAGGCAATAAACTAAGCCACAATTATGAAGCTCAAATTAAATCATTAAATGAATTTGAGTCAATAGTAATAATCATCCACTCGCCTGCACAATACTAAAGTAACTCCACTGTGCCACATCGTAGTAGTTTTGTAAACTCTATTATTGTTCAATAAAACTAATGTTTTGACAGAACCAATACAATATACCACCGTGGCGAAATAATCAAGATTGTTTTAGAATTGTTAATAGAAAATGTGTATGTAGTCACATGTGAGTTGCATTCAGGATGATAAGATACCACTAAATTTCACTGAAATGGTGTTGATAAGTAGAACAAGGAGTGTTCTTCAACATCTCCGCGAAATAATCATCCTTATTAAAGATAAATAAGATGATATTGTTGGTGTCACAAATTATATAAATTGGTGAAAACTATACCCTCAAACATTCTAGCTATACCTATTTAGAAGAACGAGTAGAAGGTCACAAGAAGGTCGACATTTTATAAAAAAAGAATGCAAAAACTGCAAATGCAAACAGGGACTAAACATCCACGAAAAGGTCGATTAATATATATTGAAAATGGAAATTCGCAAAGTTGTACAAATGTGCAGATATTAACATCCTTGAAGCTGAGTAAACTACACAATAACGGCATAACTGGTTATTCTTTCCCCCAATAATGCAGTGCAGATTGTAATATGTCGATTACCAACTCGATTATCAACCCGACGGCGGCGTCGTTGTCGAGCAAATTTTAATTTCTTGACATAGCTAAAACACGTTTTGTAAAATATCTACATTAAACGTTCAACACGTGTTAAATCAACAAATTAATGCGCATATTTGTATTATGAATCAGAACATTTAAATGCTTTTAGAGTATATATTCCTTTTAAATAGCAAAGCATTGGTGCTCGTGTTGCGTTAGTTAAAAATAAACAACACTTTTGTTCATTCGTGATATTATGTGCATTTGGTTGACTTAGTATTGTAACAATTGTAAATCATTCCTATCTTGGGTGAGAAGTGGCCACATTTACATAATGCACATGTTCTGCCGTATCTTTCAATTCTTTCTTCAGAAATTGCCGACTTTCCTTATCTCTATAACGTTATTTAGAATTCCCTTTTACACGAACATCGTACATATCGCTGAAATGATCTGGCGTTACAAACATTCAAATGTATTTCACATTCCAGAAGTTGTTTACTCAAGAAAATGCAAATGCAGAGATCGCTTGTTAGGTCTCCGATTTTTCGACTGATTGATGCCTCTCATTGCCGATTTATTTTATCAACTGGCCTTTGTTTTTAAGAGATGAACCTTCTTCTTGTTTTGAATATACAACTTAGATTAATATTTGAAACTGTGCACTCATATGTATACAGAAGAGGGTTGGTTATTTACAAATACGTTGAACTTTAGCCCTTAAAGTTTTTGAAAGAGGAATTTCAATGGCAATTTATTTTTTCAACAGAAATGGTTTTATCAGTGCCACTTAATGTTTATTATTAGTAAGAAATAACGTTTTGCTAATGCTGCATGTTTTTATTCATTTCTAGTTTGCTGAAAGACATTTTTCACTGTTAAAAACAAATACACGTTACCCACAACGTTATGTAATTCTAAAGTTAATTGGGAGCAAAGTCTCAGTACAAAGCGGTTACCATCATCGATTAAAACTATATATAACTGACATAATATAAACAATTATGCAAACCTCCGACAGTTTTAATATACGGAACTATCAATCATTTTCCCACAATGCACAACATTCTGACTTGTATGATCCGCCGAGTCATGTGGATTTGTAATCATGATATATGTGTAACGCTGTTGCGTCAGTTGGAATTCTCTTAAAAATGTCAATCGTCTAAATAGTGTGGTCGTTGGACGTGTCCAATAAGATCAAATCAATATGAAGGAAAGCTCTTTTCTTGTTTGCTTGTGACATCATGTGTGAACTCCTAGCCTCTCATTTTTTTGATTGCAACTCAACTAGGAAAACTATTCGTTAACTTGAATCTAAAGACGTAATGACTTTATTCATGTGCTTCTCATGATACCTGTGTGATGCTTGCAAAGAGACTAGTACAAAGAGCTGTTGGCTGTGTTGCACTTAAGCAATTTGAATGTACATTCTCAATGAACGCAGGACGGATATGTTCATGAAAAGAGGTGTGTACTTAGTTGCACTCACACGTTATGACGGATAGGTGCAGTGTTGCTAACAATTCGTGTTTTGAAATTATGTTTATAACTTTTTATTGTTATATATAAAGACGTAAACTTAACACAGTGGAAACTACAGGAACAACATAGATTAAGAATATTATATGATTTACCCGGCAGGTGTTCCATACTTAAATGTGTTTAAAATTTAATATAAATAATCAACTCATGTGTAATATTATCACTTTGAATTTAGTGCCAGCATGGCAAATGTTGACCATCTGGCTTTTTTATGTTATTATTACGTCTTCCAAATCACAGTATTTGTTCAAATATTTTAACATTTTCATGTTTAGGAGTGGTCTGACAGATGTTATCACTGATCTTTAGCCTTTTACAATCGCATATTAAGGCCCTTTTATTGGGCGTTATTTTTGTTCTCCCTTTGATGTATCATTAATAGTGCCATAAGTTTGTTGTTTTTGAAAACAAGGCCGGTGCAAACAAGTTGTTAAAAGTGTTGCACTCACAAGTAATGTCTATAAACATTCGTTATGCATGCCAGACGGATAGACTCGTATAAGATGTATGGAATGGGTTTCGCTCAGAAATAATGTCCGTAAACAATCCCAATAAATGCAAGACGGAATAATGCAAAGAGGTATTGACTGCGATGCACTAACAAGAAATGTCCTTGAACCCTATCAATGGACAACAACGAGCTTAAAATGCCTGGTAATAATATTAGTCGAGTAGTTAAATAATAGATGCATGTACAAAACACAAAGTGCACAATAACAATACTTTTTTCTGGTTTACTTTTAAAAATGGATAGACTCATTTTAATTCATTGTTAAGATTGCAACCACAGAGATCTGACCAGAATGGAGCTTACAGTGTCGAAATGAGCGCAAATAATATAAGAAAGCAAGTCTTAGGACAAATAAAAAAAACACATATAAAACACTATTAAGTATGTTAAAAAGCCGGTGATATGAGTTATTTTCCAACTTTCTATCGTCCCTGAAATTTATATTGTGTTATGCACATGCATAAGTGCAGGTTTAAATTGCATCAACATTGTTTGAATATCAGTTTGTTTTTTTAAAACATACAATGTTGACATATGTTTTAAATGCAAAAGAGGTTTGAGCATAGTTTTTTAAGACAAATGTTTTTTTTTGATATATGGAATATTTTACCAATAATGAAATAGTATCATTATCCCTCTACGCAACGTTGATGAAATGCGAAATGCCGTGATTTTAAGGGGGTAGTGGTGGTATCGGTGGTGGTATTTAAAGATGTATTAATAGTCTCCAATAACACTTGGTTAACAATTGTTCTCTGAAGTAGAAAATAGGAGGTAATTGCAGCGCGTAAGCAACGACAATGAATGCAAGTCAGTGACACTTTTCATGAGATGCGAAACAGGGCAAGATTGTGAGAACACGATAGCATATAAACTTTTATTAACTTAATAATTCTTTTATATCCTAACGGGGAATTTATTAAAATCTCCGACAATATTATGTAATGAAATACATTTTTTTCTAGTGTCAAATCAGGTTCAGTTTAACTTTAAGTTTTCAGATCTGATATAGAAAGTCTGAATGATATGACATTGCTACTATTTAGGAATACCACAATATTATACACACGCCCACTTTATTGGTACGGTCAATTATAAAAGTATGTCTTCGTTCGTCCGTCCACTGACAACCACTGCACATTCAACTGTGACATTTCGGTATAGTCAAAAACAGAAAACTGTTATAGATTATCGACATAACGTTCCATTCAATATATTGTTAAAAACATTCACGTTATAAATTACAAACATAAAAATACTTTTAACAGTGCTTTGAATCTGAATTTCAAACGTCACATCACATGTTCATGGAACTAGAGGAAGCAGGAGTGTTACGAATACCCTTACACCATTTGTCAGGGTTTACAAAACATGAATATCTGTTTTCACTGTTTTTGTTATCAACACACCAAATAAAGTTATCAATCATTTCAAGATACTTCTAAACGAAATGAATGTCAAATTAGTATGACAGCGAAATGTGCCTTTCCTGAAATTATTTTTTGATCAGCTTTGAACCCATGTGATGTTTTTTTTTAATTATGAACAAATCACAAATACAACTGTTGTTTTTAAAGTATGTTATAAAATTGTTCTAAGTAGTGATACAATTACACATGATTCTGAAACAAACTTAATCTTGTGTAGCTTGAAGATTGAAACTCATGCAAAGGGAACTCGTTTTCGCACAATGATGTACTAACATAGTTTTTATAACGAAACAAATGTTTTTGTGTACTACTAATGAAGATACTGCTTAAAAATCATTGCGGGGATGATATGAACACAATGTGCGTCAAACACACTAATATTGTGACGAAGTACGTCTTATCTTCTGATATAACCAAACTTAACGAGAGTTAGCAAATAAATCAAGCATAACAACACCACCTTTACCAATTATGCCACTTATACCTCTACACTGCCCAAACCACCTACACCGCTGAACCATATTTACCACTAGAACATGTTTCAATAACACCACACATATTAAACTACTAGCTTGTGCATGCGCTTAATTAAAATAACCCGGACCATTACCAAACTGATAAAACTATATTATGATGCACTTCTGTAGAACAACATGATTATAATAAACGGGCTGCGATGTCACTAGATATATCCGAAACGACATTCTGTGCAAATCAATTTAATGCATTTCATTACTCCTGTGGGTGAGTGATAACGGTAATACAATTGTCGCGATTACATGCGATTTCCACTGTGTCTGCGCGACTGATGTACGTGTCTCGGGGAAGATTTTATTGAAATTAAGTCAATTGCTACGATTGATGAAATGTTCGAAGCGTAAAAATTGGAATGTCACGTGTTTAACAAAATCAAAACGTTCAGTCTAAAATGATGCTTACATTGAATGCATTCTGAACACCGCTTTGTCAAAATTAATTTCCCATACCGCATTCAGTCTAGACACACTACCAATGACTATATTTTTTATTTTTTTACGTCAAAACCAGCAGACTACATGGTATGTTGCATGGCCACTGGTCTAGTGGTTCGCCAGTTGTTCAGAAGACAAAATTGCACACATACCATATACCTTAATATTCACGTTGGTGTAGGGCATCAAAACAATAGGAGTCATAAACTAGTCAAGAACCAACTAATTGAAATGTTTGGCTGAAGGTCAAACCGATCTGGTTTTGTGTCATGCCACTTTCCAATAAATACTCCTAATAACGAGGTAATCGGGTTGTCAAGGGCACACTGCTACTGAATGTTAATGGTCAGTGGTTAAGGTTTTAAAAAGTTATAACAAAGAAAAAAGTATCCAAACAACCGTCAGTTTGACCTTTGCTCTACTACTGGTATAGGCGTCATCTACTGATCAAGGGCAAACTACCATTGATTTAATATGACAAAGTATATTGTCTAAGCTGAAGTTGGCCTTCTGCACGGACTTCTTGGTTTGGCATAATCATTGGCAGAAAAGGGTCTTAGTTCTACGATTAGCGTCATCGAAACCAGGTGTATTTGAGGGTTACGTCCGCCCATTTCGTATTAATGTTGCATATACTTTATTTAAATTTGACTGTGTAATCTACCGTAATGGGGCTGTTTTGTATACTACATTATGTCATTAATTATAAACAAACTATCGGCAACATCAAATGTGATGCAATAGTGACTTTTCCAGTCCACTGTGCAAACATGTGGGTACTATAATGAGAATACTTGCTTATGCATTTAACGGTTGCATTTATGTTTTGCAACTGATGTTGTCATTAATCAACTTCAGGTCCAACACATTAATTGCGTATCTACAAAAACAGTATACTTAACTTTTTGGGGACTAGTTAAAAGTGAAATAAATGACAGTCGGGCAATGCTTTTAACTACAAAATTTCAACACAGTTTATGCTCGACAATAAGTTGCACGAATAATGACAAAGGGCTGTGTTATCTTATTGTCCGGGTTTTTCATTGTATGATGTACATAATCATTAATCGATACAATTACATCAAGGTCGTGACACATCAGTTAAATGTACACATTTGGGAACTGATGGGAATTTTATGGTAAAATGGGTACATTACATTTTAAAATTTACGTACTGAATATATATCGATGATTGGATTCGAATTTGAATAATGGCGTTAACAAAATCAGAAGGCGATCATCTCGAAGTATTTATCCACTGTATTTATAGAAATGATACAATGTTACTGATGTTTTTTTCAAGATATTTTGGAGTTCATGGAAATAAGGTTATAGTTATGAAAAAGAACAATAACAAATATGTTTTATTGCCTGCTAGATACTCCAAGTTGTTTATTATCCCCGGTATCCTTTTAACAGACAATAAATGAGATTCTCCTGAAAATAACGATGTAACCAAATAACGTCGACACAGGAAATGAACATCATTTGATAAGCACACATGTAACATAGTTTAGTGCGAAAGCCCAATGAGGTTTATTGCATATTTAAAGGCCATTATTTTGTATATTACTAATCCCTAATATATGTCATAATTCTGTGCGTGTAAATGTATCTTTATGTAAATATAGATGAGAAAAATGAACCCCATAATTCCAATGCAGTCAGGTTTGACGTAACATATAGTTGTGTGTTTACACATTATATACATATGCTAAATGGTAAATTGTTCGATGATTGTAATGGTTATTTTTACTTTGCAAATGAGGTTCATAGTGTTGATCGCTACCATATTGTTTCAATTGAATTGTTTAAGTGTTTTTCTTTTTTATAATTTTTTTGTCAAACACTGACTGTTTCCTATTGTTTGTGTTGATAATTATCAAATTAATAATGTGCAGCAAAAGTAGGCACAAACAACACTGATCTACGATCGCTATTTTGGGAAACTATTGAGTCAGATGATTTAATACGCATTACTGGATATAGTGTCGATATTTTTAAATATACTGTAATGTATACAATAGAGTCGAATATTAAACATGTTGTCGATAATAGTGTACGCGTATCTTCGCTAAAAATATGCGCGGAGAAACTGGGAGAATGTCTAGCGGATCTCAGCAAGCATGTAGGGATTTAACTTTTACAGAGGCAAAATGGAGAAAATATTCACTTTTGAGGCGTTTCCAATGGACAATTCATAATGCAAAATATTTCATAATTATGAGGCATCTAAAGTATGATTAAAAATATGCAATTGAAAACTATGAGTAATAAGTGAGATAAACGATTTTCACTTTTGCGATGTAGGAATAATCCTAAAACATTTTGGCGACTAGTAAAAGGTTCAAACCCGTTTACTGTAGAGTGTCAATATTTTTCGGTAAATGATTGAATAAGAATAGTTTGAATAGTTTCCATTTAAAGAAAATCAAGAACACATAGAACATTTCAACATTGATGGTTTGCACAATGATATACTAAATAATAACAATAGTTGAGATAATGATCGTTTACTGCATTTTCAGTTCTACTTTTTAAGTTAACTGGTTCGTGATTACAGTTTTTGATGACAACCAGACATTAGATAAAAAACGTATTGAAAACATACTGTGTTTGTGACCTTTTTTGAACATATTTATTTATAATTTGGCTACATTTTTTTTGATAAAACAAAATTAAATTTAGCATAGTAAATTTTCGTGTAACTTTGATTCACAAAGAACTTACTTGGCTGAACAAGTTTATAAAGTAGAAATATTGCGAAACAAATGTGTTTGGCTGTCATTAGAAACTGTAATTATGGTAACATCGGACAAATAATTTTCTCTCATATATATCAGTTTTCCCCGCTGAACATGCCCAATACAAACAGAGCAGTACGTTCAAATTGACTTTTCTTGTTTGCTTGGGACCTTATTCATGGACACAATGGGCAATGTTCTCTTCTGTTGGGAATGCTAAATGAAAAATACGCCTAATATAAATTTACCCCGTTTGAAAAAGTTCGCTGGTTTTCACTGACGTCGATAGGAGAACGTTATTTTGATTTCAGAGTTTTCCTGATGAGGTTTTAAGCTTACGAAGACACAAACACTTAAATATAGTTAAGTACATTTAGAAAATAATGAGTAATGTATACACATTTTCGCATTGACAAAGCATCTCGTATGTACACACATCTAAGAGAGCCTTTCTTGTTGATGCTTTGCTTTCTATAGAAACCGAAAGTTGTTATGCTTTAACTCTTTATAGTTAATGCAACCAATTCCCGAGATATCAACAGTATACAAGCTATGTATTATTTCAATCACAAACGGAATTGGTGTAGTAACTACTAGTATTTGTACCATATTGTGTTTCGCTCACATTTTTAAATAACTGTTAACAGTAGTGCCCCAGAGTCACTCTGTTTGAATGTATATCATCGTCACAAGTAAATTGTTCACATTTCAGATAGAAATATTGTTTTCGATTTCCAATTCAGTGAAACGGTAAATCGGTAACGAATATTTGTAATGCATACAAATATAAATAAAAAACACTCTGCAAAATGATACAATCAAAACTATATAAAGCACTCTCATACACATTTCACGAATAGAATAAATAATGAGCTTCGTAGTAAATAATGATGCCCGGATTGATCTTGCACCAAAATTACGACAAAACTTAAAACAAATCTCAATATCAAGCTTAAAAAAATAAAAGTGCATTAGTTCATGGATTATGTGCATAGTATATTTTGTCAAAATTGTATTGAAATAATATTGCAGAGGAAAACGTGTACTGGGGTTTTAATTTATTATTTTTGTGTAATAACTCAAGTACATTTTATGTTAAAAGATTATCTTTTTGTTTGAATTTTGAAAATGGATGCTTATCAACTTTTCTTATTTAGCACAAGATAATGCGCTTTTTCAAATAGGGGCCTGGAGTTCAAATTATTGTTCTGTAGTTCATTTTTCCAGTAGGTGCTCAGTTTTCCGAGATTGCATGTGTCATTCAATGATTTATGTCTTTGAAGCAGATTATAATGATAGACACATCAATTATCATGATGGAACTGACTTGAAAATCTTAGAATCGCTGTCTTTAATTGTTTGAAAAAGTAAATAATGATATATTTGACACGGAATGACAATTAATTGCGTGTTAACAAAATGCGATTTACCTTATTTGGGTTGTAGGTTCTCAATCTTCTTAAATCACAATTTATAAGATAACACAAGCCCCAAGAAGTTCAATATGCTTGCAGGAGGCATACATATAAAGGTAAACTCCTGTCTGTCTGATTTATAAAGAGTGTTCGTAAAGTTAGTTTTTATCAGGAAGTTTGCACATTATTTTTTGTATCTCATAGCACAAAGCTGAACGTTATTCATCCATACATGCATGCATGTTAGTCCTTTCGGGTAGCTTAAACAATATTTATTGTATCTAAAAAACCGATACGTTTAGTAAATCTAGACACCGTCTGATCCCCTGTAACCCATTGAATTAATAAAATAAATAAGTAAGTTGATACGTTAAATTTACCTAGAAACATACATAGTGGCTTTCGCCTAAAGTCGGATGCACTCAGCAGCAGGGACTCACATCAGCATATATATGTGGTCTCGATATTCAACGGGGTTCATATAGATTGCCAACTGTGTTTTACATTTCAATAATACGATTAAAACAACAAAGGTTACATTCAGTAGGTTGGAATAATAAAAAAGATCCTGTTTAAAAGCAGGTAGCTAAAGTCTAACAGCCACTGAATGGGATACACACAAAATAAAAACAACACAGGCTAGACCGTACATGCATGTATTAATGAAAATCTTCAGCTCGGTTTTTTAGATACAATAAATATTGTTTAAGCTACCCGAAAGGACTAACATGCATGCATGTATGGATGAATAACGTTCAGCTTTGTGCTATGAGATACAAAAAATAATGTGCAAACTTCCTGATAAAAACTAACTTTACGAACACTCTTTATAAATCAGACAGACAGGAGTTTACCTTTATATGTATGCCTCCTGCAAGCATATTGAACTTCTTGGGGCTTGTGTTATCTTATAAATTGTGATTTAAGAAGATTGAGAACCTACAACCCAAATAAGGTAAATCGCATTTTGTTAACACGCAATTAATTGTCATTCCGTGTCAAATATATCATTATTTACTTTTTCAAACAATTAAAGACAGCGATTCTAAGATTTTCAAGTCAGTTCCATCATGATAATTGATGTGTCTATCATTATAATCTGCTTCAAAGACATAAATCATTGAATGACACATGCAATCTCGGAAAACTGAGCACCTACTGGAAAAATGAACTACAGAACAATAATTTGAACTCCAGGCCCCTATTTGAAAAAGCGCATTATCTTGTGCTAAATAAGAAAAGTTGATAAGCATCCATTTTCAAAATTCAAACAAAAAGATAATCTTTTAACATAAAATGTACTTGAGTTATTACACAAAAATAATAAATTAAAACCCCAGTACACGTTTTCCTCTGCAATATTATTTCAATACAATTTTGACAAAATATACTATGCACATAATCCATGAACTAATGCACTTTTATTTTTTTAAGCTTGATATTGAGATTTGTTTTAAGTTTTGTCGTAATTTTGGTGCAAGATCAATCCGGGCATCATTATTTACTACGAAGCTCATTATTTATTCTATTCGTGAAATGTGTATGAGAGTGCTTTATATAGTTTTGATTGTATCATTTTGCAGAGTGTTTTTTATTTATATTTGTATGCATTACAAATATTCGTTACCGATTTACCGTTTCACTGAATTGGAAATCGAAAACAATATTTCTATCTGAAATGTGAACAATTTACTTGTGACGATGATATACATTCAAACAGAGTGACTCTGGGGCACTACTGTTAACAGTTATTTAAAAATGTGAGCGAAACACAATATGGTACAAATACTAGTAGTTACTACACCAATTCCGTTTGTGATTGAAATAATACATAGCTTGTATACTGTTGATATCTCGGGAATTGGTTGCATTAACTATAAAGAGTTAAAGCATAACAACTTTCGGTTTCTATAGAAAGCAAAGCATCAACAAGAAAGGCTCTCTTAGATGTGTGTACATACGAGATGCTTTGTCAATGCGAAAATGTGTATACATTACTCATTATTTTCTAAATGTACTTAACTATATTTAAGTGTTTGTGTCTTCGTAAGCTTAAAACCTCATCAGGAAAACTCTGAAATCAAAATAACGTTCTCCTATCGACGTCAGTGAAAACCAGCGAACTTTTTCAAACGGGGTAAATTTATATTAGGCGTATTTTTCATTTAGCATTCCCAACAGAAGAGAACATTGCCCATTGTGTCCATGAATAAGGTCCCAAGCAAACAAGAAAAGTCAATTTGAACGTACTGCTCTGTTTGTATTGGGCATGTTCAGCGGGGAAAACTGATATATATGAGAGAAAATTATTTGTCCGATGTTACCATAATTACAGTTTCTAATGACAGCCAAACACATTTGTTTCGCAATATTTCTACTTTATAAACTTGTTCAGCCAAGTAAGTTCTTTGTGAATCAAAGTTACACGAAAATTTACTATGCTAAATTTAATTTTGTTTTATCAAAAAAAATGTAGCCAAATTATAAATAAATATGTTCAAAAAAGGTCACAAACACAGTATGTTTTCAATACGTTTTTTATCTAATGTCTGGTTGTCATCAAAAACTGTAATCACGAACCAGTTAACTTAAAAAGTAGAACTGAAAATGCAGTAAACGATCATTATCTCAACTATTGTTATTATTTAGTATATCATTGTGCAAACCATCAATGTTGAAATGTTCTATGTGTTCTTGATTTTCTTTAAATGGAAACTATTCAAACTATTCTTATTCAATCATTTACCGAAAAATATTGACACTCTACAGTAAACGGGTTTGAACCTTTTACTAGTCGCCAAAATGTTTTAGGATTATTCCTACATCGCAAAAGTGAAAATCGTTTATCTCACTTATTACTCATAGTTTTCAATTGCATATTTTTAATCATACTTTAGATGCCTCATAATTATGAAATATTTTGCATTATGAATTGTCCATTGGAAACGCCTCAAAAGTGAATATTTTCTCCATTTTGCCTCTGTAAAAGTTAAATCCCTACATGCTTGCTGAGATCCGCTAGACATTCTCCCAGTTTCTCCGCGCATATTTTTAGCGAAGATACGCGTACACTATTATCGACAACATGTTTAATATTCGACTCTATTGTATACATTACAGTATATTTAAAAATATCGACACTATATCCAGTAATGCGTATTAAATCATCTGACTCAATAGTTTCCCAAAATAGCGATCGTAGATCAGTGTTGTTTGTGCCTACTTTTGCTGCACATTATTAATTTGATAATTATCAACACAAACAATAGGAAACAGTCAGTGTTTGACAAAAAAATTATAAAAAAGAAAAACACTTAAACAATTCAATTGAAACAATATGGTAGCGATCAACACTATGAACCTCATTTGCAAAGTAAAAATAACCATTACAATCATCGAACAATTTACCATTTAGCATATGTATATAATGTGTAAACACACAACTATATGTTACGTCAAACCTGACTGCATTGGAATTATGGGGTTCATTTTTCTCATCTATATTTACATAAAGATACATTTACACGCACAGAATTATGACATATATTAGGGATTAGTAATATACAAAATAATGGCCTTTAAATATGCAATAAACCTCATTGGGCTTTCGCACTAAACTATGTTACATGTGTGCTTATCAAATGATGTTCATTTCCTGTGTCGACGTTATTTGGTTACATCGTTATTTTCAGGAGAATCTCATTTATTGTCTGTTAAAAGGATACCGGGGATAATAAACAACTTGGAGTATCTAGCAGGCAATAAAACATATTTGTTATTGTTCTTTTTCATAACTATAACCTTATTTCCATGAACTCCAAAATATCTTGAAAAAAACATCAGTAACATTGTATCATTTCTATAAATACAGTGGATAAATACTTCGAGATGATCGCCTTCTGATTTTGTTAACGCCATTATTCAAATTCGAATCCAATCATCGATATATATTCAGTACGTAAATTTTAAAATGTAATGTACCCATTTTACCATAAAATTCAAGAAAGTTAATATATGAAGAATAACTTTACAAATTTCCATTTTTCATATATTTTGATCGACTTCTTTGTGGTTGTATAGCCCATATGTGATCTGTTATGCATTCGTTTTATAAAACGTTTACTTTCTCGTGAGGCATAGTCAACATTTAAACATTTAAAGAGGTCGTAGACGTGATATATTCGTTACGGAGTTAGTAGGTGACCCGACATGGGATATACGGGGCATGGGAAACCATATTCAGGTTCGAACTTCGCTCTCACCCGATATGGTTTTTTTTGCCCCGTATATCCCATATCGGGTTACCTACTAAACCCGTAACCTATTATACAACCATCAAATAGCTTAACTTAAAACCTCTGCAATTAATGCATACTTTCGTATTCTTGGCATTTCCTGTATTTTATATTTCTCGGATTTATAATAACAAATATGGGTTCATTGAAATACCGTAGTTATAACCAGCGCACAGTTAACAATAATTCGAGACATCCATTGTGATAAGCCGCCAAATGCGACTGAGAAAAAGAAACAGGCAACTCACTTAAACAAAAACTAATTTAATTTACATAATGTTTTACATAAGTAATTTTAAATAATTGAAAACTAATATATGTTTTATTTACAACAGAAGTTCTATTCAATCAAATGTTCATTAATATCCAATCAATAAAAGTGAAATCCCCGCAATATTGGGTATCAACAGAGATAATGCAATGAAGATTAATTATAAAACTATATTTTTTAAAAATATGCGATGCTTTCTTTTGAAATAATAATGAATCCTTGTATGAAACTGTCAGAAGAAATAGTTTTATTCTTTTTTTTCTCAAAAATAATATTATTTAATATTCACGGTAAATTGATAATGAAATCCAGGCTGGCAGGGTGGAATCTAAACTTCACCTGTGCCGATGAACGTACGTGAATAGCTAAAGTCGTTACATTTATTGGCGTGTAGTCTTTGTCTTGGTTACATTGATTGTCATTATTGTATCAAAACTCGATAGGGACAAATTTCTTCCAAGGTATTTATGTCAACGTTACAAACGTTTAAAAAGCTTTAGGAAATTAATGTCTAAATGTTAACAATCACAAATTGTGTTGTCAGTTTGCAAATACATGTGTATATCAATTCCAATTGTCCTTCTAATTTCCCACTGAATAACCCACTGCCTAAGAGACAATAAAGCTTTGCAAAGCCTCACGTAAGTTCATTGACAACGCAAACTAGGTCCAGGGTACCGCTAGGTCCATGTATATCAATAGCCAAGATGTATAGAAGATGAACGATAGTTTAACAAGAGATGAAATAAAAGACACATCAAGACATGCTCCAACTGTCATTTTCGTCTTAAGTATATTATCTCTATCTTATGTTGGTGACGTGTGCTTGTAGTTTGTATGTAAATGTTCACCCTACGTCATGTAAATCAAATTATGTTTCTCTTCTTCTCTATGTCCAGCGATACATGGTTATTTGTCTGTATATTTGCAATCGCTGTATTATTTCTACATTCTGTATAATTCCCTTCTTCCATATTTTTTGTTTAAATACTTGAATTGATTAACAATTATAAATATACTACTTGTTTTTAAACGCATGTCTGTTATTTTAAATGGTACTATTTTAGCACACTGTGACTCCAAAATGCATTGCAACGAACTACATACATTTCCACCGAAATATATTGAAAAAAGCGGTATTGTTTTTGGTCAAAATGGGATATTCAAGTAATTGTATCAGTACTGGACAACAGCAAAACAGATTAAAACTGAAATATAATGTATAACTCTATTCTATTTAAATATATACGGGCAATACATCAGCCCAAAACTGACTGTGATTTGACACAATTTTAGCCTTTTATTACGATGGGAGTGGGGCGTTATGTCAATTTGTTGATTCTAGAATTAACCTCAAATATATTCGTTTTATTCGTTTCTAGGGTCGGGGAGTTTCCAATTTATGAAATATATAGCTATACAGAGGCTATTAAGAAGTTCTTAAATACAAAACAATGAATGAAGAACATAAAACCAAACATTATCAGTCGGTATATATTAGTACTCTTTAAAATCGTTTGTTAAATAGCAATTCCATTAACAACATTGTTTATTATACTGATATCGGCTTTTCATAAGATTTGAGAAAAAACAACATACAATGTTACACATTGACAACAATACATACAATTACTTAAAGTTACTCGTTTACCTGCGTGTGACTTGATTTTTAGATACCTTACTAGATCTTGTTTGAATTATAAAATTAAGGCGGTACCTAACAATCCTTGATAAACATACCTAGTTTTATATATATATATTATGTATGCACTGTGCTGTTTGTGGAGTTTTGTGCTGTTCTTACATGTTTCTTGTTTGTGATTTATTTTGTGTGTGTTCTATGTTTTCGACGTTTACCCAGTGCCATTAAACTGGGTTTATGTTATAACTAGTTGCTACTGAGCTTGGTTCGGTAGTTTTCCACATAAGTATTCAGGAACAGGTCCAGTATTTAATCATTGAACAATAAATCCTGTTTAGAGTCACACACAGTAAACTAGAGACACAACTTATAAACACAACATACGCGTTATGATGATTATTAAACTTGTTGCATATCGCCGTTCAGAGCACTGTCATACAAATCTCACGACTCGATCGTGTGTTGTTCGTCTTATACCGTACGTCTTCGCGTGATTAGGCATATCGAACGACACTGCCGAGCATTCGACATAACAATATTTTACCATATTGTTCTGCAAAATTGTCTGTTTGGCTTTTCAAATGTTTATTTTTATGGAAACTAGATAGTGGTGTATAAACTTATGGCACAGTTCTCTTTAAGGACGGAATAACAAACATTTGTGTCCATATTTGAGAAATCTACCCAAATTTAATATAGTGATTGGCCTAAAGGCTTTAGTCGTTGGCTGTAACTACAATTTCTCTATATTTATGAAGAAAATTGCTAGGAATATAAGTATCTTCCATGGCCGAGAGTGTAAGATAGGTTCATTCCGACCCGAGCGTATGGTGTTTTGCGGAAACGAGGTTTAACGAAAAACTAACAAGGCATTTAACTAACAGGACGTTTCTGAAAAAGGTTATATGAAGTAACAATGAATCTAAACACACTTGTTTAAATGACAGGAATGGATTGTCTATGGTGGTGTAGTTAAACTGTTTTACTGGTTTATGATGTATCTTGTTAGTATTTTTCGGCCCTGTCCTTGTGCTATTAGACAGGGTTATTGCGTAATGATTTAACAGCTGAACTTGTTCCTGCAGTTTTCAATGTAATTTCGAAAGCATAACGATGATTAAATCAGTCTCATTTAATATAAGGAGTGTGCTATAAACATGTTGGTTTAATGTCAGGTGAAAGTAATACAAATTTGTTTCAAAAATATATATTCTAAACATATTTTTACGCGCTGATGAATCCGTAAGTTTCTGCGAAAAATTAATAGTTAAGCTTCGTGATAGATTCATAATATTCCTAAGGGCTATTTCAGAATCCATCCGAAGCTAATGCTTTCATATTGCTTAATGTTAAGTCGTAAGAAACACGTATATGCCACAATGCTACGTATCTCGTGCGCATACTTTTGGTGTTCGCTCAATGAATAAAACTGCGGTCTTAAACAAACAAACAATTACATGTATCCTCTGTTTAAGATAACAATTCTCATGTTTGTTTTCTTACCATAGTCATCTCGGCTTCCAGTATTTTTATGAGAACGAATTCTTGTTAATGTTGCGGTTCAATTGTTCGTACTAATTTCATTCTGCCACGTATATTAATTTTAGAAAAAAAAATGTTGTCCCGTTTTTAGAACTGAAGAAATTATTATTCATCAGTGCCTTTAGGTGAACTGCGGGATCTGACCGATAAATGAAGATAATCAATGAAAGTAATGATATTGAAATTAACAATTTATGCAATAATGAGCTTTTCATTAAGAACCAATTATGCATGACTAATGTAATTAAATCTCTTAGCAGAAACATACTTTTAAATTGTTCTCGATAAATTAATGGAGAAATAATATGCCGATGTATTTGTCTTCAGATGGAATCGGGAATTTATTTAGTTAAATGCTTGGGTATTTGGCGTTGCGTGCAATCCGTCACCAAATTACAATGGTATATGTCTTCTCTGATAGAAATATACTGGGATTCAAAACAAGAACTGAGTTTATTTGCTTATTGTATGCCTCGTCTTTGTGACATTGGTGAATATCATATATCTGGTGCTTTTGCTTGAATCTGAGAGAGAGAGAAAGAGAGAGAGAGAGAGGGAGAGCAGAGGGGGAGAGGGGGGAGATACATAGAGAAAGAGAGAGGGGGAGGGGGAGTGTGATGGAGCTATAGAGATAGGACAAAACTTTTGTAATTAACACAGAGTTCAAAACTTTACATTTTGGTAGAAGTCATATTATCAATATTGTGTTCATGCTTCCTAAACACGGTTTCTATTTTCATCGATGGTAACAGTAGAATCAAGTCTTGTATAAATATATAAACAATAACGCCGGTCTAGTGATAGGACAACACACTCTTATGTTGTTAAGAAAATGACACAACCGCCAATTCCTAGTATAAACAAAGCAACTCGACCTTTTTTAAATATTATATAAACTGCGTGTTTACCTATGTGATTTTGATCGTCATGAATTATTTTTTTTGTTCCTGTATCCTTACTTTAGTGTTGGTTGACGTTTTTCGATCCATTCCACTGTAGATTGAATTGCATCGTATGCAAGAGGAATATGTGGAAAATTTATTGTCATTATATGTATCGCTTATAAACGGATGTATAAATAATTGCAAGGACTTCTTTTTGCGTTTTTTTTTTGTTATTGTGTGTTATTTATTAGGACAAACAGTAATAACAGGCTGGATTAGGCATGTTGAAAGTTTCTCATAACTCACTGCCTAGTAAATATAATTGCAGATGTGATTTCGTTGTTTAAAAGTAGCCTTCAAAAAGGCATTATCACTTACAATCAAATAATGACGACTTTGGTTGCGATGTTGACAATGTTTATATGGTGTTTATATATTGCTTTAATCCGTATCAGAGTATATTTTAAACGTGTGTGCTAGTAATAATATACTGCACGTTCGCGTTGATATGCCACATAAAACCACCTTTGATTATCTGTGCAGGGTAGTGTAATTGATATGGTCCCCAGTTGTTGAACAATACTGTACCCGGATTCGAATTCTGCTTTTGTCTTATTTAGGAAAAAAAATCATTTGAGTTATCAATCTAAGTTTAAGTCTAAACTCATCACCTGGATATGTTTTTGAAGCTTAGGAAAAATAAGAACATTTGAATACCATAAAGAACATAAAAAACAGCTTTTGGCCCGTCCAGCGGTACAGGTAAATTAAATGCAGGCAGCCGGATGTGAGAAACATTAGTGTCTGAAGTTTACGGTTCATCAAGATACCCTACTATTATCTTTCAAAACGTTCTGAAGACCTAACCGTTATCACCATCAGCCCATTTATTTAACTCAGGTATTTAGTGTATTAGGACCTAGTGAATTGGTTTAAACATATTACTAAGATTAAATCGGTTGATTTATTCAAACAACTTTACCTTAAATATAAACATAAACGTCTTTAGGCGTTTAACTCTAGAATTAAGTTGTGTCCAGTAAAGGCTCGTAATTTGAGTACTTTGACAGGAATTGCATAAAGTGGAAATGGGCGGTCTTTTATCCTTTAAGTCTAGAAATGGACATAGTCTAATACTTAGATTTAAAATGCTTTCTCCAAAACGACTTACTGATCAAGTTAATATAGTGTTAATACACCTTTTTAAGGTTGTTACCATCTGCAAAGGCCCGCAAAATGGTCTACAGCCCGAAAAAGGGTGTATTATCGCTATTATTGCATAAAATACACACCATAAGAAACGTTTGTGTTTAAAAAGGCTGTTAAATGTCTCGAAATTGCAAAAACAGTTAGTTCAAAATAACCTCCATAACAGGTGCTTGCGTGACGTAATGAGTGATGTCATTGAAAATGTTTTACATTAAGCCCGATTTGGGCCGCAACATATCTCGGCAGTTGCATTTTTGTTTCGACGCCATTTTTTGCAGTGTTGATTCGTTAGGAAAGTGTTGTCTTTTGGAAACTGACTGGATAACTGGGATTAATTACACACAATACCTATTGGGTAATCGACTAATTACCGATATAGTTCTACTTTAACCATTATTTGCTTTAAAAACTAATTTAAGCCTGAAAATTTTGTGTACATGTTCTTGATAAAATGTACAGCATCTTCAGCATCAGTGAAAACAAATATTTGAAATTTCTTTGTTCATTGCATACGACGTAATGGAATCATGTCCATATAAGTCTTTTGTTCTGAATAAAATCGACAGAAATAACTAAAGTTCGGAGGAGTTGAACGTTTTAGACTTAATTTAGTGCTTTTAACGCAAACAAATAGTAAAAAAAAACTGCAGAAAGTACTATCTAGTAAACACACATCAGCTTGCCAGGAAAAACAACTCAGAAGAAAATATGTAAGTTAGATGCGGTTAATTTAATTTGTTGATATTTGTATACAGCTATATATGCTGAAATTTGTTTTTGTGCAAAGTTGGCATCGTTGACCCACTTTCGGTCAGAAACCAGGTCGCTCAGTTGCCATTGATATGATGCGAGCCCTGAAAGCGCTTATGTAAAACAAAAAGCCGGTCATTAACAGCACGTGAATTTACTGAATAATACACGTTTTCTACCGATAACGCCCGGGATTTTACGATTTAACGCATCTCGATAACGGACCGAAGACACACATTTTATGCAATAATGATCTTTAAAATACGTTAACTACATTATTAAAGACTTAATTCATGTTGATCTTGGCTCCTTAGTTGCATAAATGTTTTTCACTTTGAAACTGCAATAACTCACAGTCCGTTTATTTCTTTAGAGAAAAAAACACAATCGTACATACATACATATATACTGATCCAAAAACCTAATCATGAATATACATATCTTTAATATAATGTGTTTGATGTTGTTAATTGCTTATATCTTTTACTCTGAAGCAAAGATAAAGTTTAGCTTCGATTGACTTTTATTTAAAGTATTTTTCCGATAATTGTTTTCATCACCGGTTTCGACTGAGGTTTGGTTTGAGTTCGTTAATGGTTTTCATGATGATCAAAATTTATCTCTAAGACTGGGGTTTTGTCTGTTGATGCAGCCGACTGTTTGTTAATTGATTAAATTCGTTTTAATATCTCAAAGCATTGATATATATTTTATTGTTTTAATCTATTTTCATTGTGTTTTCCCTTAAAAAGTTTTTACAATGATATTGTTTAGACCCAATAAAACCTTGTTAAGGCGTGCTTTGTTGGATAGTTGTATTTAAATGACTGGATCATTCCTCATAAGAGCAGGCATTTCTTTCTGTACTGTATTTAAGTTGATACGTGTTCTGATGAGGTTTCTTTGTTCAATAAAAAAAATACTAATCGACATTTTGACAATTGTGAGGTTATGGCCATGCACTCTGGTTAATATTTGAAACTTTACTCTCGTATGTCTACAGACGAGGGCTGGTTATTTACATCTTTGTTAAGTTTTAACCCTGAAAGGTTTTGAAAAAGAAATTTCAGTGGAAGTATAGTTCAATTGTAATGTCATTATCTGTGCCACTTATTATGTATACAAATAACGTTTTGCTAATTTTGCATGCTTTTATACATGTCTGGTATGCAGTAAGAAGTTCTTCACTGTTTGCCAATACACTTTACTTATAAAGTTATAATGGTAATTTTAAAGTAAAGTGGGAGTAAAGTCTCAGTACAAAGCGGTTACCATCATCGATTAAAACTATACATAATTGACATAATATAAACAATAACGCAAATCTCCGACAATTTTAATGTACGGAACTATCCACAATGCATAACATTCTGACTTGTATGTGCGTGTCATGTGTGTGTCATGTGGATTTGTAATCAGGTTATATGTGTAACGCTGTTGCTTCAGTTGGAATTCTCTTGAAAATGTCAATCTCCTAAATAGTGCGGTCGTTGGACGTGTCCAATAAAATCAAATCAATGTGTAGGAAAGCTCTTCTCTTGTTTGCTTGTGACATCATGTGTAAAATCCTAGCCTCTCATTTTCCTGATTGCAACTCAAATAGGAAATCTATTCGTTAACTTGAATCAAAAGACATTACGTAATTACACCATTCATGTGCTGCTCATGATTTCTTTGTGAAGCTTGCAAATAGACCAGTTAAAAGAGCTGTTGGCTTTGTTGCACTTATAAGCAACGTATATGTACATTCTCAAGGACGCCAGACGGATATGTTCATGAAAAAAGGTGTGTACTTAGTTGCACTCACACGTTATGAAGGAAAGGTGCTGTGTTGCTTAATATTCGTGTTTTGTAATCATGTTTATACCTTTTTATTGTTATATAAAAAGACGTTAACTTGACACAGTGGAATATATCATGTGTAATATCATCACTTTGTATTTAGTGCCAACATGGCAAATGTTGACGATCTGGCTTTTTTATGTTATTGAAACGTCCTCCACATCACAGTATTTATTCATATATTTTACATTTCCATGTTTAGGAGTGGTCTGACAAAATTCATCACTCATCATAAGCCTTGGACAATCGAATATTAAGGCCCTTTTATTTGGCGTTAGTTTTGTTCTCACTTTGATTTATCATTAATAATGCCTTAAGTTTGTTGTTTTTGAAAAAAAGGCCGGAGCAAAAAAGTTGTTGAATGTGTTGCATTCAAAAGTAATGTCTATAAACATTCGTAATGCACGCCAGACGGATAGACTCGTATAAGATGTTTGGAATGGGTTTCGCTCAGAAATAATGTTCGTAAACAATTTCAATAAATGCAAGATGGATAAATGCAAAGCGGTATTGACTGCGATACACTAACCAGAAATGTCCTTGAACATTATCAATGGACAAAAACAAGTTTAACATGCCTGGTAATAATAATATTCGAGTAGTTATATAATAGATGCATATAAAAATACACAAAGTGTACAATGACAATACTTTTTTCTGGTTTACTTTTAAAAATAAATATATTTATTTTAATTCATTGTTAAGATTGCAACCACAGAAATCTGACCAGACTGGAGCCTACAGTGTCAAAATGAGCGCACATATAAGACAGCAAGTCTTAGGATAAATAAAAAAACACTCATAAAACACTATTAAGTATGATGAAAAGCCGGTGATATAAGTTATATTCTAACTTTCTATTATCCCTGAAATTTATATTGTGTTATGTGCATGAAATGCAGGTTTAAATTGCATCAACATTGTTTGAATATATGTTTATTTTTCAAAACATGCAATGATGACATATGCTTTAAATGCAAAAGAGGTTTGAGTATGGTTGTTTAAGACAATTGTATTTTATATATGGACTATTTACCAATAATGAAATAGTATCATTATCCCTCTACGCAACGGTAGAGTAATCTCTGACTTTCATTCTTGTTATATATGATGCTACGCACCCGTTACCTTGGTTACATGCATATAGGGCTTGCTTTAAAAAATATGTAAATATATTATAAAAATATATGTTATCTACTATCAAAGAGTATGCCCTGTTTTGCATGTTTCTGTTTTAAATTGCGAACGAAAGGTCGTTTCGATATTCAAAAAAGATTATGTTTTATTTGTGTGTACATAGAAATGTAGATGAGTATATTGTGAATATTAATCAAATAAGGACTACATTGCCATTGATATAGTACTTATACGAAATTATCATAACTATAATGCTCCAAGAATGTCTGTAAGTAAAAACTTGCCCGACAACGACGCCGCCGCCTAATTGAAAAATAGAAGTAGTCAGAGACATATTACAATCTTAAACTGCATTCTTGGGGAAATTGTAACCAATTATACCTTAATTTGGTAGTTCATTCAGCTTCAAGAATATTAATAAATGAAGAACAACTTTACGAATTTGCATATTTCATATATTTCGATCGACTTCTTTTTGGTTGTATTGTCCATATTTGCAATTTTATGCATTCGTTTTATAAAACGTATACTTTATTTTTAGGTATAGTTAGTATGTTTAAGTGTATAGTTTTCATAATTTAAAATCATTTATGACACTCATGATATCATGTAATTTATTTATGGTAAAAATAATTATTTAGCAGAGATGTTGAAGAACACACCTTATGAATCTTATCAACCCCATTTAAGAGAATTTAAGTGGTGTTACTTTTTAAATAGAGAATACGGAGTATATAACACATGATACAATAACGAGTTTCGTAGCCGTGTTTCAATAGTAACAACAATAAAATGCAATTAAAAAAACATTACAAACATTACAACGATCCCTATGTGTCACAGATGAGTTCGATGAGTATTGCAAAGGCGAGCGGTTGCATTGGTGATTACTATATTATAAAAAAATCATCAACAGTTAATCAGGGTTACAGTTAACGCGAAGAGTTGAATCAGAACAATAACGGAAGTTAATCGAAAGGTAACAAGGAAATTGTGAATAACATAATATTTCGCTTTTGCGTTAGAAAACATTAATATATCCGTCATTTCATGAAATCAGTCAGCAAATATATATTTCTTCAATGTTCCCGATGAATACTGTTGAAATATGGTCCCAAGAAAGTACCGGGAATATAGGTTCAATGTTTGTGTATAAGGTAAATATTTATGGCGTCAATAATACAACGCAAAATAGTAGTCGTAATTTCAAAAATAAAACCCTGTTTAGTGGCACAAGACAAGGGCCTTAAACGGCAAGGGTCAATACATGTATCTGCTGGGATAAAGAACTAGTAGTAATTTTGTTTGCTGTCGTGTATATCTAGTATGTTGGTTGATGATGAATATCATTATTTCATTTGCTTGCGCGAATCTTAGGGACAAAAGGTGTATACTCCTGAAAATAATGATGTGTAAACCTTATCGTGTTTCTCTACGTAACACGTCTTAAACAGGTAATTTTTGACTCCTTTTACAATAGTTTATGCTTTAATTAAAGATGATTGCAGACATTGTTTACATTACAGTTTAATGAACTAATCACGATTGCATAGAAGCCGACGTCGTTTATAGCTTTAACGTGCACAAAACACGTACTTTCATAGGTTTGTTACAAGCTACCGGAACAATAGACGTTATTTGACTGAATTTCTGTCTAAGAAAGAGTACTTATTTACCGTCGATATCAGGGAAAATGGTCACTTTGATTGTTGCAATGTTATTGACACATTATTAAAGCTGAGACCAATATCCAAGGCGTTTCGCAACAAGTTTGCACCAGTAGACTGACTCTGTTGTTTCGTGACTTTGAGTGCCCTTCCTTACGGGTATGTTGGATCGTAACATTGTGATTTTAAAAATATGACTACCATAACGTTTTGGCTACAATTGTCTCTGTATGCCTCATCGTAAAATGTTTACTCTGTATTTGCAATCATCCGAACAAAATGCATTAAAATGATGGCAACCAGTAACATCAGTTAGTTTGAATTTGTTCATTACCAACTGTACCATAACTATAATGATCAGTGTAACGTGTACACACTGAACTTTAATAGTAATTTACTAGTGTGCATGTGTATTTGTGTTAATACCTTAAACATTTAATGGCAAGTAACGGCTCGACTATACGTTAAAGCTGTTGCAGTTCGTTCAACTTTAATTGTTATTCCAGGTTCTCTTTCATCGTTCACCATACAAGAAACCACTCTCCCTAGAGAGTTCCATTATTTATATTACTTTTAGTCGGCATAACTATATAGGTTGACCAATTGTCATTTCCAATATCAAGAGCTCCCTTAAACACTACAAGCATTACCAACTAGAAATGAATATAACTTGGTGGTATATGAATCCAGAGATTACACATTCGCACGTAATCATTGGTCTTTTGTCTTCTGTTGGGAGTTAAAAAAAGGCTGATGGCAATCTGCCTAAATATATAATCAAATTTAAAAAAATATAATGTAATAACAGGGAGAAGCCAAGAATGGCATGATGGCGAGCCCTAATGGCCACTGAACGAACGACACACACTGTACAAACAACAAAGATGTGTCAATAAATGTTTAAAAACAATGGATAACAAAAGGCAGGATAGGAGATTACAGCAGGCGATGTGAGGCACTTGACCCTTTTACAACATCTTCAGTGTATGATATCTGATCTAGGACTATAAAGCCTTTGCTATACGAGCGGTTAAGCATATCATCTTCAACAGAATTTGCAATTATACTTGATGAATCCTGACAGCTGATGTTGGCAAGATTTATTGTTATATATGATACAAAATGTGTCAAACGTCAGAGAAAATGTGATTTGTTTGTTCGCGGAAATGAAATGGAGAGGAACGGTATTTGAAAAAGTATGTTTACATTGCCTGAGAAAAACAGGCATTCAATTTGTTTATTTGCCTTCAACGCTCAAACACTCAATGTAAAACATAATTAGAGGATGATCACAGACAAATACTATTTCCGGGAATTCCTATCGTCCCTATATTAGATCCTGACGTGTTTGATTTGATTTGATTTGATTTATGTTTAAACATTTAGCTACTGAGCTTGCTTCTGTAGCTTTTCGCATAACTATTGCACACGAGATAATGAATAAACAAGAGTTATGATTTTGCTATGTTCCTCATTGTGTATTTACCTAACGTATTCAATTGATATACTGACTAAGCATAGAAAATATGAATACACACCAAGTTCGATAGTGTTAAATGGCAAAACATTTATATCGGTAAGGTAAGCACTAGCGTTTTTCATTAATTTGGTTTGACAGTTTTTCTGAAAGTATATTCACATACTTGACAATTAACAAATTAAATGTTTAATTAGATGGCCATGATAAATAGTGAAAGTAAGGTTTAAGAAAGCAACACAAAAAAGATGTAACAAAAACCGAAACAGGCGGCAATTACACCTTTTTAACAAGATTGTTTTTTGTTTAATGACTCATTTGCAGATAAACGTGAACTATACAAATGATTGAAAATAATATCTTTACCCCGACAAAGACTTTTAATTGTTTTGTTTGTGTTGTCGATTCATTCGTTGCGATAATGAATTACTTTTACTTGTATGCCATCGCGTAAAATCACATCTTCAGTAAAATCAAGGTTAAGAATGATTGTTGTAGAATAATCTTATACATCTACTATGCCCAATTCTTCGAATTGACTTCGTCAACACTTTTGCTTATATATACTCCCTTTTTCCTGAAAGCCAATAGCGTTTGCATTCGTGTTGTAACGATTTAAGTAACACAGCGGGTATCCCGACCCAGCGGAAGTTTATCAGGATAAATGAATATTGTAATTAAGATATAAGATTTATTTAACAATTAGCTGTTTTCTTAAAAAACAATCATTCACGCAAAATGTTATTAAAACTGTCAGCAGAAAGTTTTCTATGTACGTTTATCAATACATTAGAAAGACGGCAGGGCGTTCTTTAACTATCTCCTGTACCGGAAATATATTGAGATAGATGCTGAAGACAAATTCATAAAAAAGACAACGAGATCAAAAGTATATGCTTTTTAATCATTGTTAATTATTATTCCAAAATAATAATATTTCAAATACTTGTTTATCTGACTTTTTTCGTATCGGCAGTCGTTGCGCATCATAAGATTGAAGGCAATTAATAAGACGTGGATGCTTTTGATTCAACAAATACAACAAGATTAGTATCATCTTGCATTATATAAAAATGGTTCGCTGACTGGTACAATGCTAAATTAATTATATATGAACGCAGTAGAGTCAGCAACCAAATGACGCGCTACTTCGCTTCATTGATGCCCTAATGCGTTCATACAGCATAAGCACGCGAAAAGAGCGATCATTCTTTAAATAAATTGCAAAAAAGATGACATAGATAATAGAAATTTTACCAATGATGTCAAGGCTTAAATGTTTTGATGTACATTAACATGAATCAGAACATTTAAGTAAGGACCTGTTTACAGTAAGGACCTGGCAAACAGTTAAATGAATTGTGTTTGGGGTTTGCTGTTTTTTTTTGCGTTAACGCACCCTAGCACTGGCTTTAGCGATATAACATCAAATAAAATACCGAATCATAATAAAGAAGACACTGTATCTTGTTTGTTGAACTCATATCGTCAAAGAAAACTTGATTTAGTTTACATTAAAGTCAATAACAGACAATGGTTGATAAAATGATCATTTACAATGTTGATGCATCTTATGTCGTGATACAGTTTCTGATGACAAGCAGACATTTTAAATTACGGGGTTAGTAGGTGACCTGATATGGGAGTAACGAAACAAAGAGATCTATATCGGATGAGAGCGACGCTTAATACAATGTCTTAAGGTGGTGTCTCTTATTCAAATTATGGCATTTAAATATTCTTTATGAAAAGATAAATGGCCCCATTAAATAAATAAATAAATAACACGTCTACAAATTATGCGAACATACATAAGAAAAGTAGTTAAAACAAATTCCTTTATTAACTTGATGTACATTCATGTTTTTTAATTCCAAGTTGCTAGATTGATTGCCCATCGGCTATCAAACAATCATGTAATATCATATGGAGGAAATGCTTTAGCGACAGTTGTAAGCATCGACCAGTCAGTAATCGTAATACCATGGCATTATTCTGAATACGTTTAGCCAGGCAATAGCCGTTAAATTGGTACTCAAAATGAATCCTCTAACCACAAACCAATCAACGTGTAATTTAATAACAGGCTTAGCCTGGAATCGTTTAGAAACCTCGAGGGTTTATCGCTTTGCAATAAGACTGTGAATATGGTGTATCTATAAACATTTGGGCAGCAATAAAATTATAAATAAGATTATGTTTTATTATAATAATTAAGTCAAACATATGTTGGATGTTTTTGGAACGAAAAAATCCTCAAGCAATTCATCATAACTAGTATTTATCTAGTCAGTCTGTTTTTGTTTAGGAAAACAAGTCGAGATATTATCATTCCCTTGCCGTCGTTGACATCGGCGTATTCAGCATCACTGGTGATATAAATATCGAATTTAGTTCATGTTTTCCGGGATGTATTAAACATAAAGTAAATACAAAAAAATAGTCCTATCTACTTTTGATTAACATGAGCTTCTAAACGACCAGATACATTCATCAAATGTAAAATATTTAACCAAAGGTACAATCAGTCATAAATAAACATAGGTCTCATCTATCTCACCTAAGTCAACCCTAATGTAGAACACTTTGTACAGTATCATAAAAAGAGTATCGCTCGCCGTAGTTAATCCTCAGGTATAACACTAAGTCTTCACGCAGTATTATCTCTTGCCTTAGTCAAAGATAAGGTTTAACACAATATCTTCATACCATAGAGTTTCATCTCCCGTCTCAATAAAACCTAATGTATAACACTTTGCCTTCATATTGTATCATAACGAGAGTATATCTCGCCTTAGTCGACCCTAATGGGTAACAATTTACTTTTATACAATATAATCTATCGCCCCTTTTTAACTATTAAGATTGGTCAAAGTTTGCCAGAATTTTTATTAATTGGTCATAATAATCATATTAAGTAAATACAGTTAACCAACCAAATGATTAAAATGTTCAAACTAGCCAAAATATTATTGGTATGAATCATGGGTAAAAGTGAAAGATAGATGTATCCTAGCAAAATACATGCTTTTTAACGGACTCAAATTTTTGAATCAAATTATTGCTGAGTTTTACCGTAAATTATCGAAACAATGATGTTGATATATATTTGATATACGGTCCATTGTTTATGCCTTTTGTCCCAGATCATGATAATGACAAAAAGATTTTCTACAAACAAATATTAGTTTGACATCATTTAAATCGAAATATACATACTTAATTGCGATATAATTTACATACCCTGTCTTTGGATATATATAAATTGGGGGGTTATTTCGGTGGATAAACATATGAAACAAAAGTGACATATCACAATAAGTAATACGAAAGATACGACGGTGCTATGGGCAACACCTTTAAAACTACAGAAACAAGCTCAGTAGCAACATGTTTAAACATGAACCCGGTTTAATGGCACAGGGTAAAACTAAAGAAATAGAACACAAAAACAAAAAATCACAAACAAGAAACATGGAAGAACAGCACTAAACTCCACAAACAACACAGTGCATATATACTATATAAAACAAACTAGGTATGTTTATCATGAATGGTTAGGTTCCGAATTGAACGGTCAGTAAAATGTAAATCTACTGGGGGTTTAAACCAGTTTACGTGCACAAACCTCACTCTTATCCCAGCAATCCTAAATAAAGAAAAAAACGTGAAAGGTAAATCTTATCAAAGTATGCATTAACTTGAGGCCTTTTAAAATTAAAACAACTAATAGGTAAACCCCAAGTACTTCATTGATTAGAGATCCCAACTTTATCTGCAGACGGAGGAATACAATTTAGAGCAACTAATGCAAAAACTTTTCAAAGATACGATGCAGTCATTTTTTGAAACTATGAGCATCACACAGTCTGCCTTATAAGGTAAAAGGATTAAAACTGTGTTATCATAGAGTTTCATAATAAAAATCATCATTGTACTAAAACTGGGAACAAATAAGGAAAACAGTATCAAAAATAAAAGCGACATATATAATATTTTCTTTCAAATGATTACCTATGAACATTATTTGAACAAAATGACTAATGCCGAAACACTCCGTCCCAGTCAGTCGGTTTAACGATAACATGAATCTGCAAAATTTTCATAAAATCGACGGACTGGAAGCATAGTAGAGTCAGCTAAAGACGATTTCAAAGATAAAATGAATTTGCAAAATTTTCATAAAATTAATAATATTGCCTTTATATCTACGCTTTTAATACAATCCAAGTAAGTCAATGAGTCTTTCTGCCCAACTACCTGCTGGCAACATTTTTATTTTAATTTTACGAATTTTCTTTAAAACATCACCATAAAAATCGGGAGGAGCAATACTATTAGCAATCAGTGATTTTAGACTAATATTGTACTTTGATATAAGATTATAATGACCATTAACACATTTTGAGAAAGTTTTCCTTTATTTATTATATCTGAAACCCTGTTTTAGAAGTTTTTCCGTCATAAGTTCACTGAGAGAACTGAAATTTTTGACATCTGTACATATTCTAGCAAATCTTATCAACTGTGCAATAAATACATCAAATGATGGTGAACTAGAAACATCTCCATCTAAAGAAAGGTTATTAATTATTTTAAAATTAAAATCATCACGTTTATCATAAAGATGTATACTTACTATATAATCCTTCGAGTTGCAGATCTTAATAGGATGCTTTTAAATCGGATGTATTAGATTTAATAAGTTGCAATTGTAAAGGGTGTACAGGATTTTCATACTAAGAATGTCATCAATACATCCAAAGTTGCTATTGAATTCATCTATTAGAGCTAGATCTCCGGACTTAGATATTTTCAACATATATTCACTTTCATAGCAGTACAAAAAGAGGTCTGCAAGTAAAGGTGCATAATTGGCACCGATTGGAATGCCAAATGTTTGCTTATATAAACATTTACCGAATTTTCGATAAGGCAAGTCAATTTGTTAGTAACTAAAGATTGTGCAATAGATGTATAGAGCGTTAAAAAGTCATAAGTATTAAGAACTGAGATGTTATATCGTCTTCTTTCAAAATCATTGACTAATTTAAAATCTAAAGATTTTTTGTTAGACCAAGAATAATAATTCCAGAATTCTCATGAGCTTTGCTACATTATTTTTCACATGAATCTTAATAGCATTTAAGCAGGATGTTAGTAAAATTGAAATTGTTTAGTAGAACAAGAAATGGAATTAACAATAAATCGTGATTTATACGGATTTTTATGCATTTTAGGTAACCAGAGTATTATAGGAATGTTTTTATGATCATCATTCAAATGCCAGTTTTTTTATGTAGAGATTAAGGCGATAGCCCCACCATATGTTGCTTTGATAGTCTCATCTCCAAGATGTCGTTGTTTCTTTATGGTTGTCTTTAACGCTTTTTTTTCCGACCGCAGTGTTATTTTAGATGCTTGAAATGTTCCTGTAGTTTACAACAATGCTGTATGTTTTATTTTTTTGTAAACTAATATACGCCGCAAAGAAAACGAAAACAACAATATAAGTTATATCAAGTGTACATGATTTTATTAGCCTTCAGTATTTCAAAGGCTTGGAACATATACCAGTATAATTGTATGGTTGTTTGGTTTATAGAAAGGACGGGAAATGAAGATTAAAGTACAGGTGAAATTTTAACCGTCTTTAATTACATGATTTCTTTAATAACATATTTAGCAAATTAAAAAAAAATATTCAGTAAGTTTTTGAAGGGGTCATCTCACTTCAATCAGACATCGTGCAAACATTTTTTTTCATATTTTGAACACTAGTTTTTCTTAAAAAAAAATGAAATCTCGGATGTTTCAAACAGATATCTTGACTCAATAATAAAACCTTTGTTAAATCATTTATTTCCTTTATCAACACTGAAAAGTGATGATAACAAATATACCTAGTCAACTGATTTGCTATTAGGCGAATCGAGCAAAAAAAATATTACCAAGAATTTGATTAATGAGTTGAATGTTGAAATGAATTCATTGCTGTTTGCTTTCTGTCTGAAACATTTTTGTTGAGTCTGTTTGCTTGATTGTGCTTTTTTGCATATAAAAACATCCGAACTATCAAAGACGGCTCCCAACCATTCTTTCTCGGGAATGTTTGATACATTTACAGTACTATTGAAAAGTTAGACTGATAGGCTCTTGCTATTAAAATAACCATTGATACGCCAAAAATCTTTCTTACAAGAGGTAATAAATCATAAGCGAAAAGCATAACAGTCTCGGAGCAAGTTTTAATAATAAGTCCATTCATCACACGAAACTACTGAAAACATCGAAATGATATAAATGTAGGTTTAGAACAAGACTTTTGTAATTAAGATAGAGCTTTACAGTTTACTTTTTTTGTTGAAGTCATATCATAAATATATCTGTGTTCATGCTTCCCAAACACGGGTTCTTATCTGCATGGAATGTTACAAGAGAATCAAGCCTAGTAGAAATATATAAACAGTTACGCTAGTCTAGGTGTAGGACACCAAACTCTTTTGTTGTTAAGAAAAGGACTCTTTATCATTAGTCTACTTATAACACTTTACAATAGATGCCGTATCAAGGATACCAAAACACCACCCATAACACTTTACAATATATACGACTACACCATTTGGACAGCTATTTCACCTATACCGCTACACTACGAATACTTCTTCACTACATTGACCACTACTCAATCTATACCACTACACTAAATATAAGACATTAACAAATATGCATATTAACTACCTATACACTTATACCATATATACCACTACACCACCTACGCCACTATACCTTATAAAACTACACTAATCATAACACAGCCCGACGTTAACCAATAACTTGTTCCTGCGCTGAATATTCAAGAAACGGACTTTACAAACTGTATTAAACTAATATTAATGCACTTCCATAGAACAATATATTTATAATTAACGTACTTCGTAGTCACTACACATCCTCGAAACGATATGCTGCGCAAATCAATTAAATCTATTTTTTTTATCCCAGTAGGTGATGAATTACGGAAATGCAATTGTCGAAATTACATGCGACACTAACTGAGTCTGCGCGACTGATTGATATGTATCGCGGCAGATATATTTAAAAAACAAGTAAATTGCTCCGATTGATGAAATGTCTTCAGTGTAAAAAAGTCATGGCACGCGTTTAACAAAATTAAAACCTTAAACCTAAAATGTGTGTTATATATATAATGCATCCTGAACACCTATCTGCTAAAAAACATTGGCCGAACCCATTTATATCTTCTATTCGTGACAACTTTCAATGACTACCTTTCACGTCAAAATCAGCAACCTACCTGAGATGTTGCATGGCTCAGTTTCAAGTGGTCCACCAGTTGTTGTGAAAACCAAGTTGCCTAAAAACACAGACTGTAAAATGTTTTATTGACGTAAGGCATTAATAACAATAAAGGTCATTTACTTGGCAAGTACAACCTTCAGGTAAAAATGTATGACCCAATGTCAAACCGATATTCAGTGTCGGCAAAGGTGTCATGTCACTATTAAGCCTCGTCTCTGCTGTAGTTGATTACCTGCAGGGACTACTTGGTTAGGCAAAATCATTTGCAAACCAGGCGCAAGTTAGACGGTTGGCACCATTCAAACCAGGTGTCTTTGAGGGTGACTTTTGATAAAGACGCCCGTCTCGTTTTACTATTGTTTCATTTTTTATTGTATATTGACTGTGTAATCAGCAGTTATGAGGCTCTTGTATAATAGCGTACTTCATATCTCATAACTTATAAACAAATTAAAAGCAACATCACTTGTGATGCAATAGTGACTTTTACATGCCGTTTTGCGTACATTTAGGTAATATTTACATTAACACTTCATTCCTTAACGATGGTTGTTGTTAATCAATTTTACATTATTTTTGTATAAAGTGCAATGGCATTTCCCATCAATATCGCGTGCGTTTGTTCGATACTTCTGTCCTGTCATTGGGCGCAATAATACCAATGGGCGGGACATATTCACTACGGAACTATTTTCTTCATTGTAATCTTAGTAAAATTATTGGCAACATACAAAACTGTAATTTGCAGCAAAGCAGTTAAAACAAAATAAGCAACGATAATTTGATTGATTTTAATGTAGATGATTTCATGATGAATGGAACAGTTGAAGAAATATTAAATTACAATGATGACGACCTATTTCGGGATTTGGAATTGACATTTCGTAAAAATAAAGCATCTGACAAAACATGAAATCGAGGAAATGAAACAATAACATATTGGAGTGCACCCAGGAACGTCCATATGAAAGAGCTTAGTTCAATACTAAGTCTGTTCGCGTTCTCTGGCTTTCCTTCCGCGAAAAATTCACGTTACCCCACCCACTGTCGTTTCCACAGGGAAGTTTCATCCCCATTAAATGTTTACTTCCAAAGAAATGACAATGCACTTGCTGATTTGTCCAACACCGTATTCCAACATGATTCATACACCAACTGATTCTTCAAAATAACACTCGACAAGCAAATTGACTGGAATTTCTCTCCAATTTGAAAACTCGATCGTGACTTAACAAACGCTAGTATCGAATATTATCGCGAGATATAATAAAAACTTTATAGTTATGATACGTATTAATAATATACTGGACCATGAAAATATAGAATATAAACATATAAATTATATGCGCATTCATTGTTGTATAAAATTAGGTTACGATAGCTGTTCTAATTTACCCACCGTTGAGGATAACGAAAGAAAGAAAGAAAGAAGATAAAATGCCCAAGAATAATCTGTCTATTTTAGCAGAAATGTAGATTAAAATAAATGTAAGTATAAGTATTAAAATTCGACATGTTGCATTTTAATGGGGTATGGTATGCAATGGTGCAATTCAAAATGCTGGTGGAGTCCTTCGGACTCTACCCATTTTGAACAGCCCAATTGCATACTATACCCTAATAAAATGCAACATGTCGAATTTTAATCCTTAAGTATAATGCGAAGGCTTGTTTATGCATTTAACAGTTGCATTTATGTTTTGCAACTGATATTGCAATTAAACAACTTTCTCTATTTTTTTACCATTTCCATGCATCTAAAAATTGCATTGTTGACATTTCCATTGTAAAAATGTGTATCTGCAAAACAATTATACTACGAATTATATGTTTGAGGAATTGTAAATCGTGGAAAAATGACACAATGCTTTCAACTAAAACATCAATACAGTTTATGCACATCAATAAGCTGCCTTAACGATGCAACAGAAAATAGATGTGTTATTATATATGTCCAAAATTTTCATTTGATGATGTAAATTAACATGAATCGAAAGATTAAGATTACGGACCTAACATATCATTTGTATGCATTGTTTTAAAAGGGTGCAAATATAATGTGAAAATGGGTGCATAAACCTGTACAACTAACATATCTTAAATATCTTGATGATTTGATTCACATTTAAGCATTGGCGTTAGCAATAAGCAAGTGGTGATCATTTTTAATGTATATTTCCACTGTTTGTAGGAATACTATAGTTATACTCATCGTTTTACAGAAGATAAATTCATGAAAATAAGATTATCGTTATGAAAAATGACAATGCCATTATCTATCAAGAAAACTATTAAATACCGCGAAGAAATGTCAGGAATATGTTTTATTGTCTGCTAGATAGTAGAAGGTGTTTAATGACCCCAGAATCCATTTAACAGACAATAAATTAGCTTTTCTTGAAAATAACGTTATAATCAAAATAACGTCGACACATGAAATGAACATCATTTGATAAGCACAAAATCCACCTAGTTAAGTAAGAAAGTCCATAGAGGTTTATTGCAGGTTTAAAGGCCATTATTGTGTATAGCTATAATACCTATTGTAAAGTCATAATCATGTGCATGTAAATATAGATAAGAAAAACGAGCCCCACATTTCCAATGCCGTTAAGATTAACGTTACAATAGTTTGTGTGTTATTACATCACATATATATTTTTTTTTCACCTGTGTTGCTAATGAGGGTCATAGTGTTGTTGATTTCCAAATTTTTGCAGCTGAATCGTTTAAGTGTTTTTCATATTTTAATGTCTCGAACAATGTGATGTTTCTGACCATTTGGCATTGTTTGCGCGCACATAAATTGTGTTAAACATCCGCAAATTGATAACGTGCATCAAATGTGGTACAACAACACTGAACTACGATCGCTGTATGGGAGAAACTTATGTGTCAGATGATTTTATACGCATAATTGGATATATGTACGACGTCAAGACTGCAACTGAAGTCGAATATTAACAATGTTGTAACAGATGCAAATTGGAGAAAATATTCACTTTTGAGGATTTTCCGATGGACAAATTATAATGCAAATATTCTTAATTATAAAGAATCTCGTATCATTAAAAATATTAAATGGAAAACTATGAGTAATTAGTAAATTAAACGATTTTCACTTCCCGATTTAGGGAAACCTCTCAGAATGATGACACTCGAGCCAATATAGATTCGATTTCAGTGTAAACACTATTCACAAAATATATTTTAATGCATTTATTTTTGAAAGAAAAATGAATACAATATACGTGAAACTTTCATGCTGCTTGCATCCGAGTTGAAGCGATGATCTATCTGCAGGTATCTAGGAAAATTAAACATATCGAGTCACTAATGTGTTTTACAGTTAAGCAGGTAACGGGGCATAATACGGTGTGCAGGTAAACTTAACGTATCGACTCGGTAATAAATTAACATACCAGGTTAACGGGGCTCATTCGGCAGAACGCTTGGTACAACACCATCCTGTTTTGATATTTACATGTATATTATTTCAAGTTGTTCTTGAGGCAGTGTGTCTTGTATAGTGACGGTCAGACTACATGACTTATAATGTTCCCATGTTATTTTATTAAAACGAGAGTTTTTGAATTAAAAAAAATTGTTGTTTTTTTTAACCTTTATATTAAAATAGGTACACACTACATCAAGGTATATGTGCCCGGCGGACCGTCAGTGCTGCTCGAGGTTCGAGTTTTATGCAAAAACTGATCATCATTATAATTCATGAACACATTTTGAACCTGACCATTTGACGATGGCCAAGAAATAAAAATTATCAATAGAAAACGATTTGCAATTAAAATATAACTACTCCTTCTGCTTGTAAAACGTAAACCAACACAATATTATGCCCGAACTTCAGTGCCACGACAATGATATCAAGTCTTCACATCAAACAAATAATGGATACATATATAATCTAGTTGTTCAACAAACATAATCCTTCGTTTTTTTCTAGTATTTCAATAAAAATAATTTATTTTAGGTATATACATTTGTGTAAGTTTTGACATTATAAACTGATAATTTTAGGACTACTTAATATGTTTGCAGCGTGGACAATTATGCCGACATTATCGAAAAAGTACTTACACAAATGTAAACAATATTATTTTATTGTCTGCTAGATATTGCGGGGATGGTCAAATAACCGCAAGGCTACCAACCATTGAACAGAAAATAAAATACCCTTTTGAAAATAGATGATAGTTTCATAGGAACAAAGATGCAAAACAAACCTTCAGACAAGCAGACATTTTCAATGACAATGTACCACAAAAGGAGAATTAACTGATGTACGCTATGACATGTAATGCTTAAATTAGGACCCGATGCCCCGTTGGATGTATGCTAAAAATAAGAAAACAATGCGTGACGGCAGCATTTCTAAGAGCCCGTTTAAAAATAGATCATTAGGAAGGTGGAGACAACCTGCGGTATGTATATTTTACCAGTTGTAGCATGTACAATACTTGTTCTATTATGTACGGTTAGTAGTTAACTTTAACCGACGATTATCATATTTTGAGGATGGAATTTGCAGGAAACAGATTGAACTAAGTTGAATTGAAGTATCATTCGAGCAAAATATCCTCGTTGAGACAATGGTCGTTTGAAACATTCGTGAATTTCATTGACATGCGTGAATATTATTTGTGTTTAAATTATTCTTATTGTACATAAAATGCATGAATGTTGGATTTTTTTAGTAGAAAATGATTTCTTAATGAATGTGACATGAATGCAGAATTAAAGTCTTGTTTACGATTGTTTAAATATAAAATATTTGGTTTACTATTTTGTCTTAAATATCTGTCCGTCTACTATTTAAAAATAACAATGAAACTATCACATAACTGCCTGGATATTACGATGCCAGTGATTTCATTCTTGTAAGTTCCTTGAAAATAAGCAATTTACGTGGATAAATCACAAAACTGGATAATACCGAACTGCATATCGTCTGGCAGTGGATAAATTACATTGCAGGTGATCGACATTCACTCGGCGTTCTTGTCACGCAAGCTAAGACTGCTTACTGTCTCAATTTCAGAGAAGATTCCATTATGGGCATTCAATAAGTTTTCATTATTTTGATGATAGCATTTTGATGTATAGTATTGTTCCTTAAGCATCCGTGAAGCACATTCTTAAACTGAAAAATCAACAAACGGTGATTGTTTCCTTGCATCATGAATCACTTCCATTTAAACAGCAATTCTTTGACGACTACTCTGACGATACACAAATAGCAAACTTATCCTTTTTATATTTGACATGATTGTCAGCATCGATAAACCTATTTTCTTTCTCTTGTTCTTCACTAAAGCATATGTTGGGAAAATAAAAGGAAAATTGTGTCGAACATTAACTTGGCTAATGGAAGGTGGGGAACGTCTGCACCATTCTAAAAGGTACACTTTCAGAACAGTTGGTAAAGACGTTTAATATGACACTGTAGTGACTTTAGTTTAAATGCAACGTCTTACAAAATAAATAGCAACTTGATCGTTTTAAGTTTTAATATTTTTCAGTAACACCTGACGGTAAAGACGATAACAGAGTCGATTTCTCCCTTCATTTTTCACTTAAACCTCACACCAAGGTTTGAACATACATCAATGAAAGCACATGTTCACATTGGAAACTCTAAGTTTAGTTTATACATATTTGTTTTACAACGATAGTGACACAAGTTATTATAACAACATTAAATTAATCACTCTCGTTGGCATGCTATTATGCGAGAGTGTTCTAATAATACAATGAAATCTAAAGGGACAAGTCAAGAACTTAGTCTGTTTAGAGCCCTTGGACGAGAGACACAAACAAACCAACACCACATACGCACGTTCAAACACCACAAACAGGCCACGCACGCATCCCATTTGTTTTACTGATTAAAAATGTGATAACAGTCTTTAAATTGGAAATAAAAATCGAGTAAACTGGCAAATGAGTCTACTAATTATTTAAACTAGTTTATAGGGTCATGGCCTTACCCTTGTCTAAACATTGACGAATAACTACAAAATTAACAAGTAAGCGTTATTGTTATTGTTAATTTTTATTTAAAGGTATGACAGAAAATTTTCATATTATCAGAAAATCGTAATTAACGGTATTGAAAAATTAACATATTTTAGGTAAATAAGTAAATATCCTCATTTTAATAAAAGCGAAAAAATGTTTGTTTCCAAAAATAAAATAGTCTTTCAAACCTAATTGTAACTCAAAAAAAACGAAAAAAAATGATGTTATCCGATGTTTAAAAATGTTTGGATTATGTTAGTAAGCGTTATTGTTTCGATTGAAATCTTAAGTAAAACACAAGTAAAATAATGAATACAATTAAACAGACATATCACAATAGATAACCTCTAACCCGTTTTTTTTATACAATACTGCCCTTTTTGCCTTTTAAAAAATACAACAACAGTTTACGTTAAATTATCAACTTTAAAGCCAGTACTATAGCGCAACATACAACCACCGAACTAGGAAAATTTGTCCCACGTTTCGCCTGGAATAGGCAATTTTTCTTGCAATTGTTGTAATTATTATAGTTTTAGAGCGAGAATATGAGTGAGGTTTGTGTACCTTAACTGGTTTTAACCCTCAGTAGATTTACATTTTACTGACCATTCCAAGGCGGTACCCAAAAATTCTTAGTAAACATTCCTAGTTTTTTTTTTTTTTGTATATGGTGTGTATGCACCGAGCTGTTTGTGGAGTTTTGTGCTTTTCTTCCATGTTTTTTGTTTGTGATTTTGTGATTTTATGTTTTATGTCTTTGGCGTTTACCCAGTGCCATTAAACCGGGTTTATGTTTAAACGTTTTGCTACTGAGCTTGTTTCTGTAGCTTTTCGCATACATATTGCATTTTGTTAGTCGCCTCAGCTTTTAATTGATTATTTCTGCACTGTGCACTGTGCATAAAATATTTACAGGAACCGTAGATCTCGCTCAATGTAAACACCATTACAAGCCTACGTTTCTTTATTATCCTTCAGTATTCTTTTATAAAATTATCATCAAATATTGAAATTTAATGGGATTCCGTATAACTTGGACAGATTAGATTTTCAAAAGAAACTTTAGAGTCAAATATGAACATAAATATTGCTTGTAACAATAATGAAACATATTATTTAAACGTTCAGATTAGAGTGTTATTGTTAATATTTATTTAAAGGCATGACAGTAAATGTTCATACTATCAGAAAATCGTAAGTAACGCTATTGAATATTAACATATTTTAGGTAAATAATTAAATTTACTCCATTTGAATTAAAGTGAAAATGAAATAGTCCATTTGATAATTTGTTCAAACCTAATAAAAAAAAAAGTATATATATATATTGTTATCCGATGTTTAAAAATGTTTGGATAATGTAAGTATGCGTGATTGTTTCGATCGAAAACTTAAGTAAAACATAAGTCAAAAAAATGGATACAATGCATTTTTAAAGACAGCGCCATATCGCAACATACAACCACCGAACTAGGAAAATTTGTCCCACGTTTGGCCTTGAATAGGCAATGTTTTGCCAAGTGTTGTAATTATTATGGTATTAGGTTTACATTGAACCTCTTCAATTAATGCTTACTAGCTGACTCTTGACATCATGCTGTACTTGTTAAATTTCACGGAATAAATATTTATGCGAAAAGCTACAGAAACAAGCTCAGTAGCAAAATGTTACTAAAAGACTACCAGATATTTCTTCTTTTCAATACCGAATCATAACGACCATTTAATTAACAACAATTGCAGCATTTACTGTAATAAGACACCATACTCGACAGAGAAAGAGAAACTCGCAAAAAGCATAAGAAAACAACCCATTTTTAATTATTTACATTTACCGACAGTTTTACGGTTATTACAAATAAGTAACAATGTGAATAGTAATATTTAGATACTTTGAAGTCACTACATTAGTAGTTCATTTTAACCCAATGTTCATGGCTGATGGCATGTACTCATTAATATCCAATCAGTGAAACAGTGGAGTCGTCGCAATAGCGTGATGCAATAGGGATATTGCAATTAACCTGATTGATTTAATCAGTTAATAATAACAATGCGCTGCTTTCCGTTTTAATAATAATTAATCCTCAAGTGTATGAAAATTGTCAGCTTATATTTTCAATTTCCTTAAATTTGTGGGTTTGTTTTGTAGATTGTATCGATGCTGAATGTAGGCTGGCGGGTCGGTATCAAAATCGGTATCAAAATCTTTACCTGTGACGATGAATGTCTGTTTGAATTTTAAAACAAACTTGATTAACATCTGCCAGCTGTTAGTTGGAAAACAGTTATTGAGACATTTGCATTTTATCAGTTTGCAAATATACCAATTCAAATTGTCCTTTCCGGCTGATTGACTCCCTGTCAAAGTAACAATGCAGCTTTGCAAAGCCTCTCTGAGTTGATTGACAACGCAGATTATGTCCATGTATATCAATAACCAAGATATATAGAAGAGAACAAAAGTTTAACTGGAGATGAAAGAAAAGACACATGAACACATGCTCAAGCTGCCATTTTTGTATGGCAAATATCTTATATTTATGTTATATTGGTGACGTTGTCATGAAATTTGAATGTTAATGTTCACCCTACTTCATGCAAATCAACTTGTGTTTCTCTTCTATTCTTTCTCTAGCGTTACAGGATTATTTGTGGAAATGGAATTTTCAGGGACAAGCCCAGCATCCAAACATTTAAATGAAGATAATATTTAGCAACAATTACTCGACTGGCCAATAGCCTCTTCTGTCTTGGTATCTCTTGCATTGAAATGCGTGATTCTGGCGGGTTTATCATCACTCTTGTCCGGCGTGGAAATTCTTCGCGCGCCAATCAGCTGTGTTACTTGAATTTCCTTTACTCCCTTCCCTTTTCGGGTGTCGTATAAGCTTATTCGTCCACAAAGCGGTTAGAGAAAATACTATCCTTCATAATGATTATCAAGTAACTGGTAGTGAACTACCGATAATCTCTGACCTTTCCAAAGCGTTTAACTCAATCGTTGTACGACAGTGTGTTTCACGCTGTACATCCGTTCGGCAATGATCTTAGGACATTAAGGCAAGGCATTCACTAAGTGTTTAAATGCTAAGCCTTTTCATTTAGAGTGGATTGTTAAATGTTTTGATGCTGAGCCAGACCCTGGAGTGTCAACTTTATTTTAAATGAAAGACATCCATGTACTCGACAACTCGAGTGTTGACGAAATCTTTTTGTAAAATCCGCCACTAAAAACGCAATAAGATAAAAAATAAAGTGACTTTCCATCAGTGTTGCCGATTATTCTGCATTTGCCTAATCTTCCTCCAAATCAAATGCAAAGCAAGTCTATAAAATCTTGAATTACTGTAGAGTAGGCTTTACGACCAACTTCGATATTTAAAACTTGTTTCCTCAACCAAACTTTAATCTATTACAATGAGCTGATGAATCATTCAGTGTGTGCATTAAATAAACCATGCAGTTGGAGGATTGATTTCTTACCGGCAGACGAAAAAGAAAAAAAATCCCTATTTATCCTTCAATCTCCATTCAAATGAACTCGTAAAAAAACATTTTTTCTGATACGGTGCAATTAAGCAGCCTATGAGTGCGAAGTGACGGCACCTAAAATTTCTACAACATTTCCACTGTATGATATCTGATTTAGGATAATAAAGTGTATGGCAACCGTCGCTATACGAGCCATTAAACACATCATTTTTACCTCTGTTTGCAATTATACTTCAAGTTGATGATTCTTGTCAGCTAACGGTGACATGGTTTATTGTTATCTATGATACAAAATCTATCAAATATCGGATGTTTTTTTTGTTCGCGGAAATAAAATTGAGGGGAGCAGCATTTGAAAAAAGGCATGCTTACAAAGCCTGATAAGTGCAAACATTTATACATGTATGTCAACAAGGCATACAATAGGGTGTAACTGTTTCATTAGTTGGTCATGATGATTTGTGGAAGTAACTATTCAGAAAGCAACACGCAACCCGGAAGTAGTTAGTGTTTTGCGTTAAACAAACATATGATAGGCGGCTCAAATACGTTCATACGACCTTGAGTTCGATAAGCAGTTTTATAATTCGTTTTGAGATGGACGTATAATATACAACCGTTTGACATTAATCTAAAGCGGACAAAAATATTTCAATTATTTCTGGATATGTTATTATTAAATGTCGGATTTTTTTTCGTTGTGAGAAAATATATTTTCATGCAAATGTTTCAGCCGTTTGTTTCCATTTACTCCGTTTCATAAAATGCATTTTCGTCTGTAAGCAAATGAATTACCAGGATAATATTAATTTTGTAATTGAAATATAACAATTATATGAGCATTAAGCAGTTTCGTCAGGAAATATATAGTTTTGCTTAATATTTTCAAAACTGTTAGCACATATATATTTATGCAAGTTTATTGACGCATAAAGAAGGCCGGCATGGTTATCTCTGACTTCGATTCTTGTAATACATGATGCTGCGCACCCGTTACCATGATTACATGCATATAGGACTTGCTTTACAAATAAAATGTTTAAATAACAAGTAAAGAGTGTGCCCTGTTTTGCATATTTTTAATTTGCAAACAATTTATGATTATGTTCTATATTTTGTGTTATATCAATCAAATAAGTACTTCAATGTCTGATTTAGAAGTATATGTTATCAGAAATGATTAGGTATTGTTATTTCAAAAATCGAACAGTAAATTCCACTTGATAATTTCTATCTCACAGTATCTAAGTGGTACAGCTGATCGAAACAAATTGGTAACCAATACAGTCAATATCAATTTATCAGAACTGTACTGTGATACATTAACAGAATAGGAGAACAAAATACACTGCTGATCGTAGATCGCATGCTTAAACGGTTGACTAAAATAAAAACACAGAAATAAAGAAACTTCTTATAATAATACTTATAAGTACATTTAAACTCAATTAATAATGCAATACTCATTAGTAATGGTTCAGATTTTGTTCTTCTAATCACATTGGCCGAGCAGTCTCTTTCCTCAAGAGCACAAGTGTAAAAGTGTAAATCAGCAGGCAAATTTGTAAGTTATCACGTCTGATGAATAAAAAATACGGCCTCGATATGTAAGTGTATGCTCGTTGTAATGCCTGTTTAAATGTTGCATTACATGTGAAGAACATACTTTGGGCACATTATTTTTAGAGTCATGCAAAAATTATTGCGTTAGAAGTCATTTTGTTCAAGCACATTTTATGTCCATGTGTTCTTTTTATACATACCAAAACATTATAACACTCTCAACAAGACCCGACCCAGTTGGCATTCATTAGACATACGATGCTTTCACGGCATGACGGACATGTTTTACTTGTGTGGTATTCCAATAACCGCACGTGGTGCACATACGTATACGTTAAACTCCTAGTGAAATATAACCCGAATTATATTTATTAAAACGTTTTTCTTTGCTAACAAAACATGATAAAAGTCGGCCTGGCAATCCATTAAGAAAGTATTGTTTGTGTTAATTGTTTGATACACATATGCGCAATGACATGTCGTTTAAACATGGGTTGGACTGTTAATGTGGATACGTACAAATATGTGTTTAAGCTATGGCCAGAATTTAAATTTGCCCGACAAAGATGTCGCCGTCAAGTAGACAAATCTCGTTGGTCAGCGAAGAATTACTATTTTAAATTTTATCATTGCGGAAACATGTGACCAGTATTGCCGAAATTATCTGTTTTGATCGACTTCTCTGTTTTTGTTTGTCCCTATTTGCAATTTTATGCATTCGTTTTATAAAACGTAGAACTTCTCGTGAGGTATAGCTAGAACGTTTAAGTGTACAATATTCATCATTTGTGACAACCACAATATCATGTAATTGATCTTTATTCAATATGATTATTTAGAGATGTTGAAGAACACACCTTATTAAACTCATCAACCCCACTTCAGCGAATGCAAGTGGTTTTAATAATCATGTTTGTCAGACACAAATACAGATTTTCTATTAGAAATCTGAAATAATCTCCATTCGATTACTTTGTTCTCCGGGAAATAGATTATATGGGTTTTGTCTAAACACACTTATGTTATTGCGCAGTAACTTATTGAGTTCACAAAATTAATTATTTTAGAATTTTATCCAAGGCACTTATTAAACACAGAAAACGGAGTACAAAACAAATGATCATATAAACGACTTTGGAGCCATGTTTAAATCATAACTCTTTTAAAACCATTAATAAAATTACCATGTTTGAACGATCCCAATGTGGCACAGTGATGAAAGTTCAATATTGCACAACCGAAAGGTTGCATCGGTTATTTTTATTTTTTAAGTTTATTTATTGCTTTGGTTATCTTTAAACAAATACGGCTTGTCTTATTTTTGGCAATGCTATTGGCTGCAATTCATACTGTTTGTATGTCGCCAAGGAAACCGTGAGAGATGCATGCAAAAATAAACACAGAACCCGGAGTAAAATTACTATATCGAACTATGACAGAAAAGCTGTTTTCATATTAGGTAACTTTCTCAAGTGAATTCAAAATTCTGTGAACTTACTTTCGGTATTTTATTTTTAGATTGACAAGTGTAGCAATAACATATAAAATAGTGTTATTTGTTTCAATTTAAAAAAGAACACAGTCTCAATTTGATATCGAGAGACTCGCATAATTTGTTTTATTCGAAGCAACTCTTTACTTTATTAATCGTGAAACAAGTGCCGTTACAAAACAGTTAAAACATACAACAGATAAAAATGGTCCTTGTACTGTATAAACACATACAAACAAAATCTAATTTACAGAATAAGACATTCTTGTTTATCAGCTGATACTATTCTTATGAGCTTCGACCTGTAGATCTTTTGCTGTTGTCAATTGACAGTGAAAACAATCTGTTATATCTAACTATGTTTGTCGGGATCGTTAAAATGTTAAACATATGTCCAAGTATAATTATGATAATAGCTCCTAATTATTCAATTCAGTAGTTATTAACTTTATTTCAGGCATTCCTAAGCTAAGACCATATCCATGCCGTTTCACACCAGACTTGCACCAGTAGATGTTGTTTTGTGACTTTGTGTGCACTTCGTTAAAGGTCCGTTGGGTAGTAGTGCTTTTTCAAAAGGGTCTACGTTTACGTGTTTGCTTCTATTGTCATTGTAGGCCTCGTAGTAGTTTTGTAACACGGCATTTGCAATCATCCTACAGTAGAACAAAATGCATTCATATGAAGAAAACCAGATATCCCAGTGAGTTGCAATTACCTCATTAACAGCTATATTATAACTAAACTGATCATTGCAACATATACACAACAAAATTTAATGTTAATTTAAATAACTAGTGTGCATGTAGTTCAGTATTTATACTTTGAACATTCAAGGTCAAGTAACGGCTATAGATCATACGCTAAAGCTATTGCAGTTCGTTTAACATAAATTGTTATTCCAGGTTCTCTTTCACCGTACAACATCCAAGATACCACACTCCCATAGCGATTTCCATTATTTCATTACTTTTGGTCGGCATATCTGTATATGTTGAACAGTAACTACTTCCAGTATCAATAGGTCTATAAAAACTATAAATAATTAGAAATGTATTCAACTTGGTGGTATATGAATCCAGAGTTTTGCAATTATACCTGTCTGCTTATGTTGACAAGGTTTTTTGTTATCGATGATACAAAATGTATCAAACGTCGATGGAAATGTGATTGGTTGGAAAGCGGAAATGAAATGAAGAGGAAAAGCATTTGCAAAAGCATGTTTACCATGCCTGAGAAGCAACGGCATACAATTAGTCTTATTGTCTTCAACGCTATAATACCCAAGGGTCAGAAATAATAAGAGAAATATTATCACAGACCAACATTATTTCCGGAGTAGTTCATCGCCTCACTACAGCCTGACGTGTTTGATTTGCACACGAGGTAATGAATGAAACAGAGGTATCTACAAGTGTGTTATCATGTTCATTTTGCTGTATTATCCTTGTTAAAAATATACATTTATTTTTAAGAACGTATTAAGTGATATACTGATTTAGAATTGAATATGTATAATACACACCAATAATGCAATAAAAATTCAGGAACAAGCCCATAATTATAAATTTAAAACAAAAAACCTGTTTAGGGGCACAAGGCAAGGGCCCAAACGACAATGTATTATAAACATAAAGCACGGTTTCACTGGAGCTAATACACACAAGTTCGATCATGTTAAATGACAATACTCGTATGTCTAGTTTTGCATTAATTTGGTATTACATATTTTCTAAAAGTCTATTCACCTACTATACTAGACAATCAATAATATAAATGTTCCATAAGTTGGCTATGATAAATAATGGAAGAAAGTATTAAGAAAGCAACACAAATCAGATAGTAGTTCGCGGTTAGATGTAACCAAAACAAAGTCGGCAATTACTTTTGTTACAACTAAATATTTTTGTGTAGTTTGATGACTCATTTTGAGAATAACATGAAATATGCATTACATAAAAATGTTTATTTTTGATATCCTTACCAAGACAAAGAGTTTAAAATAATATATATGCATTCCTTCCAATAATGAACTATTTTTGCTTGTTTACTTGGCCCAACAATATATATGTATGAGTAACAATTTAAAATTATGCCCTGTTTTTTATGATTCTTTAAATAGCAAACTACTGATCCTGTCGATATTCAAAAGAGATTACAATTCATATGGGTTAATATAGAAATACAGAAAAAAGAATAGAAACATGAATAGAAAACTAGGACAACCATATCAAAATTATTATTATTTTTTGTGTTTAGAAAATGATTGTTAGTTGCTATTTCAAAACTCAAAAATGTATTGTGTATGTGACTTTTTTCGTATTTGGCAGTCGTTGCGCATCTAACAATTGAAGGCAATAAATTAGACTTTGATGCTACGCTTTATTTCAGCTAATTCAACAAGATCAGTTTCATCCTTCATTAAATAAAGAAATGTTTCACCGACTGGTACAATGCTTAATTATTTGATTTAAATTAACGCACATGCGCTTCATGGAATACGCTCGTGTGTCCCACTCCGTTCATACAGCGTAAACACACACAAATCTTTAATGAATTGTAAAAAATAATGGCATAAATAAGAGTGTTATATATTATTTCAAGGACTTAAATTTATGCCTTTATTAGAAAATTAGGTTTAGTTTACATCAATGTAAATAGCAAACAATGGTTGATAAAATAATCACTTACTATGAGTATGCATTTTTCGATCTACGTTTGTCGTGGTACTGTTTCTGATGAAAAGCAAACATCATAAATTTAGGGGTTAGAAGGTGACCCGATATGGGGTATTTGGGGCAAAGGAAACTATATCGAATGAATAATATGTAATTGTGATGCGTCTCTTCTCCAAATTAAGCGGTTTAAATAAAAAAAAATATGAGAAGATATGTGACCACATTCAATTTATCAATATCACGTCCGAAAAATCTACAAACATATATAAGAAAAGTAGTTGCAAACATTCTTTGTTAACTTTATGTACATTCACGTTTTCCAATTCGACTTTGCCTGATTGATAGTTTTAGCCCATCAAAACATCATGTCATAATATATGGAGGGAATGCTTTAGCTTTAACAATTTGTTCGATGTTATTAAAGCTGTTCATGGAACGAAAAAAACTCGTATATCATATTTAGGATTTATCTATTAGCAAGTCTGTTTTATGTCAGGAAACAAATCGAGATATTATCATAACCTTGTAAAACTTTTTCAATGACATCACTCATGACGTCACACAAGCGCCTGTTATGGAGGTTATTTTGATCTAACTGTTTTTGCATTTTCGTGACATTAAACAGCATTTTTAAACACAAACGTTTCTGATATTGTGATGGTGCTACGCACTCCGGCTGTAAACCATTTTGCGAGCCTTTGTAGATGGTAACGACCTCAAAAAGGTGGATTAACCCTATAGAAATACCGTTATGAAAACTAACAATGGCATTATCTATCAAGATAATTATTATATACTGCGAAGAAATGTCAGAAGATGTCTTATCGTCTGCTAGATACTCAAAGGTGTTTAATAACCCCGGTATCCATTTAACGGACAATAAATTAGTTTCTCCGAAAAATAACGATCTAATCAAAATAACGTCGACACAGGAAACGAACATCATTTGATCACCACAAATGCCCATTATTTTAGTACGAAAGCCCCTGGAATAATTGTATATTTAAAGACCATTATTTTGTATAATTCCAAATCCTTTATATAAAGTCATAATCATGTGCATGTAAGCATACGTATATGTAAATATAGATGAGAACAAATTAACCCCACATTTTCAATGCAGTCGGGTTTTACGTTGTGTGTTTACACATCATATAAATATGATAAATGGTAGATTGTTCTAACCATATCCCATTGGTTGCGCACAGAGTTGATAATTCGGAAATTAATAATGTGCTGCAAAATTCGGCACAAACAATGCTGAACTACGATCGCTATTTATGGAAGATATTGAGGCAGATGATTTTATATGCATTATTGGATATATTGTCGATACATTTAAATATACTGTAATGTATACAATATAGGCGAATATTAACAATGTTGTCGATGATAGTTTTCGCGTATATACGATCTTCGTTGAAAATATGCGCGGTGAAACTGGGAGTATGTCTAGTCGATCTCAGCCAGCATGTAGGGATTTAACATTATTCGATTATTGACTGTAGGAACTGCAAAGCGATATTCTCGATTATTGCTTCATGTCACGCAGTCGGGCGGATGCCTTTCATTTATGAGAGAAATCCATTAGGAATTGTCAATCATGTCCAAACCTTAAACGACATTGGCTGTATACTGTTATGAAGTTTATCGTACGACATCGAGTCTAACCTTTCGACCTTATGATTGCACCCTTATATTCGCAAGTTATGAATGTATACAGACTCAGTTGCAGTTTTGTCACATACTGAAAGGCTTTCACGGCGCCATATAGTTACATGCATTTAGATAATGATCAAGTAAAATAAAATAAAAAATAAACAATTACTTACAATGTATTACATTAATTATATTAAGCTAGTGTTTCACTTGTAATCCATACTACCTGTATGTTTATATTAATGTGTCTGTTTTGTATTTCTGTTTCTATCAACGTCATTGGTTTTGCCGTTATACGACGTGCCATCAATAAACTAAGGTTCGAATAAGGTATTACTTTATATACTAAAGTTTATATTGCTATTGGTTTATTTTAAAAAGAATGAGGAAAACAATAGAAAACGAATTGCAATTAAATAATAGCCACTCCTTCTGCTAGTAAAAATAATCCCATTAAATAATATGCTCGAACTTCAATGCTGCGACAATGATATCGAATAGCAAGCGTGGATGAATCCTCGCAAGTCGTCACATCAAGTTTAAACTTATAATGGAATTATCAAGGATGGGTAAAGTGGATAAATATATATTCTAGATTTTCAACAATCATAATCCTTCGTATTTTTCTAGTCTTTAAACGATAATTATTCATTTGAGGTAATATATGCATTTCTGAAATTTTTAACTATATAAACTGTTAGTTTTAGGACTACTAAATATGTTTGCAGCGTGGACAATAATGCCGACATTATCTAAACAGTGCTAAGAAAAATGTGAATAATTTTATGTCAATTGTCTGCTACCAGGAGTATTTAAAAACCTGTTTACGATGGTTGAATCATAACATATTTGGTTAAATACATCGATCCGACATGTCAATCAATCAAATCATTATTGACCAATGAGAAAGCTGCAAATTATTCACAGCGTCCCGTCCGCCATCTTTACCCACAAAACAAAGCAGCGATAACTGTTTACAACCGCGCATATAATTGAAGTTTTTTGAATTATATGTGAAAATTGTTCAGCGATGGGGGACGACTTATAAGATTCCCGACCCCGAAATCAGATATTGAGAAGTGCAAACGCTGGATTAAAGCATGTGGACGGCCACACGAGCAACTGAATGTAAAACGTATTACCAAGCACAAAGCTGTCTGCTCGAAGGTTAGTATATTAAAATGAGATTTTATAATATTACGATCAAAAATACATTTATTTCAATTAAACATTCTGACTTCCGCGCAAATGTTTATATTGTTTACTTTCATGTGTTCTAATTATTGACCTCTATAATCCTGCTAGTTGAAACCTCTAACATTTTCCATCAGGTTATGGATGTGCCCTGTTTAAACTACTGTTTTATTGTATAGTATGTTATTGACTGGCATTGTGGAGTCTTGTCATGTTAATTAATTTTATTATTATGTATATGTAAGCACTTTCAAGAAAACTCCCCACTAAGCGGTCACTTAAAAAGGAAAAATTTGACAGCATTCATACACAAAATGCAATGCTCAAGTGTATGCATTTACAAGATATCACATGCCTGTAAGTGTAAGTTTAATGTATCGTTATGGCGTGTGCCAAATAACATGTACAATGTAGGTTAAAAATGCAAAACTTAGACTATACACTATATTATTTTGTAGGCTTCTTCTTATTTTTTAAAATGCCACAGTTCCTTATTCAATAAAAAACAACAGCATTATAGTAAAATATATTTTAATACAGGCATTTTGTTTGTTACAGAACAGAACACTCAACAGAACAGAACAGAACATATTTATTACACATAAACTATACAGATTTTTGTGTAAATTTACATATACATATATCAACATTATAACTATTTATTTCAGAGAACACCAAGAAAAGCTTGTCGAGGATCATGCAGACACTGTACCGGGAGTAGAAACACAGACCGAGTGTCCATGTTAGTGCATACAGTGTTACTGTTTTGAACTTATGTAGGTTAATGCATGCTTTTGGTAAAATTCTGCCAATTTATTCAACATTACAGTCATAAAAGGTATGTCAGGTTAAATACGCTCAACATTAATGTCTTGTTCTGTGTAGACAATTAACTCACAAAAATCACAACCAGTAATGAGTAACTGGCATTGCACTTGAGCATAATACTGATTATGTTTTTTAAATGGCAACTCTCATCAACATTTTCAAGGCAGAAGTCTCGTATTTCATCACAAGCATGTGATATTGTCATATTTCTGGCGGAAAATGGACATTTAATTTCAACTAAACCACACATACCTGTGTCGCAAAACTTCCCATAAGGAGTTGCTCCTAGAAAAGAAAACTCTTTATGATGAATCCAACTTCATGGAAATGCCGTGATGGATATTACCCCAGATAGCTTTCCTTTGCGTTTTTTTATGTCTTTTCCCATATTCAAGAGATTGGGCCTTGATATTTCTATTTTCAAAAATTGAATTAAAAAATTGCTCAGATGGGGCAGACTTCCTGTACAGGACTTTCCCAAAGTTTGAGGCCGTCAAACGCTTTGATCTTTCCTTAAACCAGCTCTCTGATAATGCCTGTGATCTTGCTGTGATTTCTATTTAAGTTTGGTCTTCACAGGTTGTGTGGTCATTTAATGATGTGAACTCTTTCGGTAGATCAAGGTGCTGCGTTTAAAACAGAGGTATTCCCACACTCTTGGGAAAGGGTTGGCGTGTGTTTTAAACATCTTGTCTAAAATATAAAAAAAATAATATGCATTTATTTTCAGGGACATCACCATTGGACATGTTTGTACTAGCCGCTAAGAATGCTTCCCTGAAAGAACAGTTGTCACAAAAAGAAGACCAAGTGGCAGAATTACAGTCTTCACTTTCATTAAAGTGTAGTGAAATTTAGAGTTTAAAGAAACTGTTGGGAGTTAAGCAAAATTTAAATGTCGATATTGTTCTGCTCAAAAAATCAAGAGTTAAAAATTTGTTTAAATATTATACAGGAATTATATTTACACCTTTTTTGCATTATTGACATTTTTAAAACCAGAGGGTTTTGATGAAATATGAGTCTCGCAGAAGAGAGCTGAATGATTTTCAACCAAAAGATGCATTGTTTTTAACACTTTGCAGACTGCGACATGGTTTCGGGTTAAAATATATGGCTACACGATTTGGACTTTGCACTTAATCAACTAGTGTAGGATTTAAAGCATGGATTGACATTATGTATTTAAAGCTCGGTCAGTTATCAATTTGGCCACATAGGGACACAATTATAAAAAAAACATGCCAGAAGACTATCGATGACTTCCCAACAACATTAATAATAATTGATGGTTCTGAGGTGAAAACTCAAACACCCAGTGCACTGTAATTACAATGTCAAATGTACAGTGATTATAAATCTTCAACGCTTTAAAGGGTTTGACAGGTTGTGATCCTAATGGTTGTTTGATGTTTGTGTCAGAGCTGTTCACTTGATCTATTTCGGATAAGGCTTTAACAAAACAATCAGGATTTTACGATGTTATTAAAACATTAAAAGAAAGTAAATTTATACAAGATGGAGATGTCATTATGGTAGATAAAGGATTCAACATTTAAAAGGAAATTCATGCTGTTGCATTAAAAATTAACATTCCACCATTTGCCTCAAGTGGTATACAGTTTAGTAAAATAGCGAAACATCGAACTCATACTGAGCGACTCATTTGCAAAGTTAAAACCTACAAAATATTGTCATATTGCATTCCAACTTCATTATTTAATTGAGTTAATAAAATTTGGCCGTTATATTGTCATCTCACACTCTTCCAGGATACTTTTATCAAGGATAAGAAAAGTTCAAACCAAAACCCTTTCGCTCAAAGAAACCATTGAACCGTAAAACGATCTTTTGGTAAAACTCATCATGTGAACGTATTCTATTTATTGTAAGATATATGTGGGTAATGTGTGTATTGAACCTTTTATTATCTGAATACGTTTTATTACCTGGTACACAGTAACCTAATATTACATTGAATAAGCCTATACTATTCATTACTGGCGTATTATGACAATTTTCACAACGTCACCAGAACATAGATGATTACTTGATATAATAAAGCTGATTCAATCTGCACATCACCAAGTGGTGTTGAAACTGTAGGAATTTGTGGTAAAATTCTATACTCCAGCGGGGTGCCTTTTTGGTAAGACAGATGTAGCATGTCTTTGGGTTCTACATTTGGGACTCTGGAAGCAAAATTCACAATACTCAGGTTTTTCAAGAGCCTAATAATTATATTACTGCATATTATATTTAATAATCTCTGCAAAAGAATATGCTGGTAATTAAAGACAAGTAATATGGTTTTATTTCTTCTTCTGAAACGATTTGATATAATCGAATAGCTGTTAGTTTATTCATGATTGGAATAAAGTGAATTGTGTGTTTGTAGTTCATTTATTTAATTATATATAAAATTGTATGCTTTGTCTGTGCATCTATCTGGCAAAGGACAGGTTTCCTTTTCCGACCTTCCCGAGGCCGTGCTACTACGACATGGTTCACTGGAACTGGCTTGATCTTTGATCTCCTTGGCACATTCCATTGTTGGGGAATACTTGTGCAACTTTTTTGGTCAGGAACATGTGTGAAGTTGTGCAACATGAGTCCCTGAAGTGACTTAATTAAGCCGACCACCTGTGAACAATGACCGCTCAATCGTTTAAAAATGAAAACAGAGATTGTTGACAGAAGTTCTCAAAACAAAAGCATGATATCATGCTGTGAAATTGGCATGTGTTTATCCTACTCTGACCCGTGAAGTATCATTTGACTTTCCAGATGTTAAATGTCTAAAACAATGCAGTAACTAGAAATACGAAAACTAATAAATTGAAATACAACATATAATTATTATTTCTTTCCCTACTCGACGACTTGCAAATATTTTTTTCGCATTCCGTATCACGGCTTGAAATGTAAAAGACATGGCGATCCAAAATTCCTTATATTACACATGCATATTTAAGAATAAAGCTACTAGTATACTAAAATTTATTAAATACAAATGGAAATCCACATACCCTGCCTTGCATGAGCAATACGCATATCGTATGGAATCCCTCTCCACATCGACACTTTACATATGAGGCTTGTCGTTTTTTTCTCATTGAAGGCCATCATATCGCGGTTACCTGGCAGATAATTTCCTCTTCCAAAACTTTAATGTCATGAATATAACCTTGTAGAAAGTAATTTAATCCCTTTTCTAAAACATTTCCCGATAGTTTGGCTTGATCTGGTAAATATTTAGCTGATATATTGTCCGGAATCTTCGCGAGAGAATCGGATTCTGATGCTTTCGTAGCAGCGAGAGCCGCCATTTTGAATTTACGCTTGGGGTGCGTAGTTACAATATCTAAGGGGGGCGGAGCTTATCTTGGTATCTCGGATCGATGTATATTGTCAGTCTAATCTTTAAAACCTGATAATGAAACTGGATGCCTGGATGTAATGTTGCCAGTGATGTTCCTACTTCTGAATTAACTAAACATAAGTCCCTATATACGTGGATAAATCACATAACTAGATAAGATCTAACTGCATATCGGCTGTATAAATTACATTGTGGGCGTTCAAAATTCATTCAGCGTTCTTGTCACGCAAGTTTAGACTGCCTAATGTCTCAATTTCAGAGAAACTCCATTGTGAGAAGTCAATAAGTTTTCATTATTTTGATGATAGCATTTTGATGGAAAGCATTCTTCTTAAAGCATCTGTGAAGTACATTCTTAAAACTGACAAATCAATAAATGGTGATTGTTTTACTGTGGATCTAAACGTGTGGTAGATTTTTCATAATTCGGTACCATTAAAACGACAATTGACGATTACTCCAAACATATACAAAAAGCAAACTTATCCTGATAAGGAAACCAATATAGTTCCTTGATCATATTTTCAGCCCTCGTATTCGACGAGAAAAGGTCATCAAGAAATAGGGAGAGAACTATAATCACATAGTTACATATACTCATTAGGTTTATTAAATAATCGGCTTTCTTCACAATGGCAATGGTTTGTTTTTCAAAGAACAAGGCCAATCCTAACTCATCATTCGAAGGGAATTTTCATGTTTATATCTGACTTGATTTGTCAGATCGATGAGCCTACGTTTCCTTCCCTTGTTTTTGATTGAAGTATAGGTGGGAATATAAAAGGAAAGTTGTGTCAAACATTTACTGAGGTGTACACTTTCAAAACAGTTCATTAAGACGTTGAGTATGGTATTTCTTGTAATTTTAATGCATCGTCTTACAAAATAATACCAACATAATTAAATTCAGTATACCCGTCTTTGTTGAAAAAACATGTTGGTATTGTATTTCAAAAGCGACAACACAGTAGATTGCTGCCCAATTCATTTCAGTTCAATCAATTGAAGAGCCATCAACCTCACAACACGGTTTAAACATGAATCAGTGAAAGCCATGTAATTTTTAGAATCTGTTATTGAGTCGGTGTCAACTTGGACCGTTAAATTTGTGACTACTGGGTTTTCCCAGATAAACTTTAGTATTGCAATTACACGTACAAAGGGGCAAAGCAACGCATATATTTTCTTCAAATATGTTAGTACAAGATACATGGAAATGAATGCAGCCAGTCGAAGCAACATTTTTGAAACTGTTCAAGTCAACAAAATTTTAAGGAACAGGCCGCATAACTCAAAGTATATAACTATTATCTCATGGAATCTGGTAGTGATTAGATAATTGTAAGGAACGGAATAAAAAAGGAGAAAAATCAAATATGTTCCTAGTATGAGTTCGCAAACGCCGAGATATCATGAATTCCAATACAAACAACACTACATACGACTGGAGGGTAACGTGCAAGTTACCAGTTCCTATTTATAACAATGATTTCAGGAAAAAATATAGAAACCATATCACCAAGAAAAGTTACTTTTTATATGTATTTGAATGGATCCTATCTAAGCCTGGTAATTGTAAGCTTTTAAAATCCTGATGGGAGTTTATCAAAACCTCAAATGTCGGTGTAAGCATAATGACCAGATAATGAATAATTATACTGTTGACGACACATGAAGCATGCTGTATCACATGAAATTTCTTTGAAGTAATGAACACTTTCTATATATAATAAAGATAAGACATCGCTTGCCAGATTTTCCTCGGAATCAAATAGAATGACGGCAGTACACCTTTTTAAATTTTATTAGTTGATCATTTGAAAGCACCTGGAAACATTTTGATTTATTTCCTTGAGGCTATACCACGTCGAAAACACTGCAATCCTTTAATGACAAAATATAGTTAGATATACTGTGTGAATTTAGATATAAGATATTGTACCCCAAAAAAACATGACAGTCGTATATATAAATTCAGCCGGATGAAATGGATAGAGTTTTGATAAAAAAGTTATTATACCAAGATAACTTAACTATGTTATTTAAGATTAATAGTTTTCTACGTTGTTCCTTGTAAAAAAAGTACTTGGTAAGATGAAAATTTTAGAAGAAATATTCGTGTAAAATGTGACAAAATAGCTTGCAACAACGATGAAACATCTTTAAATGTTCAAATTAGACTTTTTTGTTAATATAGATCTTAAGGTATGAAAGTAAATGTTCGAATAACCTATTGGATATTTAAATATTTAAAGTAAATGAATAAATTTACTCCATTTGAAGAAACGTGAAAAGCCAAAATACAATAGTCCAAATATTCCATTAAAAAAAGTAGTTTAAACCTAATTGGTATTAGAAAAAAAAAAACGTTGATGTCATCCGATTGTTTACGAATGTATGGACAATATAAGTCATGCGTAATTTTTCCGATCGAAAGCTTGTTTTAAACATATTTGTTCTATTAAATAACAAATCATAACGAAAACAAATCAATAGCAATTCGTGACATGTAGTCAATAAACTCGACAGTGAAATAGAAACTCGCAAAAGCAAAAAGCTTTTACAAAGAGCTGTACGGAAGTAATTGGAAATAAGTAATGTGACTATTTGAATACTTTTTAGTCGCTGCAGTAGTTCTATTGAACCCAGTGTGCATGGCTGATGTTATGAACTCATCAATAACGTAACAATTTGAGTGAAACAGTTGGATCCCCGCAATAGCTGGAAGCTGGAATAGGGAAATTGCAATTAAGATGAATGATATAACCATTTATTCATCAAATTGCGCAGCTTTCTTTTGAAAAACATATTAATCCTCAATTCAGTAAAAAGTGTCAGAATATTTTATTTTTCAATTTCCTTGAAATAGTTGTCTTTCCATTGTCACGGGAAATTAATACTGAAAACAGGCTGGCGGGGTGGTATCTTAACTTCTCCTGTGTCGATGTTTGTGAATCAATAGTTAAACTAAAATATATTATCGTGTATTGATTGTCCCGGTAACATGAATTACCAGGATTGTACTAATACTCGATAGCGACTACAACATTTACCCACGTTATATATCAAAGACACAGACGTTTATAGGAATTCAGAAACATAAGAAAATACATTCTTTATGTTTGAAATTGTGTTGTTGATTTGCTGTATTGTTGATAATCATTTATAAATGCCAGAAAGTTGTAACGTTAGTATTGTAAGGACTTCCATATCTGCCTTTTTTGTTTTGACTGTTAAAGACAAACTTAAACTTAACTAGCATCTGCAATTAGATCACTGTTATTGAGAAATTGGCATTTCTATCAGCTTGAAATATATATGTTCCAATTGTCTATCTAATTTCCCGGCTGATTGACCCCCTATCTAAGGGACAATAAGGCTTTGAAAAGCCTCTCGTAAGTTGATTGATAACGCAGATTAGGTCCGTGTATATTTACGACCGAGATATATAAAGAATTAACGAAATCCCATCAAGAGTTGAAATAAAATACACATCAAGACATGATCAAGCTATCATTCATGTCTTCAAGTTCTTATATTCATCTTACGTTGGTGAAGTAAGCTTGTAATTTGTATGTTAATGTTCACCCTTCGTCATGGAAATCCAATTGTGTTTCTCTTCTCTTTGTTAAGCGTTACATGATTATTGGTCTGTACATTTGGAATCGCTGTATATGTTCACCATTGTTGGCAGGCCCAGCAGCCATTAATACATTGATGACAGCAACATGCCGAGTAGTAAAAAGAACGAACATGTTTCGACGCAAAAGATTGAAGTTCAGAGACACAAAGCATTATTTTACAATTGCATAATGAATTGTTTAGGTTACCGTGATAAGCAAAATACACATATGAATACACGTTTAATATCGTTTGTTAAATGATAATGTTATTAACAACATAATTAAAAATACTGATATCGACCGTTCAAAGCTTTGAATAATGACAGCAATAAATCCAAATATCTCGCCAAATATTTCCATTTATCTTTGACTCGATTTCTAGAGATGTTGCTATATTTCGTATGAATTATCAAATTTACAGAAACAGGCCCTGTAGTCAATCGTTTAATATAAACGGCTTCGCCTTGGGAAACAGTATTTCCCTCATGTTGAAAATATGTACTGTCACACTGGAAGCCATGCAAATTTTATATATTTATCAAAAACTGATGTGATAACCTCTTTTTAACGGTCAGTGAAACGGAATGGAACTCGTGTTCACTCGCCTATATGCTGAGAATCTCATCCTTGTCCTTCTTTCATAAAAACATACAAAATTGAAAATATAAGCCTCATAGGAGCCAAACTCATGTTCACTACAAAACATTAGTTTTAGCGTTGTTTTTAAACGGATTACTTCAAACATGATGGCGGTTTGATTCAGTTCATACTAAAAAAACATCTAAAGCACTTTACATGTTTTTAGATTGATAACCTTATGCTTTTAGAATCAGTGACAAGTGTTATCATACGCCAAACCGTTGACCTCATTCTTTAAATGTGTTAATAAACAGAAAGAAACTAACAACACTGCCCGAGGGCATAATCCATTCTCTAAGAATTACCCCGGAAATATTTCCTGTGAAATAATCAGACCACATTTTAACAGATACAATTTTATATAAAGATGTTGTAGCATTAGTTTATTGCGATAAAGCTGTTTATGAAAGGAAAAACAAATATAACTGTACAGGGAGCTCTGAACGTAAATTTACAATTCAAGCCAGTAACCGTCAGGGCCTTTTCTTAACGATAGCAAATATGTAAAGATAATTGACCAATTATATATTGTATATCGAACCTTCTTATCTGTGTTCCATCCTCAAACAATGCAGAAATGCTTGGAACGGATTACAGGTGATATTCATCCAAGTCGGTTATTGTTTTTCGCGTGATGTCAAACAACACTTCATAGGCAATATTCGACGTTATCATATATGAAACATATTGTGATGGTTTCGGCTTTCCATTATCTAATCCTGAAATTGCCTTTAATTTCTACTATTATAATTATGTGCATATCCACTGTTTAATGTTTAGTCTTTCATGTCATGTAGAAATAAGATAAGACAAGTACATTGTATAATGGAGAAAACAATGCACTTAATTAAATGGTATTTTGAAGGTCATTGAAGTAACAAAGAATCCATCCAAGCTTGTTGAAATGACGGTAATGGAATGTCTATGGTGTTGTAGTAAACCATTTTACACCGGTTTATCATACAAAGCAGTGTTTTCGGCCCTGTCCTTGATCTTCTAAATAGGGGTTTTGATTAATTATTTGACTGCTGGGCTTGTCCTTGCAGTTTTCACTGTAGTTTTGGATGTGTTACGATGATTAAATCAATCTCCTGTCATAAGAAGAGTGTGCTATAAATAGGTTGTACCATTGTATAATTGGTTCAACGTCATGTTAAAGTATGTTATGCTTGTTTCCAAAAGTTCTTCGAAATATTAATCGTGAAGCTGGGATAATTATTCAAATTATTATTGTAGATACACATGAACGATTTTGGGATCAGTCCAAATCAAATGCTTTGATATTCTCTATTTTAGTAATAAACGACACGTATATGATACAATACTACGCCACTCGTGGTGTTCATTCACGGAATAAAACTGTGGTCATACACAAACACATACAATTACATGTATCCTCTATTGTTTTTGAAACTTCACATATTTGCTTTTTTTATCATAGTCATCTCTGTTTCTAGTACATTAATAATTACTTTTACGACACGTATTCTTGATCAATTGCGGTCAAATATTTCGTACTAATTTCATTCCTCGTGTTTCAATCTGAGTAAAATCCCGTTTGTATTACTGAATGAATTCAATTTCATCAGTGTCGTTACAATTAACGTTAACAGAGCGATCCGACCAATAAAAGGTAAATAATCAGAAGGCAACAAGGATATTACAATTAAATACAACAGTCTATTCAATAATAAGCTTGTACAAACATAAACAATTATTCATGACTAATTTGATTAAAACTCTAAGCAGAAACATATTTTTTACATTCGATATATTAAAGTGGAAATAATATGTCGCTTGATTGTTTCCAAAATAAACCGGAAATATATATTTTGTTAAATGCTTGGATTTTCAGCATTGCTTGCAATATTGCACATAATTACAATGATATATGGCTAGTTTTAAAGGAATACACTGGGATTACTAAACCAGAATTAAAATTATTTGCTGTCTTGTATGCCTCGTCTTTGTTACTTTGGTGATTACCATATATCTGATGCTCTTGCTTGAATCTGATACTGAAGGCGAGGTCGATGTTGTGAGTCTAGACTCCCAAAATGAATGTGTATACCGTATTATCTTCGTGTTATAGATCTCAAAGCGTTGCTGTTAAATGAACCAAACGTAATAAGCCATTTTGAAGCATTGACTACAACTGAACCGTATGTGTTTCCTACGACACAAAACATAAACAACGATGTACAGTCGGAGACAGAGAAAGAGGCAGAGAGAGGGGGGAGAGAGAGAGAGTGTGATGTAGCTAGAGAGAGAAGATTCGATAGAGAGAGAGGGGGGGGAGAGAGGGAGAACGAGATAGAGAGAGAGAGAGAGAGAGAGATAGAAAGAGAGAGAAAGAGAGAGAAAGAGAGTGCGAGGGGAAGAGAGAGAAAGTGAGAGAGGAAGAGAGAGAGGGGGAGAGGGTGGTAGGAGAAACGGAGATACATTGAATTAACACCTTGACACCAATGAATAACGGTATCTATGACAGTATCAATGATGTTTCATTTGACATTCCATGTATAAACAGCTATTTTCTTTTCAAACCAATATGATTTCTGAATCGTCAGTTATGTTTGGATGTCATCATTGTCAATGCAGAAAGAGTGCTTGATGATATTGGTAGAGAAATGATTACGTCCATTGTTGCAATTTAATGGGAATATGCGTAAAGCAGTGCCAATACCAGTGTACCGTATGTTACTCGTATCACGTTAGACTTGCTCAAGTGAACGTCTGTCTCGCTGACAGGCCCAAATCGGGACCCCAACATGTATACGTGTATAACCGTTTCTTATTGTTTTGCGACATGTGAATGTCTGTTGGGCCAAAGTATTGTGCCTCTAAACAGGAACTTCGTTTACGTTATGGATACTGGGCCTGTCCCTACATATTCCATCGTATTATTATAACACTGAAATCGCACTATTCCAACGGAAATACAATATTTTTAAAAATGATGAAGATCAGCAATCTCGATTTGATTGGTATAGTTTATTGGCATTTTTGTTATTAAGGCACATCAACATTAAATAGTAAGTATGCGAGCTGTCCAATTCTCATTCTTGAAACATTCAAGGGCATTTTACAAGGAACGGATATTGATAAAACATTGAAGCCCATGCAGTTTTGTAAAATATGTTATTGTAAAAGTTCTTATTCCATGTTCTAGCTAAACATTCATCATATAATATAACGTAATCCTATTGAAATTTCTTATCATGTAAATATTGTCACATCCGCATAGGTTATCCAATCAGCATATCCATTAACAATAGAGCTCTTACAAGTGCTACGTTAAACTAATTAAAGCTGTAACATTATTTTACAGTTCTGCTTCGAAACAAGTAAAACTATGCTGATGGCAAATTGTGTTTACTGTCTCATAACGTGTAATGGAATTTAGCAAACTTATGATACAGGAGAAGCCCAGTAGTCAGCCATTTATAAATAACCTATTAACGCACATTGCTTAAACCAAACAGTAATCATGGTAACAGTTAACGTGAAGAGAAAAATCTAAACAATAACGGGAGTTATTCAAGAGGCAACAAGGATATTACAAATAAGATAATATTTCGCTTTTGCGACTACTGATGAAATATGGTAATAACGTACTGGGAGTTTACTAAGTAAACGCTTGTTTATTAGGCATCGTCCATTATGAATATCATCAATTGTATTGGCTTGCGCGAATCTGAGTGATTTAGAGCGACGTATATGAACAGGTGTAGACGCCTGAAAACGATGTATATACCATATTATAGTTTTTACGTAATACATTTTAAACAGGTATATTTATCACTCCTTTTTACATATGTTTTGCTTTAAATATGAGATGCATGCACGCAGACATTGTTTACATTACAGTTTAAAGAACTTGTCGCGACTTAAATGAAGTCTTTAATGGTTTAAAAGCGCTTATACTTTAAGTAACAAAATACTTTCAAGCGTATGTTACAAGCTACAGTAGCAAAAAAAATTACTGCACTAAATGTAATTTTTCGGTTTAATTAATAATGATCCTTATATACTCAGTTATGTTTCGAAGCTGTATTGAATAATTTAGTCAAGATAGTACTATTTTACTGTCAGTAGTGTGGGGAAAATTGTCACTTTGATTGTTTTACACCAGACCTGCAACGGTAGACCGTCTCTGTTGTTTCATGACTTTGTGTGCACTTCTTTTAAGGTCTGTTGTAACGTAATATTTTGCTTTTAACGAGTTCTAGTTTAGCGTTTCGACTCCAATTGTTTCTGCAGGCCTCGTCGTACATTCTTAACTCTGTATTTGCAATCATTCGAACAAAGTGTTATTCCAGGTTCTCAACGTATATCGTACAAGATATGACACTCCCATAGAGATTTCCATTATTTCAATTACTTGTAGTCGGCATACCTGCATAGGCTGAACAACCACCACTTCTAGAGGTCTCTTAAAACTATAAATACCCAGAAATTGATTTCACTTGGTGGTATATGAATCTAGAGATTAAACATTCGCACCATATTAACAGTCTTTTGAAGTCATGTTGGGAGTTAAGTAACTAAATCAAGAAAAGTTTTAAATATGTTTGCAGTGATTTTCTTTTGCAATTTCTGTATAAAAGAGTAAAATGGGTATGCTATAAATGTTTTCATATGCGATACTGGGAAAATACTGCCATGACATGAGCGAGTCTGCTGAAAGTGCATGTAATATGTGTTTATTCTCGTATAATGGTGTGAATGTCGTATTATAGGCCCCTTTGGCCTTAATCTTGTGCCTGAAGTTAAAGGTTGACGTTAAATGTTTGGATACTGAGCCTTTCCCTGTTATGTTGATTATGTTATAAATAGAGGATATTCTTGTACGTGAACACTCGGATTTTTAGGATATTCTTGTACGTGAACACTCGGATTTTATACGAAAGTGTTATTTCAAGCCCGCCAGTGTACAATGCATAACAATGCAATCTAATTTAAAGTGATAGACACATTCTATCAGTGTTGCGGAATTCTGCTTTAGATATATCTGATCGAATTGTGTTTAGACAATGAGGAAATTCATTACCATCATGCATGGACAAGACTGCTGTCCTTGTACCTTGTTTACACATGAAGTATTCATGCTCCAACTGAAAATAAACGTGATTTTTACATTAACATCTAGAATACTTTATGAAAGGTTATATGTATGCGATTACTTTTGCAACACTTTGGCGGTATTCACAAAACTTCTTAAGTCATTTCCTAAAAGTTTCAAAGTCAAACGAAAAGAAATGTATGAGTGTTATTAACATTAAAGTAAAAAAAAAATTCAATAGAAATAATGTATTTTGAAAATTATTTTATGTTTTATTTCATATTGAATAAAGTGATAAAAAAAGCAAAGTGACTTAAGTTAGAATATGACTTAAGAAGTTTTATGAACATCGTCCCTGATGTTTTTCGTCAAAGAATACCTAACAATAAAACAAATACTTTCATTTTCTTTTTCTTGTTCGGAGAACTTAACCTAGTCTTGGAATTTCATTAAGTTGAACAAAAACACATTTAAGAAAATTAGGTTGATAAGTTACCATGTTTTCCCTCTACGTACATAAAGTTATATTACTTTACTCATATTACTTGAGTTTAAGGAAGATGACTGTCTTCTTTTATAGGAAATGAAATAAAAGAAATATTAAGACATGCTCAAGAGGTCATATTTGTCTTAAGAATAATATTTGTGACGCTAAAGCTGGATGCTTGTTTATAAGATGATATTCAACCCTGATCATTACAATCAAGTAGGCAATAGATTGTGTGTTTGATGGACATTTCAGTGACAACAACAAGTACCTACTTCATTATTTATCTGTGTGCATGCTCTTTCCGAAACCTTTTCCCCCCAGGAATTCAAAAGTCCTGGAATTTGAATATTAGCAATACAATTGATTACGAAAGGCATGTTTTGTACGGATGAAACTTAATTGAACTTGACTTTAGATTACAAGCGGCATGTTAATTTGTTTTGAATACAACAAACAATATTTATATGAAAAACTACAGAAACATGTAGGGACATTAAGCACTTAATGTTTTAGCAGTCTTGATAACTCTCGGTTTTCTATTTGTTGTTATGTAATACCGCATTGTTAATATTGTGCACTGAGTTCACGGCATATATAAGGACACTGTCGACGTACACTATACATAAAACATGAGATATGAGCTCGATGTATTCTTATGAATTGTTGTTCGGGATAGATTTCAATATGTCAGTTTATTGAAAGATGAAATGGTGAACATTGAAATGGTGCGAAGAAAATGAATATCAACTTTGTACTACTTCACATTTACCGCGTACACTTCTGAGCTGCAGCCATTTTCATAATTGTCACTATTGAAATGTATTTCTTTTCTGTAGTCTTAATAAATAAGCAATTTCTGTATCATATTTTGCTGTTCATTTTCTTTCGTTTGCTTATGGAATCAAATGATGGATTTTGTATAATGGGGTATAACTCCGATCCCTGACATGAACAACATCATGTATATCATCTGATAGAGTCATCCGAAACACAAGATAAGCAGCTCTTGTGATATTCCTTTTCTTTTAACAATGAATGAATGAGCTCTATTTGTAAGAGTATGTTATTTAACACAACGTATTCTTCAGGTATATTGGATTTGTTCTTTTTGTTATATGGAGAAGACGTGTTTATTTGTTCTAAAAATATTTCTTTACCACATTTTCTTTCGTTTTTCCAACTTAAGTTGATTAGGCCTTTTGAGTTCTCTTCATTGGTACAACCTGTACTCATGAAGATGACCCAAAAGGGCTAATCAACTTAAGCTGGAAAAGCGAAAAAAAATTGTGGAAAAGAAACCTTCGTCAGTTTAAAGTATCTTACCAAAATGAAAGAAATCGTTTTGGCCAAAAGCATCACGAAGTGACTAGAGGATTGATGATTACGGTATAATCTTCTCTCGGGAAAATACACATTTACATATTAAAATGAGCGTAAAGTGTATTTTAACATGTCATTGTCCTTCCCTTGTTGTGTTACTATGACAAAGAAAAAACATTTGCTTTGAAACCACCGGCTTATTTCATTATATATAGTAACATACTTATTCTGTCGCGCTCTCTCTCTCTAAGGGTATATTATCATGTTTGGTTTGTTTGTTGTTTTTACAGTATGTATTATGTATTACAAGTATCACTAGTCACTTCCTTTATCGCACACGCAACGTTTGATAATAGCTCAAGGATTCTAATTGTTTTAACAACATAATAAGAATGATACTTATATTGTAAATTTTACGATAGCAGTGTATTGCAAATAAATGCAAATATTTGCAAAATTATTATTTTCAAAATAGGTTTTACTCTTGGTTTATCAATGTGGCCAACTTTGAAATTATGAGAACAAGTTACTTTTTTTTAAAAAAGAAAACATATGCCAAGATTAACATTTTATCTAAATTCATTGTATTTTTTAAACTTGCTACCATTATTTTGATAATACCGCCCTGTTTTATAATGCTAATACTTTTTCCTTATAATATTCATTTTAAATTGATTCATGGCTCGGTTTAATTACATTGTTTAGTGTGAACATTAATCTTTTAACATATTGAAAATGCTAGTAGTCAAAGAACAATGGACCCATCTGTGGTTTTGAACTTAGGTAATATGGCGTTACTATATCGGCCCTATTTCGTTCAGTAAACAAAGGGCCCAGGCCTTAACTGAACATTGAATACTGCCATTACTGCATACTGATATATTTAGTATGTGATTTATGAACGCTTAACTGAATAATTTATCATTAACATCACATTTTAGGCACTAAGTGCTCCATAAAATTTCCATTGCTTACAACAAATATTGTCGGAAATGGTGTAAGTGTACCGTCGGACTGAATTCGATGATTCTACATTAGTACATATTTAATTGCTTCTTTTTCAAACTTACTGACTACAACGTAGTATGCACGGTTGCGGCGTTGATACACAGAATAACATTGCTACAGAATTCGCAGTTCAAGGCAATAAAATTAATAATAAGAGGCAGGAGAGCAGATTACAGCAGGCAAAGTGACGGCACTTGACCCTTTCACAACATCGTCATTGTATGATATGTGATCCAGGACAATAAAGTGTCCGGCAGCCTTAGCTATACGACCGGTTAAGCATATCATCTTCCACAGAATTTGCAATTATACTTGGTGAGTCCAGTCAGCTGATGTTGACAAGGTTTACTGTTATCGATAATACAAAATGTATCGAACGTCGGAAATAATCTGAATTGTTTTTTCGCGGAAATATAACTGAGAGGAATGGCTAAAGCATGTTAACAATGTCTGATAAACGCGTGCATACAATTTTCTTATTTGCCTTCAACGCCAAAACACCCAAGGGTCATAAATGATGAGTGAAAGATGATCTCGGACCAAAATTATTTCCGGAGTAGTTTAACGCCTCTATAGTAGTTCAACGCCTCTGACGTGTTCACATAAGATAATGAATACAACAGAGTTATGTATGACTTTGCTATGTTCATTTTGGTGCATTTATCTTGTTACAATGTACATTAATTTTTAAGATCGTATTTCATTGATATACTGTCTATTTATTATATATGTATTATACACAATAAGCTCGATTATGTTGGATGGCAACTCAGATGTGTTAAAACAGTGTTGTTATCATAAAATTCAAAGTCTATTCACCTTAGTTGGCCATGATAAAAACAACCTTTATATGGTAAGGAAAAACAATTAAGTAGTTCGTCGTTTGATATAACACAAACTGGCAGGAAAGAGCTTTTTAACAAAATTGTCCTTAGTATTGTTAAATATCACGTTTAAAGATTAACGCAAAATATACAAATATTTGAAATCAATATCTTAACCAAAACAAAGAGTTTTCATTTGTGTATTGTATTATTATCTGTACATTCGTGTTAGTTTTGCTTGTATATTAGGCACACATTTCTCGAAACACGTTCCTGTAAAACAGAGCTAAAATTATATACATCATTATCGCGATAAACTACTTTTTATTCAGTAGAATCAAGAATAAGAAATATGTTTGCTTAATAGATTAATTTATTACGCCAATAACTCGAATTGAAGCAGTACTTTTGCTTCTATTCACTCACTTTTTCATGAAGGCTATTAGAGTTTTCATTCGTATTGTAGCAATTAAAATCACACAGCGGCAATTCCGACCCAGCGGAAGTAAATCAGGATATATGAATTGTGTAATTAAGAAATTATATCGATTTATCAAGCATTTAGCTGTTTTCTTCATAAACAATTATTTACGTTAAATGTTATCAAATCTGTCAGCAAAACCATTTCTATGAACGTTTATCAATACATGAATAGGCCGGCATGGTGGTCTTTTAGTCTTATCACGATTACCGGGAATATATAGATTCTAAAGTAAAGGGACTTGTTTGCACTTGATCCCATAGAAACACGCATATTTGAATTGCTAAACAAAATATGTGAATGAAAATTAGGCAGACATGGTGCACTGTTTTGTAAGTTTATTTCAAATTGCAAATACTGACCCTGTAGATATTCGACAGAGATTATAGTTCACGTGGATGCATAAAGAAATGCAGGAACGTATGATAAATGAAAAAAAATAGGAAAACCATTTTAAAAATGTGATGTTATATTAGGCTTACTTTACATTCGATCAGTAACCGCGAGGTCTATTGCTGTGTTATGTTGCTGTTTATTTGGTTTATCTGTACACAGTTGGGGAATAACACCTTTATTGTGTATCATAATGAGTGCATCTCTGTAAGTAATTTCCCAAGGTATAACACTATGCTTTTATAGTTTAAAATCCCTCGCCTTACTCAACCCTAACAGTATCATCGCACGCCTTAGTCAAGATATAACATTTAGCACTTATACAGTATTATATTTCGCTTTAGTCGGTCCTGAAGTATAGCACTTTACCATCATACATTTACATATCCCGCCTTAGTCAACCCTAAGGTATTACACTTTGCCTTCATACAGTATTATGTCGCGCCTAGGTAAACCTACGGTTAAACACTTTGCCTTTATATAGTATCAGCTCCCGCCTTAGCCGCGCTTAAGGTATTACACTTTGCCTTCATACACTGCCTGTATCACAATGAAATATATCCTGACTTGATCATAGCACATTGGTTCAATCAAGGCAGTTTCCTTGAGACGTTGACAAGTGATGAGAACGAGTGTATCTAGACAATTGGGTTTGTTATTGGGCGAACAATTCCATTTTAGATAAGCAACTACTCCAATCACTGAATAGAAAACGGAAATTTAAAGAAATTCTTATTATACAAGAAAAGGTGTCCAATTTTGTGTTTGTTTATTTTCAAGAATGTGCTTTTTCTTTTGGAATGAATAAATTGTTTTTTGCTTTCTTTCTGAAAGACATGCACAGCGATTTTATGCGAAACTTCATCTTTTTGTTTGTTTGTTTTATTGTGTTTTTGTTTTGCAAATAAGAAACAACCTAACGGACGCAGAACTAACTAAGACGACTCCAAATCATTCCCTCTCAGGAATGATTGACACATTAACAGTGGAATTAAACAGCAGGGCTGATAGGCTCTCGCCATTTAACGGCTCATTGATTAGCCAACATTCTCCCCTACAGGAGGGAATAAATTATAAGCGAAAAGCATTAAACTCTCGGGGCAGGTATTCATCATAAGTCCATTCATCATACGAAAGTACTGAAAATATATTAAGGTGGGCTTGTAGCAAGACTTTTGTAATTAACATAGAGTTCAAAAGTTTGCTTCTTATTTGAGTTCATATCATGAATATTTTTATTCTGTTGAAACACGGCTTCAAATCTTAACGGATTGTAACTATTGCACCAAGCCTTGAATTTAAATCCCCGTTGACCTAGTTGTAAGTAATGAAAGCCTTACGGCGTAAGTGAATGGACCCTTCAGTCATCGTAAAAAAGCATCGTGACATAAAACATAAAATTAAACTAAATTAAACATAATTGAAATTGTTTTATTTCTTGTGTGTTTTTGTTTGTCAGTTTGGAGCATTTTTATTGCATTGTCATGTTAACTCAACTGAATTTAATGAACAAAACAAAACTTCACGTATATCATATTCCTTTATGGTTTAAATTATTTGAGTCAAATATCTTAAACACGAAAATGCGTATTAATATAAAATTCATCAACATATAGTGTGCACCTTTTACTATATTTTTTATAAAATGCAGATAAAAGTAATTACTTTCAATTATTATACCGTTAAGATAATAACGACTTTGGTTTCAATATTGATATTTTTAAATTGTGTTTATATATTTCATTGAACCGTATCAAAGTATATGTAGTCATCTTATAGTATATGTGAAGAGCAGTGCCATCGATATGATCACCAACTGCTGAAAAGAATACCCGGGTTTGAATCCTATTTATCTTTCATTTTTTTTCATAACTGACTTCTTTATAATTTTAGTTGATGAAACTAAGTATATGTCTGAAATTGTCACCCTGATTTTTTTTCTAACTCTTGAAAAGTTTCACATCAATACATAAATGTATATGAGAAATATTCGTGTTTGAACTTAACGCTTCATTTAGATACTCTATCATTATTTCAACATAACATAGTTTTGACAGCCTTCACCTTTGAAATCGATATGTTATCATCTGAGCCCATTCAATACAATTTGGTATTACAATTTGAAATGATTAAAACAGATACTAAGATGAAGTCGATTTATTTACTGAAACGATCACTATTAAAGAAAGAATAAACATAATCGTACTATCCTCGCGTTTGACGCGAGAATGGAGTCGTATCCATTTAAGTCTTGTGTATTTACTATTATTTATATATGTATACTTTAGTCGTATCGATTTAAGTATTGAAGGTTATCCTATCATAAATGCATATAGTGACAATGGTCGATTGTCCTTTATGGACGATGGAATGACCACTTTGAAAATGCTAATCGAAAAGTGCGATTGCTAGAAAGATGTTTTTGGATGCTTAAATTTCATATCGAAGGCAAAATGTCAAAACGAGCATAACTTTCTGGAATCCTCATTTTTACCAATAATATAGATAACAGAAACAAAATTAACGTAACATAATCAATTTCATACAACTAGATCATGATATTGCTATATAGTGAATATAATTAGGTTAAGTATAGTAGCTCATTTTTCAAAGAGACATTCATATCTTTATGTTGGCAACAAATGTTTAAATTGTGCTCATAATTAGTTATTTTCATTTTATTTTTTAAAACCATATAGCTACTGGATTATAATCATTTGATGATTCACATCAATAGATATGCCCAGCACGAAGTTTGTTCAAATCATTTAAATGAATTGCATTTTCCCAGTATATGATAAATTACGGAAATGCAATTGCCGCGATTACATGCGACAATCTCTGTTTCTCTGCGACTGATTAAATGGTCTAGCGGTAAGTAATTGAAAAACACGGCATTTGTTACGATTGATGAAATGTCCTATGCGTAAAGAAATATCATGGCACCTGTTTAACAAAATCAAAACGTTAACAATCATAATAAAAACATATTGATGATTTGATTCGAAGTTGAGTATTTGCGTTAACAAAAGCTGATGGCAGTGATAATCTCGAAGTATTTTTTTCCACTGAATAATATAGGAATAGCATAATGGTACTCTTCTTTTTCAAAAAAGTTAGGAATTCATAGAAAAAAGGTTATCGTTATGAAAAATAACAATGACATTATCTATCAAGATCACTATTATATACTGCGAAGAAATGTCAGAAATATGTTTTATTGTCTGCTAGATACCCAAACGTGTTTAATGACCCCAGTATTCATTTAACAGACAATAAATTAGCTTATCTGGAAAATAACGATATAACCAAAATAACATCGACACAGGAAATGAACATCATTTGATAAGCACAAACGTCCAGTAGTTCGTTCGAAAGCCAAAGGAGGTTTATGGCACGTTTTAGGTCTATTGTGTTGCATATTTCGAATCCCTTAAGAAATAAATAACCATGTGCATGTAAATATATGTACACACATATATATATACGTATATATATATATCTATATATATATATATATATATAGAGAGAGAGAGAGAGAGAGAGAGAGAGAGAGAGAGAAGAGAGAGAGAGAGAGAGAGAGAGAGAGAGAAAGAGAGAGAGAAAGAGAGATTAAGATATGACAAAAAAGCCCACATTTGCAATGCTGCCGGGTGTAACGTTAAATAAACTTGTGGATGTTCACATCAAATGCATATGATACATGCTGTTATGGCAATTGTAACTTTTGCATCAGACAGGCGGATGTGAATTTACCTATAATTAAAAAATAATGACTTTAAATCATATATAAAGGATATTTGAAGAGTGGGTATTTTTTATAACCAATGACATCTCTTATATATTCCGTCTCATGTTAACTGACCACGTAGCAAACTGCACGAATATCTCCAACAATGTTCAGTAACAACTCATTGCAGTACCTAGCTCTAGTGATGATAAATGCAAATAAATTTAAAAGACAGTGGTCATTGTATTTGTGGACCTTGCTGAAGTGCGAAAAACTGTTTTAAATGGCAAAGAAGTAGATTCCTCTTTTGATATAAATATATGTGTTTTATTCACCCTTTAGCTACGCTTGACCTCAGCTAAAACTTAATTAGCAGCACAACATCGACTAACTGCTTTTTCCTTTAAACAACACCAAAAAACTTTTTGGTTATTTTTCACATTCGCATATATTTAAACTCTTTGAAAGTATTGTTTATCCTGTGTTCACTTTTTGGCCTGAAATTTTGGGCTTTGACTACAGTGAAATCATAGAAAGGTCACAGTCATGTAGTATTCTTTAAATACATTTTGAGAGTGCTATACTAGCCTATTATATTTCTACCGCTTTGCAGTAGCAGCTATTATAACAAATGTGTCTAATATTGGTGTACTTAAAATAACGAATCATAGATACCCAGTTAATTGTGATAAAATGTTGAAAACGTTAGACAATGTGGATAGGAGGACATGGGCAATCACTGTTTAAAATCTGATGTTAGCGTACTGGTTTGGATATGTGTTGGTCGCTCAGAAAACTGTGGACATTAAAATGTTTATACATACTTTAAAGCAGCGTGAAACTGATTTCTAGACGCAGAATTTACACAACGATATACATACTTCTTGGCGCTGTGATACTTTAATCATTAATTAAATACAAAACTTGGCATACAATGCATTATATAAAGCATCAATACTGAATCTGCATCCCCATATTCAAATATACGAGACTATGAAAAAAGCTTCATTTTTTCGAATGTCAACAATATGTGTGTTCAAGGACAAACTTTTTATTGGTACAGTGGTCAGAGATTTCAAACATTATTTTATCATCTAAAGCATCATTACGATACCTGTACAAATAAAGAGGTCACGTATTCGGTGTCACAAAAATGACTGCGATTGGAAATAAATAAAACAGTCAAGAAAGTAGGTGAAATTGTTATACGTTTGTTTTAATCATGTTTCATGCTGTATTCTGCGCCGGCGGTCTTTTTTACCACAACATTCAGCTCAGTTGAGTTGAAAACGCCGATAAGTATGGATCGTCACAGCCTTTATATGATTTTTAGATAAAACCATATTTTCTAAACGACTGAAAAGAATGATGTGTAAGCTCATGATAAGTTAACTTCATTGAAATTGGTTTAAGAAAATAAGCGCCATATTAATGGGTATTCAATACTTCAAACAAATTCCCAGTAGAATTCTGGTTGCTGCGTTTTTCTTGCCTTGTTATCTTAAAGAGGGAATTAAACTGTTGTTCTCTGTAGTTTTTTTGTCAGCCAAGCATATCTAAAGGTATTGTAAAGGTGTAAATTTCATACAGTTATCGAAAATAACTAAAGTTTACATTATTCTTTTTTTTTTTTTTTGGAATTGCCAGTTCATGACGACCCGTTTATTCTATTAACTTTATAAGTTTACATTTTCATTTTGTCTTGTTTGCGTTGCATTACACTATGTTTGTTAATGAAAAGAGGACAATGGGGTACATGGAAATGGTACGAAAATATCAACATAGCAATTCTTTGCCTGGACCAAGTATACGTCTTATTCTAGCTATTTGCATGTCTCTCATTATGGAAATGTTTTCATTGTGGTAGACTTAAGCATTTTCTGCGTGATATGCTGTATGTGTATTTTTTATCGGGCTGATGAAATATCAAATTACAAAGTTTGCGCATATTATTAGGGCGATTTCTTGATTTGAAGCATATCTATAACATCTGATTTCCTCAACCTTAACAAAAGACAAAAAATACTCACATAAAAATGAAATTTATGTGAAGATGTATTTTAACAAATAGGCTATATATATATAGGAAAATGCTCTTACGGTTACCTGGATTTGTAGTTACTAATAATACCTCTGAACACATATTTTAATATTGACGATGATAGGTACCCACGCGATTATTTCGAAATTAGCTTGACAAATGGTAAACTGATAAACTTTAATGTTTTGCTCAATAAAACTATGTCACTGAATCTATCAATCATGCAGATTTTACTGGTCACTATATGCGTAATGTAATTGACCAACGCTTAACCTGCTGATAAGTCCACTAGACTCCCGTTTGAGGACACCAGTGTGATATAAAGTGCATATTGTGTTTGTGTAGAATAGGCTCTACGACAAAATTTGACATTTAACACTTGTTTCCTCAACCAATTTTCAAAACAGTACAATGAGCTGATGAATCATTCAGTGTTTGCAACAAAATAAGCCATCCATTCTGTTGGAGGATTGATTTCGTACCGGCAGGCTAAGAAGAAAGACTTTATAATAAAATCCATAATACTCTTTCAATCTCTATTTAAATGAGCTCGTAAAGTACGTATTTTTGGAGGAGGTGCAAGTGACCAGCCTATGATGGCGAAGCGATGGCACCTGATTTTTCGACAACATTCCCACTGTATGATATTTGACTTAGGATAATAAAGTGTCCGGCAACCGTCGCTAATCGAGCCGTTAAATATATCGTCGTTACCTCTGTTTGCAATTATACTCAATGTATACTTTAATAAGATTGATCTTTTACGTGGTTTTCTTTATTTAGGATTGTTAGGATAAGAGTGAGGTTTCTGCACGTAAACTGTTAACTCCCAGTAAAATTACAATTTACTGACCGTTCCAAGGCGGAACCTAACAATCCTTAATATACATACCTAGCTAGTGTTTTATATATATAATTTGTATGCACTGTGTTGTTTGTGGAGTTTTGTGCTGTTCTTCATGTTTCTTGTCTGTGATTTTTTTATGTTTACCCAGTGCCATTAAACAGGGTTTATGTATGTTGTTTTTGTTACTCAGCTTGTTTCTGTAGTTTTTCACATAAGTATTGTAGTACATAGTGTCTGGGTTCTTCAAATAAACTAGGCGTTATTGCGCAGTAGCTTATTGAATTTACAAACTTAATTGTTGTAAATTATATCCAATGCACAGAGAAAACAAAACAAATGATTAAATATCGACTATCGTAGCCGTCTTTATTTCGTCACAGCACTTGCATTCAATGAACAATGATAGAAACGTTGCTACTATCCCTATATGGAACTGTGGAGCAACATAAGTATTGCACAACCGGGTGGATGCAGTATGGCTTTGATTATCCTTTTTTTATTGTGACGTTTTTTATTGTTGGCCAATGTGAAAGGCTGCAATTTTTTCAGGCCGTGTACATAAATAAGGCTAGTTTCTTTATGCGTTTTTGTACTCAGCTAGTAATGATGGCGAATAATGAGTACTTGTTAAAGAAATGTTAATCGCTTGCCCTTGAGGAAATCCGAGTAACACTACTACAATGAACAGTAGGAATGAATTACTGTTTTCATATTTAGGTAACTCTCTCAATTGATATTGACAATCTGAGAACTGGCGTTTTGGTGTTTTTATTTTCAAGCTTGACGACTGTAGCACTGGCATTGGTGATATTTCTATTCCCAATAGACAGCAATTACAGATAAAATATTGTTAATGTCTCAATTTAAATACAAAAACACAGTCTTGATTTCTCTGCATTAGTGTCGCATGACTGCTTTATCGGAAGTGACATTATGATTGATATTAATATTGCAACAACCATTTTAAAAGTGGTAGTCATCAGAAAGTATTGGACTAAGTGATGGCTTACGACATAGGCTTGTTAACATCGCCTTTTTATATGACTGTACTGGATCGGCCCTGTTATGTTAAATAAGCTGGTATGTTAAATAAGCCGTTGTTATTGGTAATTGTGGTATAATGCGTGAAATATTCGCCTAGCGTCGCTATGTTTGTAAGAGCAATATCAAATCATTAGTTGGAGAATATTTTCTTTAAACATAAACAAATATAATATTCGACTATACTGAGCCATTCTTTTCATTTACGAAAACCAATTCCTCCATCAATATGTCAGTACATATCTTGTGACATGCGCCGATACTCAACCGGCCAGAAAGCCATTGAAGGCAAAGAAGCGCCCTAGCAAGTTTCGAATAAATGTTCTAACCGTTGTTCATTAATTTCATTGCTATGTAATGCGCCAAACAAATACGAACCGTTTATGGCTTTGAACAATATGAGTGCAAAAAGTGTTCGATATGTTTTCGTAGTTGTTTACGGAAATGCACGAGAAGTCTGTTCAAGTTCTTTAAGAATGGTAAGACATATGATTGGTTTTGATGGTTTATCTTGATTTATAAAAATAATTATTTGAAATGATGAAGCGCATCGAAACGTTGGTATTTGCTATCTCGTCTCAACACGATGAAATCCCGCAAAGTATCGTGCAGATGATGAGCATAGTGGATGAGGTTCCGCTATTATATTAGTATATGATATTCCGTTTGTCATCCTCCATGCGTCGTTCGTCTGTAGAAATGACGCATTAAGGGCGTTCAGACGTCATAAGTATGCGACAACTATACAGGCGATAATAATAACGAAAGTTGCTTGACAATACGCAGAAGAGTTGCGGAATTCTTACGAGAAGTTCTTTCAAACAAGGCAAGATTCTCGTAGGCACCGACAATATGCGATAAACACTAACTGATACCTGTTATCATTCTTCTGAAATTTCTAGACATCAGTGAGACATCACGACAACTTGAGGTAAAAATATTCCCTCTTCATTTTGTAGAAAATATCGCGACAGTATTACATGGCATTTATCATCCGGGTTGTTTCATCAGTTCTAAACGATGATTTTTTTAAAATTTAGTTTAATAACTTAACTTTGCATGTGTTTTTCAAAACATACATTTATTGGTAGTTTACTACCAGAACTGTTTACATAGTGTGGCCAAATCAAACATGACATCATATTTTCGTTTCCATTTATATTTGTGTTTATATTAAATAAATCAAATTCTCCTTATAAATAGAAATGGCATAATTGCAGGTCCTCAACACTCAATGTCTTATCGCCTTTATGAGAAAGGTGATGTATGTGTCCTAATTTTCAAACTGTAAACTGATCTGGAACCCTTCAACAAATGTTCACATATGCTCAAGTATTGTCCACGATTTTGAATAGCGTACGCGATTAAACAAAATGCTATAAGGTTTAAGTATTTCTGAAAAAAAAATAGTTTCCACTTATCTAGACGCTTTTTGATCGAATTGTCTTGAGTTTAGACAACAAGAGAATGTATGCATGCATGGACAAGAAAGACATTAAAGGCCACGATGCATGGACAGGTATGTTGTCTGTGTACCTTGTTAAAAATTTAAATATTCATGTTCCAGCTAAACATAATAATAATGATTATACGATATCATATGAAATTTTATATAAATGCGATTAAAATTGCGACCCTGAAATTACTTGTTCTTATTCAGAGGACTTATGCTAGTAGTTAAATTGAATTAAATATAAAAAAAACAAATTTCAGAAAATATGGTTAATACGTATATATGCTTTCCTTTCACGTACAATTAAAAAGTGGTTTAATAGTCATTGCAAAATCGGCAGCTGTCTCTATTTCCATTGGTGCCTTTTCTGATGGACATTAAAGCTTTGCAAAGCCTCATTTAATTTGATTGGTAAGGCAGATTAGCTCCATGTACATTATTATCAACTAACTGAAGTCTTAGGAAGATAAATGACCTTTTGATAGGAGATAAAATAAAAAGACATATCAAGACATGTTCAAGAGGTCATTTTTGTCTTAAGTATAATATGTGTGACACTGACGCTGGATGCTAGTGTATAAGATGATATTTGACCCTGATCATTTCAATCAAGCAGGGAATTGAATGTGTGTTGGGTGGAAATTCCAGTGACGACAATAAGTACATCTTTCATTATTTATCTCTTACTGTATTCGTAGTTTTCTCTCTGCTTCATGAGTTCTTGAATTCGAATTCTAGCAAAACAATTGGTTATACAAGACATATTGTGTAATAAAAATGGACTTTATATTACAAGCAACATTTTAATTGGTTTTTAATACGGCAAACAAGTTCACAGTAGGATAATAAAGCAAATGTTCTCCGAAGTATTTCAGTAGTCTTGATATTTTTATTTATTTCTACTTGATGTCTTATTGTTCCACATTGTTCATTTTGACCTCCGAGCTCACGGCACATATAAGGACACTGCCAACGTGCAGTAGACATACAGCATGAGCAATTACATCGCTATAGTCTAATATATTGAATTTGTGTACTAGATTCCATTATGTCAGTTAATATATACGGAGGGCGTTATTTGGTTTCATGCAAACATTAAGGAGAAAAATGTTTCATGGCACACAAAACAGAAGGCAGTTCACTGTTTCATGTAACAAAAAACAGAAAAAAAAACGACAATAGCATTTTTAACGACATTGTTGTTTGTGTAGAAAATACTCATTTTCAGATTAACGTGATCTATACAAATGCTTAAATAATATATTTACGCCGACAAAGATTTTTTAATGTTTTTTTTTTTGTTTTGTTATCATCGATACATTTGTTGCGATAATGATTTATTTTTCTTGTATACCAGACGCAAACTTTCTGAAGCAATTTCTGTTCCCGTTCAACATCATAACGCAAACTTTCTGAAACAATTTGTGTTCCCGTTCAACATCATTAAGATTATATATATGGGTATCGCGATAAAGAAATATTTAGTAAAATCAGGAGAAGAGAAATGTCATAAAATGAAACAATAAGTTTATAACGACCTATACCTCGAATTGATGCAGAATGTTTGCTCATATTCACTACTTTTTTCATTAATGCCAAAAGCGTTTTCATTCGTAGTGTAACAACTTAAATCACACAGCGGGAATTCCGACCAAGCGGAAGTAAATCAGAATATATGAATAGTGTAATTAAGATATTATAACGATTATTGAGCATTTAGCTGTTTTTTTTAAAACAATTATTTACGCTAAATGTTATCAAAACTGTCAGCAAAACGATTTCTATGAACGTTAATCAATACATGAATGGGCCAGCGTGGTGGTCTTTAAGTATCACCATAACCGGGGACAAATTGAAATCAATTCAAAATTAAAGGGCCTTGTTTGCACTCGATCATATAGAAACACGCATATTGGAATTGCTATACAAAATACATATATGAAAATTAGGAAGACATTGTGCAATGTTTTGGAAGTTTCCTTCATATCGCAAATTACTGATCCTGTAGATATTTAACAGATATTATAGTTCATGTGGATTCATAGAGAAATGCAGCAATGTAAAGTAAGCGAATAAAAAAAGAAAATCATTTCGAAAGTGTGATGTCTTACTAGGATAACTTTTAATTTTATCAGTAACCGCGTCAGTCTATTGCTGTGTAATGTTTCTGGACACCGTTAGGGAATCACACCTTCATAGTGTATCATTATGAGAGTATCTATGTAATGTAATTTGTCCATGGTTAGCCTTTTAAGTTTATCATCGCCTTACTCAACGCTTTTGTCAACGCTAAGGTATTACACTTTGCCTTCATACAGAATTATGTCTCGCCTAGTCAAACCTACGGTTTAACACTTTGCTTTTATATAGTATCAGCTCCCACATTAGTCAGCCTTAGGAATGAATGTGCTATTTCTATTGAAATGAATTAATTGTTATTTGCTTTCTTTCTGAAAGACATGCACAGCGATTTTATGGTAAACACTCATTTTTGTTTGTCTGTTTGATTGTGTTTTTGTTTTGCAAATAAAAAAACAACGTAGAGGACGCAAAACTATCTAAGACGACTCCAAACCATTCTCTCTCAGGAATGATTGACACATTAACGGTGGAATAAAACAGCAGGGCTGATAGGCTCACGCCATTTAACGATTCACTGATACGCCAACATTCTCCCCTACAGGAGGGAATCATAAATCATAAGCGGAAAGCATTAACCCTCGAATCAGGTATTCATTATAATATATGCAAAAAGCTACAGAAACATGCTCAGTAGCAAAAAGTTTAAACATAAACCCGGTTTAGTGGCATAAGTCCATTATTCATACGAAACTACTAAAAATATATTAAGGTGGGTTGGAGCAAGCCTTTTGTAATTAACATAGAGTTCAAAAGTTTCCTTCTTATTTGAAGTCATATAATAAATATTTTTATTCTATTGAAACACTGGTTCAAATATTAATGGGTTGTATCTGCAGCATCATGCTTTGAATTTACTTCCTCGCTGAACTAGTTGTAAGTAATGAAAGCCTTACGGCGTAAGAGAACTGACCTTTCAATCAACGAATAAAGCACCGTGACATTACATAACATAACATTAAACTAAAATTAAACATAATTTGAATTGTTTAATTTCTTGTGTCGGTTTGTCGGTTTGGAGTATTTTTAATGCATTATCATGTTAAAGTCAATTGAATTTAATGAACAAAACAAAAACAAAAACCTAAATCGTATGCTTTTTTGGTTTAGTTATTCGAGTCAAATATTTTAAACAACGCAAAATGCGTATTAATATAAAATGCATCAACCTATAGTGTGCGCCTTTTACTATCTAGTAGAAAAGAATGCAGATAAAAGTTATTACTTTTAATTTTAATACCGTTTAGATAATAACGACTTTGGCTTCAATATTGATGTTTTTAAATTGTGTTTTTATGATACATTGAACCGTATCAAAGTATATGTAGTCCTCTTAGAGTATATGTGAAGAGCAGTGCCATCGATATGATCACCAACTGCTGAACAGAATACCAGGGTTTGAATCCAGTTTATAATTCACTTCTTTATCATTTTAGTTTATGAAACTAAGTTTATGTCTGAACTTCTCACCCTGAAATTGGTGAAAGCTTTTAATAAGTTTTACATTTGAATACAGCTTTTTACAAGTTTTTAACAGAAAAAAACAACAATTAAATCAGTGCATAAATGTTTGCTACAAAATATTGTGTTTGAACTTTACGCTTCATTTAGATTCTATACTATTATCTCAACATAGCATAGTTTTGACAGCCTTCACCTTTGGCATCGATACGTGATCATCGGAGCCCATTCAATACACTTTGGTATTACGATTTGAAATGATTAAACCAGATACTAAGATGGAGTCGATTTATTTACTGAAACGATTTCTAATAAAACAAGAATAAACATTATCGTACCCTTGAATCGAGAATTGAGTCGTATCGATTTCAGTCTTGTGTATTAACTATTGTGTATATGTATACTGTAGTCGTATCGATTCAAGTATTGAAGATGGTAACCCTTTTATATATGAGAATGGTCGATTCTTGATCCTTAATGGACGATGGAATAATGACTCCTTTGAAAATATTATGTAAAAGGTGCGTTTGTTAGACAGATGTGTGATGCTTAAATTTAATATCGAATGCAAATGGTCAAAAAGAGCAAAACGTTCCCGCGGTAAGTAATTGAAAAACAGGTCATTTGCTTCGACTGATGAAATCTCTGATGCGTAAAAAATGTCATGGCAAGTGTTTCAAAATTAAAACGTTAATAATCATAACAAAAAATATATTGATGATTTGATTCAAAGAATATTTGCGTTAACAAAAGCTGATGGCAGTGATCATTTCGAAGTCTTTTTCCACTAATTTACATAGAAATAATATAATGGTTCTCATCTTTTTTTAATAAAAGGTTATCGTTATGAAACATTACGATGACATTAGCTATCAATATCACTATTTTATACTGCGAAGAAATGTCAGAAATATGCTTTATTGTCTGCCAGATACTCGAAGGTGTTTAATGACCCTGGTATCCATTTAACAGACAATGAATTAGTTTATCTGGAAATAACGACATAATCAAAATAACATCGATACAGGAAATGAACATCGTTTGATAAGCACAAATGCCCAGTAGTTCGTTCGAAAGCCCATGGAGGTGTATTGCACGTTTTATGGCTATTTTTCATATTCTGAAACCCTAATGTAAAACAAATAATCATGTGCATATAAATATATGTACATATATTTATAGATAGAGATGGGAAAAAAAACATTTGCAATGCTGCCGGGTGTAGCGTTACATAAGCTTGTGCATGTTTACATCAAATACATCTGATCAATGGTATATTTCTTCGATGATTGTAATGGTAATTGTTATGTGTTATAAACGAAGGTTGTTGTGTTTTTGACTACCATATTGCTTTAACTGAAGTGTTTTTCATATTTTTAATGTCGCGAATTGCGATGTCTCTGACCACTCCCCAATGTTTGCGCGCAGCTTAAATTTGTTAATTTTTCACAAAGTAATAAGTGCCTCAAAATGATGCGCAAAATGAACTGAACTGCGATCGCTATGTTTGTCGATATATTAAGTCTAAGAATTTTATACGCACATTTCGAAATAATTCAAATTCTTGAAAGATACAGTTATGTATACAATAGAGAAGAATATTAACAATGCTGCCGATAAAACTGTAAACTTAAATGCATGTCCGCTAAAAATATACGTGGTGGAACTGGGAGAATGTCAGGTATTATAGAGTTATTTTATTAATCAACGCAAGGTTAATATTTTCTCTGAAATAATAAATGACCGTATAAACGCATTGGAGGATGCTCATGATATGATTATGGTATAATTGAAGAGTTTTCAAAATAGATGTATTGCGAAAACAAGTGTATATTGCGAGTAACTGTTATTATAAACTTCGGTTATGGTAAAATCGGAAAAATAAATTTCTCTCATATAGATCAGTTTTCCTCGCTGAGCATTCCCAATCCAAATATACCAATATGTCCAAATTGACTTTTCTTGTTTGCTTGGAACATGGACACAATAAGTCAATGTTTTCTTCTGTTGGGAAAGTTAAACGGAAACTTGACCAAACATAAACTTTTCTGTTTAAATGAGTTGCTGGTTTTCACTCAATATGTCAATATCAGACAATTATGCTGATTTCAGAGATTGCCTGATACATTCTCAGGCTAGGAGAGTTACAGCAATTGGAACATTGAATACATCTGATATCAATCAATATTAGACACGGAACGAAAACAATCAGGTTAAACAAATTTTCGAATGCTTACTTTCACGAGGGCTTTTGCTTAAGAAGACACATACATATTGATAAAGTTAGGAAGATCTGTATTTAAAAGAAAATAGTATTAACACATTCCAAACAGCAACTGGCAAGATAATCACATTTTCACGTAGATTATGTGGATAAAAATATTTTGTTAAGATTTTATAGAATTAAAATAATATACTTGAGTTAAGTAAGATTATTACCGAGTCATAACTCGAGTCAATCTTATGTTCTAGAATACTTTTTGTGTTTAAATATTGCAAAATGCTGCTGATCAGCATAATGCACAAGACAATGCCGTTATGAAAATAGTTTGAGAAATTAGTACTTTCGTGATATTGGGGCCTTTCTGCTCAGTTTTCTGAGATTGCATTTGACATCCATTGATTTATGTTTTCGCTGCATATAATGTTTACAGACTCAACAGATAAACGTTTTAACTGTCTTGAAAATCTTAGAATCGCCGTTTTTGACTGTTTGAAAAAAATATGTAAAGAAACATTTGACATGAAATGACAATTGGTTGCCTTTTTTAATCATTATTCATAAGATAACACAAGCCCCGATACAGTTCAGTATTTTTAAATAGTCATAACTGTATAAATAAAATCCTGTATATTTCAAGTATTCTTAAAAGAGTGTTCTTAAGGGTATGTTAGTTCGTTCGTGTAGTGTTTATTATATTTATTGTATCTCAAAAACCAAGCTGAAGGTTTTCATTTATACAGGCATGAATGGGCTGCCTATGTTGTTTGTATTTTGTGGGAATCTCATTTAGTGACTGTTAGAATAAAGATATCTGCTTTCAAACAGGATTTTTGTTTTATTTTAACCTTCTGCTATTGTCCCACTTGTTTAAATTATTTTCTAAACATTGTTGGAAATTGATATGAACCCCGTTGATGACAATAGAGACCATAAAGATCCGTTGTCGCTATGAACACAATTTACAGTGTATATTTCAATGCATTTATTATTCAAACAAAGAGTATACAGGATCAGTATGTGAATGCCTTCATCCGAGTTGAGGCAAAGGTCATTCTGCATGTGTCTAGGTAAATTGAATGTATCGACTCACTAATGCATTTAACAGATTAGGCGGGTAAAATGGATTAAACAGTGTGTAGTTGAACTAAATGTATCGCTTATGAATTAAATAGTCGATACGGGGCTGCTGGGGCTCATATGGCAGAACGCTTAGTACTCGTACAACACCATCTTGTTTTGATGTTGCCATTTTATAAGTCTAGTTGTTCTTGAGGCAATGTGTCTTGAATAGTGACGGTCATAACTTTACTGTATAACTTATGTTCTTCCTATTGTTTATTTATTAAAACGACAGTTGTGTGCATATGAAAATAATGTTTTACTTTTTTTTCATAAAAACGTTTTTAGAACAATAGATTCAAATATCATCATGGTTACCAGCATGATATGTGTGTAATTTTGTCCAGCAATGCCGCCCGAATTTCGAGTTGTGATGGTAAGAATGCTCATCAGTACAATTTGTCACTTGATTTTGAACCTGACTATGACCGACGGGCCGGAGAGCCGAAATATTTACGTAATTATATAAGTTTTACCACATAATACATAACACATTAGAAAATTGTATATGCCTATTGATAACAGCATACAGGAAATGCCTATAAAATTTCAAATGACTTTTGTAAAATAATGCAAATTGGACGTCAAATATAATGTAAAAAGAGTCTTAGTATATTTACATTATACTGACCGTTCCAAGGCGGTACCTAACAATCCTTGATAAACATACCTAGTTTTTTTTATATATATGTGCTGTTTGTGGAGTTTTGTGCTGTTCTTTCATGTTTCTTGTTTGTTATTTTATGTTTTATGCATAAAAAGTAAACATAAACCCGGTTTAGTGGCATTGGGCAAACGCCAAAGACATAGAACACAACATCAAAGACAAAAACACGTGTTGACACATTGCAGGTAGTATTCTCATTTCCATTGCTAAATTTTGACACTGTTCAATTCATTAACAGTGTTTCACTCACTGTCAGTGGTTCACTGTCACTCGTTTACAGTATCTCAAGCATTGACAGTGGCTTATTTATTGTCGATTTATAGTTTGTATTAAGCCGAAACATTGGATTTAGTGTGTTCTTCCGACAAATCGTCTTTCCGGAATGAATTTACTATTGGATTAAAGAATTAACTTTAATATCATTATTTTAATCCATTTACAAGAAGAACCACTAATGCAAAGTATCAAATGGCGCCTTGAATTAGTTAGTTCTGTTAACACATTTGAATGGAAAAAAAAACGAAACATATATATTTTAAATATTATTTTATCGGTTAAATTAGGAATTCCGAGACGTCTCTCGTCCGATCAATTTGTACAATTAAGACTGTAACAGTACGCAAAAACAGTAATATACAATATGCGATACTCTAGACTCTGATATTGGGAGTCCCTGCCGTGTAGTGTTTTACATCGGCACGTAGATAAGCCGAAAAGATGTCTGCTTCGATAAATCATACCACATGGCTGATCTCGACCAATCATTGTTCGCATATTATGTAGAGTTCCTTAATTAAAACAACTCTGGACATTTGTTATGAAATTTTACTAATGTCTTCTTCGAAACCACTTTAAAAGAATTCATGTGAGCTTTTTCTTAATATTGGTAAGATTTATAAATGTACTTTGTAATACCTATTTTACCTATACCTTATTTACCTATTGTAGTAACCATAACATCAAATCATCAAACACTATAATTTGCAATCAAAAACTACCTGTCCACCGATTTTAAATTTCCGACATATAATTACAGACGACCAATCAGAAAACGTAAATGTTTGAAGGAACTGACAACCAGATTGGCACCAAAAAAAGTTTTTTCTGTAACGAATCTCAGGACAATAATTTTATAAAATGTTTTACTCTTTGATATCATAATTGTAAAAAAAATGTACAATAAAAAATCGAGTCGTAGACCGAGTTCGAACCGGTGTCGCCAAAATTGCAGTCCAGCGTTGTATCCACTGTGCTACGAAGGCTAAGGTTAAACAGTTGGAATATTAAAGCTATATACCTAACTTAGTTAAATCACGTGATAACATCGACTAGCCAATCAGGCATAAGGAATTAGTTCTACTAGGTAGACATACCTAGTAATCTGTTTAATGGAAAAATATGAAAAAACTGCGAAAAATAAATAAATTGTAAACAATGTGGTACTTCAGAAAGTAAGTTTCAATGCATTGTACACATCGATATCAAGTTAATGTCAGTTTTCGACAATTTATTTTTGTTTTTCGCTATTTCATCATACGGAGTACAGCGCCTTTAAGAAATAGTCATAAAAAAGTATCATTGTTCTACTGAAACATATGTTTGTAAGAGAATTAGAAGACAAAGTTTATTATCACCACATACAAAATAAATAATCATTCTATTGCTATGGTTTTATTTTGATAAAAGAATGAAAAAAACAATAGAAAACGAATTGCAATTAAATAATAGGCACTCCTTCTGCTAGAAAAATATAAACCCATTCAATAATATGCCCGTGACAATGATATCGAATAGCAAGCGTGGATATATTCTCGAAAGTCGTCACATCAAGTTTAAACTTTTAATGGAAGTATCAAGGATGCATGAATTGGATAAATATATATTCTAGTTCTTCAACAAACATAATCCTTAGTTTTTTCTAGTACTTAAATGATACTTATTTATTTTAGGTATATGCATTTGTGTAAGTTTTGAATATATAAACTGTTAGTTAGTTTTAGGACTACTAAATATGTTTGCAGCGTGGACAATAATGCCGACATTATCTAAACAGTGCTAAGAAAAATGTGAATAATATTATTTTGATTGTCTGCCACCAGTACTATTAAAAAACCTGTTTACGATGGCTGAATTATAACATATTTGGTTTAATATTGTCAGTCTACTCTTTAAAACTGATAATGAAACTAGCTTATAACTGCCTGGATCTAATGTTGCCAGTGATTTTCCTACTTCTGAATTACCTAAACATAGGTCGCAATATATGTGGATGAATCACATAACTGGATGATATCTAACTGCATATCGGCTGTATAAAATTACATTGCGGGCGTTCGAAATTCATTCGGCGTTATTGTCACGCAAGCTTAGACTGCCTTATGTCTCAATTTCAGAGAGATTTCCATTATGAGAAGTCAATAAGTTTTCATTATTTTGATAATAACATTTTGATGGAAAGCATTCTTCTTTAAGCACCTGTGAAGCACATTCTTAAAACTGACAAATCAATAAATGATGATTGTTTTACTGTGGATCTAAATGTGTGGTAGATTTTTTCATGATTCAGTAACATTCAAACGACAATCCTTTGACGATTACTCCAACCATATACAAAAAGCAAACTTATCCTCATAGTGAAACCAATATAGTTTCTTCCTAATATTTGCAGCCCTACGACTGGAAAACGTCATCAAGAAGTAGGGAGAGAACTATAATCACATACATTTACTCATTAGGTTTATTTAAGAAATGGCTTTCTTCACAATGACAATATTTTGTTTGTCAAAGAACAACGCCAATCGCAACTCATCAATACATCCGAAGGGAATTTTCATGTTTATATGTGACTTAATTGCTTAGATCGATTAGCTTATTTTTCCTTCTCTTGTTCTTGATTGAAGCATAGGTGGGAATATAAAAGGAAAGTTGTGTCAAACATTTACTGAGATGAACACTTTCAAAACAGTTCATTAAGACGTTGAGTATGGGATACTTGCAGTTTTAATGCATCGTCTTACAAAATAGTACCAACATATTTCAACTCAGTTTACCCGTCTTTGTTGAAAAAAAACCATATATATTACATGTAAAAGGCGACAACAGAGTAGATTGCTCCCTAATTCATTTTACTTCAAGTGATTTAAGATCCATCAACCTCACATCAGGGTTCAAACCGTTAAATTTGTGACTACCGGGTTTTGCCAGTTAAACTTAAGTATTGCAATTACACGTACAAAGAGAGAAGCAACGCACATATTTCTTTTAAGTATTGTAGTACAATATACATGGAAATGAATGCAGCCAGTCATAGCAACATATCTGAAACGGTCCAAATGAACACAATTTCGAGGAACATGCCGCCTAACTCAAAGTATTTAACAAGTTTCTCATTTAATCTGATAGTAATTGGATAATTGTAAGGAACGGGATAAAAAAGGAGAAAAACAAATACGTTTCTAGTATGAGTTCGCAAACGCCGAGATGTCATGATTTCTAAAAATGTAAGGATCAATCACAAACAACACTACATACGACTGGAGGGTAACGTGCATGTTACCAGTTCCTATTTAACACAATGATTTCAGGAAACCATATCACCAAGAAAAGCTACTTTTTATATGTATTTCAATGGGTGTATCTAAGCCTGGAAATTTTAACCTTTTAAAATCCTGATGGGAGTTTATCAAAAGCTCAAATGTCGGTGAAAACAATATGACCAGATAATGAATATCTGTACTGTGGACGACACATATAGCATGCTTTATCACATGATATTTCTTTGAAGTAATGAACACTTTCAACATATAGTAAAGATAAGACCTCGCTTGCTAGAGTTTCCTCGGAATCGAATAGAATGAAGGCAGTACACCTTTTTAAATTGTATTAGTTAATCATTTGAAACCACCTGAAAACATCTTGATGTATTTCCTTGAGGCTATACCACGTCGAAAGCAATCCTTAAGTGACAAATAATTGTTAGATCTACTGTGTGAATTTAGATATCAAATATTGTGCTCGAAAAAGCACATGACAGTAGTATATTAATTCAGCCGAATAAAATGGATAGAGTTTTGATATCAAAGTTATTATCCCAAGATAACGTGACTTTGTTATTTAAGATTAATAGTTTTCTACGTTGTTCCTTGTAAAAAAGTAGTTGGTAAGATTAAAATTTTAAAAGAAATATTCGTGTAAATGTAGACAAATCGCTTGCAACAACGATGAAACATCTTTTAATGTTTAAATTAGACTTTTATTGTTAATATTGATCTGAATGTGTGAAAGTAAATGTTTGAATTTTCAGCCATTCTTTTGGATATTTAAATACTTAAAGTAAATGAATAAACATGCTCCATTTGAAGAAACGTGAAAAACTAGTTGTAGCCAAAATACAATAGTCCATTTAAAAAGTAGTTAAAACCTAATTGGCAAAATAAACGATGAAATCATCCGATTGCTTACGAATAGATGGACAACATCAGTCATAAGTGTAGCTTTTCCTATCAAAAGCATTTTTTAAACACATAATTAACATAATGGTTACAATTAATCAGACATATAACAATAATTAACCTCTTACCCGTTAGTTTTATTTCTCTACAGAATTTGTCTTTCTGCCTTTTAAAACAAGGATTTCAACAGTCTAAATTTAGTTCTGCAATATTAAAGCAGCATTATAGCGCAACAACGTTTGGATTATAGTAAATTATTTAGAAACTGTTGTAATTAGGTATTAGGTTTACTTAAAATATCAGCAAATAATGCTTACAATCTTACTTTTGACATTCACCTGTTTTGTAATATTTCTCGGAATAAAGACTACATTGTATTTTTTTCTTTTAAATAACAAATCATAACGAACACAAATCAATAGCAATTCGTCACATTTAGTCAATAAACTCGACAGTGAAATAGAAACTCGCAAAAGCAAAAAGCTTTTACAAAGAGTTGAACGGAAGTATTTGAAATAAGAAATGTGCCTATTTGGATATATTTTAGTCGCTGCAGTAGTTCAATTGAATCCAATGTGCATGGCTGATGTTATGAAATCATTAATAACGTATCAATCACAGTGAAACAGTCGGATCCCCGCAATAGCGGGAAGCAACAGGGATATTGAAATTAAGATGAATCATATAATCATTTATTCATTCCATTCATTACATTACGCTGCTTTGTTTTGAAAGAAATATTAATTCTGAATTGAATAAAAGTGTCAGAATATTTTATTTTTCAATTGTCTTGAAATAGTATTCTTTCCATTGTCTCGTGATATTGATGCTGGAAACAGGCTGGCGGGTTGGTGCCTTAACTTCTCCTATGTCGCTGAAGGTGAGCGAATAGTTAAACTCGTATCTATTATCAGATATTGATTGTCTTGGTTACATGAATTGTAAGGATTGTAATCAAACTAGATAGCGACTTTAAAATTCGTCCACGTCATATATCAAAGACACAAACGTTTAAATAAGCATTCAGTAACATCAGAAAGTATTGTCCGAATGTTTTCAATTGGCCATTGTGTTGTTGATTTGCAGTATTGTTGATTGTCATTTATGATTGTCAGAAAGTTGTAACGTTAGTAGTGTAAGGACTTCAATAACTTCACCATTAAAGCAGCATTATAGCGCAACATACAACCAACGAACTAGGAAAAGTTGTCCAACGTTTGGATTTCAATAGTAAATTATTTAGAAACTGTTGTCATTAGGTATTAGGTTTATTTAAAATATCAGCAGATAATGCTTACAATCTGACTTTTGACATTCCCCTGTTTTGTAATGTTTCTCAGAATAAAGACTACATTGTATTTTTTCTTTTAAATAACAAATCATAACGAACACAAATCAATAGCAATTCGTCACATTTAGTCAATAAACTCGACAGTGAAATAGAAACTCGCAAAAGCAAAAAGCTTTTACAAAGAGTTGAACGGAAGTATTTGAAATAAGAAATGTGCCTATTTGGATATATTTTAGTCGCTGCAGTAGTTCAATTGAATCCAATGTGCATGGCTGATGTTATGAAATCATTAATAACGTATCAATCACAGTGAAACAGTCGGATCCCCGCAACAGCGGGAAGCAACAGGGATATTGAAATTAAGATGAATCATATAATCATGTATTCATTACATTCATTACATTACGCTGCTTTGTTTTGAAAGAAATATTAATTCTGAATTGAATCAAAAGTGTCAGAATATTTTATTTTTCAATTGTCTTGAAATAGTTTTCTTTCCATTGTCTCGTGATATTGATGCTGGAAACAGGCTGGCGGGTTGGTGCCTTAACTTCTCCTATGTCGCTGAAGGTGAGCGAATAGTTAAACTCGTATCTATTATCAGATATTGATTGTCTTGGTTACATCAATTGCCAGGATTGTAATAATACTCTATAGCGAATTCAAAATTCATTTACGTTATGTTTCAAAGGCACAGACGTTTATTGAAATTCAGAAACATCAGAAATAATGCCTTTATGTTTGAAATCGTCAACAGTGTTGTTGATTTGTAGTATTGTGGATACTCATTTATGAATGCCAGAAAGTTGTAACGATAGTACTGTGAAGACTTTCATCACCTCCTTTTTTGTTGCCAAGTTTGACTTTTTAAAGACAATTTAATTAGCATCTGCCATTGGATCACTGTTATTAAGATATTGGTATTTCTTTCAGTTTGCAAATATATACTTTCCAATTGTCTTTCTAATTTCCAGGCTGGTTCACCCACTGTTTAACGCACAATAAGGCTTTGTAAAGCCTCTCGTAAGTTGATTGATACCGTAGATTAGGTCCATGCATATCAATGACCGAGATGTATATAAAGAATGAACGAAATGCCAAAAGGGGTTAAGTAAAAACGCACCAAGACCTGCCCAAGCTGCCATTCATGTCTGAAATATCTTATATTCATCTTATTTTGGTGACGTTATATTGTAATTTTTATGTTAATATTCACCCCACGTCATGGAAATCCAATTGTGTTTCTCTTCTACTCTTAGTCAAGCGTTACATGAATATTTGTATTTGATATCAGTACAATACCTAAAATCGGATAGGAAACGTTCATGAATATCTCAGAGATTAAAACTGTTCTGCTGGTTTAGAACATTTCATACTTCCGGCCTGATGCAATATGGCTACCTTGAAGAAATTAAGGATGCCCTTCATCAATATAAGTGGATTTTCGTAGGGGAAATTTGATTTTTTTACTGATTTAATCAATTGGCTTATCATTAGATTTTAAGGTCATGTATTTTTGAAATATTCATGAAATGCTGAGAAATGCTTTTTCCCAATCTGAGGTATGTCTATTTGTATTAAAATGTTTTGGGAAATTAATTCGTGATGAATAACCTTATGATACCAATTTCTATAAGGAAGGAATAACAATCCGTTGTGTCCATTTGTTAAAAATGTTCCTATATTAAACACAATGTTTGGTCTAAGGGCTTACTTCGTTGGTTGTAACACCGATTATTCCCGATGAAGGATATAAATCGCTCGGAAAAAGGACGTATTTATATATTGAGAATCCACTCATATATGGAATGGTGGTAGTATGGTTCGCTTTCATGTCGTCTTGGCCTTATAATTTTAAATATCCCAGATTGGAAAATTTCAATTAATAATACCATGAAATGAACCCAGTTTAGAGACACAATGTAAGGCACTGACTCAGATGTACAAAAGATACACCACAGACAGGCAACACGCATCTGCGTTGTTTTTGAACTAATTTTTTCAAACATGATGACAGTTTGATTCAATAAATACTTAAAATAAATTGATCTGAAGGACTATACATATATTTCTTTTTAATTAATAACCTTACGCTTTTAGAATAAGTAACAAGTGTTGTAATACGCAAATCCGTTGACCTCATTCTTTTAACGTTCTAATAACCAGAAAGGAATGAGCAGCACTGCCCAAGGGCATAATACACACGTACAAATTACTCCTGATATATTTTCTGAGAAATAATCAAACCACATTTTGACAGAGAAAGCTTAATATGAAGAAGCTATAGCATTAGTTGATTACGATAAAGCTGTTTGTAAAAAGTAAAAAAAAAATATAACTATACAGGGAGCTCTGAACGTAAGTTAACAAGCCAAGAAAGTTACCGTCATAGCCTTTTCTAAATGATAGCAAATATGTAAAGATAATTGACCAATTATTTCGCCCTGAACGGTATATATTATAGAGTCTGCTGAGAGAATTTTTTATCGAACCTTCTTATCTGTTTTTCCATTCTTAAACGATGCAGAAATGCTTCGAACGAAATACAGTTGATATTTATCCAAGTCAGCTTTCATTATTGTTTTTCGCGTGCCGTCAGACAACACTTAATAGGCAATATTCGACGATATCATATATGAAACATATTGTGGTGATTCCGGTTTTCCATGATCAAGTTCCGGAATTGTCTCTAATTTCCTATATTTATGTTCATAGCCACTGTTTAATGTATAGTATTTCATGTCAAATTTATTATTGAACAGTGGCAATCGTAGAAATAAGATAAGACATGTACATTGTATAATGGAGAAAAATGCACTTAACTAACTGGTAGTTTCTGACAAAGATCATTGAAGTACAAACGAATCTATCCACGCTTGTTGAAATGACGGTAATGGAATGTATATGGTGTTGTAGTAAACCATTTTACACCGGTTTATCATACAAAGCAGTGTTTTCGGCCCTGTCCTTGGTTTTCTAGACAGGGTTTTTGATTAATAACTTGACTGCTGGGCTTGTCCCTGCAGTTTTCACTGTATTTTCGAATGCGTTATGATGATTAAATCAGTCTCCTGTTATGTAAACAGTTTGCCATAAATTTGTTGCATCATGGTATACTTGGTTTAGCGTCATGTTAAAGTATGCAATGCTAGTTTCTTAACATATTCTTACGAACTAATGAATCTGCCAGTTTCTTCGAACATTTAATCGTGAAGCTGGGATAATTATTCAAACTATTATTGTAGATACACATGAAAGATTTTGAATATTATTCAAACTATTATTGTAGATACACATAAAAGATTTTGAATCAATCCAAAACAAATGCTTTAATAATTCTCAATATTGAGTTGTAAAAGACACGTATATGCTACGATGCTACGCCACTCGTGAACTAGCTTTTGATACTCACTCACATAATAAAACTGAGGTCATACACAAACACAAATAATTTCATGAATCCTCTAATTTATTTTGAAGCTTGAACTTCTGTTTCGCTGACAGTCCCAGTACCTTTTCCATTTGTTGTGCGGTTTTTCTGCTTGGCCATGACAGTGTGCTTCTAAACAGGGACATTGTTTACGTTATGTCTTATGGGACTTCCCTATAGATTCCCCGTATTATTTTAACACTGAAATCGCACTTTTCCATCGGAAAGACAAAATTTATCAAAATGATGAAAATCGGCAATCTCGATCTGATTTATATAGTTTATTAGAAGTTTGTGAATAAGGACAAAATGATCACATCAACATTAAATACCATGACACGTTTAAAGTATGCGTACTGTCCAATTCTCATTCATGAAACACTCAAAGGCTTTTGGCTAAACGGATATTGATAATACATTAAAACCATTGCAGTTTATATATATATTTATATTTTGACACAACCGCATATGTTATCCAATCACCATATCCATTATCAATAGGGCTCTTAACAAGTGCAACGTTAAACTAATTAAAGCTGTTAAATCATTTTACAATTCTGCTTCAAATATAGTTAAACGTTGTTGATGGCAAGTTGAGTTTACTTTCTCATAACTTGTTATCAAATAAGTAGTTTTAAGATACAGAAAAAGCCCAGTTGCTAACCATTGATAAAAAACCGTTTTAACGCTCATTGCTTAAACCTCATAGTAATAACGCGTACAGTTAACTGGTACAGAATAATCAATGATCGGAGTTGATCAAAAGGCGACAAGAACATTACAAATAAGAAAATATTTTGCTGTTAGAAAACATATATGTATCCGTCATTTAATGAAAAGTATCATCAATGGGGTTTTTCAATGCTCCCGATACATATTGGTGCAATATGGTTAGAACGTTCTGGGAATTTATTAAGTTAAATAGTTGTTTATAAAGAATTGTTTGCATTATCACCCATTATATATATATCATAATCTTTATCGGCTGGCGCGAATCTGAGTGATTTAGAGCGACGTATATAAAGACGAGTAGTCTCCTAAAAACGATGTTTATACCATAAAATATTTTTACGTAATACATTTTAAACAGGTGATTTTTCACCGATCCATTTTACATATGTGTTGCATACACGATGTGTTGCATACGAGATGCATACACGCAGACATTATATACGTTACAGTTTAATGAACCAGTTGCGACTTGAATGACGCGGAAGTCGTTAAGGGCCTCAGAGGGCGTAAACTGTAAGCAACAACCTATTTTCAGACGAATGTTACAATATAATATTACTGGACTAAATGTAATTTTTCGGTTTATAAAATAATGTTCTTTGAGTACTCAGTTATATTGTGCTGCTGTATTAAAACATTTCGCCAAAGCAGTACTATTCACCGTCGTTATTGTTAGGAAAATGGTCCAAGCCGTCTCACACCAGACTTGGACCAGAAGACGGCTCTGTTGTTTTATGACTTTGTGGGCACTTCATTACAGATCCGTTGTGCCGTAACAAAATGCCTACTTCTACGTTTCGGTTACAATTGTCTCTGCAGGCCATATCCGATTCGTGCAATTCTAACTCTGTGCTTGCAATCATCCGAACAAAATGCACTGCAATGGTGAAAACCAGTAACCTCAGTTAGTTTGAATTTGTTCATTAGCAAGCGTACTATAACTATAATGATCAGTGTGATTTACTTTACTAGACAGTGTGCATGTTGTTCAGTGTTATTACTGCAAACATTCCAATGCAAGTAACGGTTATAAATCATACGTTAAAGCTTTTTTCAGTTCATTAAACTTGAATTGTTATTCCAGGTTCTCAACGTATATCGTGCAAGATACGATACTCCAATAGGGATTTCCAATATTTACATTCCTTGTAGTCGGCATACCTGCATAGGCTGAACAATCACCAATATCAAGAAGTCTGTTAAAACTATTATTAATTAGAAATTGACTTGGTGGTATATGAATCCAGAGATATAACATTCGCACGATATTGACAATCATTTGAAATCCTGTTGGGATTTAAGTAAAGCGTGGCTGGGACTAGTTTGTCTTATCAAATTATCATTTTTTTAAATAAAATGTAATAACAGGGAGTGCTCGGTAGTCAACATTCTAAAACGACCATATTTAATGGCAACATAAGGAGCCTTAATGGCCACTGAACGAGCGCCACACGCTGTACAAACAACAAACATGTATCAATAAATGTTTAGTGTTTTCTATACATAATGGCTCATTTATATGCACAGTCTCTTATAGTTTGAATATGTTTAAACTTTAGACTACAAACTAAAACGAAGAGGATGGAGTCATTTTAATAGTAATTCTGCAGAAACGTATAGTGCCCAACATCTATAACAACAACTTTAGTTGTTTCGCTTTAGCTTATGTTTTGGTTTAATGCACATTTTTGATTGACAACATACAGTGTGGCAAATCATAAACGTCTTACGACTTACATACTGACGTCTGAAACTTTGCAAACATTGTTTGTATAATCTCAAATATTGACTTTGAAGTCAACAATTTTGAAAACGTAAGTTACGCGGTTCACTTGAAGGCTAAACAGATGAAGTATCCGTCTGGTTGCGTATGAGTCCTTGTAGTATGAGAATTTGTTTTCAGTTTTCTAAAATACCTTGAATGTACCTGCACGGGTTCTCGACCAACTAAATCAAGAACAGTTTTAAAAATATTGTGAGTGATTTTCGTTGCAATTTCTGTATAAAAGAGTAAAATGGTTATGCTAAAAAATATTTTCATATGCAATACCGGAAAAAAAAACAGCCAAATCATGAGCGATTCTACTGAAAGTGCATGTAACTTACGTTTATTCTCGTATGATGATGTGAGTGTCGCAATGTAGACCACTTTAGCCTTAATCTTGGGCCTGTAGTTATCGGTTGACGTTCCATATTTGGATATTAAGCCTTTCCCTGTTATGTTGAGTATGTTGTATAAAGATGATATCCTTTTTCGTGAACACTCGATTTCATACGAAAGCGTTATTTCAAGCCCGCCAGTGTACAATGCATAACACTGCAATATAATTTAAAGTGATAGATACTTTCGATCAGTGTTGCAGAATTCTGTATTAGATAGATCTTTCTGCAAACATGAAATTGCTTTCATTCATCTGGACGATTTTTTTAATCAAATCGTCTGACGTTAAGATCACTAGAAAATTCACTACCATCATGCATGGGCAAGACTGTTGTCCTTGTACCTTGTTTACACGTTAAGCATTCATGAATCATAAACGTAATGATTTTACGAGAACATCCGGAATTCTTGACGAAACTTAATATACATGCAATTACATTTGCAGCACTGATGTTTTCTTCGTCAAAGAATACCTAACAATAAAACAATTACTTTCGATTACTTTTTCTTGTTCAGAGAACTTAACCTAGTCTTGAAATTTCATTTAGTTGAACAAAAACACATTGAAAAAAATTAGGTTGATACGTTTCCATGCTTTTCCCCAAGTACATCAAGTTATATCAAATTGTAGTTCAATATGTATTGCAGAACGACTGTTTTAAGACGTAGTAATATTGAAGATCCTCTTTTTTGCTTTTTCTCTCCGTTTACATACATATTCATTTTAGTATTCCGTCTATTTTAAGGAGATTGACGTCCTTTCTGATGTACAATAAAGCTTTACTGTTACCTCATTTAATTTGATTGGAAACGCAGAGTGTCAAGTCAAATTATATTATATCATCTTACTTGAGTTTAAGGAAGATGAATGTCTTTTTATAGGAAATAAGATAAAAACAACAACATATTAAGACATGCTCAAGAGGTCATATTTGTCTTAAAAATAATATTTGTGACGCTAAAGCCGGATGCTTGTTCATAAGATGATATTCAACCCTGATCACTTCAATCAAGCAGGAAATTGATTGTGTGTTGGATGGACATTTCAGTGACTACAATAAGTACCTACTTCTTTACTTATCTCTTATTTTATACATCTGAATGCATGCTCTTTCAGAAACCTATTTCTCTCAGGAACTAAAATGTCCTGGAATTTGAATATTAGTAATATAATTTTATACGAAAGGCGTGTTTTGTACAGATGAAACTAAATTGAGCCTGACTTTGAATTACAAGCAGCGTGTTAATTTGTTTTGAATCCAACACACCCTATTTACATGAAAAACTACAGAAATAAGTACGGACAATAAGCATTTAATGTTTTAGCAGTCTTGATCACTCTCGGATTTCTACTTGCTGTATCATACCATATTGTTTATATTGTCCACTGAGTTAACGGCAAATATAAAGGCACTGTCGACATGCACTTAACATAAAACATGAGATATGAACTCGTTATATTCTTATGTATTGATTGTTCGAGATAGATTCCAGTATGTAAGTTTATTGAAAGAGTAAACTGGTGAATATGATATTGGTGCGAAGAAATAAATATTAACTTTGTACTACTTCACATTTACCTCTATATACTTCTTATACTTCTAAGATGCAGCTATTTTCATACCTGTAACTATTAAAATGTATTTCTTTTCTGCAATCTTAAGCAATAAGCAATTTCGGTATCATGTGTTGATGTTTATTTCCTTTAAATCGCTTATGGAATCATATGATGGATTTTGTATAATGGCGAATGATTCCGATTCAGGACATGAACATCATGTATAATATCGGATAACATCACCCGAAACACAAGATAAACAGCTTTTGTTAAATTCCGTTTCTTTTAATAATGTATGAACGAATGAGCTCTTTATGTTAGAGTTTGATATTTAAAACATCGTATTCTTAAGGTAGATTGGATTTGTTATTATCATTATACGGAGAAGACGTGCTTATTTATTCTAAAACGATTTCGTCACCACATTTTTTTTCGTTATTCCAACTTAAGTTGATTGGCCCTTTGGGGTTCTCTTGATTGGTACATGTTGTGTACATTTGTTGTTTTGAACGTTTTTACCAACAAAACAGTCAATTCGATCACCTTAGGCATAGTTACAACCAATAATGCATGTTCGATTTCAGTTGAGTTTAGTCTTAAGCATTTCCAGTGATGGTGGGTGAGTTTCTTTTCAGTAAGCAAAATTTATGTTCAGTCGGAATGACACTCTTCGTCATATAAAAGTATCTTACCAAAATTAAAGAAATCGTTCTGGCCAAAAGCATCACGCAGTGACTAAATGATTGATGATTTCGGTATTATTTTCTTAGGGAAAATACACATTTACATATTGAGATAAGCGTATAGTATATTTTAACAAGTCGTTGTCCTTCTCTTGTTATGTAACTATGACAAAGAAAAACATTTGCTTTGAAACCACCGGCATATTGCATTATATTTACACCTCAACTTCCATTCCTTAAATGAACTGCCTTTCGGCAATTGCGTTCATCAATCGATAAACGCAACATCTTCGGATATGTTCGGATCGTAATTCATTGCATAACAATATACATGGAAGCTATTGATCTTGTTATTGGCTGTATTGTGTCTGCAGGTCCCGTAAAATATAGATCAACATTTTAAAGGTGTTAGTTTATTATATTTTAAATATAATGGTACCAGAAGTGTTTCAATTTTACGTTTAAAAGTGATTTCAAGTGGTTGATCTTTTCCCGCGTTATTGTGACGTCATTTGAAAAAAATGTTTCCGGTTATAGTCGGGTCGTTCTATTTACAGAATGGGTAAGAACGGGTTACTTATAGGTTTTCTTAAATGAAATGAAGAATTTTTTATCAATTCTTGAATGAAATAATGAACTATTGGTTTAAATATAAGGAATGAATTGCGGGGTTGATGTCTTTATCGGGGATATGAACGCAATTGGGTTGGTCAAAGTACGCGTGGAGTCCTTCGGACTCCATACAAATTGACCAACCAAATTGCGTTCATACCCCGATAATGACATCAACCCCGCAATTCATTCCTTAAATAACATAGTTTAATAATAGCAAAAGGATTGTTAATATATTTACAACATGCTGAACATAATAATTTTAGTGTAAATATTGCGATAGCAGTTTATTGCAAAAATTGCAAATATTTGCACAATGATTATTTTCATAACATGTATTTATCTTGGTTTATCAATGAAGTGACCTTTTAAATTATGAGAACAAATTATTTTTTATTTAAAGCTATGCCAAGATTAACTTTCATCTAAGTTTAATTGCATTTAAATCTTGCTACCATGGAACATTGAACAGTGGACCCAGCGGTGGTTTTGAACTTAGGTTATATGGCGATACTTGACCGGCCCTATTTCCTTTTTTGTAAACGAAGTGTCTAGAATTAACTGAACATAAGTACTGCTAATGATACAGACTTGTTTACGTATGTAGTATGCGATTTATAAACGCTTAACCTGATGATTGAACATTAACATCACATATAGGCAACAAGCTTACAAAATATATTGCCGGATATGGTGTAAGTGTACCGTCGGACTGAATTACATGATTCTACATTAGTACATCTATGAATTCTTCGTCGTTCTAATCCATTGAATACAGCGTATTAATCACTGTGGCGTCGTTGACAGACGGAAGAACAGTCCTTGTCGAAATAGGCGCTTCTCTATCAACATAGCTGTAAAATCGCATTGCTATAGACTTCGCAGTTCATGGCAATAAAATAAACAATAAATACCAAGTGGGAGGATAGGAGATTACAGCTGGCAAAGTAACGGCACTTGACCTTTTCACAACATCGTCATTGTATGATATCTGATCTAGGACAATAAAGTGTCCGACAGAGTTTGCAATTATACTTCATGAGTCCTGTCAGCTGATGTTGACAGGGTAATTGTTATCGATGATACAAATTGTATCAAGCGTCGGAGAAAATGTGATTTCTTTGATCATGGAAATTAAACTGAGAGGAACGGCATTTGGAAAGCATGTTTACAATGTCTGAGAATCGCTTGCATACAATTGTCTTATTTGCCTTCAACGCCCAAATACCCAAGGGTCAGAAATAGTTACAGATAGATGATCACACACCAATATCATTTCCGGAGTAGTTGATTGCCTCAATAGATCCTGACATGTCTGATTTGCACACGAGATAATGAATACAACAGAGTTATGTATGTTCATTTTGGTGTATTTATCTTGTTAAAAATTTACATTTATTGTATTTAATTGACTATTACTGAGTATTCATAATATATAGGTATTTTACACACCAAGCTCGATTATGTTGAATGTCAGATCAGTAAGCACTAGTAAAAATATCTCATTAGATGGCCATGATAAATAGTGAAAACACTTTAAAAAAAAACAAGAAAAAACATCAAAGAATTTCAAGGTTTGATATCACATAAACAGGAAAGAGGCGGCAATAACACCCTTTTAACAACAGAGCTTTTGTGAATTTGAATGACACGTTAAAAGATTAATGTGAACTATATAAATGTTTGAAATTATTATATTTACCCAAATAAAGACTTTTCATTTTTTTTTAATATTACCTATTCATTCGTTGCGATAATGCATTATTTTTGCTTTTATATAAGGCCAACATTCTCGAAACAATTCAAGTTCCTTTACAACAGAATTAAACTAATATATATATATGGTTATCGCGATGAAATATTTTTTATTTAGTAAAGTCAAGAATAGGAAATAATGTTTGCTTAAAAAAATAAGCTGATTAATTTGTTACGCCAAATACCTCGAATGAAAGCAAAACTTTTGCTTCTATTCACTCCCTTTTTCATAAAGGCCAATATCATTTTCACCCGTATTGTAACACTTAAAGTGGCACAGCGGGTATTCCCGACCCAGCGGAAGTTAATCAGGATATATGAATATTGTAACTAAGATATAACGAGTTAATAAACAATTAGCTGTTTTCTCTAGAAACAATTATTCACGCTAAATGTTATCAAAATTGTCCGCAGAAAGGTTTCTATGCACGTTTATCAATACATTCAATACATTAGAAGAATTGCAGGCTGGTCTTTGAATATCACCTGAATCGGGAGTATATTGAGATAGATGCTACAGAATTGGGTTTTGTTTGCACTCGATCCAATAGTAACGCGCATATTTGAATTGCTATACAAAAACATGTATAAAAATCTGGCAGAAATTGTACCCTGTTTTGTATGCTTCTTTAAAATGCAAACTATTGATAGTGTCGATATTCGAAAGATAGTATAATTCATGTTGATTTATAACATAAATACAGACATGTTTCACAAAATGAATAAATATAGGCCAACGCGATCAAAAATGTAGGTTTTTGTGTGTAGATATCATCGTTTATTGCTAATTCCAAAATTCGATGCATTTTGTTTGAGACTTGCTGTGAATATTTTGCGTTATCGTAAACTAGGACTAGCTTTAGCGATATACACATACTTAAGATATATTGAATAAAACTTAATACCGATTCATAATAAAAACAGCCACTGTGTACCTACTCTACATACACTGTAGATCAAATAAATAACAAGAACTTATTGTTCTAAAACATTGGGTCAACACAGATTTTTCAAGTCATTTTGTTCAACTCATATCGTCAAAGAAAACTAGGTTTAGTTTACATCAAAGTAAATACCAAACAATGGTTGATAGAATGATCATTTACTATGCTTATGCATTTTATGATATTCGTTTGTCGTGCTGCAGTTCCTGATGACAAGCAGGCATTATACATCACGGGATTAGAAGGTGACCCGATATGAGATATTTGGGGCAAAGGAAACTATATCGGATGAAAGCGACGCGTTAATAGTATGTCTTTGTGTATTGTCTCTTATTTAAATTATGTGGTTTAAATATTTATATGAGAAGATATGTGACCACATTCAATTGATCAATAACACGTCTGCAACATCTGTGACATTTGTGAGCATCGACCAGTCAGTAATTGTAATAACATAGCATGATCATAAAGACTGCAAGCCAGGCGATTGCCGTTAAATTAGTGCTCAAAATGTATTTTCTTACCACAAACCAATTAACGTGTAATTTAATAACAGGCTTAGCTTTTAATCGTTTAGAAAACTGTAGGGTTAATTGCTTTGTAATGTTACTGTGAATATGTTTTATCTTGGAACAAGTGGGCAGCAATAAAATTACAAATTAAATTATGTTTTATTATAATTACCTAGTCAAACATATGTTGGATGTTATAAAAGCTGCTCATGGAACGAAAATAACTCAGACATCATAGCAAGCATTTACCTATCAGCAAGTCTTTTTTTGTTAAGGAAAACAAGTTGAGATATTACCATAGCCTTAACGTCGTTGTCATCGTCATAATCAGCATCACTGGTGTGCAATATGTTCATTATTCGAAAATACTCCAAAACAATTCAAGATTTTCAAATCAAATTTAGTCAATGTGTTCCGGGAGATACTTAGCATAGAGTAAATACAAAACAATAGCCAAACCTAATGGATAACACTTTACCTTTATACAGTATCATAATAAGAGACTCGCTCGCCTTAGTACTAATGTGAAAAACTTTCAGGTATGACACTTTGCCTTCATATAGTATCATCTCTCGCCTAAGTCAAACATAAAGTTTAACACAATGCCGCCATACTTGCCGTATAACACTTTACTTTTAAACAATATCATTTCTCGCCACTTGTTTAATTATAAAGATTGGTCAAAGTTAGCCGGAATGTTTATTGATTGGTCATTATATGTTAAGTTATAACTGTAAAACAATCAAATGATTTAAATGTGCAAACTGGCCGAAATATTATTAGTATGAATAAAGGGTGGAAGTGATAATGTATCCTAGCCCAAATACATGCTTTTTTACGGATTCAAGGTTTAAATTGAATTGTTGCCGTCGTACAATTTCGAAACAATGGTATTGATATATACCTCTTTGATATATTGCCCATTGTTTATGCCCTTTGTCCCAAATTGTGGTAAAGAACAAGATTTCGACATCATTTGAATAGTTCGGTGGATAAATATATGAAAAAAAGTGTCATATAACAATAAGTAATATAAAATACACGACGGTATAATGAATAACCCCTTAAGGCGACTATCCCACCATATGTTACTTTGATAGTTTAATAGCTTGGTAGTCCTTGTTTCTTAACGTTTTGATTCTAAACAAAGTGTTATTTTGTATGCTGGAAATGTCCCTGTATTTGACATCGTATCACATTAATCATTTAGGACAACAATGGCGTATGTTGTCTATTTATAAATTATAATACGCCGCAAAGAAAACGCAAAGAGCAATATCTTTCAAGTATACATAATTAATAAATGATAAATAAGTGATATCAAATGCAACAGATGCCAGTATAATTGTATATTTGCTGGCAGTTTCCTTTATCAACATTGACAAGAGATTGCAATACATGTATCTAGGTAATTAGCTTTGTAATTGCACGAATAAATACATTTTAGATGAGCAACTGTTCCATTCATTGAAATGGAGCTGTAAACGGAAATTGCGAAATGTTTATTATACAAGAAAAAGTGTGTTATTTTGTTTTTGCGTATGTTCAATAATGCTATATTGCGTTACGGACGCAGTTTTATTAAAGACGACTCCTAATCATTCTCTTGCAGGAATGATTGACCCATTAACAGTGGAACAAACAGAGGGGCAGATAGGCTCTCATCATTTAACGGCTCATTGATACGCCAAGATTCTCCCCTATAGGAGGAAATACCTCATAGATGATAAACATTAAACTATCGGGGCAGGTATTAATCATAAGTCGATTCATCATATGAATCTTCTGAAAAAATACTAAGGTGGGTTTGAAACAAGACTTAGGCAATTAACATGGAGTTCAAAAGTTTGCTTCTTATTTGAAGTCATATCATAAATATTTTGTATGATATTCAAACACGGCTTCCAATCTTAAAGGATTGTAACAGCAGCATTATGCTATGTAAAAATATATTAACTTTCACGCTGATCCGGTCGTAAGTAATGAAAGCCTTACTACGTACGAACCTACACCCCCGTAAACAAAGCGCCCTTACATTTATTAAACATTATTTGATTTTTTTCTTGTGTCTGAGACAATAAGCGCCATAATAATGGGTATTAAATACTTCAAACAATCTCCCAGTAGAATTCTGGCTGCTGGGTTTGTCTTGCCTTCTTATCTTAAAGAGGGAATTAAACTGTTGTTCTCTGTAGTTTTTTTGTCAACCATGATCACTTTTGTATTTGACTTCAGTTCATAGCATATCTAAGAGTATTGCCAAGGCATTCATTTCATATAGTAAATAAAATTAACCGAAGTTTGCATTATAATCTGGGGTTTTTTGTTCTCGTTGCATTAAACTATGTCAGTTAATGGAAAGAGGACAATGGGGTAGATGGAAATGGTACGAGCACATCAACTATGTTATGCTTAACTTGGACCGAGTATACCTCTCATTGTAGCTATTTGCATGTCTGTCGTTATGAAAATGTTATAGTGTGGTAAGCTTAAGCATTTTCTGCGTGGTATGTTTATATGTGTATGTTTTATCGGGCTCATGGAGTATCAAACCTCATTTCCAATACACATTTTATCTTCAGATATTACAAGACACTATATGCGGTATATGATTGACCAACGCTTAACATGCTGAATAAAACATAAGCCTTTCATTTGAGAAAACCATTGCGCTATGCGCGCATTGTATTACTTTATAGTAGGCTGTACGACTAACTTCGACATTTAATACTGTTCCCTCAACCAATGTCCAATACATTACAATGAGCTGATGAATCAGTCAGTGTGTGCAAGAAAATAAACCATGCAATTGGAGGATTGATATCGTACCAGCAGACTAAAACGAAATACTCTATAATAAAATCCATATTTACCCTTCAATGTCTATTTAAATGATCTCGTAAAATACACATTTTCGGATACGGTGCAACTGAACAGCCTACGCGGGCGAAGTGACGCCACTTGATCTTTCGATAACATTTCAACTGCATGATATCTGATTTAGGATAATAAAGAGTCCGGCAACCGTCGCTCTACGAGCCGTTAAACATATCATTTTTACCTCTGTTTGCAACTATACTTCAAATTGATGATTTTTGTCATCTGACGGTGACATGGTTTATTGTTATCTATAATACAAAATGTATCAAACGTCAGAGTAAGTGTGATTTGTTTGTTCGCGGAAATGAAATTGAGGGGAACGCCATTAGAAAAACGTGAAGTTTACAAGCCCTGAAAAATGCAAACATACCATTTGTTTTGTTGCTTTTAACGCCCAAACAGTCGAGGGTCAGAGGTTATAAGAATATAGTAATCACAGACAAATGTAATTGTTTTGGATGTTTATCGTCTCTCTAAATCCTGATGTTCTTGATAATAAACGAAACAGATATATATGATTTCGCCATGGTCATTGTGATGTACTATTATTTGGTAAAGGATCATACTTATTTTAACAAACTGATTTAATCGATACACGTACTTAACCTTTAATATGAGCAATACACACCGAGTACGAAATGTTAAATGGCAATCTATGTACCTCGAAAAGGCCAGCACTAGAGTTTGTTGTTCTTAGCATTAGAAGTCTATTCACCTACTTATCAATCAACAAAACAAACGATTTGTGGAAGTTACTCTTAATAATGCAACAAACAACCTGGGTTTAGTTAGTGTTTTGCGTTAAATAAACAAAGCATATGCGGCTTAAACGCCTTCTAACAACCTTGAGTTTCGATAGGTAGTTTTATAATTCGTTTTGAGATTGACGTAAACTATACAAACGTATGTTTTGTATTGTTTTTCTGTGAATGTAACTGCACTTCGGTTTCCATACACTCTATATCATAAAAAAAACATTTTGTGAATAAGCGACTAGCGCAAATTAATCACAAGGATATATATTTAGAAATTAAGATAATTATAACAATTTGATAAACATTTATTAAACGGAGTTTATGTTTCCTCGAGTTAATGCATACTTTGATAAGATTTATCAATGACGTTTTTACTTTATTCGGGATTGTTGGGATAAGATTTGGGTTGTGCACACTAACTGATATTAAACCACCAGTAAAATAATTCAGCTGAACGTTCCAAGGCGGTACCTAACTATCCTTGATAAACACACCTAGTTTTGTATAGTAAATATGCACTGTGTTGTTAGTGGAGTTTTGTGCTGTTGTTTCTTGTTTACGATATTTTTGTGTTAGTGTTCTATGTCTTTGGCGTTTACTCTGTGCCATTAAACGGGGTTTATGTTTAAACTTTTGGCTACTGAGCTTGTTTTTGTAGCTGTTCATATAAATATTTACCTGTTTCCTTTAGAAACACATTTGTCATATATTATCAAAACTGTTAGCAGAACTTTTTCTATGCAAGTATATTGAAACATTAAAAGGCCATAAGGATGACTTTTAACCTTTTTGATTAGTGGGAATACATTGTGAGAAGCAGAGATTGTGCCCTGTTTTGCATGCTTTTTGCTAAATTGCGAATGAAAGATTGTTTTTATATTGAACAAATATGTTCTATTTGTGTGTATAAAGAAATGTTGATGAACAAATTGTGATATGTCAATCAAATACATTGTCCTTATTATAAGTGTGTGTTTTCATAAATGATTAGTTATCGCTATTTCAAAATTCGAAAACGAAGCAGTAAGTTCCACATGATCATTTTTTCCAAATGTATCTAAGTTGTATCGTTGACCGTATCAAATCAGCAACCACTACATAAAAAAATATTTTAAAGTGTCCCGTGATGCAATTAAATAACGAGATAACAAATTATACTATCGATAGTTGATACCTAGTTTAGGCATGCTTAAACGGTTGATGGCAATAGTAACATGGAAATAAAGAAACAATACTTTTACAAAAGTATCATTACTATAAAGCTTCAAGAATGTCCGGCAGCCTAAGTGAAAAATCGAATAAGTCTGGAACATATTACATTATCCTTAACTGCATTATTGCGGAAATGTGTAACCAGTTACACCGTAATTTGGTATTTTATTCAGCTTCAAGAATGTTAATATATGAAGACTTTAACAACTTTGTGAAATGCCATTTTTCATCTCATTTGATCGACTTTTTTGTGGTGTTATAGTCCCTATTTGTACTTTTATGTATTCGTTTTATAACGTATACTTTCTCTCGACGTAAAGTTAGTACGTTTGAATGTATATATTTAATAATGCAAAATCATTTGTGACACTCACAATATCATGTAATTGATTTTTAATAAAAATGATTATTAAGCAGAGATGGTGAAGAACACACCTTATGAAATTTATCAACCTAATTTTAGAGAATTCAAGTGGTTTTAACTATCTTGTATGCCAAACACACACCTCCTACATATTTTCTATTACAAATCTGAAATAATCTTGATTCGATCGCCATATTCTCCGGGGTGGTATATTATATGGATTTTGTCAAAACACTAGACGTTAATGCGAAGTAACTTATTGAATCTACAAACATAATTGTTAGAAACTTTGTCTAATCCACTTATTAAACAGAGAAAACGGAGAATAAAACAAATGATACAAAAACGAGTTTCGTAGCCGTGTTTTAATCGTAACAACACTAAAATTCAATCAAAAAGAACAATACGAACGTTACTACGATCCCTATGTGGCACAGTTAAGTTAGATGAGTATTGCACAAGCGAGTGGTTGCAATGTTGATTACTATTTTTTTCAAATTATTTATGGCTTTGATTAAACTGAGCTTTTTTTATTGTGGCTTGATTATTTGGCAATGGTTTTAGCTGGTCGTATACATAAACAAGGCCATGTTTTTATTCATAGTGATAATTTCATGGTATACAGCTAGGTTACGATGGTAAATGTGGATAACTTGTCAAATAAATCTTATAAGCATAAATTATTGGCCTGGAGAAAATAAACATAGAACCCGGAGTAAAAGTACTACAATAAACACTATGACAGAATAACTGTGTTCATAATTTAAATAAGTACAAATTTTCACTGAACTTAAGAATCTGTGAACTGGCGTTCGGTATTTCTATTATCAAGATAAGTGACTGTAGTACTAGCATTTGTGGTATAAATATTCCATATTGACAGCAATTTCGTATTAAACTGTGTCAATGTTTCAATTTAAAAACATAAACACAGTCTCGATTTCACTACATTAGTGTGGCGTGTTTGCTTTATTAGAAGTTACACTATGATTAATATTAGTAGTGTACCAAACAGTTACAACCGTCCAGTTGTATGGATCCAGTGCTTTACAATACAATTAAGACATAAACATATTAAAAGTGTGATTTCAGTTGATAAACTATGACAAATTTGTCATTAATATTATTTATGGTTACATTAAACAAGAACATAGAAAGTTGAACAATAACGGAAGTTAATCAAAAGGCAACAATAATATTGCTAATTAATTTGTATTTTACTTTTGCGTGAGGAAACATATATGAATCCGTCATTTTTTTGTCACCAAATATATATCTATTCAATGTTCCCGATGAGCACTGTTGAAATATGGTCTAAAGAACGTACCGAGAATATATTGAGTTAAATTATTCTGAACAACGCATCGTTTGCATTATCACCCATAAATATAATGATATATGACGACAAAACATGTATTTCCTGGCATGCAGAACTTAAAGTAATTTTTAGGTGTCCTGTAAACCTTTTTTTACTCATAACTTCCATTCGCTTTCACAATTCTGAGTGCATTAGAGCGACGTATATACAAATGTGTCGACTCCTGAAAATGATGTATATACCTTGTTATTTTTTTACATTTTACATTTTTAAACAGGTATTGTTTCACATCTCGCAGACATTGTGGACGTTACAGTTTTATGAAGCAGTTGCGGCGATTTCAATGACCGCCAAGTTGATAATGACTTCAAAACACGAATACGATAAGTAAACAAATACTTTCAAACGTAACAATACTTTATTATGTCAGCAGCTCCCGTAAGATATAAATCAACATTTCAGAAGGTTTTAATTTATGATATGTTCAATGTAATGTTGCCATAAGTGTTTCAATTTTACGTTTAAAAGTGATTTCAAGATGTTGGTCTTTTCCCGCGTTATTGTGGCGTCATTTGATAAAATATTTCCGCGTTCTATTTAAAGAATGGGTAGAATGGATTACTGAAAGGTTTTTTATAAATGAAATGAAGTATTTATTTTTTTAACAGTCGGGTCGTTCTATTTAAAAAATGGTTAGAAAGGATTACTGAAAGGTTTTTGTAAATTAAATGAAGTATTTTTTTAACAATTCTTGAATGAAATAATGAACTGTTTATGTAAATATAAGTAACGAATTGCGGGATTGGTGTCATTATCGGGGTATGAACGCAATTGGGCTGGTCAAAGTGTGTGGAGTCCAACGGACTCCATGCGTACTTTGACCGGCCCAACGGCGTTCATATCCCCGATAATGACATCAATCCCTCAATTCATGTCTTAATTGAATGTACCTGCACGGGTTCGTGACAAACAAAATCATTAAATGTTTTAATCATACTTTCAGTGATTTTCTTCTGCAATTTCTGTATATATAAGGTATAATAGTTATGCTATAAATGTTTGTATATGCGTTACAGGGACAAATACTGCCGAAACATGAGCGAGTCCACTAAAGGTTCATGTTAAATGTGTTTGTTTTTGTATGGTGAGTGTCGCAATGTGAGCCCCTTTGGCCTTGGACTTTGACCTCAAATCAAAGGTCGACGTTAAATGCTTCGATACTGCGCCGTTCCATGTAATATCGATTATAATATCAATAGGGGACCTTTTTGTACGTGTGGACGAAAGCTTTATATTTAAAGCCCTACAGTGTAGAATGCATAACAATGCAATCTAATTTATAGTGATTCACGCACATCAAGTTCTATCAACATGTAGTTTGTTAGTAATTGCAGAATCGACTGTTTTAAGACGAAGTAATATTCTAGATACTCTTATTTGCTTTTTCTCTCCGTTTACATTCGTATTCATTCCAATATTCCCTCTATTTCTAGAAAATTAGTCTGATTGAAAACGCAAATTCGTTCAATGTATATTATCATCAACTTACTAAAACTGTAGGAAGATGAATGACTTTTTGATAGGAGACAAAAATAAAAAAAAAACATATTAAGAGGTCATATTTTTGACGCTGAAGCTTGATGCTAGTTAAAACGCGGATGATCAACCCGGATAATTTCAATCAAGCAGGAAAATGATTGTGTGTTGGGTGGACATTTCAGTGAACCTACTTCTGTATGTATTTGTGTGCATGTTCATTTTCTCAAGGCAAGTTTTGTAGGGATACAACTAAATTTAACTCGACTTTAGAGTACAAGCGGCATGTTAATTGTTATTGAAAACAACTAAATATTTGACAGTAAATACATTAAGCATTTAGTATTTTAGCAGTATTGATCACATTTGGATTTCTACCCGTTGGCATATTATTCAACATTGTTGATGGTGTCCACAGTTCAATACTTATGTGAAAAACTACAGAAACAAGCTCGGTAGCAAAAAGTTTAAACATAATCCCGGTTTAATGGCACTGGGTAAACGCCAAAGACATAGAACACTAAAACAAAAAATCACAAACAAGAAACATAAAAGAACAGCACAAAACTCCACAAACAGCACAGAGCATACATACTATATATAAAAAAGTAGGTATGTTTATCAAGAATTGTTAAGTACCGGTCAGTAACGGTCAGTAAAATGTAAAAGTACTGGGGTTTAAACCAGTTTATGTGCACAAACCTCACTCTTATCACAACAATCCTAAATAACGAAAAGACGTAAAAGGTAAATTTTATCAAAGTATGCATTAACTTGAGGAAACTTGATAATAATACAAATAATAATAAATTTATAGGTAAACCCCAAGTGCTTCAATGATTAGAGATCCCAACTCTATCTGCAGAAACATACTCAATGCATATATATGGACAGTGCCGACTTGCACTTAACGCACAACAACATATATTGATTGTTCGAGATAGATTTCAGAATATCAGTTAATGGAAAGATGAAAATGGTGAACATGGAAATGGTGCGAAGAAATAAATATTAACTTTGAACTACTTCACATTTACCGAGTATACGTCCAAGCTCTAGCTTTTTTGTATGACTGTCACTATTGAAATGTTATTTCTTTTCTTGAGTCTAAAGCAATACGAAATTTCTGTGTGATATTTTTTTTGTTTCGAACTTTTAATTCACTTATTGAATCAAATGATGGATTGTTTTATAGTCAGTATAGTCCATTACAGAACATGGACAACATCATGCAGTTCTATCATCTGAAAACATCAACCGTAACACAAGCTTAGCAGACCCGTAATATTCCATTTAATAATGTATGAACACATGTATATACGTGTATATTTGTTCTAAAACGATTACTTCACAAACACAATTTTCCTTAAGCTGATTGGCTTTTTGGGTCTGTTTCATGTTTACAGGTTGTATACATGTCTTATAGTAAACGGTAAAATTGGGTGATATGAAGTATTCCATATTCTTCGTCCTTATAATTATTTGTATTTACATTCAAAACAGTAAATGCTATCGCAACAGACATAGTTATGATGGATCTAAGTTGTCTAAGTAGTGTTAAGTCTTCAGCATTACCTAAGTGTTTATGGGTAGTTTCTTCTTAGCTTAAACATCAATAATCAGACGGAATAACTCTCTGAAAGGCTCTCAACAAAAGTTAAGAAATCGTTTTGGCCAAAAACATCATGAAGTGATTTAAGGACTCATTCACTATATTGATGATTCCTGTTTTCTCGGGAATAAACACATTATCAAACTGAGATATGCGCTGTAAGTTTATAGTGTATTTTAAGAAGTCAGTATTGTTTTTCTTGCCATTAAGTTTGACTTAGAAAACCGTTTTTTTCCCATTTAAACCACTGGCATGTTGCATTGTACATATTATCACAGTACCCCTCTCTGTCTCTGCCTCTCTGTCTCTCTCTCTTTCTGTCTCTCTCTCTGAAAAAGATTCATATCAATGCTATTGAATTTCATATTTTATCATTTTGAATAACTTCCTACCATTATTAAATTCTGTTTCTAATGCTTATCAATCAGGATGTAAATGAAATATGAAAAACGCATTATGCGTTAATTTGTTATACGGTCGATTTGATTGTCAAATTTTGTACCTTTTTGCGTATTATATCCCTTTTGAATTGACTTAATATGGTTCGATTCCAATGTATGGTGTGAAAATCAAACGATGAGCTTATAATAAATGCTAATCATCCAAGAGCAATTTACCCAGCAGTGGTTTTGACCTTGGGCTATTTAGCCGGTACTTGAGCGACACTTTTTCGTTTATTCATTATCTGTCACTGATACTGGAATTATCGTGCGAGGTGTTGCGGCATCCTCTGGACATAGGTACTGCCAAAACTACAGATTTATATATTCCAAATGTGATTTAACAACGCTTAAAATGTTGATTAAGCATTAACATCGCATATTAGGCAACATTTCCGCCATAAAATTCATAGTTTTAAAATTATTTGTGTTGGATATGGTGAAAGTGTACCGATGGACTGAATCCGTAGATGCTAAACCAGTACATATGTTCATGCTTTGTCGTTAAATCCATTGAATACAACGTTATTATTATGAACACTAGTCTTTATCGAAAGAGGCGCTTCATTAACAAACAAGTTTTAATTGGGCATTGCTACTGACTTCGAAGCTCGCGGCAAATAACATAAACAATGGGTGACAAGAGGGAGGAGAGTAGATTACAGCAGGTGAGGTGACGGCACTTCACCCTTTTACAACATTTTTATTCTATGATACCTAAACTAGGACAATAAAGCGTCCGACAGCCTTTGCTATACAAGCGATTAAACATATCAACTTAAACATATTTTGCAATTATATTTGATTAGTCCTGTCAGCTAATATTGACAAGGATTATTGTTATCTATGAAACAAAAGTCGCAGAAAAATGTGATTTGTTTGTTCGCGGAAATGAAATTGAGGGGAATGGCACTTGAAAACGCATGTCTAAAGTGACTGAGAAGCGCAGGCAAATAATTTGTTGATTTGCCTTCAACTCCCAACCACCCAAGGGTTACCAATAATAAGAGGATGATCAGAGACAATTATTATTTTCTGGGAATCTTATCGCCCCTTTAGATCCTGTCTTGTTTGATTTGCACACGTGATAATGGTTTAAATAGAGTTATATATGTTTTTGCTATTTTTTTGTTCTATGAATTTACCTTGGTAAAACTTTTTATTTAAGTTGTATTATGTTAAATTGCAATACTGTTGTCAGGAAGGTAAGCAGTAGTGTTTGTGTCATTCATTTGGTTTGACAGATTTTCTCAAATTCTTTTCACATACTAGACAATCAACAATATACATGTTCAATAATATAACCAGGATAGGTAATGGAAGTAAGTTTAAGAAAGCAACACAAAAAGGAAGTAGTTTAGGGTTTCATGTAACAAAAACAGACAAAAAACGGCAATAACTCCTTTTTAACGATATTGTTTTTTGTGTAGATTTTACTCATTTTCTGATCAACGTGATCTATACAAATAATTGAAATTATTATCTTTACACCTATAAAGACATTTAATTGTTGTTTTTTTGTTGTCATCGATACATTCGTTTGCTTGTAAACTGGGCGTATACTATACTTTCTGAAACAATTTAGGTTCCCGTTCAACATAACTTACATTATATATATGGGTATCGCGATTTTTTAGTAAAATCAAGATAAGTAGGAATGTTAAAAAAAATTTTTTTAAATTTATAACGCCCAATACCTCGAATTGATGCAGCATTTTTGCTTCTATTCACTCCCTTTTTCATTTATGTCATCAGCGTTTTCTTCCGTATTGTAACAACTAAAATGACACAACGGGAATTCCGACCCAGCGGAAGTAAATCAGGATAATATGAATAATGTAATTAAGATATCATAACGATTTATGAAGCATTTTGCTGTTTTCTTTAAAAACAATCATTTACGCTCAATGTTATCAAAACTGTCAGCAAAACGATTCCTATAAACGTTTTTCAATACATGAATGGGCCAGCATGGTGGTCTTTAAGTATCACCATTACCGGGAATATATTGAGATAGATTCTAAAGTAAAGGGTCTTGTTTGCACTCGATCCAATAGAAACACGCATATTGGAATTGCTTTACTAAATATATGTATGAAATTAGGCAGACATTGTACACTGTTTTGTAAGCTTTTTTTTATATTGCAAATTACTGATCCTGTCGATATTAAATATAGATTATAGTTCATGTGGATTTATAAAGAAATGCAGAAATGTATGATCAACGAATGAAAAATAGGAAAACCATTTCAAAAGTTATACTAGGCTTACTTTACATTTGATCAGTAAGGTATATTGCTGTGTAATGTTACTGTTGATATAGTTTACATGGGCACAGTTGGGGAATAACACCTTTATAGTTCATCATAATAAGTGTATCTCAGTTAAGTAACTTTCCATGGTATGCTTTTATGGTTTATCCTCCCTCACCTTACTCAACCCTAAGTTATATCACTTTGCCTTCAAACAGTATCATCGCACGCCTTAGTCAACCCTATGGTATAACCATATGCCTTAATACAGTACCATCTCTCGCCTAAGTCAACCCTCAGATATGACGTTATGCTCTTATACCGTATTTTATCTCGCCATAAACACTTTGCCTTCTTATAGAATCAGCTCCCGCCTTAGTCAGCCCTAGGGTATAACACTATGCCTTCATACAGTAGTATGTAGCATAAGTCAGACCTACGGTCAATTCCAAAGTTTAACACTATAGTGTATAATGAGAGATATCCTGACTTGACCATAGCACATTTGTTCAATCAAGGCAGTTTCCTTTATCAGCATTGACTTGTGATGAAAACGACTGTATCTAGACAATCGGATTTGTTATTGAGCGAACAACTCCATTTTAGATAAGCAACTATTTCAATCAACGAATTAGAGTAGAAAACGGAAATTTGAGAAATGCTTATTATACAAGAAACGTGTGTAATTTTGTTTTTGTTTATTTTCAAGAATGTGCTTTTTCTATTGGAATAATTAATTGCTTTTTGCTTTCCGTCTGAAAGACATTCACAGCAATTTTATGCGAAACTTTATCTTTTTGTTTGTTTGTTTTATTGTGTTTTTATTTTGCAAATAAAAAAAACATCGTAACGGACGCAGAACTATCTAAGACGACTCAAAACCATTTTCTCTCAGGAATGATTGACACATTAACAGTGGAATAAAACTGCAGGGCTGATAATCTCTCGCCATTTTACGGCTCAATGGTACGCCAACATTCTCCCCTACAACAGGGAATACATCATAAGCGAAAAGCATTAATATCTCGGGGCAGGTATTCATCATAAGTCCATTCATCATACGAAAGTACTGAAAATATATTAAGGTGGTCTTAGAAAAAGACTTTTGTAATTAACATAGAGTTCAAAAGTTTGCTTCTTATTTGAGTTCATATCATAAATATTTTTATTCTGTTGAAACACGGCTACAAATCTTTATGGATTGTAACTATTGCACCAAGCATTGAATTAACTTCCCCGCCGACCTAGTTGCAAGTAACGAAAGCCTTACCGTGTAAAAGAGCTGACCCTTCAACCAACGTACAGAAGCACCGTGACATAAAACTTAAAATTCAACTAAAATCAAACATAATATGAATTGCTTAATTTCTTTTGTTTGTCAGTATGGAGCATTTTGATGCATTATCATGTGAAAGTGATTTGAACTTAATGAACAAAACAAAAATACACGTAAATCATATTCCTTTTTGGTTTAAATTATTTGAGTCAAATATTTTAAACACGATAATGCGTATAAATAAAAAAACATCAACATATATTGTGCGCGTTTTACTATCTTGTATAAAAAATGCATATATAAGTAATTACTTTGAAAGAATCTTTCAAAAAGACCGAGCAGTTTATAAAACAATTTTAATACCGTTTAGGTAATAACGACTTATTTCCAATATTGATGTTTTTAAATTGTGTGTATATATTTCATTGAACCGTATCAAAATATATGTAGTCATCTTAAAGTCTATGTGAAGAGCAATGCTATTCATATGATCACCAACTGCTGAAAAGAATACCCCAGTTTAAATCCTGTTTATCTTTCTTTTTTCATCATTGATGTTTTTTTTTATATTTTTAGTTTATGAAACTTAGCTTATATCTGTACTTCTCACCCTTAAATGTGTTTAAATTCTTGAAAGTTTTACATTTGAATACAGCATTTGGAGTTTTAAACAGTAAAGGCCCATTTAATCAATGCATTAATGTTTGTTAGAAGTGATTGTGTTTGAACTTTACGCTTCATTTAGATTCTCTACTATTATCTCAACATAACACAGTTTTGACAGCCTTCACCTTTGGCATCGATACGTTATCATCGGAGCCCATTCAATACACCTTTGGCATCGATACGTTATCATCGGAGCCCATTCAATACACCTTTGGCATCGATACGTTATCATCGGAGCCCATTCAATACACCTTTGGCATCGATACGTTATCATCGGAGCCCATTCAATACACCTTTGGCATCGATACGTTATCATCGGAGCCCATTCAATACACCTTTGGCATCGATACGTTATCATCGGAGCCCATTCAATACACCTTTGGCATCGATACGTTATCATCGGAGCCCATTCAATACACCTTTGGCATCGATACGTTATCATCGGAGCCTATTCAATACACCTTTGGCATCGATACGTTATCATCGGAGCCCATTCAATACACCTTTGGCATCGATACGTTATCATCGGAGCCCATTCAATACACCTTTGGCATCGATACGTTATCATCGGAGCCCATTCAATACACCTTTGGCATCGATACGTTATCATCGGAGCCCATTCAATACACTTTGGTATAACGATTTGAAATAAATATAACAGATACGAAGACGAAGTCGATTTATTTACAAAAGCGATCTCTATAAAAACAAGAATAAACATTATCGTACCCTGGCGTTTGACGCGAAAATTGAGTCGTATTGATTTCAGTCTTGTGTATTAACTGTTATGTATATGTATGTTTCAGTCGTATCGATTCAAGTATTGAAGTTGGTAACCCTTTTATATATGCGAATGGTAGATTCTTGATCCTTAATGGACGATGGAATGATGACCCCTTCGAAAATATTATGTAAAGTGCGAAAAATTGTATGATTATTAAAAATGCGTTTGTTAAAAAGATGTGTGATGATTAAATTTAATATCGAATGCAAAATGTCTAAAAGAGTAAAACGTTCCCACGGTAAGTAATTGAAAAACAAGCCATTTGCTACGATTGATGAAATGTCTTATGCGTAAAGAAATGTTATGGCATGTGTTTATCAAAAAGAAAAACGTTAATAATCAAAACAACAAATATATTGATGATTTGATTCAAAGTTCAGTATTTGCGTTAACAAAAGCTGATGGCAGTGATCATCTCGAAGTCTATTTCCACTAAATTATATAGGAATAATATAAAGGTACTCATCTTTTAAAAATAGAAGTCAGGTTATCGTTATGAAAAATAACAATGACATTATCTATCAAGATCACCATTATATACTGCGAAGAAATGTCAGAAATATGCTTTATTGTCTGCTAGATACTCGAAGGTGTTTAATGACCCCATTATCTATTTAACAGACATTAAATTAGCTTATCTGGCAAATAAAGATATAATCCAAATAACATCAACACAGGAAATGAACATCATTTGATAAGCACAAATGCCCAGTTCGTTCGAAAGCTCATGGAGGTTTATTGCACGATATTGTTCTGCATCTTCCGAATCCCTAATGTAAAAAATAATCATGTGCATGTAAATATAAGTACATATATTTACAGAGGGAGATGAGAAAAAAGCCCACACTTGCATTGCTGCCGGGTGTAGCGTTTCATAAGCTTGTGCATGTTTAAATCAAATACATCTGATCAATGGTATATTGTTCGATGATTGTAATAGTAATTGTTATGTGTTATAAACGATGGATATAGTGTTTTGACTTCCATATTCTTTAACAGAAATGTTTTTCATACTTTAATGTTGAAATCTGCGATGTCTCTGACCAATTCCCAATGTTTGCGCGCAGCTTAAATTTGTTAATTTTTCACAAAGTAATAAGTGTCTCAAAATGATGCGCAAACTAAACTGAACTGCGATCGCTATGTTTGTCGAAATATTAAGTCTAAGAATTTTATACGCACATTTCGAAATAATTTCAAATTCTTGAAAGATACAGTTATGTATACAATAGAGAAGAATATTAACAATGCTGCCGATCAAACTGTAAACTTATATGCATGTCCGCTAAAAATATACGCAGTGGAACTGGGATAATGTCAGGTATTATAGAGTTATTTTATTAAATAACGCAAGGTTAGTATTTTCTCTGAAATAATAAATGACCGTATAAACGCATTGGAGGATGCTCATGATATGATTATGGTATAATTGAAGAGTTTTCAAAATAGATATATTGCGAAAACAAGTGTATGTTGCCAATAACTGTTATTAGAAACTTTGGTCATGGTAACATCGGACAAATAAATTTCTCTCATATATATCAGTTTTCCTCTCTGAACATTCCCAATCCAAACATACCAATATGTCCAAATTGACTTTTCTTGTTTGCTTAGAACATGGACACAATGAGCCAATGTTCTCTTCTGTTGGGAAAGCTAAACGGAAACTTGGCCAAACATAAACTTTGCTGTTTGGAAGTTGCTGGTTTTCACTTACATCGATATCAGAAAAATATGCTTATTTCAGAGATTGCCTGATACTTTTTGAGGCTAGGAGTGTAACAACATTTAATACATCATCTGATATCAATCAATATTAGACACGGAACGAAAAAATCGGGTAAAACAAGTTTTCGAATGCTTACCTTCACGAGGGCTTTTGCTTAAGAAGATACATACATATTGATAAAGTTAAGAAGATCTGTATTAAGAAAAAAGTAACGTCTATCTGTTTTTTGCATTCACTCCAACAGGTCTGGTATATAAACACATTTTTGGAAGTTGTGATACCGTAACTTGTTACAGTTACTGCAACCAATTCCTAAGGTTTAACACTATACTTGTATGTATTTTTTTCAATTACGAATTGAATGGGTGTACTTGTCATACCATGTTGGTAACCTTACCGTGTAATAGGTAACGTGCGTATATTGGAATAGCGTTGTTATGTATCCCCATGTTGTTTATTGCACGGTATTACTAAGTACCGTATTGAAATAACCATATCATATGTTATTAACGATGTTCTTCTATTTTGACTTTCATACAATTAAGTGTGCTTCTTCCTGTTATTAACACATAGCAAACAGCAACTGGCAAGATAATCATTTAAGTAAAATTTTGTAAATCTAAACCTTTATAGCATTATCACGTATATTATGTGGACAGAAATAGTTTGTGAAGATTTTATAGAATTATAATTCTAGAGAAAAACATGTCCTTGAGTTTAGAAAGAGTATTACCGAGTCATAACTCAAGTTCATCTTATAATAATATTTGTGTTATCATATACTGTAAAAGGATTATTAAATGCAAAACTATGTTGTTTCAAGCTAAGTAAACTTTTAAGTTCATGAGCACTGCGTTGATATAATATTTCATGCTCTGTTCTGGAAAGTCATACTTAGTAATTGAACATCGCGAAAGCCTTTCCTAGTTTCAATCGCTGACTGTGTTTAACTCGTTTGCATTGGATCACTTTCTTACTGTTGCTAGATCATTGACAGATTTTCATTCTTTGGCTGTGTTTCACTCGTTTACGGCGTTTAAGTCGTTGACAATGTTCCACTAGTTGACACTAGTGAACGATTCGTTTACAGTTGATTCGTTGACAGTGTAATAATTGATTTTAGGTATATGCATTTGTGTAAGTTTTGACTTTATAAACTGTTAGTTTTAGGAATAAATATGTTTGCAGCATGGACAATAATGCCGACATTATTTAAAACAGTGCTAAGAAAAATGTGAATTATATTATTTTGATTGTTACCAGTAGTATTAAAAAATGTTTAAGATTGTCGAATTATGACATATTGGGTTTAATATTGTCAGTCTACTCTTTAAAAACTGGTAATGAAACTAGCTTATTACTGCCTGGATGTGATGTTGCTTGTGATTTTCCTACTTCCGAAACATAAATATAAGTCGCAATATACGTGGATAAATCACATAACTGGTTGTTACCTAACTGCATATCGGCTGTATAAATTGAATTTCGGGTGTTCGACATTCATTCGTCGTTCTTGTCACGCAAGCTTAGACTGCCTAATGTCTCAATTTCAGAGAGAATTCCATTATGAGAAGTCAATAAGTTTTCATTATTTTGATGATAGCATTTTGATGGAAAGCATTCTTCTTAAAGCATCTGTGATGCACATTCTTAAAACTGACAAATCAATAAATGGTGATTGTTTTACTGTAGATCTAAATGTGTGGTAGATGTTTTCATGATTTAGTACCATTAGAACGAAAGTCCTTTGACGGAAAAGGAAAGTTGTGTCAAACAAACATTTACTGAGATGTACACTTTCAAAACAGTTCATTAAGACGTTGAGCATGGTATTTCTTGCAGTTTTAATGCTCCGTCTTACAAACTAATACCAATTTAATTAAATTCAGTTTACCCGTCTTTGTTACAAAAATATGTTGGTATTGTATTTAAAAGGCGACAACAGAGATGATGGCTGCCCAATTCATTTTAGTTCAATCGATTAAAGAGCCACCAATCTCACACCAAGGTTTTACATTTTACTGACTGTTCCAAGGCGATACCTAACAATCCTTGATAAACATACCTATTTTTTTTATATAAAGTATGTATGCACTGTGCTGTTTGTGGAGTTTTGTGCTGTTCTTTCATATTTTTTGTTTGTGATTTTTTTGTTTTTATGTTATACGTCTTTGGTGTTTTCCAAGTACCATTAAACCGGGTTTATGTTTAAACTTTTTGCTACTGAGCTTGTTTCTGTAGTTTTTCGCATAAATATTAAACATGATTCATTGAAAGCAATGTAATTATTAGAATCTGTTATGGAGTTGGTGTCAACTTGGACAGTTACATTTGTGACTACTGGGTTTTCCCAGTTAAACTTTAGTATTGCAATTACACGACCAAAGAGCAAATCAACGCATATATTTACTTCAAATATTTTAGTACAAGATACATAGAAATGAATGCAGCCAGTCGAAGCAACATTTTTGAAACTTTTCAAGTCAACAAAATTTTAAGGAACAGGCCGCCTAACTCAAAGTATATTACTATTATCTAATTGAATCTGATAGTTATTGGATAATTGTAAGGAACGGAATGAAACAGGAGAAAAAAACAAATACGTTTCTAGTATGAGTTCGCAAACGCCGTGATGTCATGAATTCTAAAAATGTAAGGATCAATCACAAACAACACTACATACGACTTGAGGGTAACGTGCATGTTACCAGTTCCTGTTAAACACAATGATTTCAGGAAAATATAGAAATCATATCACCAAGAAACGCTACTTTTTGTATGTATTTAAATGGGTGTATCTAAGCCTTGAAATTGTAACCTTTTAAAATCCTGATGGCAGTTTATCAAAACCTCAAATGTCGGTGTAAGCAATATGACCAGATAATGAATAACTGTACTGTGGACGACACATGAAGCATGCTGTATCACATGAAATTTCTTTGAAGTAATGAAGACTTTCAATATGTAGTAAAGATAAGACCTTGCTTGCTAGATTTTCCTCGGAATCAAATAGAATGACGGCAGTACACCTTTTTTTAATTTGATTAGTTAATCATTTGAAAGCACCTGGAAACATCTTGATTTATTTCCTTGAGGCTATACCACGTCGAAAACACTGCAATCTTTAAATGACAAAATATTGTTAGATAGACTGTGTGAATTTAGATATTAATATTGTGCTCGAAAGAAAAACATGACAGTGGTATATATAAATTCAGCCGAATGAAATGGATAAAATTTTGATATAAAAATTATTATCCCAAGATAACGTAGCTATGTTATTTAAGATTAAAAGTTTTCTACGTTGTTCCTTGTAAAACAATGACTTGGTAAGATTAAAATTTAAAAGAAATATTCGTGTAAAACGTGACAAAATCGCTTGCAACAACGATGAAACACCTTTAAATGTTTATATTAGACTTTAAATGTTAATATAGATCTTAAGGTATGAAAGTAAATGTTCGAATTTTCAGCCAATCTATTGGATATTTAAATATTTAAGGTAATTGAATAAACTTACTCCATTTGAAGGAACGTGAAAAACTAGTTGTAGCAAAATACAATAGTCCATTTAAAAAGTAGTTTAAACCTCATTGGCATTAGAAAAAAAAACGTTGATGTCATCCGTTTGTTTACGAATGTCTGGACAATATAAGTCATGCGTATTTTCCCGATCGAAAGGTTGATTTAAACGCAAGTAAAATAATGGTTACAATGAAATAGACGTATAACAATAATTAACATCTTACACGTTGGTTTTATTTCTCTACAAAATTTGTCTTTCAACCTTTTTAAAACAAATATTACAACAATCTAAATTTAGTTCTGCAATATTAAAGCAGCACTATAGCGCAACATACAACCAACGAACTAGAAAAAGTTGTCCAACGTTTGGAATTCAATAGTAAATTATTTAAAAACTGTTGTTATTTGGTATAAGGTTTACTTAAAATATCAGCATATGCTTACAATCTGACTTTTGCCATTTCCCTGTTTTGTTATATTTCTCGGAATAAAGACAACATGGTATTTGTTCTTTTAAATAATAAATCATAACGGAAACAAATCAATAGCAATTCGTGACATTTAGTATATACATTCGACAGTGAAATAGAAACTCGCAAAAGCAAAAAGCTTTTACAAAGAGTTGAACGAAAGTAATTTGAAATAAGACATGTGACTATTTGAATACTTTTTAGTCACTGCAGTAGTTCAAATGTGATATAATCATTTATTCATTACATTGCGCTGCTTTCTTTAAAAAAAAAATCCTCAATTAAATAAAAAGTGTCAGCATAGTTTATTTTTAAATTTCCTTGAAATAGTTTTCTTTCCACTGTGTCGCGAAATTGATGGTGAAAACCGGCTGGCGGGGTGGTAGCTTAACTTCTCCTGTGCCGATGGATGCGAGTGAATAGTCAAACTCGTATCTTTTATCATGTATTGATTGTCTTGGTTACATAAATTGTCAGGATTGTAATCAAAATCGATAGCGACTACACAATTCATCCATGTTATATATCAAAGACACAGACGTTTATAAAAGTTCGGAAACGTAAGAAAATAAATTCTTTATGTTTGAAATTGTGTTGTTGATTTGCTGTATTGTTGATAATCATTTAGGAATGCAAGAAAGCTGTAATGTTAGTATTGTAAGGACTTCCACAGCTTTCTTTTTTTATTTTGACTAATTAAAGCAACACTCTCACAGATTGAACGTTTTGACTTTTTTTTTGTCTTGAAACGAGTCATTTTTTGCAAAAATCCATGGACACGAGTTATATACGACTGCTGACAAAAATTAAATCACAGATTTTTATATTGCAGTTAAACATGCCATTAAACATTAATTTTCGAACGGAAATATGCAAATCTGCGGTCTGATCTCTTGTCAGCAATCTTTTATCATTGGTTTGCAGATATTTACGCAAAAAATTTGGTCTTTCCAGGACAAAAAGTAAAAAGGTTGTAAAAACGGTAAATATGTGGGAGTGCAGCTTTAAGACAAATTTAACTAGCATCTGTCATTGGATCAGATATTGGTATTTCTATCAGCTCGAAATATACCTATTCCAATGGGGGACTTTAGTCGGTTATCTGCCCTTGTCAAACAGGTGCTCGTTTGGTGGCGCTGTTGTCGAATAGGTCCCTAGTTTACTTCCGTATTACAGATCGATAACAGTGGTGATAAAATTCCGATAAAATTTGTAAATATTCAATTGATATCGCAACATGGCATTAGGCCAGCTTTAAACGGAGCTGAGGCGACGCAATGCAAAGTTGACTGGACGGAAGAAGGAATTAATCGAAAGGTAAACTTGTCAAAATGTAGCCCGAGGACAACTAGTTGTTAAATCGATATCTTGATAATTTAAGTTGTTTAACAAATGATTTTATCATTTTAGTAATGTTAATTAAGCTTTGAAATGTGAACACTTTTGTTTTTTTATTGCAATGACTTTTAGCTGATTATATGCTCGTGTTTACATGTATTTTACGACAAAATACAGTGGGTGGGGAAATTTTTAACACAATATATGGTATCACAAGTTAATTTCGTATCTTTCCAGACTGGAGGCATATGACAGGAACCAGAATTTCAACAGGGAAGAAGATCTTCTACCAGAATTCAACATGAGCCTGCCCAAGACTAGTGGATACAGAGATGCAAATTCAGATGCTAAAATGGCACCAATTACAATGGAGAAGGCCATCGAATACATGGACCAGTACCGGGTGGAGTTTGATGCGAAGGTAAAAGACCTGTACGACGACAAGTTTCTTCTATACATGCGACTGTTTTCGGCACCATCTCTGGACTTTGTTCGTGGGGCATGTAAAGCAGAAATGAGGAAGAAGGTTAATTATGTTGTAGACATTTCTTTACACAAGAATGGATATATTCATGAAGCACAGTGTGAATGTGGTGCAGGAGAAGGCCCATTTGGACATTGCAAACATATTAGAACTATGATATATGCATGTTGTAAATTTGTTAAAGATGGAGAATTTGAAGTTGAGACAACATGCACAGAAAAATTGCAGTCATTTCACAAAGCAAAAAAACATACTGGTTCCCCCCTTAAGGCTCGAGATTTAAACTTGGGCGGTGCAGATATTTGTGACATTAAAGATTTTGACCCTCGGCCACAAAAATTCCGTAAAGTTGATGGATATCAAGACTATTTTCACAATATTTGTATGAATTTTAGGGGTATATCAAAGACACCAATTTTTCAGACATTCAGCCCAGCCAATATTCGTGCAATTTCCAATGACCATGATTATTTTGAAGTATCTCATGAAGACAATTTCCTGGAACAATGTAAAATAACCAAACTAAGTGACAAGGACAGGGATGACATTGAAATGTATACTAGGGGACAAAACAAGAACGACCGATGGTTTGAAGAACGAGAGAAAAGAATTCAGTCATCTAATTTTCACCGCGTGTGTTCCGCAACAGAAAGAACCGACTTACATGACTTGGCAAAGTCCTTTGTTCGGGGAAAAGGATTAAAACCTACAGAAGCAATGCGCCATAGAATTCAGTATGAAAAGGACGCCATCCATCAATATGAAAGCAAAAATAATGTCAAAGTAAAACCATGTGGGATATTTGTATCAAAAAACCTTCCGTTTTTAGGTGCATCACCCGATGGCATTGTAGATGAAAACCTACTTATTGAAGTTAAGTGCCCCTTCAGTGCTAAACACAAAAAAATATCACCAGTCACTGTGCTATACTTGAAAGAGACAAATGAAAATCTGACTTTGAGTACTAAGCATCCATATTATTTTCAAATTCAGGGTCAGCTGTTCTGTGCAGAAAGACAATTTTGTGACTTGGTAATATACACCTTGAGTGATATTTTGTTCACTAGAATTCATCAGAATGAGAACTTTATTGCACACATGATATGCAAGCTTGACCAGTTCAATACTTCACATTTCAGAGCCGCAATTCTTGAAAAGTACTTTTTTAAAACTAAAAGTGTTTTGAACTGTTTTATAACAACTTAAAACTGCACCCTCACAGATTGACAGTTTTGAAATATATTTATTTCTTTTATCTTAGAATAAGTCTTATAAGATAGTTCACAATAGAATGTATCTTTATCTCATTTATTTGGAATCTGTTAGAATAAATTTCAGTTTTTTAAAGTTTTAGTTTGAGAGTGCAGCTTTAACTCTGACTTTGTTGATTGAAAACTATTTGTGAACAATGTATCATTGTGAAACACTTGTTTCCATTTATTAGCTGTATATATGTATAAGGTCTTAGTGGAATGTAAAATAAAAATGGTTCAATGTTTTATTTGTATTATTTTGTATCTGGTTTATCAAATAGAAAGGACTGGTGTCTTTATACAGTAACACGTGAAAGGTAGCAGATTAGTCGAGTATAAAGATGATAAGAGTATTATGCTTCGACTTGTGTTTGAATGTAAATAAATGTAAATAAATGAAAATCAATGTTACATATAAATCCCAAATTTTATTATCACTAATGTGCAAGTAGTGCACACCTGCCACAGATTGTTTAAATACTTTGACCTCATGTCATATCCAATGATTTTTAAAAAAACTTCGGCTTCAACATAAGAATACATAAGAAGCATAAGCTCTGATGAGCTTTTGAGCGACAAACGGATTCATGTTTGCTTTAATGAATACCATGCACAAGACACACGTGATTAAGAACCATTTATCGTGTGAAAACCAGTACTATTATCAGCGGAGTCGATATTCTCACCTGACGGCCAATCTGATGTCAATTTAAATTTAATTTTAGTACACCTAATACCAGAGACATGTGACTGTGTCTATTTTATAAAACCTTGTTGGCACAAGTAACACATTAAAGAAAACATCAGCATATTTAAATATGTATTTACAAAAAAACACAACAGTAAATGTTAAAGCAGCACTCTTACTCCCAAATAAGATTAATAGACCAAAAAGGTTGAATAAATGTTGAAAACTATGGTTCTTTTGAAGGATCTTTTGATCTTGCTATCACTTATTAATACTTTTTATAAATGCATTATATAATAAGAAGTTAAAGCTTTATCACTCATTTTTTTTGTTATACGTGTGTAAGTTCTGATTTTGAATGAGAGTGTTGCTTTAATATAAAGGTGAACATATTTTTGTAAGTTCAGGCATATGAGGGCACAATGCCATTTCTAAAATTACACAGCATAAAACACACAAAAATTATTTCAGATGAGAGTTTGGTTTTTGTTGCTATCATGGGCTCTGTCAGTATCTTGTTTGTTTTCGCCAGTCCAATAATCCTCTATACATGCACCCGTTTACTTGCAATTTTCCGATCTCTTATCACAGTTTCATTGGACATTCTATTTTCTTTCTTAAAGAATGTTGGAATGTTAATGAATACATCATGCGGCGCAAAAATGTCCTGTACATTAAAACCTTTGTCGGCCATAATACTGTCTTTTTTATCGCACATCTCAGCTAATGAGCTACGCTCCACAATCTGCCTGTCACTTGTTGAGCCTCCGTATGAAGGTGACGTATATGAAACCAAACCCCCTGGTGAATTTCCTATCAGTACTTTGACAGTGTTCCTGTTTTTATATGTTGAAAACGTGGCTTGCTGGGAGGTTGGGTTTTTAGGTTTTTTTAATTGAACATTCTGTTCCATCTACTATAACACGTGTGTTTGGGTAGTTTCTTTTGAAACTGCTTGGAGCAAAGTGCTTAACAAGTTCTTGGCTCGGCCAGATGTTGAGTTCCCTCCACTGTTTCTCCATGAAGAGAACCCATGTAATGAATATGTTTGAAATTACACTTTCAGCAACACTGAACATTCTAGACAGTTCAAAGCTTGTTGTGTGTCGCCTAAGTTTCATTAACACAATTAAAAATTGTTCAGGCACCGTCACACTAATAACAGAGTGATATATATATAGTTCAGATGATATGCTGCTGGTCCAAGTGTACTCAAAACAAACATAAATTTCAAATAATTTTCAAGTCCAGTATAAAAATGAACTGCTGCTGAATCATGTTCAAAGTTATAAATAGAAAATGCTGGTTGTTTTGGTGTCTGAACCACAGCATCTACATATGAAGGTATCCCTTGCACATCAGTTTCAACTTCAGATACAGTTTCAGTGTCCATTGGAATTACTTCATCAACTGCCCCAACATCCAAATCATCTGAAACAATTTCTAACTTCTGAGCAATAAACTCTGGCTGTGGCTCTTCACTGATATTCGAAATGTCGTGGAATAGCTTCCTCTTTCTAGCATCTCGAGAGAGACATCTGTCCTTGCGTGCCCTCTTCTTCTGCAATGTGTCTTGGCTTGTCCAAGAAAACACACTTGGAACGGCGGTTTTTCGGAGAGCCTTTTTCTGTCGTTCGACCCCTGAAATGTAAAAAAGAAATAGAAATATTAAATATCAAAATCATAACCACCATTTATGATTAAAAAAATAGTTATGATTTCTAAGTAAGTCTTGCACAGGTGGGGTTTGGGTGGGGGTTTTGCACAAGTTTATTGTTTTACCCCCCCCCCCCCACCCACATTACAGGAGGATAAAAGGGGAAATGAGAAAACAGGGAGATACATAATCTGACAAAATTCTGGTATGCGGAAAATAACTGAGAGCCATTAAGAACAGATTCGAAAGATATACATACGGACTGCACTGTACATTTACTGATTTAGTTCCTTGACATGTATATTGTATATATGGTCAGTGCGCAAATTAGGGCTGCTATTTTTTATTTGCATTGAAATCTTTTATATTTATAATGAATTAAAACATATACAAACGCATTATTCTCACCAGAATACGTCTCAGAGTGGTAATCATCTCTCGTGAAATGATTCTCACAGATATACGAGTACTTCGTAGGTGACCACATTTCGAACTTCGATTTTCCCCTTTTAATTGCGTGCACCCATGCATCTCGTCGGGCTTTGTCCTTCGGAAACTTATGACGTCCTTTTCGTGAACAAAATGGTACAACACAAGTTGTTTCATGCATGATTAATCACTTTCAATGTATAACTGTCAAACGCTTGGGTAAACAACAATGGCGTGGATGAATTGATAAGATCCGAGGATACCCGATTAAAGGACCTACTCGACAGCAGCGCCACCTATAGTGGGATTTGGGGCAGATAACCCGCTAAAGTCGCTAATTGTCTTTCTAATTTCCCGGCTAATTGACCCCCTGTCTTACGGACAATAAGGCGTTGAAAAGCCTCTCGTAAGTTGATTGATAACGCAGATTAGGTCCATGTATATCAATGACCGATATATAAAGAATGAACGAAATCCCAACAGGAGTTTATAAAAAGACACATCAAGACATGTTCAAGCTGTCATTCATGTCTGATATATTTTATATTCATCTTATTTTGGTGACGTAAGCTTGTAATTTGTATGTTTGAATCTACGTCATGAAAATCCAATTTTCTTTGTCTTGTACTCTTTGTCAAGCGTTACATGATTATCGGACTGTATATTTGGCATAGCTGTATGCGTTCTCCATTGTTAACAGGTCTTGAAGTTATTAAAAATTAATAACAGTTACTTGCCGATTAGTAAAAAAGACGAACACATTTCGACGTAAAAAGTTGAAGTTGAGATACACCAAGCATAAGTTTACAATTACATTATGAATTGTTAGGTTAGCGTGTTTAGCGATATATATATATTTTTATATACATATGTATACATGTTTAATATCGTTTGTAAAATGATAATGTTATTAACAACATAATTAAACATACCAATATCTTAAATTTTTCCTAATTTAAACATAGTGTTTGGCCTGAGGGCTTACGGCGTTGCTTAAAACACCGATTATTCCCTATTTAGGATGAACTTCGATCGGAAAAGAAGGTATTTATATATTGAGAAGCGTCGATTCATGTATGGAATTGTGATAGTATGGTGCGCTTTCATGTGGCCTTGGCCTTTTAATTTTTAATATTCCCCATTGGAAAATTTAAATTAAAAATACCTTTAAATAAACCCAGTTTAGAGACACAATGTAAGGGACTCAAAGGCACGGACCTAGACACACAAAACGTCCACACACCACAAACAGACCACACGCATCTGCGTTGTTTTTTGAACTGATTACTTCAAGCATGATGACAATTATATTCAATGAATACTTAAAAGAAATAAATCTGAAGGACTATAAATGTGTTTTTTAATCAATAACCGTATGCTTTTAGAATAAGTTACAAGCGTTGTTATACGCAAATCCGTTGACCTCATTCTTAAAATGTGCTAATAACCAGAAAGGAACGCGCAGCACTGCCCAGAGCATAATACACACGTAAGAATTACTCCTGATTTATTTATTAAGAAATAATCAGACCACATTTTGACAGAGAAGGCTTAATATGAAGAAGTTATAGCATTACTTGATTGTGATAAAGCTGTTTATAAAAGTACAAATGTATAACTATACAGGGAGCTATTAAAGTAAGTTAACAACTCAAGAAAGTTACCGTCATAGCCTTTTTTAAATGATAGCAAAGATGTGAAGATAATTGACAAATTATTTTGACCTGAACCTAATATGTTATAGAGTCTGCTAAGATAAGTTCCTTTTAATTCCACTGGATTATCTCTTTTCTAATCTTAAATAAGGCTGAAATGCTTGGAACGGACTACAGTTGATACTCATTTAAATTAGCTTTTATTATTGTATTTCCCGTGCTGTCAGAAAACACGTCAAAGACAATATTCGACTGTATCATATATGAGACATATCGAGACGATTTCGGCTTTTCACGATCAATTTGACTTTCAAATTCTGAAATTGCCCCTTTTTTCTGTATTTTAATTCTGTTGATAATAATTGGTTAATGTGTTAGTGCTTTTTTCAAATATCTTTGTGACAAAATAAAACTATTGAACATTGACAACCTTCAAAAATAAAATTAGACAATTACAGTGTATAACGGAGAAATTGCGTATACAAGACACTTGTATGCACGGAACTAATAGATAGTTTCTGACAGTCTTTTTTTGGAGTAGCAGAGAATCTATCCACGTCTGCTGTAATGGCGGTAATGGATTTTCTATGGGACGATTATTTTTTTGTTTATCATGCAAAGCAATAAGATATGTGTGTTTATTTGCAAATTATTCAGGCAAGTTGTTTATAACTTGCCAACTTGTTTCGATACATGTCTGGTATTTCAGTGTTGTTCATGCCTTTTATAAATATTAAAACAGATAAGTTTATTTCTGCAACATAAAAGAATGCACGATATCGCAATATACAACCGCCGAACTAGGAAACGTTGCCCAACGTTCGCATGAAATAGGCAATTATTTAACAATTATTGTAATTTGGTATTAGCTGGTTTACTTAAAACCTCTGTAATTAACGCGTACTATATCTGACTCTTGGCATTTGCCGGTGATTGTTATATTTCCCGGAATAATGAATATCAGATACTTGTTCTTTTAAATACCGTTGTCATAACAACCACACACTAAACAACAATTCGTGACATTCATTGTGATAAGCCATTAAATACGACAGAGAAAGAGAAACGGACGACAAATTTAAACAACTGATTTTATCTACTAACAATTTTACTGAAGCATCTTAAATGAGTTATGTGAATATATATATACTTTTTATTCGTTAGAGTAGTTCTTTTAAGTCCAATGCTCAATAATGAATGCATTTTTGCCCTCACCAATATCCAATCAATTAGAGTGAAACAGTGGGATCCCCGCAAAAGCGCGGAACAACAGGGATATTGCAACGAAGGTCAATTATATCACTATTAATTAAAATATGCGCTGCTTTATTTTGAAAGAATTGTATGAGAACTGTCAGCAGAAAAAGTTTTATTCATTTTTTGGAAATAGTATTATTCAATTTTTCACGGCAAAGTGATGATGAAATCCAGGCTGGCGGGAAGTATGTAAACCTTACCGGTGCCTTTGAGTGTGGATGGATAGCTTAACTTGTTGTTTTTATTGTCGTGTTTTGTTTGTCTTGGTAACCTTGTTTATCATCATTGTATCAATACTCGTGAGTGACTTCAAACATCTTCAACGTAATGTATAAAAGTTTAGAGCTTCCAAAACATCAGGAAAATAATGTCTTTATGTTTTCAATCGTCAATTTTGTTGTTGTTTTGCTGCATTGTGGATCTTCATTTTTTTAATGCCAGAAGGCTTTAACGTAAATGTTGTGAGGAACTTCATTACTTTCTTTAATTAAGTTTGATTGTTATAATACAACATGTGCTAGAATCTACCATTGGAGAACTGTTATTGAGAACTTTTTCTATCAGTTTGCAAATATATCAATTGAAATTGTCCTTCTAATTTTCCAGCTGACAAGCCCCTTGTCTAAGGGAAAATAAAGCTCTTCAAAGACTCGAGTAAATTGATTGAATACCCAGATTAAGTCCATGTATATCAAAAACCGTGAAATACATTTTATCAATCTTATGTTGGAGACGTTAGCTTTAAATTGGTATGTTAATGGTCACCCTACGTCATGTAAATCAAAGTATGTTTCTCTTCTACTCTTTGTTCAGCGTCGCCTTATTGGTCTGTATATTTGTCATAACTGCAAACGTTATTTATTGTGTATTAACATTAATATATTGATGCCTACAGTTACATGGCAAGAAGTAAAAAGATAAACATGTTTCACTGCAAAGTACAGTTAGATGGACATCATCTGACGATATTGTTATATTTACATTTCGGATTTATTACTTCTAATTCCAATTTTTCATAAGCTACCTAATAATCATTGTCACACCAAAACGTCTTGTCAAACTTCGCTGAACTGCTTGCACCATTTCCAACATAAGAATGGGCTAGTATTTGGTCAATTGTTCCTGTTTTTTTTCAATCTAGATTCATTAAAAACAACAACCTTGAATGGATTCACAACTTGAATGATTTTTGGCCGCTTTAACCATTACGGAATTGTTCTCATTGTCTCGCTGTGCCATCATAAGCGACACAATCTCCGCCATTACTAAAGGATTTGTTGATATTTGTATGATGCCATGTGAGTGTTCAACGCAAATCAAAGGTGTTCAGGTGAGATGATAAAATAATACCCTTAAATAGAGGTGCATTGATTGTGGAAGGCTATAACTAAATGTTAAGAGCCCGGATGTGGTCTAGAATGCCCACTTTATTCAAAAGGTCTGTTAAGACCTCAGAGATAAGATCAATTCTGCCTGACTAGAACGTGTCTTTCTTCCGGCCTGTCGCAGCATTGATTCATTCTCGTGAGACGCGTGATTTCTCTCAAATTATCCCAAATTAGCCATAGTGTTTGGCCTTAGAGCTTACTTCGTTTGTTATAACTAAGATTTCTTTATATTTCGGAAAATCATCTCTCGGAATGGAACAAATATATATATATTGAGAATGGTCTCATAATTTATGTCATGTCGGTAGAATGGCCCATGTTATTATTGGTTCGCTTTTATTTGCCCTTTTCTTTTAATTTTGAATATGCCCCCAATTGGAAATCTAAAAAAATAATATAATGAAAATTAGAAGACAAGCCACCAAAGCCCAAGATGCACTGAACGAGATATAAAAAAACGTTCATACACCTAAAACTGACCACATGCATCAATATGTATTTGATAACTGATGTAATAACCGTCTTTAAGCGGACAGTGAAACGGAATGGAACTCTTGTTCATTCGGCAATATGCACGGAACCTCATCCTTGTCCCAAAATTTCAAAAAAAATACAAAATTGGAAATACTAGCCTCATAGGAGCAAAAATCATGTTCACTGCAAATCATCCTTATACATATTTGAGGTAAACCAAATTTTTCATGGTGATTGATTAAATAAATGTTTTATTTCACATCTCTTTAAGTGTAAAATGTCAGCATGACATTGTAACACACATTAGTATCTGCTTTGTTTTTAAACGGATTACTTTAAACATGATGACGGTTTGATTCAATAGCAAAAAAAAACTGAAGCACTATAAATGTTTTGAAATTAATAACCTTACGCTTTTAGAATAAGTGACAAGTGTTGTCAAACGCAAATCCGTTGACCTCATTCCTAAGATGTGATAAAACCCAGAGAGGAACAAGCAACACTGCCCAAGTGTATGATACATTCTCCAAGAATTACTCCGGATATATTTTCCGAATAATAATCAGACCACAATTTGACAGAGAACACTTTATATGAAGTTGTTGTAGCATTAAAGTATTGCGATAAAACTGTTAATTAAAGAAACAAAAATATACAGGGAGCTTTTAACGTTAGTAAACAACCCAAGCAAGTTACCGCCAGAGCCTTTTCTAAATGATAGCAAATATTTATAGATAATTGACCAATTATTTCGCCCTGAACGTTATATATTATAGAGTCTGGTGAAAGTTTTTTTATCGAACCTTATTATCTCTTTTCCATCCTTAAACGATGCAGAAATGCTTGGAGCCAAAAAAAACAGTTGATGTTTATCCAAGTCAGCTTTCATTGTTGTATTTCGCGTGCTGTCAGACAACACTTCATAGGCAATTTTCGACGTTATCATATATGAAACATATTGTGATGATTTCGGCTTTCCACGATAAAAATCCTGACATTGAAAATCTAATTTTCGCTATTATAATCATGTTCATACCCAATGTTTAATGTTTAATCTTTCATTTCAAATATCTTATTGATCAATCATAGAAATCGAAAATGACAAGTACATTGGATAAGGCAGAAATGAAAATGCACTTAACTAACTGGTAGGTTCCGACAAAGGTTATTGAAGTAAAAAGGAATTTATCCACGCTTGTTGAAATGACGGTAATGGAAAATTTATGTTGTGGTAGTTAACCATTTTCACCTGGTTATCTCACAAAGCAGTGTTTTTCGGCCCTGTCCTTGATTTTCTAAATAGGGGTTTTGATTTGACTGCTGGGCTTGTCCTTGCAGTTTTCAAGGTATTTTCGAATGCGTTACGATGATTAAATTAGTCTCATTTCATATGAAGTGCCTACTATAAATAACTCATAAATCTGTCAACACATCACTTGTGAAGCTGAGATAATTATTCAAACTATTATTGCAGATAAACATGAAAGATTTTGGGATCAATCCAAAACAAATGCTTTGATATTTCTCTATTTGAGTATTCAAAGACATGTTTATTCTACAATGCTACGCCATTCGTGAACTAGCTTTTGGGGCTCATTCACGGAATAAAACTGTTGTCATTCCAAACGTAAACAAGAGAGAGTAATGGTGCTGGAGAGAGAAGAATCGAAAGAAGGAGAGAGGGAGGATCAAGAGATAGAGAGAGGGAGGATCAAGGGATAGAGAGAGGGAGAGAGAGAGAGAGAGAGAGAGAGAGAGAGAGAGAGAGAGACGGAGATACATTGAAAAAGATACTGACGTCAAACTTCGTTCGTTTGGACGTCAGCAAAACATGCATATGTATGTATTAACACATTGACACCAATGTATAACGGTATCTATCACGGTTTCAAGATAGCAAGCTACTGTTTCATTGGACATTTGATGAACAAACTTGCTATTTTCTTTTCAAATCATAAGATTTCCAGTTATGTTTGGATATCATCACTGTCAATGCAAAAAGAGTGCTTCGTGATATTGGGAGAAAATGATCACGCCCATCGTTGCGATGTAATGGATAGATGCGTTAAGCAGTGCTCATTCCCGTTTTGTATGATACTCGTATCATGTTAAACTTGGCCCAGTGAACTTCTGTTTCGCTGTCAGTCCGAAATCGGGACCCCAACATTTAGACCTGTAAATACTTTTCCTATTGTTTTGAGACCTGTTGTGATTTTTCTAGGTGCCTGTTGGGCCTTTACATTGCGCTTCTAAACAGTGAATTCGTTTATGTTTTGTCTACTTGGCCTATCCTTATAGATTCCATCGTGTTATTTTAATACTGAAATAACACGGAAAGACAATAGTTATTCAACTGATGAAGATCAGCAATCTCGATTGGATTGATATAGTTTATTGGCAGTTTTGTTATAAGAGCAATTGATCATAGCAACATTAAACAGAAAGAAACGTTTAAAGTATGCGTGTTGTCCGATTCCCATTCTTGAAAAATTCAAGGGCTTTTGGCAAGGAACGGATATTGATGATACATTGAAGCCATTGCAGTTTTGTAAACTCTGATTGTTATTCCATGTTCTCGCTGAACATACATCCTCTAAGATTACGTTATCCTATTGAAATTTCTAATTATCTATATATTGAATTTTTTAAGGAATTGTTTGCACTATCACCCATTATGAATATCATAAATTGTATTCGCTTACGCGAATTTGAGTGATTTAGAGCGACGTATATAAAAATGTGTAGACTCCTGAAAACGATGTTTATACCGTATAATATTTTTAATGTTATACATTTTAAACAGGTAATTTTTCACCACTTCTTTTTACATATATGTTTTTCTTTGAAAAAGATATATACGGCGCATACATTGTTTACGTTCCAAGTTAACACCATTCGCGACTTCAATGACGCCAAAGTCGTTAATGGCTTCAAAGCGCGTATACTAAACTACTTTCAAACGTATGTTACAATATAATATCACTGGACTAAATGTACGTTTTTGGTTTAAACAATTATAATCCTTGAATACTCAGTTATATTTCGCTTCTGTATTAAACAAGTTCGTCAAGGCAGTACTATTTACCGTCGATATTGTGAGGAAATTTATTTATAGAAAGGTCTACTTTAACGTTTCAGTCACAATTGTCTCTGCAGGCCTTATCCTGCAATTGTTACTCTGTATTTGAAATCATCCGAACAAAATGCACTACAATGAATTTGTTTGTAACTAGTTGTATTATAACTATAAGAATCAGTGTAACATGTGCTCACCAAAACTAAATGTTAATTTACTTTACAAGACAATGTGCATGTTGTTCAGTGTTATTACGTCAAACATTCCAATGCAAGTAACGGTTATTAATCATACGTTAAAGCTTTTTCAGTTCATTAAACTTGAATAGTTATTCCAGGTTCTCAACGTTATCGTACAAGATACGACACTCCCATAGAGATTTCCATTGTTTGCATTACGTTTAGTCGACATACCTGCATAGGCTGAACAATCACCACTTCCAGTATCAAGAGGTCTCTTAAAACTATTTATAATTAGAACTTGATTTAACTTGGTGGTATATGATTCCGGAGATATAACAAACGCACGATATTAACTGTCTTTTAAAATCATGTTGGTAGTTAAATGTAGCGTGGCTGGGGGCAATTTGTCTCATGTAATTATCTTTTTTTTTAAATAAAATGTAATTACAGGGAAAAACCTAGTAGTCAACATTCCAAAACGACCATATTTAAGGGCATGATGATGAGTTATGACGGCCACTGAACGAGCGACACACACTGTATAAACAACAAAGACGTAGCACTACATGTTGAGTGTTTTCTTTTTATTATGACTCATATATATACACAGTCGCTCAAAGTCTGGATCTGTTTAAACTACAAATGGAAACGAAGAGGATGGAGTCATTTTAATAGTGATCCTACAGATACTTATAATTAAAGATACAATGCGAACCACAGGGACACTACCAATAGGAGACATATAACGTTGATGTCGATACACGTCGATACAAGTATGTGGATTATTACTTATACTTAATCGTTTACCCCAACATCTATAACAACAATTTTAAAGGGACTCGCTTTTGTGTTGGTACAGTGCACATTTTTGGTTGACAAAATAGTGTGGCAAATTAAAGGCGTCTTATGACTAATATACTGACGGCTGAATCCCTCCAAGCATTGTTTATTTATTCTCAGATATTGACTTTGAAGTCAACAATTTTGAATAACGTTAGTAACGCGATTCACCAAAAGGCTAAATAGATAAGATATCCATCAGTTTGCGTATGAGTCCTTGTGGGTGTGCGGTTTTGTTTTTAGTTTTCTAACTTACCTTGAATCTACCTACACGGGTTCTCGACCAACTAAATCAAGAAAAGTTTTAAAAATATTTTCGGTGATTTTCTTTTGTAATTTCTGTAAAAAAGAGTAAAATGGTTATGCTATAAATGTTTTGATATGCAAAACCAGGAAAATACTGCCAAACATGAGCGAGTCCACTGAAAGTGCATGTAAATATATTTATTCTCGTATGATGATGTGAGTGTCGCATTGTAGGCCCCTTTGGCCTTAATCTTGGGCCTGAAGATAAAGGTTGACGTTAAATGTTTGGATACTGAGCCTTTCCCTGTTATGTTGGTTATGTTATAAATAGAGGATATCCTTGTACTTGAACACTCGGATTTTTAGGATATTCTTGTACGTGAACACTCGGATTTTATACGAAAGCGTTATTTCAAGACCGCCAGTGTACAATGCATAACATTGCAATCTAATTTAAAGTGATAGACACTGACGATCAGTGTTGCAGAATTCTGCATTTATTTAGATAGATCTTTCTGCAAACATGAAATTGCTTCCATTCATCTGGACGATTATTTTTAATCGAATCGTCTTGTGTTTAGATGACGAGAAAATTCACTACCATCATGCATGGGCAAGACTGTTGTCCTTGTACCTTGTTTACACATTAAGTATTCATGCTCCATCTGATCATAAACGTAATGATTGTACGAGAACATCCGGAATACTTGACGAAACTTAATATACATGCAATTACATTTGCAGCACTGATGTTTTCTTTGTCAAAGAATACCTAACAATAAAACAAATAATTTCGTTTAATTTTTCTTGTTCAGAGAACTTAACCTAGTCTTTCGTTTAGTTGAACAAAAACACATCAGTGCATCAAGTACATCAAGTATTGCAGAATCGACTGTTTTAAGGCGTAGTAATATTGAAGATCCTCTTTTTTGCTTTTTCTCTCCGTTTACATACATATTCATTTCAGTATTCCGTCTATTTTAAGGAGATTTACGCCCTTTTTGATGTACAATAAGGCTTTGCTAAGCCTCAATTAATTTGATTGGAAGTTGAGTGTCAAGTCAATGTATATTATATCATCATACTTGAGTTTAAGGAAGATGAATGTCGTTTTCATAGGTAATAAAATAAAGACATATTAAGACATGCTCATGAGGTCATATTTGTAATTTGTATTATTGACCCCCCTTCTCATGTACAATAAAGCTTTGCAAAGTCTCATTTAATTTGATTGAAAACGCAGTGTCAAATCAATGTATATTATATCATTTTACTTAAGTTTAAGGCAGATGAATTCCTTCATTATAGGAAATGAAATAAAAGACATATTAAGACATGCTTAAGAGGTCATATTTGCCTTAAGAATAATATTTGTGACGCTAAAGCCGGATGCTTCTTTATAAGATGATATTCAACCCTGATCATTTCAATCAAGCAGGAAATTGATTGTGTGTTGGACTGACATTTCAGTGACAGCAATATATACCTACTTCATTATTTATCTCTTATTTTATTCATTTGAATGGATGCTCTTTCAGAAACCTATGTCTCTCAGAAATTAAAATGTCCTGGAATTTGAATATTAGCAATATAATTTATAACGAAAGGCATGTTTTGTACGGATGAAACTAAATTTAACCTGACTTTAAATTACAAGCGGCGTGTTATTTGTTTTGAATACAACACACACTATTTACATGAAAAACTAGAGAAACCAGTTCGGATAATAAGCATTTAATGTTTTAGCAGTCTTGATCATTCTCGGATTTCTACTTGTTGTTATATTATATCACATTGTTAAAATTGTCCACCGAGTTCACGGCACATATAAGAACACTGTCGACGTGCACTTCACATAAAACATTAGACATGAACTCGTTGTATTCTTATGTATTGATTGTTCGAGATAGATTCAAGTATGTTAGTTTATTGAAAAAGTAAAATGGTGAACATTGAATTGGTGAGGAGAAAAATATATTCACTTTGTACTTCTTCACATTTACCTCTATATACCTCTATATACTTTTACTTCTAAGATGCAGCTATTACTGTCACTATTAAACTGTATTTCTTTTCTGCAGTCATAAGCAATAAGCAATTTCTGTATGATGTGTTGATGTTCATTTCCTTTAATTCGCTTATGGAATCAAATGATGGATTTTATATAATGGCATATGATTCCGATTCAGGACATGAACATCATATATATAATCTGAAAACATTACACGAAACCCAAGATAAACAGCTCTTGTTAAAATCCGTTTCTTTTAACAATGTATGAACGAATGAGCCCTATATGTTAGAGTTTGATATTTTAAACATCGTATTTTTCAGGTATATTGGATTTGTTATTATCGTTATACGGAGAAGACGTGCTTATTTGTTCTAAAACTATTACCACATTATTTTTCGTTATTCCAACTTAAGTTGATTGGCCCTTTGGGGTCCTCGTTTAAGGTACATGTTGTGTACATTTGTTGTTTTGAACGGGAAAAGTAAGTTTATATGAGATATTCCTTATTACCCGTCTTTATAATTCCATTTTATTTACCAACAAAACAGTCATTTCGATCACCGTAGGCATAGTTACAACCAATAAGGCATGTTCGATTTCAGTTGAGTTTAGTCTTAAGCATTTCCAGTGATGGTGGGTGAGTTTCTTCTCAGTTAGCAAAATTTATGTTCATTGGGAATGACACTCTACGTCATATAAAAGTATCTTACCAAAATTAAAGAAATCATTTTGGCCAAAAGCATCATGAAGTGACTAAATGATTGATGATTTTGGTATTATTTTATTAGGGAAAATACACATTTACATATTGAGATAAGCGTATAGTATATTTTAACAGGTCGTTGTCCTTCTCTTGTTATGTAACTATGACAAAGAAAAACATTTGCTTTGAAACCACCAGCATATTGCCTTAAAACATAGTTATTCTCCCTCCCCCCCCCCCCTCTCTCTCTCTCTCTCTCTCTCTCTCTCTCTCTCTCTCTCTCTCTCTGTCTGTCTCTATCTCTGTCTCTCTGTCTCTCTCTCCATCTATCTCAATTAATTGATTATATATACATATCATATTATTATATGTAATGTGTGATTATACATATAATTATATTAAGGGACTCTTATTGAGTGAAATTTTAAGTTTCGTCCATTATCATGTTTGGATTGACTTTTTTACTGTATACATTATAAATATCACGAGTCACTTCCCTTACCACGCCCGCAACGTTTAATAATAGCGCAAGGTTTGTAAATGTATTAACAACATGATGAACATAAGAATTAAAGTGTAAATATTACGATAGCAGTTTATTGCAAAATTGCAAATATTTGCACAATGATTATTTTCATAACATTTATTTATCTTGGTTTATCAATGTAGTGACCTTTTAAATTATGAGAACAAATTATTTTTTATTTAAAGATATGCCAAGATTAACATTCATCTAAGTTTAATTGCATTTAAATCTTTCTACCATTATTTTGAAAATGTCGTTCTGTTTTTTAATGCTAATATTTTTTCCTGATAACATTCCCTTTAAATTGATTTATGGCTGGGTTTAATTACATTATATTGTGTGCAAATAAAACTTTTCACATCTTGAAAATGCTTATTATCAAAGAACAGTGGACCCAACGGTGGTTTTAAACTTAGGTTATAAGGCGAAACTCGACCGGCCCTATTTCGTTTAGTCAACGAAGTGTCTCGAAATAAACTGAACATTAGTACTGCCAATTATACAGCCTGGTTTACGTATTTAGTAAGCGATTTATAAACGATTTACATGATAATTGAACATTATCATCACATTTAGGCAACACGAGCGCCATAAAATTCGTATTGCTTACAAGAAATATTGCCGGATATGGTGTAAGTGTAACGTCGGACTGAATTACATAATTCTACATTAGTACATCTATGATTTCTTCGTCGTTCTAATCCATTGAATACAGCGTACTATGCACTGTAGCGGCGTTGACAGACGGAAGAACAGTCCTTATCGAAATAGGCGCTTCTCAATCAACATAGCTGTAAAGGAGCATTGCAATAGACTTCGCAGTTCATGGCAATAAAATAAACAATAAATAACAAGTGGGAAGATAGGAGATTACAGCTAGCAAAGTGACGGCACTTGACCTTTTCACCACATCGTCATTGTATGATATCTGATCTAGGACAATAAAGTGTCCGACAGAGTTTGCTATACGGCCGGTTAAGCATATTATCTTAAACAGAATTTGCAATTATACTTCATGAGTCCTGTCAGCTGATGTTGACAGGGTTTATTGTTATCGATGATACAAATTGTATCAAGCGTCGGAGAAATGTGATTTGTTTGTTCGCAGAAATACAACTGAGAGGAACGACACAAGCGTATTAACAATGTCTGAGAAGCGCGTGCATACAATTTTCTTATTTGCCTTCAACGCCCAAACACCCAAAGGTCAGAAATGATTAGAGAAAGACGATCTCGGACCTATATTAATTCCGGAGAGCTAATAATTATCGCGATAAACTATTTTTTTTATTTAGAAAAAACAAGAATAGAAAATAATGTTGGCTTTATAAAATGATCTGATAAATTTATTAGGCCAATACTTCGAATTGAAACAGCACTTTTGCTTCTATTCACTCACATTTTCATTAAGGTCATCAGCGCTTACATTCGTATTGTAACAATTATAATCACACGGCGGGAATTCCGACCCAGCGGAAGTAAATCAGGATATTTGAATAGTGTAATTAAGATATTATATCGATTTATGAAGCATTTAGCTGTTTTCTTTCCTAACAATTATTTACGCTAAATGTTATCAAAACTGTCAGCAAAAAGTTTCTTATAAACGTTTATCAATACATGAATAGGCCGGCATGGTGGTCTTTAAGGATCGCCATTACCGGGTAAACATTGAGATAGATTCTATAGTAAAGGGCCTTGTTTGCATTCGATCCCATAGAAACACGCATATTGTATTTGCTATACAAAATATATGTATGAAAATTAGGCAGACATGGTGACCTGTTTTGTAAGTTCTTTCAAATTGAAAACACTGATTCGTAGATATTGGACAGATATTATATTTCATGTGAATTCATTAAAAAAATGCAGGAATGTTTGATAACTGAACAAAAAATAGGAAAACCATTTCAAGAGTCTGTTGTTATACTAGGCTTACTTTTTACATTCGATCGGTATCCGCGAAGGTCTATTGCTGTGTTATGTTACTGTTTGTTTGGGGATGACACCTTTATTGTGTATCATAATGAGAGTATGGTATAACACTATGCCTTTATAGTTTATAATCCCTCGCCTTACTCAACTTTAGGGTATATCGCTATGCCTTAAAACAGTATCATCGCACGCCTTAGTCAACCCTATGGTATAACACTATACATTAATACAGTACCATATCTCGCCTTTGTCAACCCTTAGATATAACATTATGAACTTAAACAGTATAATATCTCGCCTAGGCAGCCCTGAAGTATAACACTTTGCCATCAGACATTTACATTTACTTCTCTCGCCTTTGTCAAACTTACGGTCAAACACTTCGCCTTTATCAGCTCCAACCTTAGTCAGCCCTAAGGTATTACATTTTGCCTTCATACAGTATAATGTCCAGCCTAAGTCAAACCTACGGTCAATGCGAACATTTCAATTTTAGATAAGCAACTATTCCAATCACTGAAAAAAGTAGAAAACGAAAATTTGAGAATTTTTTATTATACAAGAAAAAGTGTGCAATTTTGTTTATTTTCAAGAATATGCTATCTCTATTGTATTTTTTTTGTTTCCTTTCTGAAAGACATACATTTCGATTTTATGCGAAACTTCATTGTTTGTGATTTCGTTTTGCAAATAAAAACATCGCATCGGACGTAAAACTATCTAAGACGACTCCAAACCATTCTCTCTCAGGAAAGATTGGCTCATTAACAGTGAAATAAAACAGCAGGGCTGATAGGCTTTCGCCATTTAACGGCTCATTGATACGCCAACATTCTCCCCTACAGGAGGGAATATATCATAAGCGAAAAGCATTAAACTCTCGGGGCAGGTATTCATCATAAGTCCATTCATCATACAAAACTATTGAAAATATGTTAAGGTGGGATTAGAGCATGCCTTTTGTAATTAACATAGAATCAAAAAGTTTGCTTCATATTTAAAGTCATATCATCAATATTTTCATTCTTATTGAAACACGGCTATAAATCTTAATGGATTGTAGCAGCAGCATCAAGCCTATCAACTTCCCCGCTCACCTAGTTGTAAGTAATAGAAGCCTTTCGGCGTAAGAGAACTGACCCTTCAACCAACGTAAAAAGCACCGTGACATAAAACATAAAATTAAACTAAAATTAAACATAATTTAAATTGTTTAATTTTTTGTGTGTTTTTGTTTGTCAGTTTGGAGCATATTTAATGCATTATCATGTTAACTGAGTTAAATAAACAAAACAAAAATACATATGTTATGCCTTTTTTGTTTAAAATATTTCAGTCAAATATTTTAAACAACGCAAAATGCGTATTAATAAACAATGCATCAACCTTTAGTGGGCGCCTTTTACTATCTAGTAGTAAAGAATGCAGATAAAAGTTATTACCTTCAATTATGATACCGTTTGGTAATAACGACTTTGGCTTCAATATTGGTGTTTTTGAATTGTGTTTTGATTATATTTTATGTGAAGAGCAGTGCCATCGATATAATCACCAACTGCTGAAAAGAATACCTTGGTTTGAATCCTGTTTATTATTCTTTTTTTCATAATTGACTTCTTTATTATTTTAGTTTATGAAACTAAGTTTATGTCTGAACTCCTCACCATGAAATTTGTTAAAGCTATTGAAATGTTTTACATTTGAAAAATACAGCATTTGAAGTTTTTAACGGCAAAAGCTATTTTAATCAATGCATCAATGTTTGTCAGAAAATATCTTGTTTGAACTTTAGGCTTCATTTAGATTCTCTACTATTATCTCATTATAACATAGTTTTGAGAGCCTTCACCTTTGGCATCGATACGTTATCATCGGAGCCCATTCAATACACCTTGGTATAACGATTTGAAATGATTAAAACAGATTCTAAGATGAAGTCGATTTATTAACTCAAACGATTTCTATTAAAGACATAATAAACATAATCATAATCATAGCCTGGCGTTAGACGCGAGAATTGAGTTGTATCGAATTAAGTCTTGTGTATTTACTATTATGTATATGTAAACTTCAGTTGTATCGATTAAACTATTGAAGTTTTGGTAATCCGATTATATATGCATACAGACAATGTTTGAGTCTTGATCCTTTATAACCGACGGAAAGATCACTTTGAAAATGCTATATTAAAGTGCGTTTGTGAAAAAAATGTTGTTTGATGCTTGAATTTAAAATCGAACGGAAAGGGTCGGAAAGATTATAACGTTCCTCATTTATACAGAAAATATAAATAGCTGAACAAAAAAAGATTGTATTCCGATTGATGGTATACGGATGTTTTGCGCGATTATTGAGTGGATATCTTATGCGGATATTCCTCTGCTAATACAACATTTTTGTCGAATATCGAATTCCCCATGAGAAAGTAGTTCATTTTTAAAGAACCTCACTCATATCTCTATGTTGTCATCAAAAGTTTTTAATTGTGCTCAAAATTAGTTCTTTTTTATTTTTTAAAACCATATAGCAACTGGATTATAGTCATTTGATGATTTACATCAATAGATATGCCCGAAACGATAGCTTGTTCAATTCACAGTTATCAATTTTAGTTTCCCAGTATATGATAAATCACGGAAATGCAATTGCTGCGATAACATGCGATAATCTCTGAATCTGCGACTGATTAATGGGTCTAGCGGTAAGTAATTGAAAAACAAGGCATTTGTTAAGAAATGAAATGTCTTATGCGTAAACAAATATCATGGCATGTGTTTCAAAATCAAAACGTTAATAATCATAACAACACTATATTGATGGTTTGGTTCGAAGTTGAGTATTATCGTAAACAAAAGCAGATGGCTGCAATCATCTCGAAGTCTTTTTCCACCAAATTATATAGGTATAATATAATGGTTCTCATTTTTTTTCACTAATATTAGGAATTCATAGAAATAAGGTTATCGTTATGAAAAATTACAATGACATTATCTATCAAGATCACTATTATATACTGCGAATAAATGTCAGAAATATGTTTTACTGTTTGCTAGATACTCAAACGTATTTAATGACCCCAGTATCCATTTAACAGACATTAAATTAGCTTATCTGGATAATAACGATGCTATCAAAATAACATCGACACAGCAAATGAATATCATTTGATAAGCACAAGTGCCCATTAGTTCGTTCGTAAGCCCATGGAGTTTTATTGCACGTTTTAGGGCTATTGTTTTGCATATTTCAAATCCCTAATGTATAATAATAATCATGTGCATGAAAATATATGTATATATATTTATTTTCCAATGCATGTTTATACATTTCCAATGCTGCCGGGTGTAGGTTACATAAGCTTGTGCATGCTCACAAGAAATGCATATGCTCAATAGTATATTGTTCGATGATAATGGTAATTGTCATATCTAATAAATGAAGGTTAAAGTGTTTTTGACTTCCATTGTTTTAACTGAAGTGTTTTTCATATTTTAATGTCAATTTGCGATGTCTCTGACCACTCACTAATGTTTGCGCGCAGCTTAAATTTGTTAATTATTAACAAAATAATAAGTGCCTCAAAATGATGCGCAAACAAAACTGATATGCGATCGCTATGTTAGTCGAAATATTGAGTCATTTTATACGCACATTTCAAAATAATTTCAAATTCTTGAAAGATACAGTTATGTATAAAACTGTAAACCTAGGTTCGCTGAAAATATCCGCTACGCTTGACCGCAGCTATCACTAAAGTAGCAGCACAATATCGAAAAGCTGCTTTCTCCTTTAAACAGTACCAAAAAACTATTTGGTTATTTTTCACATTCGGATCTATTTAAACTCTTTGAAGGTATTGCTTATCCTGTGTTCGAGGTTTGGCCTTTGTGGCTTGACTACGTGAAATCATAGAAAGGTCACATGTAGTATTCTTTAAATAGTAATAAAATTAATCTATATAGACTGATATATCAAGACAATCCAATGGACACTCATAGGTGTTTTAAGGAGGGATCACTAGTCAAGCTGACATCATAAACCAACGGTGGTAAGCATTTTTCGTTCGGACTCAGAATGTTCATCTTAATTATCAATATAGCTAGTACAACTCAAAGTGATAACCTATTCGGGTTTGTTTTGCTCTACTTTTGTAGAGTTGCTATCATATTTACACATCGCCTTGTCTCACATCAGATAACTGATATGCAAAAAACATTATTGTATACAATCAAATACAGTCCGATAAATATAATGATATACGCTAACCTGAACAAGTTGTGCATATCGTTTTGTTTTGGATACTATGTCTTCAAAAATAACAATATTCGAATATTGACTGTAGGAACTGCAGATCGATAGTTCTTCATTATTGATCAATGTCACACAATCGGGCGGATGCCTTTTAATGTGTTAGAGAACTCCATTAGGAAATGTCAATCATTTCCACAACTTATACGACTTTGGCTGTTATGAAGTTTGTTGTACGGTTAAGTTAAACCATTTGACCTTATAAGCACACCTTTATATTTGTACGTTATGAAAGTATGCTCATTCAATTAAAGTATTGTCACACACCGAAATGCTTTATAGACACCATATATCTACATGCAAGTAGATAATTATTTTAAAAAAGATAGAAAAATAAAACAAATGACTAAAATATATTACATCAACCATAAAAAGCTATTTTATCACTTGAGATCAATACTACGTGTTTGTTTATATTATGTGTGAGTTTTGTAGTTCTGTTTCTAACAACGTCATTGAATTTGCCGTCTGACGACGTGAACTCATTAAACAATGTATGACGTTGACTTCACATCCTTTATATGATTGGTAAATTATCGACTGATGAAGGCATAACGCCGACATGTTTCAATATATAGTCTTTTAAAAACACATAACGTGCTTGTGTGCTTTTTTCTATGTGATCTATTATAATTTGGATAATTTCCGTTCGACAAACGAAAATAAATTTAGACCAATAAATTGTCATTGAGCCTTAATTCAAAAAGACTTTACTGTCTTGAACAGGTTTTCAAAATATATGTTTTGCGAAAACAAGTGTATAATGCGAGTAACTGTTATTAGAAACTATGTTTATGGTAACATCGGACAAATAAATTTCTCTCATATATATAATTTTTTCTCGCTGAACATTCCCAATCCAAACAAAAGAATATGTCCAAATTGACTTTTCTTAATTGCCTGGAACATGGACACAATAAGCCAATGTTTTCTTCTGTTGGGAATGCTGAACGGAAACTTGACCAAACATAAACTTTGCTGTTTAAAAGAGTGGCTGGTTTTCACTTACGTCGATATCAGAAAATTATGCTGATTTCAGAGATTGCCTGAAACTTTTTGAGGCTAGAGGTGTTACAACAGTTGGAACATTTAATACATCATCTGATATCAATCAATATTAGACTCGGAACGAAATAAATCGGGTAAAACAAGTTTTTGAATGCTTACCTTCACGAGGGCTTTTGCTTAAGAAGATACATACATATTGATAAAGTTAAGAAGATCTGTATTAAGAAAAAAGTAATGTCTACATGTTTTCGCATTCACTGCAACAGGTCTGGTATATAAACACATTTTGGAAATTGTTATACCGTAACTTGTTACCGTTACTGCAACCAATTCCTAAGGTTTAACACTATACTTGTATGTATTTTTTCAATTACGAATTGAATGGGTGTACTTGTTGTACCATATTGTCTATACGTGCGTATATTGGAATAGCGTTGTTATGTATCCCCACGCTGTTTATTGCACGGTATTACTAAATACCGTATTGAAATAACCATATCATATGTTATTTACGATGTTCTTCTTTTTTGACTTTCATACAATTAAGTGTGCTTCTTCTTGTTATTAACACATACCAAACAGCAACTGGCAAGATAATCATTTAAGTAAAATTGTGTACATCTAAACCTTTATAGCATTATCACGTAGATTATGTGGATAGAAATATTTTGTGAAGATTTTACAGAATTATAACTCTAAAGAAAAACATGTCCTTGAGTTTAAAAAGAGTATTACCGATTCATAACTCAAGTACATCTTAGAATAATATTTGTGTTTACATATAATGTAAAAGGGTTATTAAATGCAAATCTTATGTAGTTTCAAGCTGATAACTTTTAAGTTCATGAGCAGTGCGTTGATATAATATTTCATGCTCTGGTTCTGGTAATTCATTCTTAGAAATTGAACATCGCGAAAGCCTTTCCTAGTTTCAATCGTTGACTGTGTTTAAATCGTTTGCATTGGATCACTTTCTTACTGTTGCTAGATCATTGACAGATTTTCACTCTTTGGCTGTGTTTCACTCGTTAACGGCGTTTAACTCGTTGACAATGTTCCACTAGTTGACACTAGTTAACGATTCGTTTACAGTGGATTCGTTGACAGTGTAATAATTTATTTTAGGTATATGCATTTGTGTAAGTTATAACTTAAACTGTTAGTTTCAAGACTACTAAATATGTTTGCAGCATGGACAATAATGCTGACATTGTCTAAACAGTGCAAGGAAAAATGTGAATAATATTATTTTGATTGTCTGCTACCAGTAATATTAAAAAAATGTTTACGAGTGTTGAATTATAACATATTTGGTTTAATATTGTCAGTATACTCTTTAAAAACTGGTAATGAAACTATCTTACTACTGCCTGGATGTGGTGTTGCTTGTGATTTTCCTACTTCCGAAACATAAACATAAGTCGCAATATACGTGGATAAATCACATAACTGGTTGTTACCTAACTGCATATCGGCTGTATAAATTACATTTCGGGTGTTCGACATTCATTCGGCGTTCTTGTCACGCAAGCTTAGACTGCCTTATGTCTCAATTTCAGAGAGAATTCCATTATGATAAGTCAATAAGTTTTCATTATTTTAATGATAGCATTTTGAGGGAAAGCATTCTTATTTAAGCATCTGTGAAGCACATTCTTAAAACTGATAAATCAATAAATGGTGATTGTTTTACTGTAGATCTTAATATGTGGTAGATTTTCTCATGATTCAATACCATTAAAACGACAGTCAATTGACGATTACTCCAAACATATACAAAAAGCAAACTTATCCTCATAAGGAAACCAATATAGTTCCTTGCTAATATTTTCAGCCCTCGTATACGACGAGAAAAGGTCATCAAGAAGTAGGGAGAGAACTATAATCACATACATATACTCATTAGGTTTATTAAAGAAATGGCTTTCTTTACAATAACAATAATTTGTTTGTCAAAGAAGAAGGCCAATCCAAACTCATCAATACATCCGAAGGGCATTTTCATGATTATATGTGACTTGATTGGTCAGATCGATTAGCCTATTTTACCTTCTCTTGTTTTTGATTGAAACATAGGTGGGAATATAAAAGGAAAGTTGTGTCAAACATTTACTGAGATGTACACTTTCAAAACAGTTCATTAAGACGTTGAACATGGTATTTCTTGCAGTTTTAATGCTCCGTCTTACAAACTAATACCAATATAATTCAATTCAGTTTACCCGTCTTTGTTGAAAAAACATGTTGGTATTGTATTTAAAAGGCCACAACAGAGTAGATGGCTGCCCAATTCATTTCAGTTCAATCGATTAAAGAGCCATCAACCTCACACCAAGGTTTTACATTTTACTGACCGTTCCAAGGCGGTACCTAACAATCCTTGATAAACAAACCTAGTTTTTTTTATATATAGTATGTATGCACTGTGCTCTTTGTGGAGTTTTGTGCTGTTCTTCCATGTTTCTTGTTTGTGATTTTTTGTTCTTATGTTCTATGTCTTTGGCGTTTGCCTAGTGCCATTAAACAGGGTTTATGTTTAAACTTTTTACTACTGAGATTGTTTCTGTAGTTTTTCGCATAAATATTAAACATGCATCATTGAAATCAATGTAATTATTAGAATCTGTTATGGAGTCGGTGTCATCTTGGACCGTTAAATTTGTGACTACTGGGTTTACCCAGTTAAACTTTAGTATTGCAATTACACGTACAAAGAGCAAATCAACGCATACATTTCCTTCAAATATGTTAGTACAAGATACATGGAAATGAATGCAGCCAGTCGAAGCAACATTTTTGAAACTTTTCAAGTCAACAAAATTTTAAGGAACAGGCCGCCTAACTCAAAGTATATAACTATTATCTAATTGAATCTGATAGTTATTGGATAATTGTAAAGAACGGAATACAAAAGAGAAAAAAACAAATACGTTTCTAGTATGAGTTCGCAAACTCCGTGATGTCATGAATTCTAAAAATGTAAGGATCAATCACAAACACACTACATACGACTGGAGGGTAACGTGCATGTTACCAGTTCCTATTAAACACAATGATTTCAGGAAAAATATAGAAACTATATCTCCAAGAAAAATACTTTTTATATGTATTTTAATGGGTGTATCTAAGCCTGGAAATTGTAACCTTTTAAAATCCTGATGGGAGTTTATCAAAACCTCAAATGTCGGTGTAATCAATATGACCAGATAATGAATAACTGTACTGTGGACGACACATGAAGCATGCTGTATCACATGAAATTTCTTTGAAGTAATGAAGACTTTCAATATGTAGTAAAGATAAGACCTCGCTTGCTAGATTTTCCTCGGAATCAAATAGAATGACGGCAGTACACCTTTTTTAATTTGATTAGTTAATCATTTGAAAGCACCTGGACACATCTTGATTTATTTCCTTGAGGCTATACCACGTCGTAAACACTGCAATCATTAAATGACAAAATATTGTTAGATAGACTGTGTGAATTTAGATAATAATATTGTGCTCGAAAGAAAAACATGACAGTGGTATACATAAATTCAGCCAAATGAAATGGATAGAGTTTTGATACAAAATTTATTATCCCAAGATAACGTAACTATGTTATTTAAGATTAATAGTTTTCTACGTTGTTCCTTGTAAAAAAATAACTTGGTAAGATTAAAATTTTAAAAGAAATATTCGTGTTAAATGTGACAAAATCGCTTGCAACAGCGATGAAACACCTTTAAATGTTTAAATTAGACATTAAATGTTAATATAGATCTTAAGGTATGAAAGTAAATGTTCGAATTTTCAGCCAATCTATTGGATATTTAAATATTTAAGGTAATTGAATAAACTTACTCCATTTGAAGGAACGTGAAAAACTAGTTGTAGCAAAATACAATAGTCCATTTAAAAAGTAGTTTAAACCTCATTGGCATTAGAAAAAAAAAACGTTGATGTCATCCGTTTGTTTACGAATGTCTGGACAATATAAGTCATGCGTATTTTCCCGATCGAAAGGTTGATTTAAACGCAAGTAAAATAATGGTTACAATTAAATAGACGTATAACAATAATTAACATCTTACCCGTTGATTTTATTTCTCTACAAAATTTGTCTTTCAACCTTTTAAAACAAAAAGTACAACAGTCTAAATTTAGTTCTGTAATATTTATGCAGCACTATAGCGCAATATACAACCAACGAAATAGAAAAAGTTGTTTAACGTTTGGAATTCAATAGTAAATTATTTAGCAACTGTTGTTATTTGGTATTAGGTATACTTAAAATATCAGCAATTAATGCTTACAATCTGACTGTTGGCATTTCCCTGTATTGTTATATTTTTCGGAATAAAGACAACATGGTATTTGTTCTTTCAAATAATAAATCATAACGGAAACAAATCAATAGCAATTCGTGACATTTAGTATATAAATTCGACAGTGAAATAGAAACTCGCAAAAGCAAAAAGCTTTTACAAAGAGTTGTACGAAAGTAATTTGAAATAAGAAATGTGACTATTTGAATACTTTTTAGTCACTGCAGTAGTTCAATTGAATCCAATGTGCATGGCGAATGTTATGAACTCAACAATATCGTATCAATTAGAGTGAAACAGTATGATCCCGGCAACAGCGAGAAGCAACAGGGATATTGCAATTAATATGAATGATATAATCATTTATTCATTACATTGCGCTGCTTTCTTTTAAAAAAAATATTAATCCTCAATTAAATAAAAAGTGTCAACATAGTTTATTTTTAAATTTTCTTGAAAATAGTTTTCATTCCATTGTGTCGGGAAATTGATGGTGAAAACAGGCTAGCTGGTTGGTAGCTTAACTTCTCCTGTGCCGATGGATGCGAGTGAATAGTCAAACTCGTATCTTTTATCATGTATTGATTGTCTTGGTTACATAAATTGTCAGGATTGTAATCAAACTCGATAGCGACTACACAATTCATCCATGTTAAATATCAACGACACAGACGTTTATAGAAGTTCAGAAACATAAGAAAATATAAATTCTTTATGTTTGAAATTGTGTTGTTGATTTGCTGTATTGTTGATAATCATTTATGAATGCCAGAAAGTTGTAACGTTAGTATTGTAAGGACTTCCATAGCTTTCTTTTTTGTTTTGACTAATTAAAGTTGCACTCTCACAGATTGGACGTTTTGACAACTTTCGTTTATTTTTTGTCTTGAAACGAGCCATTTTTGGCAAAAATCTATGGAAACCAGTTATATACGACTGCTGACAAAAAATTAAATCACAGATTTTGATATTGCAGGTCAAAAATAAATGTTTTATGCAGTTTTCTTAAACATGCCATTAAACATTAATTTTCGAACGGAAATATGCAAATCTGCGGTCTGATCTTTTGTCAGCAATCTTTTATCATTGGTTTGCAGATATTTACGCAAATAAATTGATCTTTCCAAGACAAAAAAAGTTGTAAAAACGGTAAATCTGTGAGAGTGCAGCTTTAAGACAAATTTAACTAGCATCTGTCATTGGATCACTGTTATTGAGATATTGGTATTTCTATCAGCTTGAAATATATCTATTCCAATTGTCTTTCTAATTCCCCGGCTGATTGACCCCCTGTCTTATGGACAATAAGGCTTTGAAAAGCCTCTCGTAAGTTGATTGATAACGCAGATTAGGTCCATGTATATTAATGACCGAGATATATAAAGAATGAACGAAATCCCAACAGGAGTTAAAAAAACAACAACATCAAGACATGTTCAAGCTGTCATTCATGTCTGAAATATTTTATAGTCATCTTATTTTGGTGACTTTAGCTTGTAATGTGTATGTTAATGTTCAATCTACGTCATGAAAATCCAATTTCCTTTCTCTTCTACTCTTTGTCAAGCGTTACATGAATATTGGTCTGTATTTTTGGAATAGCTGTATACGTTCTCCATTGTTAACAGGCCCAGGAGCTATTAAAATATTGATGACAGTTACTTGCAGAGTAGTAAAAAAGACGAACTTGTTTCAGCGTAAATGTTTGAAGTTGAGAGACACCAAGCATTATTTTACAATTGCATTATGAATTGTTAGGTTAGCGTGGTTAGCGATATATATATATTTTTTATACATAAGTTTACATGATTAATATCGTTTGTTAAATGATAATGTTATTAACAACATAATTAAAAATACTAATATCGACTGTTCAAAAGCTTTGAATAATTTGACAATGGTTTGGTACATAATTCCATGGTAACAACAATAAGTCCGAATATCTCGCCAAATATTTCCATTCTTCTTTGACTCGATTTTTAGAGATATTGCTATATTTCGCAAGAATTATCAAATTCAAACTACAGGAACAGGCCCTGTAGACAATCATTACAAAAGAACCCTGTTTAGAGGCACACACAATGCACTAGAGACACAAACGTGTTGACACCACATCAACAAAATTAAACTCTCTTCTAGCATATTGTAGGAAAGTGCCTATAATAATTTTAAACTTGTTTTATATTAGCGCTCAGAGCATTATCGTACGAATCTCGCGACTCAATCGTGTGGTTTTGTCTTATATCTTATATCTTCGCGAGATTTAGCAGGCTAAATGACATTTATGAACATGCAGCATTTTTAACATAAATTTCAGCGGAATGTTCTACGTCATCACTCGAGTATTTGTCAATATATGTACGATGTAATGTGAGTGATTAACGCAAATCAAAGGCGTTAAGGTGAGATTGTCATATAATAAGTACCCTTCTAGAAAGCTGCATCGTGTTTTGATGAGGTTATTACTTAATGCTAAGTGCTCGAATTTGGTCCAAGGTGCACATTCTATATTAAAGATTAGGAATGTTAATTCAGACTGATATTTTGTTTAAGTCTGATGATTGCACATACCTTAAGATTGTTATACTTTGAATTCAGTCCAATACGTGCAAACGGATAGGTAACGTTCATGAATATCCCAAAGATTACAAATGATCTGCTGGTCTAGAATATTTCCTACTTCCGGCTGATGCAGTATGGCTTCCTTTAAAACTTAAGGGTGCCTTACATCAATAAGAGTGGAATTTCTTAGGAGAAACTTGATATACATTTTTACTGATTAAATCAATTGCCTTTTAATTCGATTTTAGGACATGTACTTCAGAAACATTAATGTATTGCTGAAAATTGATTTTTCCCAATATAAGTGTGTCTATTTACATTGAAATGTTTTGGGAAATTAATTCGAAATAAATACTCTTATGATACATATGTCTTTAAGGACGGAATAACAAGTCTTTGTGTCCATTTGTTAGTCATTTCCCAAATTAAACATAGTGTTTGGCCTAAGGGCTTACGTCGTTGGTTAAAACACCGACTATTCCCTATTTAGGGAGTAAATCGCTCAGAAAAGAACGTATATATATATATATATATATATATATATATATATATATATATATATATATATATATATATATATATATTTTGAGAATCTTCCATTTATGTATGGAATTGTGGAAGTATGGCTCGCTTTCATGTCGCCTTGGCCTTTTGAAATTTATAAAAAAATCATTGGAAAAATCAAATTAATAATATCATGAAATAAACCCAGTTTAAAGACACAATGTAAGAGCCTCAAAGGCACTGACCGAGATACACACAATGTCTATACACCACAAGCAGACCACACGCATCTGCGTTGCTTTGAACTGATTACTTCAAACATGATGCCAATTTGATTCGATGGATACTTAAAAAAAATAGATCTGAAGCACTATCAATGTCTTTTTTAATTAATAATCTTACGCTTTTAGAATAAGTGACAAGTGTTCTAATACGGAAATCCGTTGACCTCATTCTTAAAGTGTGCAAATAACCAGAAAGGAACGAGCAAAACTGCCCAAGGGCATAATACATACCGCAAGAATTACTCCTGATATATTTTCCGAGAAATAATCAGACCACATTTTGGCCGAGTAAGCTTAATATGAAGAAGTTATAGCATTAGTTGATTGCGATAAAGCTGTTTATAAAAGTAAAAATATATAACTATACAGGGAGCTATTAACGTAAGTTAACAACCCAATAAAGTTAATGTCATAGCAATTTCTAAATGATAGCAAATATGTAAAGATAATTGACAAATTATATTGCCCTAAACGTTATATGTATATGTATTGTATAGAGTCTGCTAAGATAAGCTTGTTTTATTTCACTGTGTTATTTCTTTTCCATCCTAAAACAAGGCAGAAATGCTTGGAATGGAATACAGTTGATATTCATTCAAATCAGCTTTCTTTTATGTATTCCGCGTGCTGTCAGAAACACGTAGGCAATAACCGACGTTATCAGATATGAGACATATCGTGACGATTTCGGCTTTCCACGATCAATTTGACTTTCAAATTTTGATATTGCCTCTCCTTTCCTGTAATATAATTATGTTCATAGTCATTGGTTAATGTATTAGTGTATTTTGCAAATACCTTTATGACATAATAAAAGTATTGAACATTGACAACCTTAAAAAATTAAAATAAGACGATTACAGTGTATAACGGAGAAATTGAAATTGAATATATATGCAAGGCACTTGTATGCAAAGCAAGGCACTAAAATGCGGTTTTTGACAAGTTTATTAGGAGTAGCAACAAATATATCCACGTCTGTTGTACTGGTGGTAATGGATTTTCTATGGTGTTGTTGAACAGCATTATTTATTTGTTTATCATACAAAGCGATAAAATATATGTGCTTGTTTGCAAATACTTCAGGCAAGTTGTATATGACTTGCAAACATGTATTGAAAAATGTCTGGTATTTTAGTGTTGCTGATGCGTTACCTGTATGCCTTTTAAAATATTACAACAGTTAAGTTTATTTCTGCATCATTAAATACTGCACGATATCGCCATATATAACCACCGAACTAGGAAACGTTGCCCCATGTTTAGCATGAAATAGGCAATTATTCAGAAATTGATGTAATTTGGTATTAGGTTTACTTAAAACCTCTGTAATTAATGCGTACTACATCTGACTCTTGGCATTTTCCCAGTAAGTGTTATATTTCTGGGAATAATGAATATCAGATACTTGTTCTTTTAAAACACGTTGTCATAACAAACAGACACAATTCGTGACATTCATTGTGATTATAAACAACAAACTTAATCAACAAACTGATTTTATCTACTAACAATTTTACTAAAGCATCTTAAATGAGTAATTCTAATAGTTTTTATACTTTTTATTCGTTACAGTAGTTCTCTTCAATCCAAAGGTCATGATTAATGAATGCATGTTCACCCTCATCAATATCCAATCAATTAGAGTGACACAGTGGGATCCAAGTAATAGCGGGAAACAACAGGGATATTGCAATGAAGGTCAATTATATAACTATTTATTAAAATATGCGCCGCTTTCTTTTGAAACAATTGTATGAGAACTCTCAGCAGAAAAAGTTTAATTCAATGTTCTCGGAAAGAGTATTATTCAATTGTTCACGGTAAATTGATGATGGAATCCAGGCTGGCGGGAAGTATCTAAACCTTAACGGTGCCTTTGAGTGTGAATGAATAGCTTAACTTATTGTTTTATTGTTGTGTATTGTTTGTCTTAGTAACTTTGATTGTTCTGAGACAACTTTTGCTTGCATCTGCCATTTGAGAACTGTTACTGACAAATTGGCAGTTCTATCAGTTTGCAAATATATCAATTTCAACTATCCTTCTAATTTCCCGATTGATTGCCCCCCCTGTCTAAGGGACAATAAAGCTTTGCAAATCCTCGCGTAAATTGATTGAAGACCCATATTAAGTCCATGTATATCAATTACCGAGATACAACGAAGACAAATGAAATATTAACAGGAGATGAAATACATCAATACATGCTCAAACTGTCTTTTTTTTACTGAAATATGTTTTATCTATCTTATGTTGGAGCCGTTAGCTTGTAATTGGTATTTTAATGGTCACCCTAGTCATGTAAATCAAATTATGTTTCTCTTCTACTCTTTGTTCAGCGTTACCTGATTTTTGGTCTGTATATTGGTTAGAGCTGTAAACGTTCTGCATTGTGTTTCAAAATTAATATATTGATGACTACAGTTACATGCCGAGTAGTAAAAAGATAAGCATGTTTCACTGCAAATGACAGTTGGATTTACATCACGTGACGATATCATTATATTTATATTTCGGATTATTTTTTTCTATTTTCAAATGTTCATAAGCTTACCTAATAATCATTGTAGCACCAAAACGTATTGTCAAACTTCGCTGAACTGCTTGCATCATTAATAGCTTACGAATGGGCTAGTATTTGGTCAATTGTTCTTTTATTGTTTTTTTTCTAGATTTATTAAAAACAAGAACATTGAATGGATTCACAACCTGGATGATTTTTTTGCCGCTTTTGCCATCACGGCATGGTTCTCATTTCTCGCTGTGTCATTATAGGCGACAAAATCCACGCCATCACTAGAGGATTTGGTGATATATTTATGATGCCATGTTAGTGCCAACGCAAATCAAAGGAGTTCAGATGAGATGATAAAATAATACCCTTAAAGGGAGGTGCATTGTTTGTGGTAGGCTATAACTTCATGTCAAGAGCCCGGATGTGGTCTAGGATGCCAACTCTATTTGAAATTGAAAATGCTAGTTCAGACTTTGTTGAAGTCTGTTTTATGCATATAAATATGTTATATGTTGAGTCCAGTCCAATACCTGCAATCAAATAGCAAAAGTTAATTAATTTCTCAGAGATAAGATATAATCTGCTTGACTAGAACGTGTCTGACATCTGGCATGTCGCAGCATTTATCCCTTCTCATAGGAGTAGCTTGATATCTCTCAAATTCTCCCAAATTAGTCATAGTGTTTGGCCTCAAAGCTTACTTCGTTTGTTATATCTAAGTTTTTTCCATATTAAAGAAAGTTATCTCTCGGAAAAGAAGCATATATATATTAAGAACGGTTCCTTAATCTCTGAAATGGTAATAGAATGGCCCATGTTATGATTGGTTCGCTTTCGTTTTTCCTTTTCCTTTTCATTTTGAATACCAATATAATGCAACTACAAGACAAGCCGGAGATGCACTGAACGAGATACAAAAGAGAAACATTCATACATCCCAAACAGATCACATGCATCATTATGTTTGTATCAATAACTGATGTGATAACCTCCTTTAAACGGATAGTGACACAGAAACATGTTCATTCGCCTATATGCACGGAATCTCATCCTTGTCACAATATTTGAAAAAAACACACACAAAATATAAGCCTCACAAGAGCCAAACTCATGTTCACTACAAAACATTAGTATCTGCGTTGTTTTTAAACGGATTACTTCAAACATGATGACGGTTTGATTCAGTTCATACTAAAAAAACAAACATCTGAAGCACTATACATGTATTTAGATTAATACCCATATGCTATTAGAATCAGTGAAAAGTGTTGTCATACGCAAATTTGTTGACCTCAATCTTAAAATGTGATAATAACCAGAAAGGAACTAGCAGCACTGCCCAAGGGCATAATACATTCTCTAAGAATTACTCCGGATATATTTTTCGAGAAATGATCAGACCACATTTTAACAGATAAGATTTTATATAAAGATGTTGTAGCATTAGTTTATTGCGATAAAGCTGTTTATAAAAGTCAAAACAAATATTACTGTACAGGGAGCTCTGAAAGTAAGTTAACAATTCAAGCAAGTAACCGTCAGGGCCTTTTCTAAATGATAGCAAATATGTAAAGATAATTGACCAATTATATGTTGTATATAATAGAGTCTGCTAAGATAAAAAAAATATCGAACCTTCTTATCTGTTTTCCATCCGTAAACGATGCAGAAATGCTTTGAACGGAAAACAGTTGGTATTCATCCAAGTCAGCTTTCATCATTGAATTTCGCGTGCTGTCAAACAACACTTCATAGGCATTATTCGACGGTATCATATTTTTATACGAAACATATTGTGATGATTTCGGCTTTCTACGACCCTAAATTTGCATCTAATTTCCTATTATTATGTGCTTATCCACTGTTTAATGTTAAGTCTATCATATCAAATATATTACTGAATACAAATAAAATAAGACAAGTACATTGAATAATGGAGAAATAATACCATTTAACTAACTGGTAATATCTGACAAAGGTCATTGAAGTAACACGGAATCTATCCAAGCTTGATGAAACGGAGGTTATTGAATGTCTATGGTGTTTTAGTAAACAATTTTACACTGGTTTATCATACAAAGCACGGCTTTCATTCCTGTCCTTGGTTTTCTAGACAGTGTTTATTTATGATTTGACTGCTGGGCTTGTCCCTGCAGTTTTCACTGTATTTTTCGATGATTAAGATGTTAAGAGGTTAATATTAATATTTTGTATCATTGTATACTTGGTTTTACGTCATGTTCAAGAAGGTATGAAGTCTGTTAGTTTCTTCGAAATATTAATCGTTAAGCTGGGATAAATATTAAAACTATAATTGTAGATACACATGAAAGATTTTGAATCAATCCAAAACAAATGCTGTAACATTTCTCCATATTGATTTGTAAAAGACAAATATATAATACAATGCTACGCCACTCGTGACAAGCTTTTGGTGTTCACTGACGGAATCAAACTGAGAGTATACACAAATAATTACATGAATCCTCTAATTTATTTTGAAACTCGAACTTCTATTGCGCTGACAGTCCCAACTCGGGTCCCGAACATTTATACGTGTGTAACCTTTTCCATTTGTTGTGCGTTTTTTTCTTTCTGCTCGGCCATGACATTGTGCTACTAGACAGGGACATTGTTTACGTTATGTCTTCTGGGTCTGTTCCCTCGTATTATTAAAACAAGGTAACGCACTATTCCAACGGAAAGACATTATTTATCAAAATGATGAAGATCAGCAATCTCGATTTGATCTATATAGTTTATTAGAAATTTTTGAATTAGGGAAAAAGATCACATGAACATTAAATAGCAAGAAACGTTTAAAGTATGCGTACTGTCCAATTCTCATTCTTGAAACAATCAAGGGCTTTTGGCTAAACGGATATTGACAATACATTAAAGCCTTTGCAGTTTTGTACACTGTAATTGTAATTCCATTTTCTCGCTAAACATACATCACATAAGATAACGTCATCCTATTGAAATTTCTAATTATCTATATATTAAAACACCCACATATGTTATCCAATCACCATGATATCCATTATCAATAGGGCTTTTAACAAGTGCAACGTTAAACTAATTAAAGCTGTTACATCATTTTACAATTCTGCCTCAAATATAGTAAAACGTTACTGATGGCAAATTATGTTTTCTTTCTCATAACGTGTTATCAAATAATTAGTTTTAAGTTACGGGAGAAGCCCAGTTGCCAGCCGTTATATAAAAATAACCGTTTAAACGCTCATTGCTTAAACCTAATATTAATTACGCTTACAGTTAACGCGAACAGAAGAATCTGAACAATGACGAGAGCTAATGAAAAGGCAACATAAACATTACAAATACGATAATATTTCGCTTTTGCGTTAGAAAACATCTATGTATCCGTCATTTAATGAAAACTTTCATCAATGTGTTTTTTTCAATGCTCCCGATGAATACTGGTGAATAAGGATCATAACGTACCGGAATATGTTAAGTGCTTGTTTTAAGTCATTGTTTGCATTATCGCCCATTATGAATATTATCAATGTTATTTGTTTGAGCGAATCTGAGTGATTTCGAGCGACGAATATAAAAACGTGTAGACCCCTGAAAATTATGTATATACCATGCAACATATTTTAAGTAATACATTTAAAATAGGGAATTTATCACCACTCTTTTTATACATATGTTTTGCGTTAGATAAGAGATGTATGCACGCAAACATTGTCTACCTTACAATATTTATGCGAAAAGCTACAGAAACAAGCTCAGTATAAAAAAGTTTAAACATAAACCCGGTTTAATGGCACTGTGTAAACGCCAAAGACATATAACATAAAATCACAAACATGGACGAACAATACAAAACTCCACAAACAGCACTGTGCATACATACTATATATAAAAAGGATTGTTAGGTACCGCCTTGTAACGGTCAGTAAAATGTTTATTTACTGGGGGTTTAAACCAGTTTGCGTGCACAACTTCACTCTAATCAAGTTACTGGACCAATCTCGACTTCAATGACGCCGAAGTTTTAAATGGCTTCAAAGCGCGTACACTATAGGTAACAAACTACTTGTAAAAATGTAGTGTTTCGGATCAATTATGATCCTTAAATACTATATTTCGCTGCTGTATTAAAAAAATTGCGTCAAGGCAGTACCTTTTTACTCTCGATATTGTGAGGAAAATGCTTACGTTGATTGTTGCAATATTTTGGACATATGAGCCTAGATGAGACGAATATCAGTCGTTTCACACCAGACGTTCACCAGTAGAGAGTTATTTCATGATTTTGTGTGAACTTTGTTAAAGGTCCGTTGTGCCATAACATTGTGCTTTTGAGAAAAAGGTATACTTTAACGTTCTAACTACAATCGTCTCTGCATGCTTCATTGTACAATTGTAATTCTGTATTTGCAATCATCCGAACAAAATGCACTGCAATGAGGGAAGGAAGTAATCTCAGTTAGTTTGATATTGTTCATTAGCAATTGTAATATAACTATAATGATCGGTTTAACATGTACTCACAAAACTAAATGTTAATTTACTTTATAGACAGTGTGGATGTTGTTTAGTGTCATAACTGCAAATATTTCAATGCAAGTAACAGTTATTAATCATACGTTAAAGCATTTTCAGTTTTTGAATTTTTATTCCATGTTCTCAACGTATATCGTACAAGATACGACACTCCGATAGAGATTTCCATTATTTGCATTACTTGTAGTTGGATACCTGCATAGGCTGAACAGTTACAACTTCCAGTATCAAGGGCCTCTTAAAACTAAAAATAATGAGAAATTGATTTAACTTGGTGGTATATGAATTCAGAGATATAACATTCGCATGATATTGACAGTCATTTAAAATCATGTTGGGAGTTAAGTAAAGCGTGGCTGGGAGTTATTTGTCTTATGAAATTATCAATTTTTAAAATAAAATGTAATTACAGGGAGAAGCCCGGTGGTCAACATTCTAAAACGACCATATTTAATGGCATGATGAGGGGCCCTAATGGCCACTGAACGACCGACAAACGCTGTACAAATAAAAAAGATGTATCAATAAATGTTTAGTGTTTTCTATACATAATGGCTCATTTATATAGACAGTCTCTTATAGTCTGGATATGTTTAAACTACAAATTGAAACGAAAAGGATGGAGTCATTTAAGTAGTGATCCTGCTGAAACGTATACTTAAGAATACAATGGGCCCAAAGGGGACACTACCAACAGCATACATTTAACGTTGACGCCGATACACGTCGATACAAGTATGTGGATTATTACTTGTACTAAATCGTTTACTCCAATATCTATAACAACTAGTTTAAAGTGACTCGCTAATGTTTTGGTGCAATGCACATTTTTGGTTGACAAAATACAGTGTGGCAAATCATAAACGTCTTACGACTTACATACTGACGGCAGAAACTCTCTTACAATTATTTATATGTTCTCAAATATTGAACAGTTTTAATATATAGTGACTTTCTTTGCAATTTCTGTATAAAATAGTGAAATGGTTACGCTCAATGTTTTCACATGCGATACCGGGAAAATACTGCTAAACCATGAGCGAGTCCACTGAAATCGCATGTAATAGAGGATATTTGTTTATTTCAGTGTAAGATCGTATTTTATTTCACGAGTGTCATAGAAAAAGTGAAAATGTAATTTTTTTATGATCACGAGTGAAATTAAATACGATCTTACACTGAAATAAACAAATTTTCTGTTTCTTTTATGCTTATTTTCGGAGTTTTATTTGTTTTTTATTTATTTCTGAATTACCCCCATTTTTGAAAAAGGTGGGCTTTACGCCGCTGCCCGCGGGGCGCCCCTCATGCATAATTATAGCTGTCAACTTTTCTACTTTCGGTTTGCTGAGAAATGGTTCTCTGCTATTCATTCTTATAGCTTAATATTCGCTCGTTTTTTATTGCAAAGCTTTATGAACCGTAAACAATGAAGTATTATTAGTGCACATATGTTCCAAAAAATAATGAAAACACTTTTTATTTTAAGATGGGCATGAATACATAACCAAATTAATACGCCGCTATTTAAAGAATGAACATTTGGAAGGTCAAATGTGTTAGCAAAATGTGGATACTCATTGGATTTTAACCATTCTTCTTAGTTTAAGGCTGCATGTACGCGTGTTTTTATAGTAAGCTAATATTCAGTCATCTTCCTGTCAGAGACCAGTTTGTTTCGCTTTAAAATGTTTGTTTTCCAGATTAAGAGTAAATGCCACGCTAGTTTGTTGACACATTTTCAGGTGTGGGTGGGGTTATGAATATCGGATCTATCTGTAAATTGTTGTGTGAATTTTTCAGGAAGCTTATTTTACGTACTACAACGGTTAACAAAATTTTATTTATGTTTGAACAGTTGTTTTTGTCTGTAATTTGTTTGGTATGAAAGCAAATGTTCGAACATTCAGCTTCAAAGATCAGTAAAATGTTTGATAAACGGGATAACCGGTAATAAACGGTAAGTTCTTAATTTCCAATTATATATTTATTTAAATTTATAAAATATTTCTTTATCTTTTTAAACATTTTTTGACATAATTTACTTAAGTCCAGTGTTCTGTTTTGATCAATGCAAGTACATGTAACAACAAAGGAATTTAAAAGTAGTTCTGAAAGTACTAATTATTAATATTTTCACTCCTTATTTTGCAGTGAAAATATCAAATTGATATTTTCACTGTTGTTTTTTCACTGTTAAAACCCCATATTTCATCGTAAAGCAGAGAAAAATGTTTATTCTCGTATGATAATGTGAGTATCGCAATGTGGGCCATTTTGGCATTAATCTTGGGCCTCACGTTAAAGGTTGACGTTGCCTATTTGGATACTGAGCATTTCCCTGTTATGTTGAGTATGTTATAAATAGAAGATATCCTTGTACGTAAATACTCGATTTTATACGAAAGCGTTATTTCAAGCCCTCCAGTGTACAATGCATAACAATGCAATCTAATTTAAAGTGATATACACTTTCTATCACTGTTGCAGAATTCTGCATTAGATAGCCTTTCTGCAAACAAACAAAAAATATCCATTCATCTGAACGCTTATTTGTAATCGAATTGTCTTGTGTTTAGATAACGAGAACATTCACTACCATCATGTATGGACAATACAGTTGTCCTTGTTCCTTGTACACACATTAAGTATTCATACTCCAACTGAACATAAACGTAATGATTTTATAATAACATCATGAATACTTGATGAAACTTAATCTATATGCATTTACATTTGCGACACTGATGTTTACTTCGTCAAGAAAATATCTAACAATATAACAAATACTTTCGTTTACTTTTTCTTGTTCAGAGAACATAACCTAGTCTTGAAATTTCATTTAGTTGAACAAAAACACATAATTTATGAAAATTAGGTTGATACGTGTCCATGTTTTCCCTCCGCGTACATCAAGTTATATCAAACTGTAGTTCAATGGGTATTGTAGAATCGGTTGTTTTAAGACGTGTTAATATTGAAGATCCTTTTATTTGCTTTTTTCTCTCCGTTTACATACATATTAATTTCAGTATTCCGTCTATTTTAAGGAGATGGACGCCCTTTCTGATGTACAATAAAGCTTTGCTAAGCCTCATTTAATTTGATTGGAAACGCAGAGTGTCAAGCCATTGTATATTATATCATCTTACTTGAGTTTAAGGAAGATGAATGTCTTTTTTATAGGAAATGAAATAAAATACATATCAATACATGCTCAAGAGTTCATATCTGTCTTAAGAATAATATTTGTGACGCTAAAGCTAGATGCTTGTGTATAAGATGATATTCAACCCTGATAATTTCAATGAAGCAGGAAATTGATTGTGTTTTGGATGCACATTTCAGTGACAACAATAAGTACCTACATGATTATTTATCTGTGTGCATGCTCTTTTAAAAATCTTTTTCTCCGAGGAATGGAAAAGTCCTGGTATTGGAATATTAGCAATATAATTGATTACGAAAGGCATGTTTTGTACGGATAAAGCTTAATTGAACTTGACTTTAAATTACAAGCGGCATGTTAATTGTTTTGAATATAACAAACAATATTTATATGAAAAACTACGGAAACAAGTAAGGACATTAAGCATTTAATGTTTTAGCAGTCTTGATCACTCACGGATTTCTACTTGTTGTTATTTTACACTACATTGTAAGTAGTGTCCATCGAGGTCACGGCATATATAAGGACACTATCGACGTGCACTAAACATAAAGCATGAGATATGAACTCGTTGTATTCTTATCTATTGATTGTTCGAGATAGATTCCAGTATGTCAGTTTATTGAAAGAGGAAAATGGTGAACATGGAAATGTTCCAAAGAAAATTGATATTAACTTTGTACTTCTTCGTATTTACCGCGTATATTTCTAAGCTGCCGCTATTTTCATAATTGTCACTGTTTAAATGTATTTCTTTTCTGTAGTTTTAAGCAATAAGCGATTTCTGTGTCATATTTTGAGATTTCTTTTAATTCGCTTATGGAATGAAATGATTTATTTGCATAATGGGGTATAATTCCGATCCAGGACATGAACAACATCATGTATATCATCACACGAAACACATCATAAGCAGCTCTTGTTATATTCATTTTCTTTTAAACCATGTATAAACGAATGAGCTCTAAATGTTACAGTATGTTGTTTAACACATCGTTTTCTGCAGGTAGATTGGATTTGTTATTATCTTTAGACGAAGAAGAAGTGTTTATTTCTTCTAATACAATTTCTTCACCACATTTTATTTTCGTTTTTTTTTCAACTTGATTGGCCTTTTTGGGTCCTCTACATGGGTACAGGTTGTGTACATGTGTAATATTGAACGGGAGAAGATGAGTTACTATGAGATATTCCCCATGCTTCGACTTTTTAATTCCATTTTATATACCAACAAAACAGTCAATTTGATCACCTAAGTCTCTCTCTCTATCTCTCTCTCTCTAAAAAATGACGTTTCGTTCAGTATCAAGTTTTTTTTCAGCATATAATATAAATATCACAAGTCACTTCCCCTACCACACCCACTACGTGTAATAATAGCACAATGAGTATAAATGTATTAACAACATACTGAGCATATTATATATTATATTGAAAATATATCGATGGCAGTTTATTTCAAAAATTGCAAATATTTGCAAAATGATTTTGTTCATAATATGTATTTCTCTTGGTTTATCAATGTAGCGACCCTTTTAAATCATGAGAACGAGTTATTTTATTTAAAAGCATATGCTAATATTTAGATTCATCCAAATTCAGTTGCATTTTTTTTAAACTTTTTATAATGCTAATACTTTTTCCTTATAATATTACTTTGGAATTGATTCATGGCTCACTTCAATTACATTGTTTTGTGTGCAAATTTAAGTTTAGAAAATGCTAGTTGTCAAAGAACATTGCACCCAGCGGTGGTTTCGAACTTAGGTTATATGGCGATACTTAAGCGGCCCTATTTCGTTTAGTCAACGAAGTGTATAGGCATAAACTGAAAATTATTACTGCCATTAAAACAGACTGGTATAGCATTGCTATAGAATTCATAGTTCATGGCAATAAAATAAACAATAAATAACAAGAGGGAGGATAGGAGATTACAGCAGGCAAAGTGACGGCACTTGACCTTTTCACCACATCGTCATTGTATGATATCTGATCTAGGACAATAAAGTGTCCGACAGAGTTTGCTATACGCCCGGTTAAGCATATCATCTTGAACAGAATTTGCAATTATACTTCATGAGTCCTGTCAGCTGATGTTGACAAGGTTTATTGTTATCGATGTTACAAAATTACAAATTGTATCAAGCGTCGGAGAAAATGTTATTTGTTTGATTGCGGAAATAAAACTGAGAGGAACGGCATTTGGAAAGTATGTTTACAATGTCTGAGAAGCGCTTGCATACAATTTTCTTTTTTGTCTTCAACGCCCAAATCCCCAAGGGTCAAAACTTGTTAGAGATAGATGATTACACACCAAAATTATTTCCGGAGTAGAAAATCGCCTCTATAGATCCTGACATGTTTGATTTGCTCACGCGATAATGATTACAACAGCGTTATGTATGTTCATTTTGGTGTATTTATCTTGTTAAAAATTAACATTTATCGTATTTAATTGACGATTACTGAGTATTCATTATGTATGTATTCTACACACCAAGGTCGATTGTGTTGAATATACAGGTACGTCAGAACAGTAAGCACTAGTAAAAATATCTCATTAGATGGCCATGATAAAAAGTGAAAACACTTTTGAAAAGCCAAGACAAAACATGAACGAATGTCAAGGTTTGATATAACAAAAACAGGAAAAAGGCGGCAAAAACACCCTTTTAACAACATTGCTTTTTGTGAAGTTGAATGACATGTTAAAGATTGACGTGAACTATACAAATGTTTGAAAATTTAATATCTTTACCCAAACAAAGACTTTTCAATTGCATGTTTTTTAAATTATTATCTATAAATTCGTTGGGATAATGCATTATTTTTGCTTTTATATAAGGCCAAAATTTCTCGAAACAATTTAAGTTCTCTTACAACATGAATTAAAATTATATTTATATGGTTATCGCGATGAAATATTTTTTATTTAGTAAAATAAAAAATAAGAAATAATGTTTGCTTAATAAAATAAGCTGATAAATTAATAACGCCAAATATCTCGAATGAGGGCAGGACTTTTGCTTCTATTTACTCCCTTTTTCATGAATGTTATTAGCGCTTTAATTCGTATTTTAACAATTAAAGTATCACAGCGGGTATACCGACCCAGCGGAAGTTAATCAAGATATATGAATAAAATAATTCAAATATAACGATTTATAAAACAATAAGCTGTTTTCTTTAGAAACAATTATTCACGCTAAATGTTATGAAAACGATCAGCAGAACGATTTCTATGCACGTTTATCAATACTTGAATAGGCCAGCAAGGTGGACGTTGAACATCACCATTACCGAAAATATATTAAGATTGATCTAAAGCATAGGGCCTTGCTTACCCTCGATCCGATTAACACACGCATTTTTTAATTGCTATACAAAATATATGTATGGAAAATACAGGCAGAAGTGTGCCCTGTTTTGTTTACTACTTTAAAATTGCAAACTATTGATCCTGTCGATATTCGAAATATATTATAGTTCATGTGGATTTATAAAGAAATACAGAAATGTATTATTAATGAATAAAAAGTAGTCGCTCGTTGCTAGACTTGCTATTTTTTCACCAATTTAACACGATTAATTTCAATTGTTTTGCTGTCCGGAACAATGCTAATTTTGTTAAACGTTGATGAAATGTGTGCAAATCGGAATATGTGACAAATATGGTAAATAAACATAAAAAGTCGTTACAAACCAAAATGAAATTATTTTGTTTACTGCATGTATATTCATGTTCTTGAATTTGAAGTTGTCAGATTGATAGTTTTAGCCCATCGGCTTTCAGTGCATAATGTAATATTTTATGAAGGGCATGCATTAGCTACAGTTGTGAGCCTCGACTCATCAGTAATTGTTATAACATAGCGTTGGTAATGAAGACGTCAAGCTAGGCAATTGCCGTTAAATTAGTACTAACATGTATTTCCTTATCACAGACCATTCATCGTGTAATTTAATAACAGGCTTAGCTACTTATCGTTTAGAAACCTCGAGGGTTTATTGCTTTGTAATGTTACTATGAATGTGGTTTTGGATGGGAACTGTTTGGTAGCAATCGATTTATAAATTAAATTATGTTTTATTATAATTATCTTGTCAAACGTATGTTGGATGTTATAAAACCGTAAATATATCATACATCATACCTAGCATTCATTTATTGCTTCAGGTCTGTCTTAGTTAAGGGAAACAAGTTAAGATATCAGTCAAAAGTCGTTGTCGTCGGCGTAATTAGCTTCACTGGTGTGCAATATCTTCATTTTTGGCAAATACTCCAAACCAATACAAGATATCCTAATCGAATGTGTTCATCGAGATATTTAGCATAGAATAAATACAAAACAATCGTCCGATCATCTTTGAATAAACTTCAACTTCTAAACGACCAGCTACATATATCACTTGTAAAAGAATAAACCAAAGGTACAAATAGTCACACATAAAAACGGTATCAATTATCTCACCTAAGTAAACCGCAATGTATAACATTTTGCCTTGATACAGTATTATAATAAGAGTATCGCTCGCCTTATTTAACCCTAAGGTATATCAATATGCCTTCATACAGTATCATCTCTCGCCTTAGTCAAACTTAACGTTCAACATAATGCCTTTATACATTTTGAACTCACGCCTAAGTTAAACCTTACGTATTACACTTTGCCTTCATATTGTATCATAATGCGAGTATATGTCGCCTTAGTCGACCTTAATGTGTAACAGTTTACGTTTATACAATATCATCTATCGCCACTTGTTTAACTATCAAGTTTGGTCAAAGTAAGCCAGAATGTGTATTGATTGGTCAGTATATATGAAGTTATTATTCTTAACTAATTTAATGGCTTAAATAGACAAACTGGCCAAAATAGTATTAGTATGAATCATGGATGGAAGTGTAAGATAGGTGTAACTTAGCCCGAGTGCATGCTTTTTAACGAAAAACGGTTTAACTTTGCTTGTTGCCGTGTTTTAGCGTTAAATATAAAAAATTATGTTTGTTATACATACATCCTTGATATGCAGCCCATTGTGTATGCCTTTTGTCCCAAATCGTGATAACGAAATATATTTCGACATCATTTGAATCGACAAAATAATAATATATATGAATTGAGGGTTATGTGTTGGGAACGACATTTCATTGGATAAACATATAAAACAAAAGTGACGTATAACAATAAATAATAAATAAGTCACAACGGTAGTATGGATAAGAGCGATAGCCCAATCATATGTTACTTTGATAATATAATCGCTATGTAGTCGTTGTTTTTGGATACTTGAATTTTTCCTCTGATTTACATCGTATCACATAAATAATTGCGGACAACAATGCCGTATGTTGTCTATTTGTTAATTATAATACGCCGCAAAGAAAACTAAAAGAACACTATCTATCTAGTGTACATAATTATTTAGTCTTATTAAGTATTTTCTTTCTGAAAGACACGAACAACGATATATGCGCAACATCATGTGTTTCTTTGTTTGTTTGTTTAATTGTGTTTTCTTGCAAATAAAAACTGCATTATTGACGCCGAACTATCAAAAAAGACTTCAAACCATTCTTTTTTAGATAGGATTGACACATTTACAGTACTATTGAATATTTTGACTGATACGCTCTTGCCATTTAACGACTCATTGATACGCCAGAAATCTCCATAGCAAAAGGGAATACATCATGAGCGAAAAGCATAAAACTCCCGGAGCAGGTATTCATCATAAGTCTATTCATCATACGAAACTAACGAAAAAATCGAGATAATATTAAGGTTGGTTTAGAACAAAACTTTTGTAATTAACACAGAGTTCAAAAGTTTACTTTTTAGTCATACCATATATATTTGTGTTCATGCTTCCTAAACACGGTTTCTAAATTTCATCAATTGTAACAGTAAACTCGAAACATATATATTTTAGATATTATTTTATCGATTAAATCTCTCGTCCGGTCAATTTGTACAATTAGGAGTGTAACAGTAGGCCAAAACACGTATCGCAATATATAATTTGCGATACTCTAGACTCTGATATCGCAATTGGCGAAACAAGTTCTCAGTTATTCAAGGTTAAATATAGTTTGAACGGAATAAAAAAAGCAAACAATAATATGTTCCTAATCGAATCGAGTCTTGGATTTAACTATGTGTAGGTTGAATTTAGATTATGTCTTACATTACCTGTCGTTTAGAGCACTTTTAAGTATAAGCAAATATTAAAGCTTTACAACTTCTTAGAATTTCCACGGGGAGTCCCAGCCGTTTAGTGTTATAAATTAAAAATACCGGTCCACCGATTTTACATTTCCGTCATGTTATTACAGTCGACCAATCAGAAAACATAAAATAAATCGAAATAGTCATAAAACTTAGCATTGTTCTACTTTAACATATTTTTGTAAGATAATTAGAAGACAACGTTTATTACCACCACAAACAAAATAAATCATCGTTCTATTGCTATTGTTTTTTTTTTAAAAAACATGAACAACATTAGAAAATGATTTGCAATTAAATAATAGCCACTCCTTCTGCTACTAAAAAATAAACTCATTCAATAATATTCCCGATCTTCAATGCCGCGTCAATGATATCGAATAGCAAGGGTAATAAATCCTCGCAAGTCGTCACATCAAATTTAAACTTTTAACGGAATTATCAAGGATGCATAAAGTGGATACATATATAATCTAGTTCTTCAACAAACAATGCCTACATTATCTAAACAGTGCTAAGAAGAATGTGAATAATATTATATACGGTCGTATTTAAAGAAAAACCTGTTTACGATGGTTGAATTATAACATACTTGGTTAAATATTGTAGTCTTCTCTTTAAAAACTGATAATGAAACTAGCTGCCTGGATGTAATGTTGCCTGTGACTTTCCTACTTCTGAGTTTACTAAACATGAATCCCAATACACGTGGATAAATCACAAAACTGGATGATATCTAACTGCATATCGGCAGTATAAATCACATTGCGGGCGTTCGAAATATATTCGGCGTTCTTGTCACGCAAGTTTAGACTGCCTAATGTCTCGTTTTCAGAGAAATTGCATTATGAGAAGTCAATAAATTTACATTATTTCGATGATAGCGTTGTGATGAAAAGCATTCTTCTTCAAGACACTGTGAAGCACATTCTAAAAACTGAAAAATCAATAAATGGTGATTGTTTTACTATGGATCTAAATGTGTGGTAGAATTTTTTTATGATTCAGTTATATTAAAACGACAATCCTTTTACGATTTCTCCAGCCATATACAAAAGCAAACTTTTTCTCATAAGGAAACCAATATAATTCTTTGCTAAGTTTTTCAGCCCTCGTATACGACGAGAAAAGGTCATCAAGAAGAAGGGAGAGAACTATTATCATATACACTTACTCATTATATTTATTAAAGAAATGACCTTCTTCACAATGACAATGATTTGTTTGTCATAGAACAAGGCCAATCCCAACTCATCAATACATCCGAAGGGAATTTTTATGTTTATATGTGACTTGATTGCTTAGATAGATCGATAAGCCTATTTTACCTTCTCTTGTTCTTGATTAAAGCATAGGTGGGAAAAATAAAAGGAAAGTTGTGTCAAACATTTACTTAGCTCCTGACATTTGAGGACCGTTTCTATAATCCTAAGAGGTACACTTTCAAAACAATTCGTTAAGAGGTTGAGTATGCTATTTTTTGCAGTTTTTATGCATCGTCTTACAAGATAATACCAAAATAATTAAATTAAGTTCACCCGTATTTGTTGGAAAAATAAACATTTTGGTATTATATTTAAAAGGTGACAACACAGTAGATTGCTGCCCAATTTAATTCACTATAATTGATTTAAGAGCCATCAACCTCACACAAATGTTTAAACATTCTAGTTACATGAAAATGAATTTTGAAACTTTTCGAGTCCAGCACAGTTTTACAGAATAGGCCGCCTTACCTAAAGTTTTTAACTATTATCTCATTTCATCTGATAATGATTAGATAATTGTAAGGAACGGAATAAAAAAGAGAAAAAACAACAACATTTTTTAGTATGAGTTCCCAAACGCCGAGATGTCATGAATTCTTAAAACGTTAGGATCAATCACAAACAACCCTACATACGACTGGAGGGTAACGTGCATGTTACCAGTTCTTCTAAAACACGATGACTTCATGAAAAATATAGAAAACATATTTCCAAAAAAAGCTACTTTTATATGTATTTGAATGGGTCGTATGAAAGACTGGTAAAATTAACCTTTTAAAATCCTGATGGGAGTTTATGAAAACGCCGAATGTCGGTGTAAGCAATATGACCAGATAATGAATAACTGTACTCTGGACGACATATGAAGCATGCTGTATCACATGAAATTTCTTTGAAGTAGTGAACACTTACAATATAAAGTAAAGATAAGACCTCAATGGCAAGATTTTCCTCGGAATCAAATAGAGTGACGGCAGTTCACCTTTATTTAATTTTATTAGTTAATCATTTGAAAGCACCTGGAAACATATTGATTTATTTTCTTAAGGCTATACCACGTCGAAAACACTGCAATCCTTAAATGACAAAATATTGTTAGATATACTGTGTGAATTTAGATATTAGATATTGTGCTCGAAAACAAAACACGGCAGTAGTATATTTTAATTGACGAATGAAATGGATAGAGTTTTGATATAAAAGTTATTTTCCCAATATAAATGCTATTTAAGATTAATAGTTTTCTACGTTGTTCCTTGTAAAAAAGTGCTTATTAAGATTGAAATTTAATAAGAAATTTTCGTGTAAAATGGATAAAATTGCTAACAACAACGATGAAACATTTTTAAATGTTCAAATTAGACTTTTATTGTTAATATATATCTTAAGGCATGAAAGTAAATGTTCGAATTTTCAGCCAATCTATTGGATATTTAATTATTTAAGGTAAATGAATAAGCTTACTCCATTTAAGGAAACGTGAAAAACTAATTGTAGCCAAAATACAATAGTCCATTTAAAAAAGTAGTTTAATTCTTATTGGCATTAGAAAAAAAACGTTTATGGCATTCGATTGTTTACGAATGTATGGACAATATAAGTCATGCGTAATTTTTCCGATCGAAAGTTTGATTTATAATTAAATAGACGTATAGCAATAATTAACCTCTTACCCGTTGGTTTTATTTCTCTACAAAATTTGTCTTTCAACCTTTTAAAACAAATATTACAACAGTCTATATTTAGCTCTGCAAAGTTAAAGCAGAACTATAGAGCAACATACGACCAACGAACTAGAAAAAGTTGTCCAACGTTTGGAATTCAATAGTAGATAATTTAGCAACTGTTGTAATTTGGTATTAGGTTTACTTAAAATATCAGCAATTAATGCTAACAATCTGACTTTTGGCATTTTCCTGTTTTGTCATATTTCTCGGAATAAAGGCTACATGGTATTTGTTCTTTTAAATAAAAAAAAACATAACGAAAACAAATCTATAGCAATTCGTGAAATTTAGTCAATAAACTCGACGGAGAAATAGAAACTCACAGAAAAGCTTTTACAAGAGGTTGTACGGAAGTTATTTGAAATAAATAATGTGACTTTTTGAATACTTTTTAGTCTCTACAGTAGTTTTATTGAACCCAATGGGCATGGCTGATGTTATGAACTCATCAACAACGTAACAATTTGAGTGAAACTGTAGGATCCCCCCAATAGCGGGAAGCAAAAGGGATATTGCAATTAAGATGAATGATATAATCATTTATTTATTACATTGCGCTGCTTCCATTTGAAAAATAATATTAATCCTCAATTGAATAAAAGTGTCAGCATATTTTGTTTTCAATTTGCTTGAAATAATTTTATTTCCATTGTATCGGTAAATTGATTGTGAAAACAGGCTGGCGGGGTGGTATCGTTAACTTCTCCTGTGCCGATGAATGTGAGTGAATAGTTTAACTCGTATCTATTATCGTGTTTTGATTGTCATGGTAACATCAATTGGAAAGATTGTAATAATACTCTATAGCGACTTCAAAATACATCAACGTTTTATATCAAAGGAAAAGACGTTTATATAAAAAAATTTAAGAAATATCAGAAAATAATGTCATTATTCTTGAAATCGTCAATTGTGTTGTTGATTTGCTGTATTGATGATACACATTCATGAATGCAATAAAGTTGTAACGTCAGTATTGTATATACGTAAGGACTTCCATAACTTCGTGTTTTTTTGCTTTCTAAGACAAGTTCAAATACAATCTGCCAACGGATCACTGTTATTAAGATATTGGTATTTTTATCAGTTTGCAAATATAACAGTTACTATTCCAATTGTCTTTCTAATTTCGAGGCTGATTGACCCCCTGTCTAAGGGACAATAAGACTTTGTAATGCCTCTCGTAAGTTGATTGATAACGTAGATTTAGGTCCATGTATATTAATGTCCGAGATATATAAAGAATGAACGAAATCACAACAGGAGTTGAAAAAAGACACATCAAGAGATGTTCAAGCTGTCGTTCATGTCTAAAATATTTTATATTCATCTCATTTTGATGACGTAAATTTGTAATGTGTATGCTTATGTTCACCCTACGTCATGAAAATCCAATTGTGTTTCTGTTGTACTCTTTGTCAAGCGTTACATGATTATTGGTATATATTGTTGACATCGCTGTATACGTTATCCATTGTTAACAAGCCCAGAAGCCATTAATACATTGATGACAGTAACATGCCGAGTAGTAAAACAGACGAACATGTTTCGACACAAAATATTGCAATTGAGAGACACCAAGCATTATTTTACATTAACATTATGAACTGTTACGGTCACCGTGGTTAGCGATATATATATCGTTTGTTAAATGATATTAGTATTAACAACATAATTAAAAGGTCTCATATCGACTGTTTAAGAGTTTTGAATAATTTGACAATGGTTTGATACACAATTGGAAACAACAATAAGTCCGAATATCTCGCCAAATATTTCCATATTTCTTTGACTCGATATTTTAGAGATGTTGCTATATTTCGTATGAATTATCAAATTCAAACTACAGGAACAGGCCGAGAGGTCAATCAATACATATAAACTCTGTTTAGAGGCTCACACAATGACCTAGAGACACAAACATGTAAACACCACACACACGAAATTAAATTCGTTTCTAGCATAATGTCGGAGAATGCCTATGATAATACCAAACTTGTTTTATATTGGCGCTCGGAGCATTATCGTACGAATCTCGCGACTCAATCGTGTGGTGTTCGTGTTGTCGTATGTCTTCAAGTGATTAAGGAGTCCAAATGACACTGATGAACATGCGGGATTTTTAACAGCGAAATTTCCACGTCATTACTCGAGTATTTGTCGATATATGTTCGATGTGAGTTTTTAATGCAAATCAAAGGCGTTAGGGTGAGATGGTCATATAATAAATACCTTTCAGGGAAGCTGCATCATTATTGAAGGTTATTACTAAATGCCAAGTGCTCGAATTTTGGTCCATGACGCACTCTCTATATTTAAGATTTGAAATGCTAATTCCGACTGACATATTGTTTAAGTCTGATAATTGCTCATACCTTACAATTGTTATACTCTGAATTCAGTCCAATACCTGCAATAGGACAGGAAACGTTCATGAATATCTCAGAAATTAAAAAAAGTTCTGCTGGTCTAGAACATTTTTTATTTCCGACCTTATGCGGGATGGCTTCCTTGAAACATCAAGGGTGCCTTACATCAATATAAGTGGATTTTCGTAGAAATTTGATATACCTTTTTACTGATTTAATTAAACTGATTACTTCAAACATGATGACAATTTGATTCGATGAATACTTAAAAGAAATAGATCTGAAGGACTATAAATGTTCCTTTTTAATTAATAACCTTACGCTTTTAGAATAAGTAACAAGTGTTATACGCAAATCCGTTGACCTCATTCTTTAAATGTGCTAATAACCAGAAAGGAACGCGCAGCACTGCCGAAGGGCATAATACACACGTAAGAATTACTCCTGATATATTTTCCGAGAAATAATCAGACCACATTTTGATAAAGAAAGCTTAATATGAAGAAGTTATAGCATTTCTTGATTGCGATAAAGCTGCTTATCAAAATATATAACTTTACAGGGAGCTATTAACGTGAGTTAACAACATAAGAAAGTTACCGTCATAGCCTTTTCTAAATAACAACAAATATGTAAAGATAATTGACATTTTATTTTTCCCTGAACCTTATATGTTATAGAGTCTGCTACGAAAATTTGGTTATTGTGTTAGTGCTTTTTTCAAATATCTTTGTGACATAATAAATACTTTGAAGATTGACTACCTTAAAAATCAAAAGTAGACACCAACAGTGTGAAATTGAGAAGGCACTAATATATTGTTTCTGACAGGTTTTTTTTTTGAGTAGCAACGTATATACCCACGTCTGTTGTATTGGCGGTAATGGATTTTCTATGATGTTGTAGAACACCATTATTTATTTGTTTTTCATACAAAGCAATAACATATAAGTGCTTGTTTGCAAATACTTCAGGCAAGTTCTTTATGACTTGCCAACATGTATTGATACATGTCTGGTATTTCATGCGTTACCTGTATGTCTTTTAAAAAATATAACAACAGCTAAGTTTATATCTTCAATATTAAAGACTGCACGATATCGCAATACACAACCACCGAACTAGGAAACGTTGCCCCACGTTCGGCATGAGGCAATTATTTAACAATTGTTGTAATTTAGTATTAGGTTTACTTGAAATTTCTGTAATTAATGCGTACAACATACGACTCATGGCATTTCCCAGGAATTGTTATATTTATCGGAAGCTTGAATATCAGATACTTGTTCTTTAAATACAGTTGTCATAACGAGCACACACTTAGCAAGAATTCGTGACATTCAATGTGATAAGCTACCAACTACGACAGGGAAAGAGGAGCCGACATTTACTAACAATTTTACTGGAGTATCTTAAATGGGTAATACTAACATTTATATAATTTTTATTAATGAATACATTTTCACCCTTATCAATATACAATCAATTAGAGTGAAACATGGGGATCCCCGCAATAGCGGGAAACAACAGCGGTATTGCAAAGAAAGTCAATTTATTAAAGTATGCGCTGCTTTCTTTTGAACAAATAATATGAGAACTGTCAGCAGGAAAAGTATTATTCAATTTTCTCGGAAAAAGAAGTATTCCTTTATTCAAATTGATGGAGGAATCCAGGATGGCGGGAAGTATCTAGACCTCACCGATGCCTTTGAGTGTGGATGAATAGCTAAACTTGTTGGTTTTATTGTCGTGTATTGTTTGTCTTGGAATATTTGTTTATCATTATTGTATCAATACTCGAGAGGGACTTTTAACATCTTCCACGTAATAAATAAAAGTTTAGAGCTTCCAAAACATCAGGAAAAAATGTTTTTATGTTTTTAATCGTCAATTTCGTTGTTGTTTTGCTATATTGTGGATCTTCATTTTTGAATGCCAGAGGGCTTAAATGTTAATATTGTGACGAACTCCATTACTTCCTTTAATGTTGCCAAGTTTGACTGTTCTAAGACAAACTGTGCTAGCATCTGCCATTGGAGGACTTTTATTGAGAAATTAGCATTTCTATCAGTTTGCAAATATATCAATTGCAATTGTCCTTCTAATTTCCCGGCTGATTGGCCCCCTGTCTAAGGGACAATAAAGCATTGCAAATCCTCGCGTAAATTGATTGAAGACCCAGATTAAGTCCATGTATATCAATTATCGAGATGTAAAGAAGACAAATGAAATATAAACAGGAGATGATATACATCAAGAAATGCTCAAACGGTCTTTTTTTACTGAAATATATCATATCTATCTTATGTTGGAGCCGTTAGCTTGTAATTGGTATGGTCACCCTACGTCATGTAAATCAAATTATGTTTCACTTCTACTCTTTGTTCAGCGTTACCTAATTATTGGTCTGTATATTTGTCATAGCTGTATACGTTCTTCATTGTGTATTAACATTAATATATTGATGGCTACAGTTACATGCCGAGAAGTAAAAAAATAAGCATGTTTCACTGCAATTGACAGTTTGATGGACATCACGTGACAATATCATTATATCTATATTTCGGATATATTTCTTCTGTTTTAAATTGTTCATAAGCTTACCTAATAATCATTGTCACACCAAAGCGTCGTGTCAAACTTCGCTAAACTGCTAGCACCATTTCCCGCTTAAAGGTGAACTGAACTGTAATTTCTAGTTCTTTATTTTATTTATTGTTTCTTTTTAACGCGCTCAAGTTTCATATCAGAAACGTACATTTCGTTTCAACGCTCTACCGTTTCCACGGAATTCGGCCTCTGTTTTGCCCATTCTATGGTTGCTAGATGAATTAATGCCCTTGAAATGAGTGGAAACTTTGTTGTCTCCCATTTGTGTAAAATCTTTGTGCAAATCTTCGGTATGAAACATACCGATAAGTTCTGTAAAGCATAAAGGAACATCATGTTTAATGACATAAATTAACTCATTTCAAGAATCGGTTACAAATGCTTAATACATTATGCACTGTTCTGAACAATTTACACACCATAACAATACAGTGTCATCATGCAATGGATAAAAAAAATATAAATTTGAATAACTTATCTTTACAGCAGGTTAGGACATTCATGATTAGGTATTCATGATAGAAAGAGTATCTATCAGTGGATATGCATAACAAGAAACTGAAATTATTGTAATTCTATTCTCATCATGATCAGCCCTGATATCATTACTTCCTGGCACCCATCTATTATTCAGTCATTGAAATTAGACTTTCAGATGTTCAAACCCGAATTCTTATACTATTGCATGATATCATATTCTTAAACAAGCCCTGTTATATGAAATTCAGAATTTGAGCAAGCCCGGAAGACATTTAACCAGTGCAGGGCTTGCAGGTTTGTGCTTATTTCGACCAGTGATTTTTACTTACTCATTCATTGGTCTATCTTCAAGTGGTGGGCCTTCACGTTGCAGGTACTCGAAAAAACTCGTCTCAATGACCCAGTGGTTAAGGCAGTTTGACTGCAAAGAAATAGGTCCATATGTATGCAATGACTTCTAGAATACATAACTAAACAAATGTAACATTCCAATTGATATACATCTCTCTCATTCCAATGGCAAATACTATCATGTTTGACAAAACTGTATGTGTTTTTTTAATAATTGTTTCAAAAAACCCTACCTTTTAATTCATTCATTGACATTAAACCACTCGCTCAAATTACTAAATTCATAATGTTTGCAATATGAGTAATACATAATTAAATCTAACCTTAAAACCCTCATGGTCAGAAATACAGCTGACTTGCTGCTCCATCATCCTAGCCTGGACAAGGGCAATGCTGCAACAGCATACATACTCTTAATAGTCGTTTGGATGCAATTTCCACACTGGCACCTGAATCATATTAAAGTACATGTACACTTACGTGTATAATATATACATGAGTACAATTAAGAATATGTAAGCAATGATGATACCGTTATATTAGAGAAATGTCTGCAGAAACCAGACATTTTCATTATTTTACAGCTAAAGAACTTCATCAAACAGGTTTCATAATCATGAGTTTGTACACAATTTAAAAAAATAGCGACCTTTAAAATTTAGGAAACCAAAAATAAAGCATAACCAAACATTTTATCAATAAATATTTCACATAACGCACTTTAATTAACCTGATCGTAATAATTGTCTACATATTCTCTTCTAATAAATAGTTGTCAAATTAAATAAGGACAAGAGATGTTTGTCAAACATTATGCCCCCCTGAGCGCCAAGTTGCCAGAAATATTTGGACAATTGAATGAAATATGCATGGACTGAAATGACAGCTGATTTGTCATTGGATGCATATGAGGCAGGTCATCTACTGGTCATACCTAATCTTCATGTCAAGTTTGATGACCATAGGTCCGGGAATTGTTGAGTTATCACTCGGACAAGCTTTGGTCTTCCAACAGACCGACCGACATGTGCAAAGCAATTATATAACCCCTCTGCTTCGAAGGGGGGCATAATTAAACTAGATGTTCACTGAAAACTGATACTTCAACTCATGCATTTAGTGACATATAAATTTCTACTGTCTACTATATAAGAAAATAAAATATGGACAATCAGAAAACCTTTTTTCAGCTTACAGTCACACTGACCTTGACCTTTGACCCACTGACCTCAAAATCAATAGGGTTCATCTGCTGGTCATGACCAATAAGCCTACCTAGTATGAGGTCCCTGGGTCAAAGCGTTCTCAAGTTATTGATCGGAAACCGTTTTTCATGTTAAGGTCACACTGACCTTGACCTTTGACCTCAAAATCAATAGGGTTCATCTGCTGGTCATGACCAATACACCTACCAAGTATGAGGTTCCTGGGTCAAAGCGTTCTCAAGTTATTGATCGGAAACCGTTTTTCATGTAAAGGTCACACTGACCTTGACCTTTGACCCACTGACCTCAAAATCAATAGGGTTCATCTGCTGGTCATGACCAATAAGCCTACCTAGTATGAGGTCCCTGGGTCAAAGCGTTCTCAAGTTATTGATCGGAAACCGTTTTTCATGTTAAGGTCACACTGACCTTGACCTTTGACCCACTGACCTCAAAATCAATAGGGTTCATCTGCTGGTCATGACCAATACACCTACCAAGTATGAGGTTCCTGGGTCAAAGCGTTCTCAAGTTATTGATCGGAAACCGTTTTTCATGTAAAGGTCACACTGACCTTGACCTTTGACCCACTGACCTCAAAATCAATAGGGTTCATCTGCTGGTGATGACCAATACACATACCAAGTATGAGGTCAAAGCGTTCTCAAGTTATTGATCGGAAACCATTTGGTATTCCGACCGACCGACCGACAGACCGACCGACCGACCGACCGACATGTGCAAAACAATATACCCCACTTTTTTCAAAAGGGGGCATAAATATCGAAATGGTTTACTGACTGATTAAATCAAAATGGAAACCCGGTTTCATTCCAACACTGACTAAAATGGTGCAAGTATTTATTACCAGTTCGATGGTTCGGGTCCAAGAACCTGTTCTTCAACGTCCACTTCTTCTTCAGTTTCCCTTCACTACTGTTAGATGAACTGACACGCGTACCGCATTCAGGCTCATACAAGTACGGTGAAATATTATTACATTCAGCGTTCGCAGGTAGCTCCATTTTGTAAATGTTGACAGTTCGGCGGTTGTTTTCATTTCGGGCATAGCAACGCCGGAGAGTATTCAAGCGGACACAAGTCATGTCACATTCAGAAATTGGTCAGAACAGAGGCTACTTTGAGCGCTATTTTGATACATTTCAGTTTCGATATGAGATCATAATTCCTTCTCAAATTGACATCGAGAACACTCGAAAATAGATAGTTGAATACAAATAGGCTGTCAAAATACAGTTTAGTTCTACTTTAAGAATGGGCTTGTATTTGGTCAATTGTTCCTGGTTTGTTTTTCTTCAATCTAGATTTATTAAAAACAAGAACAATTGAATGGATTCACTACCTGGATGATTCTTTGGCGCTTTAACCATAATTGATTGTTTCTCATGTTCTCGCTGCGTCATCATAGGCGACAAAATCTACGCCATTACTCGAGGTTTTGTTGATATTTGTATGATGCCATGTGAGTGTTCAACGCAAGTCAAAGGCGTTTAAGTGATATGATAAAATAATACCCTTCATGGGAAGTGAATCGTTTGTGGAATGCTATAACTAAATGTCAAAACCCAGATTTGGTCTACGATGCCAACTGTATTTAAAATTGAAAATGCTAAGATTTCTCTATATTTCGGAAAATTACCTTTCGAAAAAGAACATATATATATATATTGAGAATGGTCTCTTAATTTATGCTATGCCGGCAGAATGGCTCATGTTATCATTGGTTCGCTTTCGTTTTCCCTTTTCTTTTAATTTTGAATATACCCCCAATTGGAAATCTAAATAGATAAAATAACGAAAGCTACATGACAAGCCACCTTGCCCAAGATGCATCGAACGAGATGCCTTTAAACAGTCAGTGAAACGGAATGGAACTCGTGTTCATTCGTCTATTTTCACGGAATCTCATCATTGTCCACAAATTTCACAAAAAATATATGTTCACTGCAAAACATCCTCAAACATATTTGAGCTAAAACAAATATTTCATGGTGATGATTAAATAAATATTTTATTTCGCATCGGTATATTTGTAAAATGTCAGCATCTGCGTGATTTTAAAACGGATTACTTCAAACATGATGACGATTTGATTCAATTTATACTAAAAAAAACCCAAGCACTATACATGTTTTGAAATTAATAACCTTACGCTTTTAGAATAAATGACAAGTGCTGTCATACGCAAATCCGTTGATCTCAGTCTTAAAATGTGATAATAACCAGAAAGGAACAAGCAACACTGCCCAAGGGCATAACACATTCTCTAAGAATTACTCCGGATATATTTTCCGAGATATAATCAGACCACATTTTGACAGATAAAACTTTATACGAAGATGTCATAGCATTAGTTTATTGCGATAAAACTGTTATATAAAAGTTAAAACAAATAAAACTGTATAGGGAGCTCTGAACGTATCTCAACAGTTCAAGCGAGTTACCGTCAGGGCCTTTTCTAAATGAAAACAAATATGTAAAGATAAATGACCATTTTTTCAAATGTTTCCATATGCGATACCGGAAAAAATGCCAAAACATGAGCGAACGAGACCACTGAAAGGGCATGTAGTATGTGTTTAATCTCGTATAATGATATGAGTGTCGCAATTTTGTCCCCTTTGTCCTTAATCTTGGGCATTAAGTAAAAGGTTGACCTTATATGTTTGGATATTGAGCCTTTCCCTGTAATGTTGATTTTGCTATCAATAGAGGATAGTCTTGTATGTGAACACTCGATTTTATACGAAGCGTTATGTCAAGCCCGCCAGAGTACGATGCATAATAATGCAATCTATTTAAAAGTTATAGACACTTTCTATCACTGTTGCAGAATTCTGCATTAGATTGATCTTTCTGCAAACAAGAAATAGTCTCCATTCATCTGAACGCTTTTTATCAAATTGTCTTGTGTTTAGACAACGAGAAAATTCACTACCATTATGCATTGGCAAGACTGTTGTCAGTGTGCCTTGTTTACACATTAAGTATTCATGCTCCAACTGATCATAAACGTAATACTTTTACGATTACATCCGGAATACTTGATGAAACTTATTAAATATGCGATTACTTTTGTGACACTGATGTTTTCGTTTCAAAGAATACCTAACAACAAAACAAATACTTTCGTTAACTTGAAATTTCATTTAGTTGAACAAAAACACATTTAGAAAAAATAGGTTGATACGTTTCCATGTTTTCCCTCCACGTACTATAGCTATATCAAAATGTCGTTCAAACGGTATTGCAAAATAGATTGTATTAAAATTGAAGATCCTTTTGTTTTCTTTTTCTCTCCTTTTACATATTCACTCCAGTATTGAAGAAGATTGACGTCCTTTCTGGTGTGCAGTAAAGCTTTGCAAAACCTCATTTAATTTGATTGGAAACGCCGAGTGTCAAGTCAATGTATATTATATCATCTTACTTGAGTGTAAGGAAGATGAATGTCTTTTTTATAGGAAATGAAATACAGGACATATTAAAACATGCTTAAAAGGTCGTATTTGTCTTAAGAATGATATTTGTGACCCTAAAGATTGATGCTTGTTTATACGATGATATTCTACCCTTGTCATTTCAATCAAGCAGGATATTGATTGTGTAGTGGATGAACATTTCAGTGGCAATAATAAGTACCTACTTTATTATTTATATGTATGCATGCTCTTTTACAAACCTGCTTCCCTCAGGAATTGAAAAGTCCTGGAATTTGAATATTAGCAATATAATTGATTACAAAATGCATGTTTTGTACGGATAAAACTAAATTGATCTTGACTTTAAATTACAAGCAGCATGTTAATTTGTTTTGAATACAACAGACAATGGCCCGGTTGTTGGAACGTTTGCTATATACTTAACGATGAAATTTATCGTTAAAATGACTAAAATCGCTAAATTTTCGTTAAATACCTTCGTTTAATTTATTTCGCTAAATTTCGGTTGTTGGAAATTTTAACGATAACGAAACCGTTAAATCAGTAGTCAAGTTAACGAAAAATTTAAAGTACCTCAAATGGTACTTTAAATTTTAACGAATCAGTTAACGAAAACCCAAATGGCTGCTGTAATTGGCTGCTTAGTAAATATACCACGGAAAAGTAGAGAATTTAGAGTAATAAACTTAAATGAAAGCCTAAATGATGAAGAATTGAGAAGAAGGTTCAGGTTTGGAAGAAGAGGAATAGAGTATTTGGCCGATTTGCTGAGAGAGGACCTAGCTAGGGAAACAGACAGAAGTTGTAGCCTGTCAGTCGAGGAACAAGTCTGTATAGCGCTGAGGTACTACGCTTTAGGTTCATTTATGCAGGTTGTTGGGGACACACATGGAAGACATAAAAGTACTGTTTGTAGAGTTGTGGATAAGGTTACCAAAGAGATAGTGAAGCGTCATAAGCAGTACATTAAGTGGCCAGTTGATGAAGCTACCAAGAGACGAGTGAAGTCTGAGTTTAGCAACATAGCTGGATTTCCAGGTGTTATAGGGTGTGTTGATGGTAGCCACGTCCGTTTGATCAAGCATTCACCAGACCAAGAGAGAAAGATTCCCGTCCATAAATGTGATGGCAGTTTGCGATGCAAAAGGTAGTATATTTAAAACATATTAAACTGTAAATATTATACAGCTCTATATATAACATGAAATAAACTGAAACTTACCATCACTGTACAGTTCTGCTGGTGTTGCTGAAGAGCTCAAATAAGCAAAATCCAGCCACATTTCTTTTGGCATTTGTTTTTTAAGACATACAATTACTGCTTCAGTACAATGATGGTTACTGCCATTAGTAAGTGCTTTAAAATTCTTTGAGAATACAGATTTGAAAAGAACTTACCAAGGCACAAACTTTCCTTTCAATGTCAAGGTCAACAAACTTTAGCTATAACGCCTTAAAAGTAACGGTCAACATTCACAACTTCATAACCACAGTCATGTTATCTCCCCTTAACATGTTTTTATCCTTTCAGGAAAATTCACATTTATCAATGCGCAGTGGCCTGGATCAGCTCACGATAGCTTTATATTCGGAACTTCCACACTTGGATGCCACATGGAGAGAAACCACAGGGGTTTTGAAGATGGGATTATTCTTGGAGACAGCGGGTATGTAAATGTAAAATACAATTCAATGTAGCTACATAATCATGAATTTTGACCAGGTTTTATACCAGTATCAACTTATTATAATAAGCAATAACGTTCAACGTTTACATCACTAAAAGTAATATGACAATGACAAAAATGTTATGTTTACTGATTTCAGCACAGTTTAGGAGATTGTATCTGATTTAGATTACAAATGTGTTTTTAAAGGTCACGATCGAACGGGCTTTGTTTCTCTTAACTGAATACCACAATAACAATTAGTGTTTAAGAAGTTTTAAGAAGTATAAGACATGTTTTATTTGAAGGTATTAAACGTTTTTGTACACACAAGGTATGATATGATTTAATGCAGACTGTGTACTTTTGGCAGGTATGCGTGTTCAAGATACTTGATGACACCATACAGAGTTGCAGACACCAACCAAAAGACAAACTTCAATATGGGGCTCTGCAGAACAAGGGTACTCATTGAGTGTACGTTTGGACGTTGGAAGAGGAGATTTGGAATTCTCCATGGAGAGGTAAATACAAAATGTTGCATTAACATATTTCTTTCATGCACAAATGTATGTAAATGTGTATACACAGCACAACTATACATACAATACATCACATATATCAATTCAAAAACTGGTGCCGTCGTTTTTTTATGAAATTCTGCTCATGAACAGCTGATACTCTGTGTGACCTGTAAATAAAGCAATGTGCTATTGTATAATGAGTGAAAATACTAAACAATGTTTATGTGTTAAATTATCTTAAAATGATTAACCTTAAACCTTTTGTTACATAAAATGAAGTTATAAATACAATATAAGCCACAAACCGTGAAATTCGCAGCAACATCCACTCCTTCCTCTTGTCTTGATGTCCCTGGCGTCTCGTCTACTGAATGACTTGCCTAATAAAAGAATATATATATACCATTAGCATTTGCACTTTTATCATTATTTGTTTTATTATAATTATATATATCTTCATGTATCTATCCATCTATATGTTTATTCACTCAAGGTTACACTTCTTGAAAATATTTATTGTTTTAACATTATCAACAGTTGCACATAAGAAAACAAACTTACAGAAATAAGGATGTTCATCATTTCATCATCTACGGGTGCATGCCCTACGAATAAAATACACATATGAAATTTATTGTACTCAAATAAAAATTATTTGATGGCTAAGGCATGTCGATTAATCAGTCCAAACAATCTCTTTATATCTTTGATTAGATCAAACAAAATGATGTTGTTCGTGATCAAGTTATACCGCTTCGACTAATACCGTTTCACATTGGAACTTGTTGAGTAGCAATCCGCCAATTTTCGTCAATGGGATTTCGATAAAGAATAAACAAAAATGTAAAATATATGTGAAAAACTTATCATGTCAATCAGATATTTTTCGCTTCTTTATCTATATGGTCAGCAAATCTCATTTATTTCCATGTCGTCAGCTAATTGGTCAGCACTTTTAACACGACCCAGTTTTAATACCGTTTCACTTTTGGACTTTTGTCAAAAGTTTGCCATGGCTAATGGGAAGATAGCAGCCAATAGATACATCCAATAAATGTTTATACTTAAATAGAAACAACGAAATAGAGAAAGCAACCAAATACATTTTATAACATAGCAGCAAATAAGAAAGAAATGATTACAAAATAAGGAATTAGGTACTCCAGTTTCATAGAAAAGTAGCGTAATCGTATTAAACAGAGGTTTCAATGAGTACCGCCTAATAACTTCTATCTGGGGTCAACTTGACCAAAACTCACCCCCAACATCTGGGTCACAACATTTCCTTCTTGCCAAAAGTGTCACTCAAATTTGTGCTATAATACATTTATATCAAATCTTACGATTTCGTATGGACAAAAATCAATGACCAAATCTTATATAACACAGTTGTTACTGTTGTTGTTTTTTGTATAACTGTACCAGTAACAATATTTTTTAAAGCTTATGTTATATTTTGAATGAACGTGTTATCAAACTATTCTCAGGTTTTAATGCTAGTCAATATAAACAGCCGTTTCACAGTCATAAATTTTGATGATTTTTGGTTTAAAAATGTCTAAATGTTAAAAAGGTTCCCTTTAAAATATCGCTTTTTTGTTCATAACTTCTAACCAGGATTAACTTTTCTCCATACCTGGTACATACAGTGTAATTATTTTTTTATCTTATTATAATTTTGTTTACGAGTTACATTCATGATACTGCAGTACTGTTTTATTGTGACATTGGTGTTGTTTATCAGAATACACTTCTATTGATTTTCTACTTATTGGCTATTAGATTCCTTTAACATTTCTTGTTTCGTGGTAAAAGTACTTTTTGGCTGCTAAGTTCCTTAATTACTGGCTGCTAACTTCATAGGTGAAAGCATGATCGACGATAAAAATGGATTTGATCATAATACTATCACGGATGTTTAAACCATGCTAGAATATCTCAACTGCATCGGAAAAGATCAGCTTCTTTAAAGAGGTAATAATACTAATTTTGTTATAGTATTTGTAAGTAAATTAACGATGTATTCGATGAACATTGATGACAAGTCTTGGGATTCCAAGACTTTTAATTTTAGATTGTGTACAGTAGCGTTTCTATTTTTAGACTCATTTATTTTATTCACTTATGCAGACGATTTATTCGGTACTCTGTTTTTTTTTGCAATTTAACATGTAAAATTGAGCAAGCGTATTGCTTTTTTAATATACAGAGCAGTAACATTTACCACAAATAAACTCATTAATAATAACATCAGAAATTGTGCTCATACCAAGATCAATGACTGTCTCCAGTCCACCAGGGATCCCACTGAAAGCAGCCTGATCCTTACATAACTCGACAACTTTGTTGTGCAGTTCTCTACATTTTTTTCTGGGGGTCCACCTCCTGTTGCAGCAATCGACCTTTACCTAGCAACCTCATCTTTTTTTACCTCTCTTTGCAAATTATCCCATTTGTTTCTTATCTGTGATGCAGTCCTTATTGTAACACCAACATTACTTACTTCTTTGGCAATTTGTTGCCAAACTTCAAGCCTTTTTTCTGGCTTCTTCACTACCTTTAATATATTTTTTTCATACTGTTCCACAAGAACACTTATTTCAGTAGCAGTGAAATTAAAACTTTTTATCTTTTTCTTTTCAGATGTGTTGCTAACGTCGTCCATCTTAGAGGAAGTGAGTCAAGAGCATTATGGGTCGACCCAATAGTTTAATTGATCGTTAAATTTAGCAATTTTGCTACATATCTTAACATTTTCCTTATGTAGCGAAAATCGCTAAATTGATTTCAACAACCGAAAATTTAACGACTCGTCAGGCAACGGTAAGTAGGTAATTTGGCGATTGTTAGTTTAACGATTCGTTATGATTTAGCGAATGTTCCAACAACCGGGCCAATAGTTATATGAAAAACTACAGAAACAAGTAAGGACAATAGGCATTTAATATTTTAGCAGTCTTGATCACTCCCGGATTTCTACGTGTTGTTATATAACACTACATTGTTAATATTGTTCACTGACTATACAGCATATATAAGGACACTGTCGACGTGAACTTAACATAAAACATGAGATATGAGCTCGTTGTATTCTTATGTATTGAATGTTCGAGATATACTGCAGTATGTCGGTTCATTTCACGGTGAAAATGGTGAACATGGAAATGGTGCGAAGAAATAAATATCAACTTTGTACTACATTTACCGCGTATACTGCTAAGCTGCAGCTATTTTCATAATTGTCACTATTGAAATGTATTTCTTTCCTGTAGTCTTAAGCAATACGCAATTTCTTTGTCATATTTTGATGTTTATTTCCTTTAATTCGCTTATGGAATCAAATTATGGATTTTGTATAATGGGGTATAATTCCGAAATACAAGAGAAGCATTTCATGTTATATTCTTTTTTCTTTTAACAATGTTTGAACAAATGAGCTCTATATGTTAGTGTATGTTATCTAACACATCGGTTCTTTAGGTAGATTGGATTTGTTATTGTCGATATATGGAGAAGACGTGTTTATTTGCTCTATAACTATTTTTTCAGGTTAAGTTGACTGGTCCTCTTCATGGGTACAGGTTGGGTACATGTGTTCCATTGAACGAGAATAGTTGGTTACAATTAGATATTCCACATTTTCCGTCTTTATAATTCATTGTATTTACAAACTAAACAGTCAACTCGATCACCTTAGTCATATTACAATCAATAATGTATGTTCGATATAAGTTGAGTATAGCCATTAGCATTTTCAAAGATATGGTGGGAGAGTTTCTTCTCATAAGCAAATTTATATTCAGTCGGAATAACACTCTACGTCACATTAAAGTCTCTTACCAAAAGCATCACGAAGTGAATAAAGGATTGTTGATTCCGGTATAATTTTTACATTGCATTATATATAGAAACACAGTTGCTCTCTCTCTCTCTTTCTCTCTCTCTCTCTCTCTCTCTCTCTCTCTCTCTCTCTCTATCTATCTATCTCTCTCTCTTTCTCTTAAATATTACGTTTCGTTCATTATCAAGTTTGGCTTGTCCTTTTTACCGCATGTATTATAAATATTACTAGTCACTTCCCCTACCACACCCGCAACGTGTAATAATAGCACAAGGAGTCTAAATGTATTAGCAACATATTGAGTATAAAACAGATTCTATTGTAACTATAACGATAACAGTTTATTGCAAAAATTGCAAATATTTGCAAAATGATCATTTTCATCACATTTATTTCTCTTGGATTATCAATGTAGCGACCCTTTAAATTATGAGAACAAGTTAGTTTATTAAAATGCATATGCCATGATTAAGATTCGTCTAAATTAAGTTGCAAAACTTTGCTACTATTATTTTAATAATGCCGTTCTGTTTTATAATGCTAATACTTTTTCCTTATCATATTTATTTTGAATTGATTTATGGCTTGGTTTTATTACATTGTTTTGTGTGCAAATTTAAGTTTTAACATATTGAAAATGTAAGTTATCACAGAACAATGAACCCAGTGATGGTTTAGAACTTAGGCTATATGGCGATACTTGAGCGGCCCTATTTCGTTTTGTAAACCAAGTGTCTAGGAATTAACTGATCATTAGTACTGCCATTAATACAGACTGGTTTACGTATTAATTATGTGATTTATTAACGATTAACCTGATGATTAAACATAAACATCACATTTAGGCAACAAGAGCGCCATAAAATTCGTATTGCTTACAAGAAATATTGTCGGATATGGTGTTAGTTTACTGTCTGACTGAATTACATGATTCTACATTAGTACATCTATGATTTCTTCGTCTTTCTAATCCATTGAAAACAGCGTATTATGCACTGTAGCGGCGTTGACAGACGGAAGAACAGCCCTTACCGAAATAGGCGCTTCTCTATCAACATAGCTGTAAAGGAGCATTGCTATAGACTTTGCAGTTCATGGCAATAAAATAAACAATAAATATCAAGAGGGAGGATAGGAGATTACAGCAGGCAAAGTGACGGTACCTGACCTTTTCACCACATCGTCATTGTATGATATCTGATCTAGGACAATAAAGTGTCCGACAGAGTTTGCTATACGCTCGGTTAAGCATATCAACAGAATTTGCAATTATACTTCATGAGTCCTGTCAGCTGATGTTGACAGGGTTTATTGTTATCGATGATACAAATTGTATCAAGCGTCGGAAAAATGAGATTTGTTTGATCGCGGAAATAAAACTGAGAGGAACGGCATTTGGAAAGCATGTTTACAATGTCTGAGAAGCGCTTGCATACAATTTTCTTATTTGCCTTCAACGCCCAAACACCCAACGGTCAATAGTTAGAGAAAGATGATCACACACCAATATTATTTTTGGAGTAGTTAATCGCCTCTGTAGACCCTGGCGTGTTTGATTTGCACACGAAATAATGAATACAACACAATTATGTATGATTTTGCTGCGTTCATTTTGGTGTATTTATCCTGTTGAAAATGATTATTTTTAAGTTCGTATTTAATTGATATACTGACTTTTCATTATATATGTATTATACACACTAAGCTCGATTATGTTGAATGGCAATACAGGTATGTCAAAACAGTAAGCACTAGTGTGGTTATCATAAATTTGGTTTGACAGATTTTCTCAAAATCTATTTACCTACTAGATAATCACCAACATAAATGTTTCATTTATAGATGGCCATGATGAAAACACTTTTAAAAAGCAAAGACAAAACATGAAAGAATTTCACGGTTTGATATAACAAAAACAGGAAACAGGCGGCAATAACACCCTTTTAACAACATTGCTTTTGTGAAGTTGAAAATAATATATATATACGACCGGATATATATATGGCTATCGCGATGAAATATTTTTTATTAAGTAAAACCAAGAATAAGAAATAGTGTTTGCTTAATAAAATAAGCTGATAAATGTATAAAACCCAATACGTCGAATTGAAGCAGCACTTTTGCTTCCATTCACTCACTTTTTCATGCAGGCCATTAGCGTTTTCATTCATATTGTAACAATTAAAGTGGCACAGCGGGTATTCCGACCAAGCGTAAGTTAATCAGGATATATGAATAAAGTAATTAAGATATAACGATTTATTAAACATTTAGCTGTTTTCTTTAGAAACAATTATTCACGCTAAATGTTATCAAAACCGTCAGCAGCGATATTTCTATGCACGTCTATCGATACAGGAATAGGCCGACAGGATGTTATTTGAATATAAACCTGTATCGGGAATATATTGAAATAGATGCTGAGTATAGGTCTTGTTTGCACTCGGTCTCATTGAAACACGCATATAGGATTGGCTATATAAAATGTATGTATGAAAAACAGGTAGAAATTGTGCCCTGTTTTGTATGCGTCTTTAAAATGCAAACAACTGATCCTGTCGATTTTCGAAAGAGATAATAATTCATGTGGATTTATAAATTCATACAGAAATGTGTGATGAATTAGTTAAAAATAGGAAAACTATATCAAAAGTATTTGTAATTGTTTTCAGAAATCATCGTTAGTGAAATTCAAAAACTTTGTTTTAATTGTGTTTGTTTTTTTGTAACGTCGGTCGTTGCGCATTATAAAATTAAAGGCAATATAATAAACTTGGATGCTATAATTTCAACAAACGTAACAAGATCAGTTTCATCTTATATTTAAAAAGGTTGTTCCGCTGACCGATACAATGTTTATCGCTTCATAATAGTAGTTTCTGTCTTGCGTTACTGTTGTTTGCTTTCTGATCATACTCCGGCTTTTATTCTCTTTAATGAAAACAGGACGATAAGTGTAGCTCCCTTAATACTAAAACGATGTATACTATTTATTTTATTACCTCTGTACGAAGATGGCATTGAATAACAAAATATGCCGAACAAGAAGGACAATAGTGAATATATTAAACATCACTAACTTTATTAAAATAGTTGAAAAGAGATGAGGGAAAAGATGAAAATTCGCTTTTACGAAAGAACATTCGTTTTATATAATGGTTACATATATTCATAATAATATTATTTCCCCAAAGTCTATTGGCCGAGTTGTTTCTATCAACAAACTTATATGTGTTCATTTGATTGTGTATGCCGTAAATTGACATTTCGAAATATTGCGTTATATCTAAGGAAAACAGATACATGAATACTATTGTTTTGGATGTGTAGAGATGTGAAGCTATCTTCAAGGGTTGAGCCATGATTTTTAGTTTAAATGTTCTTATATTTACATTTTTATTGAGCCAAATAAATTATGTTATAATGTAATTGAGTATGTTATTTCATATTGGCCCAGTTTTTTTTCCGTGGGAAATCAATTAATGAGTATTTTATTATATCACTACAACGTATGCTACGGCATTTTAATTATAAACATTCTGATACCTCACCTTATGTAATTGGAGCTCATTTCCCTTTTTCATCGGATTCTGATGTTCTAGACTAGTCTTTGCTGAATTTGACATGCATCCCTTGTAGTGACATAGCAAAGACTTATAAATAAACCCGATTGCACTGTACAGGAAGCATTTTTTCGTGAGAATTTCGTAAACCGTTTGCCATAGATCAAAATTGGTTGGCGATTTTTTTCTCCTTTGTCGTCCTTTTTGTTGGTTTTCAAAATAATAATTGGTTAAACAGGTTAAATAAAGTGTTTGAAGTATTTTAAAGGCTAGTAATGCAAAACGTGTTTTAAACTAGGCAGATAATATTTTCAAAACAGTCGGTAACACTTGAAACAAATTGACTGCCTTTTAAAATAACCTAAAGCATATTTCTGATGTTAGGTCGAGTTTCGACAGCCAATGAAAATGGTATTTTTTTCTAATCCTGTATTTGGCTAGTTTTGTAGCCAATCAAAACGGCAGATACTCATATTGGCCGACTTTGCTCGATATTGAGCAAGATGTGGTATATATATATAACGTCAATTGTCCGGCATTAGAACCGCCATTGCCTCATAAACGCGTCAAATACGTAATAGTTGATTAATAATATTATATACATTCCAATAATATAATTGACAAGCAGTGCACTGTGCACTGATGTTTAAAGTTAGGATAAGGGGATACATCCAATTATTTGTTATTTATTGCGTACGAAAGCGCAAGTATACGTCAATAAGATTCCTATCCAAGACTACCCAATTAGCAGAAAATACTGTGTTGCAACTCCAACCAGTATAAACTTGTTTTCTGTTCTGACTTGACATCATGCTGACACAACTGGCTGAGAAAGGACGGATGTTGCATATAATAAAGATAAAACAAGCCGATGAAGACAGTACAGTTGCGATGTGTGACTTGTTTCTATGGAAGTTATGAATAGATGTATAGCTTTTCGACCAAAGTCTCTGCATTTTAGTCCCATCAATATTATCACCTAATTAGTGTTTGGGGAAATTCCTTAATTGATATTATCTTCTCATCGGTTGGTGAAATGGTAATGCGAAGACTACACATGTTAAAATAAAGAATGGGTGTGTATAAATGTCATACGACCTAAAGGGAGAAACGTTTTGAATATTACATAACAAACAAGAATATTTTGACATCAAATTTTGCAAAATACGTCTTTTATGACCGATTTTGCCTCATTTCTGTTTTGACTTGGCCAAATTAACATGGATGGTGCAGATTATATGGACAGAACTAGTTTACGGAAAATTACAAAACAAACTGTGTGATTTGTGGTGATCGTGATTTTGACGACAGTCTGTCAACGACCATTGTCCGCATCATAGCCTCATTTAGCTTATCATCCGAACTGTACAATGTACAACCTAACGAATGGTTGAAATATCTTTGACATTTGAATGTCAAAAAACCTAGAGGGAAAACAGACCGGCCTCGGCTAAATAGCACAAAGGGTTCATCGTCCTGATCCAGTATTCAGTTATTTCAGTGACCGATAAACACAACAAATCAGGGCTGAAATCTTTACATAAATACATCATTTTTTGGTATATAAGTTGAAGGAAGCAATGTCAAATACAAGACTGAATTTCAATGGTTTTAGGTATTTGATGTTAATATTGAATAAAGCTTTTGAAACTCAAAACGAACAAGAGATGCATTTCAAAGATTCTCAGTTTAAATAAAAATGTCAATCAGCGATTTGTTAGGCCATCTTGTCGAAGACTATAGAACCCGCTTAAAGCATCGGACAAGTCGATATTTCAGTTTAAAAGATCAACATATTATCAATCTGACACTTATGAACTGTGACCCAGATAAAGTGATATTTATATGTTAAATTTTCTTTAGCATCAATGACAGGAGACATTTTGTCAACTATTTTGAAACAGATCAGAAAGGCAATACAATTTTCAAGACTGACAGAAATGGCAGGTTCAACAGTTGCAACGACAGTGGAACTGTCTAGTGGATTCTGTTTTAAAGATTGACAGCACTGACATATGGCGCACTGGCAATTTCTGTAGCACCGAGTTTATTGTTATTTCTATTTTCAAGATTAACAACAACAACAACAGGTCAAACATTGTCATCGTATTTCCGGTCGTCCTGGAAGGTGTTTCTGTCTTTACAAGAGAGCGCACTAATAGGTAAAACTTTATGAAAAACTGTACATCCGGTCGATGTTATTTTGATGTTTTCAAGTTGAGGGCAATGACAGGTGCAGCGATGGCAACATTTGTAACACCGTTTTTAGCGGTGTTGTTATTTTCAACATTGACAGCAAGGTTAGGTGCAAACTGTCAACGTCTATACCACCAACAAAAGCAATATTTCTTTTTTCTTTCAATATTGACGACCGTGGCATAAGCCTTAGTAGTATTTTTATAAGGTGGACAGTAATGACAGATGCATATTGTCAGTAAAGTTACGTAACATAATCGCAAAATGTATAGCATTCAATTTGAATAATAAAATATATTAATATAAACATATTTCATAAAACGGTCAGTATTGCTCCCATCACATTAAAGAATTGACCAATTCAAAACTTTTATAATTACAAGAAAGCATTTAAGTGGTCATGTGTCAAGTGCGTTGCTAAATATCTCGCATCCATCATACACAAATCATCACAACGGATAAGCAGCCTGTCATGCACACATCATCACACGCATAAACCGACCCAATCAAGTACACATCATCACACGAATTAAACGGCCAAATCAAGCACACATCATCACACAAATGAACTGGCCCAATCAAGCACACAACATCACAAAAATAAACCAGACCAATCAAGAACACACCATTACATGAATGAACCGGCCCAATCAAGCACACATCATCACAAGAATAAACCGGTCCAATCAAGCAAACATCATCACACGAATGATCCGGCCCAATCAGGCACACATTATCACACGAATGAACTGGCCCAATCAAGTACACATCATCACACGAATGAACTGGCCCAATCAAGCACACATCATCACACGAATGAACTGGCCCAATCAAACACACATCATCACACGAATGATCCGGCCCAATCAGGCACACATCATCACACGAATGAACTGGCCCAATCAAGCACACATCATCACACGAATCAGGCACACATCATGACACGAATGAACCGGCCCAATCATGCACAATTCATCACACGAATGATCCGGCCAAATCAAGCACACATCATCACTATGAATGAATCGCCTTTGTCATACACACACTTTCCAGACCTTAAGCCGCCTAAATCATGCACACATCATCGATACCAATAAAGAGCTTAAATCATGCACACATCATCGATACCAAATGAGGGCCTTAATCATGTACACATCATCAATACCAATAAAGAGCTTTAATCATGCACACATCATCGATACCAAATGAGGGCCTTAATCATGTACACATCATCGATACCAATAAAGAGCTTTAACCATGCACACATCATCGATACCAATTAAGAGCCTAAATCATGCACGCATCATCGAAACCAATTAAAAGCCTAAATCATGCACACCTCATCGATACCAATAAAGAGCCTAAATCATGCACACATCATCGATACCAATTAAGAGCCTTAATCAGGCACACATCATCAATACCAATTAAGAGCCTTAATCATGCACACATCATCGAAACCAATTAAGAGCCTAAATTATGCACACATCATCGATACAAATTAAGAGCCTGAATTATGCACACTTCATCGATACCAATAAAGAGCCTTAATCATGCACACATCATCGATACCAATTAAGAGCCTTAATCAGGCACACATCATCGATACCAATTAAGAGCCTTAATCATGCACACATCATCAATACCAATTAAGAGCATCAGTCATGCACACAGTTAAAAATATAAATATAAGTCTACTGTCATGAAATTTTATTGACCCAACGGCACCGGCCAGTCTATGTAAAGGAAGTGTGAATCACTTGAATGGTATCATTGACACAGGTCAGTATGTAATCCTAATTATCAGTCTACAATCTATGAATTACTTCACTTGTATTATCGGCACTGGTCAGTCTTTAATCTATAAATTACTTTACTGGTAGTATCGACCAGGGCAAGTCTATAATGTAACTTTTATATTGTAATGATTTAGCTTATCCGTCGTTAAAGGAAATCACTTATGTTTTGGCACAATGATAATTTCCCCGGTAATGCATCTGAAAACACTTACTCTTTGATACCGATATTGAAAGAAAACACACAATTTAATTAAAACCACATTGTTGTAGTGCGAAGCAAACCGTGGTCGCCATTACAGCAAATGCAGAAAAAGCTGATACCCTAACCACTTGCCTACAGAGACTCATACTTAGCTAATTGTATATTTAAATCTGTAATGAAAACATTGGTTCCATCACGCGATAATGTCAATCAACCAATCACGCTACAACCCCTCGTTGAACCGTGTTTGAAACGCATTTCGAAAGTGTGGACTTCAAAGATTAATTATAAACCATTGATTAACATTTGTTGAAGGGTTCCAGTGATAAGTATCTTATTTTTTATACTCCTACTGATTTGCCAAACTTTATTTTGTTTAAAACAAAATCCGAGTCCATTTTAAAAGTAACAACCATTTACAAAACCGACAGCCCAAATATATCTAAATTAAATTTAATTATTGTTCAGTAAAATAAGGTTTACTACATATCAATACAAATAAGGGTATTAGCATTTAATCTATACAATTATTTCATTTTGTCGACGCCACAAGTCTGTGTTTGACAAAAGAATCCTGCTAAGAAATCTCCGTCAGTATCCTAATGTGTTTATGAGCTGTTTTAGGTAGCTGAATTAGAGGTAGTTCAAGACAAGTCATTCTATGATAAATAGGCGATAACAACAAACATGTTTATATAGCGCCAACTATGATTGTTTATCTGAAAACGCCTGATGTATGCCGTGCAGGAACTGACAGACTTTGCAATGCGCTCTTCATTCTCTGTTCGGGACAATCCTAGAAAGGCTGATACTGCCGCTCGCTTTGAAATAAAGCCAATGAACGATACATGGATTGAATAAGCCAGGATTTCCTCTTGCTAACAAATGATTCAGTGTAAGGCTGGCAACACTGGTGTTTGTTAGGACCAGGGACGGCGTATGAAGCAGGATAATTGTGTGGAAGCGAGGAAACTTTTTTTTGATAAATGAGCGTTAATCATATTCCGGGAAAGTGCCTAAGGATATCGTGGCAGTGAAAGTTATTATATATATTAAGGGAAATTTGCTTGCGGGAGGGAATAAATGTAAAATATTTCTGGATACTTAAACGGAATATCGGCTAGGTTGGTATTTATTCGATACTTAATAATAACACGCTGAAAATATCTAAACACAATATTAATTCGTTTGCATAGTTTTTTACGTATTTATCTGTTTTTTTCTAAAGATCAAAGTTACCTTAAAATTAAAATGTGTTTGTTCAAGTGATGGGAACCAAACAAAAGAAAGTAATGACATTTAAAAAAAAAACATAATTGAAAAAAAGTCATGCATACAATGCTGATAAATATGTGCGAGCCAAACGCTTTTCATTTAATTTTCTTTGTTCCGTGAATTAATTTTCAACGTCAAGCGTAACGCAATTCAATTACTTTGGGTGATCCTTGATCCAATTTTAAAACATATGGCAAACCCATTTTTTCATGCGTAACGAATATTTTATTATAATAATAGATTTAGTATGTTCTCATTAATCGGTCTAACAACACCCCTACAATACCCCACCCCCACCCTAGCGTCCCCAGTAAACTCTTCTTTATCTTGCTGACGGTAACCCCCCAAAAAACTGATAAATGAAATCAATGTTTATTTTGTGTTTAATTGCCAATGAATGCTGAACTAGAACGGATCAATTATGGACATCGGATTGCTTATTTTTTCATTAATGAATTTTGGGCAGTGTTTCGGTTCCATAACAAGTCAAGCAAATATTAATTAATGTAATATACTGATTATCATTCACAAGTAAATCATCAAAATGGCATCATTTACGAAAAATGTGCCGCACTGTCAACAAAGTGAAAGTGTTTGAACTATAAAATACAACTTTCTTTTGAATAAGAAAATTAAACGTCAGAGAAATATTGAATCGAAAAAGCGATCGTGATTTAAAGTGACATTATTCAAAATCAATACATATACATGTATCACAAACATCAATTTTGACTGATAAACCTTAACGTACTAACTAAATAATGCATTTATGGAAAATACTTATTACTGATAACAAGATTTTAACGGTGTATATATAGCAGGAGGCACAAAAATTTAATTAAATGATTGGTGAATGCTAGAAGATATCACTGTGACTTACTATAGTCTCATAAGGTAGAAATACCGTGTTTTATGCTGATTTCTTTCATATTAAACTTGGTATTCTTCTTAAGAACCATTGTTTTCGAAATCGTATTCATTTTTTTTTTTGGATATTGAAACATTACCATTAATTGCTGTATATTTCGTTTGGGAGTAAGGGAGCATCTTTAAGATTGAATGTAAGATGGCGCCTAAGTTCTCCCTACATTTCGATCAAGGGACCGCTAGTCACGTATATACGATATAACAATCACAATAAAGACTGATAACATTGGTATATCGACTATTTCTCAGAGAAATATTTAATTCAAAACAAGACTCGATTGTGCCGAACTTTGTTAAAATTCAACAGCGAACAGGACGGCCATTTTTAATATACTTACGACAAGGCTAACCCAATCGTAAAGTTACAATCGCAAGTTACGAAATCGTAACGTTACTATTACTTACGATTCTTAGTAAGACGCTCGGAAAATCGTAACATGGTGTTACGATGCGTTTACGATTACGATTTACGCTACGACCGTTGATAAGACGCTCCCATCATTGCTAACTTTAAATCGTAACTGCTCTGTAAGTTAATTGGATACTCTTGAGATCTGGTTCCAATATCACGAAAATACTTAAGTCAATTCTCAAACTCAGTCTTAACTCATTTCACCATATAAAAGCCTAATTTTCTTCAAAATTTTCCATGTTTTATGCTTTTTGAAAACGTATTTTCTAATAGAATTTGTTGATAAAAAGATTTTTTCAATATTTCAAAGAAAACTAATTCTAGAGCAAATATATACTTGAGTATTTTATAAAGAATGCAGAATTGTACTCAAATACATTTTTGGCTGTAGAATAGACTTCCTTTGGAATTTGACCAAAGATATGATAGAATGTGTTTATAAAACTGTAAAAAACATATATGATTTTTAAAAAGTTTGATGCTATTTGGTATAATGTGTTGAGACTGAGTTTGAGCTTTGACTTATATTTTCGTGATATTGGCGCCTGGTGTATTTCTAACAAGATGTAGGACAACTGTGTTAGCTGTTCTTGTTTATATCTAGATATTTGAGCACATTATCAAATATGTAACGCTTAAATGGTAACAACGATGCCGTTAACAGCATTGTTAACTTTGTTAAAATTTTGAACATTCGCCAAGTTGATAAATTGCCCGGAATAAAAAGGGTGAACAAATTTATAAAAAAAAATCATTGGGGTTTCTCACGGTCTTTAACTGATATTGTATCCATATATGGCGCCTTTTGTGTATAGTTATAATTTGATATAGCTTTAGACGGGTATCTAACGACTAGGCTGAGCATGGCGTGAATTCAAGCATGTCAATGAAAATACCATATGTTTGCTTGATATCTGCACAAACCTTCGGTCGCATTTCCAAAGTTTTTTTACTCGCTTTGCTCGTTCGTCATCTACGTTTATGATATTCAACTCTGGCATATTTACATTCCTGCGTGAAAATAAACATTAATTCTTCCTTGCATCCGATAAAGTTGAACGTAGGCATATATTACCAGAACAAAGTCTTGAAGTTCGGAATGTATAAAGTACGATTGTATATAACTCCGAGATAATGATTCCCTTGAATTCGCCGACACGACAGGTTTACGTCGTCTACAGAGGGCGGATTCGTAATGTATTGCAGTACTGCACCATAACTTCGATCTCATAATTGACAGTATGGTACAATATTAGTGCCACAAACGCTGTAAATGTTTATTTGCCTGGACCGTGGTCGGTAAAGGACCTTCAATAAAATTCAATTAATTTGTATTTACTTGATAAAACGGTGGCATTGAAAGTTCAGAGGAAAATTGTTATTGGTTTTTGATAATTCCCGTCAATAACTGATCCTATAAATCTACATAAACAATTTCGTGTTCGACTCTAAAATTAATTTATGGATACTCTATATTATCTTTATGCTATGCGATAAAGGCATTTCATGATAATTATGATTTAATTTCCCGTTTCTTTATTGCAGGCCAGATTGTAAGAAGAAATAAATATGGTCCATTCGTCGAGATCAGGTAGCCGGTGTTCCAGATCTTCGCGAGGCATCATTTCTATCATCTAATTGGACAACGCACTGTTTGAAAGCAGAAGCGCAGTGTTAAATGTTATAAGAATGAGCGTTATTTGTGGATTATTTGTTAATCTGCGATTCCCCCTTTCCCAACATACAGAAATACCAGGAGATAATCAAAATTCATTCATGATTTAGTCGGAAATTGTTCATGGAGGTTTGTTGCTTGTAATAGCAATTGGATGTCCAGAGTACGATAACTCTTAAGGGAACGATATGGATATTTGTTTTGGCAAGATGAATCAAAAGAATGATGTGAATCGACAAGCTCAAAGTAGTTAAACCGTCTGCTCTTTGGACAACAATGGAATATTACGTAATAAAGAAATAATACGAAATATCATGCAAGTGTTTGAATGACGCAGTGCTGTTTATTAAGTGAATTCAATTATGTAGAAATGGAGGGTGTTGACATGTCTTGCCTAAATGGTACTGTGTATCAAAGTGATGGAAATACACAATTAGTGGTGGCAAAAACCGTATTGTTTAGCCTTATAGATCTGGCTGTGGTTCTCGGAAACAGCCTTGTGATAGCCGCCGTGTTTACTACCCGAAAACTTCGGACGGTGACGAACATTTTTATTGTGTCGCTAGCGTGTGCGGATCTACTGATCGGGTTTGCGGTGTTACCATTCTCAATATCGTTGGAAGTGGACGAGTGGTTGTGGGGCCAGGTGTGGTGCAGCATGTGGCTCGCCATCGATGTCTGGCTGTGCACTGCCTCCATCCTCAGCCTCTGTGCGATCAGCTTTGACCGCTATATCGCCGTGACCCATCCAATCAAGTACCCGACTATTATGTCGGCGTCGCGTGGTAGATGGCTTGTCGCATCTGTTTGGATTTTATCATTTGTGATATGCTTGCCCCCTCTGCTCGGATGGAATGATAGCAGTATGCACAGAAAAACTTCCTCGACCTTTCTCAACGAGTTGCAACGCTCGTTTTCATTACTTAATCGTTCATCCCTAAATCAGGCTAATATGCAAGACATTCTCCCGGGACCGCAACAGGATATTGTCTTCAATCTCACTGGTGATGATTACCTCGATGGATTGTTTTCCAATATTAATACAACTGAAAATTGTTCCGAAGAAAAAGTAATGTGTGAATTAACAACGACTACTGGATACAGAATTTACGCCGCTTTGGGGTCGTTTTTCATTCCTATGCTTGTCATGGTATTTTTCTATTTTAGAATATATTTAACCGCTATAAGAACTGCAGCTTCAATCCGCAGAGGCGTGCTTACGACGAAGATTAGCAATGATATTTCACAGCCGAATGGGTACGGAGAGGACGAAATGTATCTACGGGTTCATCGAGGGGGCAGCTCATCATCATCTCGCAAAACAGCGAAACACTGTGATTTAGGCGTTAGCTGTAGGACACTTAATAGCGATACCGCGTCACGATCTCCAAGACTTGCTGCTAAGCGAAGTCCCTGTAATACGCTAAATAACATCGAGTCAAGTGAGCGATCAGTTTTTAAGTGTAGCAGAGATGACAATTTAGTGAAAACAAATGGAGAAAATGAGAAAAGTTTAAATGGCGTTTCCGGCGTAAATAGATTTGTCATGCCTGTTGCGAGACAAATTTGCAGATCGAAAAGAAGGCCCGAGAAATTGACAAGTGATATAACCGAGCTAGAAATGTTAAGCAAACACAACGACAATGGACACCCAGCTATTAACGGGCTTACACCAAACATTTCCCCTCTTACGTCCAAATCGTCCTCGCCAAATTCGCCTAGGCGCTGTAAGCTGTTAATTAGGGAAACAAAAGCTATTTCTGTAAAAGGTCATGCAAGAAAATTTAAACGAGAGGCAAAAGCTGCAAAGACATTAGCAATAATTGTAGGAGCTTTTATAATATGCTGGTGTCCTTTCTTTACAATATACCTTATGGGGGCGTTTTGTCACGAATGTGTAAGTGAATTGGTTTTTGCCGTATTCTTCTGGCTCGGATATTGTAATTCTGCTTTAAACCCGTGTATTTATGCGCTCTTTGCCAGGGATTTTCGTAGTGCATTCAAACGGTTAGTTCTTTGTCGTCGACGAAAGGGATTTACGCATGCAACGCGGGCAGACTTTGTCACCGGTATTACGAGAAATCGATATGCTGCCCCACATCACGACAAGGACAGCGGCGAGTCGGATTTTTAAAGTTTATGTATCACAAAAGATTGTTATTTAAATCGTTTGCTTTATTACCTTAATGTTTTTTAACCATTGATAAATATGAAAAGATTCTGTGTCATTTATTATCCATGTAATGTTTGATCGAGTTGAACTTTGTCAATGCAAATTACATTACGGTACTACCCTCCCAGAACATGAGATGCTGTAGAATGGTATATATTTGTAAAGCGACCTGTAATTAAAGCTGCACTCTCACAGATATACCATTTTTACGACTTTTGTTATTTTTTGTCTTGGAAAGAGCAATTGTTTGCGTAAATATCTGCAAACCAATTATATACGATTGCTGACAAAAAAATCAGATCGTAGATTTTCATATTTCAAAAATTAATGTTTTATGGCTTAAACCTTTACTAGCGGTTTAAGAAAAATTCATAAAACATCAATTTTTGAATTTAAATATAAAAAATATGCGATCTATTTTTTTGTCAGCAGTCTGATATAACTGGTTTCCATGGATTTTTGCAAAAATTGGCTCGTTCCAAGACAAAAAATAAAAAAAAAGTTGACAAAACGTTCAATCTGTGAGAGTTCAGCTTTAATGCGTCTAATTTAGTGTTCAAACGTCTTTATCAACGGACACCATAAATATGTACATATAATACACGTAAAAAGTTGTTCGTCAAAGATCTTCATGAAAGAAATAACGAGATGTTTACGATGCGAATAACATACTACTGATGATTTAAGTGGTAGACTAGTGGCGACTGTTTTAACAGAACTGGTTCATACACAAGGACATAGCCAGCGTTACGCACTTACGCATGTGCATCACATCAATTTGAAAATGCAAAAAATAAATATAGCCAAAAATGGCATCAGAGTCGAGGGCTAAGCTAAATATTGATATCAGAATAAAGGGAAGATCAGCTATAGTAAGCCTAGTTTCTCTGTGCTTGATAGCTTACTGAGCCTAAAGCAATCGCTTGGTAGCTACAAAGTCGGCGGCCTCGAACCTATAAATCTCTTCAAATACACATCAGTGCTAAAAATGTTAGTTCCATTTTCAATTTCCGCCATTGGGAGCCCCCCTACGGCTACAGGGACATTTCCCCTCCCACACCCTTCCCCTTTCGTGCATAACATTCAGAAAAGCCTGACCACGCCCCTGGTACATATGGATTTTCATTGCTTATATATAATCCAGCAAATATCAATGTTTCCTCTGAAGTTTATGTTCAATCATAAACAACATGTTTACTTTATTACATAATGCGATATACTTTACCTGCTTCAACCTCATGGTATTGAAAAATGCACTTTTTATTACGAAATAAAGTATGGCAAATCATTATGAGTGTTTAAACTAAGAAACTGTCAGCTTGAACCCTTAAGCAAATTTTGTTGTTCGGTCAAAACTATATTATTGTATTTGAAGACCTCAATTTTCAATAGTGTTTAACTTACGCCTTTAAGCGATTTGTTGTTGCGCGATTGGTTGATTTTTTCTTGACTTTACCAGTTCGCACCCAACTAAAACCAAAATAATTTAATACACTTTTTATGGTCAAAACACATCAGTAAGTCCCCTGAAACTAACGTTAAAAAGGCATTTACCTTTTTAAAACTTTAGCGTAAATATACGTTACAAATGTTTAATAATTTATTTTATTAATTAGAATTACTAAACTTCATTAGAATTGTGGTATGTGGATCTCATAAAAAATGAGATAGAGCTGATTTGTCATGGAGCAAAACGTTAATAATAATAATAATAATAATAATAATAATAATAATAATAATAATAATAATAATAATATTAATAATAATAAATAATAATAATAATAATAATAATAATAATAATAATTATAATAATAATAATAATAATAATAATAATAATAATAATAATAATAATAATTATAATAATAATATACCATACATTGCTATTCATTTTCACATGTGGTAGAATAAACCCGTTAACTAAAAAGGACTTCCTTTCAGGACTCTATGACAAAAACCCTTACAACTCAAAATTCCTTTATCTAATTGATTACCTTGTAGCACCCGGACGTCAAATTGTACATAGGTGTACAATACTTTTCATCATAGTTGAATAACATTCAAACATCATATCAGATAAATATTTGAGTTAGTAAACGTCTAAATCGTTCTCTGGTATATATTTAATTCAACACTTATAAACACACACATAATTATACAAAATAGGATAATCTTCTTTGCTGATCGTAATATACTATATCAAACTTTTTAAAATTATTTTCTAAATTTCGATTCATTAGGCCGAACGTTTCGAAGCTGAATGACAATTTAACGCCAGAAACCACCCATGCTACTATTAACAGGCTATCTATTGGACATTACATCGAGTTAAGTAAAGTGGATTTCTTTTTAATTGTAACTTCAAACGTAGAACATTATATTTTTCAATGGTATTTTTCAACATGAAGTTGTCCCTCTACCTTGACCGTCTTCTGGCAATTAGTTTCTGGGATGTCCGCATTTCCCTTTGACCATTGTTCTATAGTGCCTTAAGGAGGTTACGTCAACAGTTATTTACAATATATGTATAAGTATCAATGTACAAGTCCCTGAACTTTGTGTTTTTAATCATGACCATCGTTAAAGAATTTGCTTTTGTGAAATATGATTGCATACATGTGTTATGACGTACAGATTAAGATTGCATTTTTTCGAAACGTTGTGAGTTCACGAATTTCCCCTTTTCCCCAAGGTCTTCGATTTATATCATACTAATATTAGTGTTTGAAATCTAATATATGATAAACTAGAGTGTCATGTGAATATCTATTTTCTTGCATCAAGTATTATCAAATAAATGCTATGGGACTTTAGTCCTGTAGAATAAATTGGAGACATAAATTGGTGAGATAATTTGGAGACCGCAATCCATTGTGGTCGCATGAAATATGCTTGATAAAAAATACAAAAGCCGCGCGAGCGCAAACAGTTGAATGCCAGTGAAGGGTACGGCAACTATGTAAAAACCGACAAAAACGTCATAAAATGGCATAAAAGCATTTGAACGATTGCCAAGCGACTTGTCGAGCAGAGAGATCACTAATGTAAACGAGATGTTCTTGCCTCAGGGGTTATGTCCCTTGAATGGCACTCAAGAAGTTTGTCCAGTGTACATAACCAAACGCAAATGAATGGAAATTGAATATATCAATTCTAATAAACGATCATAAGAAAGCAGCTAGAAAATGCACGGTGAAAATTGGAAAGAATTAAAACGATTTCCTTAATATTTATACATCTTCTCTAAATACTAACCCCAAACACCAAACACAGACTCATCCAGATACCTTGTTGTTCGCTCAGAAATTATCATATATATATATATATTAAATGTTTGTGCGATAACTCTTAACTCCTTTTAGTCGAGGAAGCAAATCGCACATTCAATCCGGCATTTTCCGTTCTGAGCTTTCAATGAAAAAAAATAGTAAGAAAATATATCATTCGCTATCAAATCAACATTTCAGAAATTGGATCTTAATAATCTCATGTAATAGATATCTAGCAAAACAGTTCTTATATTTTTGGCATCGTTCATACATTCAATGAAATGAGTGATGCCAAAAATAATTCCAATACTTGAACCAAAGGATTACAGGATCTGCTACAACAGCAGAACCACACCACCGTGGACAGTAAACAATCAGTCTAGCTTATCTGCTCTTTCTAGCGTGGTGTATCTCATTTATATAGGATTGCTGGTCTCATTTACTTGAAATCGCATAAGCGTAACAAGCTAAATAGCTTAAATTCTTACTTAATCACGATTTTACAAAATTAAAATTAGGTTATTTCGATTATCACAAAGAAACTTTGTTTAACATTACTATTCGAGCATTCTAAACGTTTACTGTAATGGCAAGTTTGACAGTTTGACATTCTCCATATATGTGTGTGATTGTGTCCCACCTACCAACTACTACCGCTCGTATGTATGCGTGTGTGTGTGCGTGTGTGTGTGCGTGTGTGTGTGTGCGTGCGTGTGCTTGTGTGCGTACGTGCGTGCGTGCGTATGCGCGTGTGCGCGCGTGCTTGCGTGCGAGTGCGTGCGTGCGTGCGTGCGTGCGTGCGTGCGTGCGTATGTTAGCTGTGAAGTGTCGTGTCTCTGTGAAGTGCCGTGTCTCTTTGAAGTGCCGTGTCTCTATGAAGTGCCGTGTCACTGTAATGTTTCGGATGACGTACATAAATATATATAAACAAAATATTTGACAACTTGAATATAGCATATATTTACCATCTGACTAGTTTTTTTCTTATATGCTGTACTGTTAGTATTGTTCCATATCATCACAAACGTTTTTAAGATATGAGTTTTGCCCGTACGTAAATAAATGTTGTTTTTCCCCGCATAATATCTGGACCTTCACATCATCCCTCATGAAGTCATATCATTTTCTACGAACTAGACAATGTAGATTGAATGTCATTTTATCGTGTTGGTTTTCACTATAGAATGCTATATTGCAATTTCATATAGTCCCTCGTGTCATCCACGGAATCCTATACGCTCTCGGGGATGATTCGGGTAACGATATGAAATTTGACATATAATAAATTGATTATCATATATGCATTCTGAAATTCCAACGCCCAACTTTTCAGTTGTATGTATCAGTTTCTTATTGTTACAAAGGTATGGACTGGAACCTTTAAAAACGTGATTTCAGTGTTTTTAATTGTCTGATATAAAAGGCCAACCGAGACCATATCTTACCAATAAAATAAATACATACGTCAAGTAGTCTCAATGGCCTAGTGGTTAAGGCATTTATAATATTCTTGACCTTGAAAAGATAGATAATAAACATATAAATAAGGAACTATTTTATCTGTGCATTTATTGTCGGATAAAATTAGGTTACGATAGCTGTTCTAATTTACCCACCGTTGAGAACAACGAGAGAAAGAAAAAAGAGGAAATGCACTTGAATAATCAATTTATTTTAGCAGAAATGTAGATTTCAATGAATGTTAATATAAGTATTAAAATTCGACATGTTGCATTTTATTGGTCGAGTCCACCCATTTTGAACAGCCCCATTGCATACCATTAGCCGTTATTAGTCGCGTGTATAATTTGCCCTGTCCCAGGATATGATATTATTAAAACATTTCAACGGATTTACCGAAACAGTATAAAGGTAAAAAACGTATAGAAATACACAACCTGTTCTATAAAGATATCATGTAATATATCTCACTTCGAACGCCGTAAACTTTTTTCCCAGATCCTATTCTTCATCTGTGGTCATATCATATCCTATACTATGTACATTATGTCACTGTGTTTCATTTTTTATGGTATTTGTAGGCTAACGTGTTTGTACGTTTTCACTTTTTGAAGAAGCTACATTTCAGTGAAACGTAGTGTACACATAATGGATTTTCTGGTAAAATATTATAACTTGTCTCTCGTTTGGTATTATTATTAAAATGTTTTCAATAACTTTAAGTTATATAACTTGTTCGCTCTTTTAGCGAAACATTTGACTCTCCAAAACCATGCAAACAAGCTATAGAACTGTAGTTTCATGTAATTGTATTCTTAGCTTATGCTTAATTTTATATATCATGGTATAAATATTTCCTTGTTTTTTAGGTTTAGTTTTACGATTCCCGTGTATCTGGAAACAATTCAATATACTGCTTCTTAATTAATTCAAGCTGAATTTAAGTATCGTATTCAAGCACTTGGGTTTAAACTACAAAATAAACATGATTCAATTTCGGAAATACTGAAAATAAAATTATTTCAGAATTCGGTTGTACAATAAATTATATAATCATGTCGTAATTGATGAAACTGGTTTTGACTAGTTATTAATGGCAGTTAAATTAAACAAGTATTTACAGCGACATCAGGAAAATAGTTTCGTATTAATAATATTAATAAATGCAATTTGTGTACCCAGATTGGTTTTTAACCCAATAAGAATGTAAATTTTAACAAAAATGCCCAATGCTGTCATGGCATAAATTAAACTCCTGTTACTAATACAGCAGACTTAAATAGATGTTCAAGGGAAAAAAATGAAATCTTGGAAATACCTAAGAGGCCACACCACAAGATGATTTTTTAAAAAAGTAAACGCAAACAAATTATCAAAAAAAGAAGATAAAATCACTCAATTCAACGTGCAAGATGTAATGCGTGAAAGTTCTTATAATAATTGTTTTTTAGTAAAAGAACAAACATTTTAAATGTAAAATGATCAAACCAAAAATGACAACAACAGCTGCGGTGAACGGTTTGTTCATCCTGAAACATTTGAGAAGTTGCATTTCTGTGACAAATAAACTACACAGGCATACTTGTTTATGTCTTACTACGAAACGTGCTGTATTAAGTGTATCCGTTGATACAACACTGACGGCTATACATGTTTAAGCTTCACGTGCATATTGACGTGTATCTGATTATGAAAATTAGTAAAGACAAATGCACAGAATCCTCCCAACGTTCAACGAATTTCTCTAGCAAGAACGGTATCAGTGTGTGTATACCACGTGATAAATTGCGTCATAAATGTTACGTCGGAAGGCAATATTTTGCCTTGAAGGAAGATTTTAAACCAAGATATAGAGGATATTTGTTTATTTCAGTGTAAGATCGTATTTTATTTCACGAGTGTCATCGAAAAACATATTTTCACGAGTGGCGACACTAAAATAAACAAATTTTCTGTTTCTTTTATGTTTATTTTCGGAGTTTTATTAGTTTTTTAATTTATTTCTTAATAACCCCCTTTTTGGAAAGGGTGGTATTTACGCCGCTACCCGTGAGGCGTCCCTCACGCAAAATTATAGCTGTCAACTGTTCTATTTCCCGTTTGTTGAGAAATAGTTATCTGCTATTCATTCTTATAGTTTATTATTCACTCGTTTTTAGTGCAAAGCTTTTATGAACAGTTATCAATGAAGTTTTATAAGTGCACTTATGTTCCAAAAAAATAACGAAAACACTTTTATTATAAGTGGGGCATGAATACATAACCAAATTACTATACCGCTATATATGAATGGAAATTTGGAAGGTCAAATATGTTAGCAAAACAAATGCGGATACTCATTGGATTTTAAACATTCTTCTTAGTTCAAGACTGCATGTGTTTCATAGTCAATTAATATTCATTCATCTTCCTGTCAGAGACCAGTCTGTTACGCTTGAAAACCGGTTTGTTTTCCAGGTAAAGAGTGAATGCCACGCTAGTTTGTTGACAAATTTTGAGGCGTGGGTGAGGTAAAAAATATCGGATTATCTGTAATTTTTTTGTGTGAATTTTCCGGGAAGCTCATTTTACGTATTACAACGTCAAACAGTTCAAAATACATTTGAACGATGATATGAAATTCTTTTTATGTTCGAACAGTTGCTTTCGTCTGTAATTTGTCTGGTATGAAAGCAAATGTTCGAACATTCAGCTTCAAGATCAAGAAAATGTTTGAAAAACGGGATTACCGGTAATAAACGGTACGTTGTTTATTTCCAAATATATATTTATTTAAGTTTATTAAACATTTCTTTAATTTTTAAACATTTTTGTGCCAACATGTACTGGTTCAAAGTGAAGTGTTTTGATCAAGGCAAGTAACTACAAAGGAATTTAAAAGTATTTCTGAAAGTTGATATTTTCACTCATTATTTTGCAGTGAAAATATCAAATTGATATTTTCACTGTTGTTTTTTCACTGTTAAAACCCTATATTTCATCGAAAAGCATGAAAGAAAACTTCACAATTTCTTCACCATTTTTAATGAATCATAGCGCAGTCTACGCCGCTTAGCGAAGCCCCGTTTACGGAATTTATCAGAGTTTGATTGAGAGATTAGTACCTTAAAAAACTTCGACAAACCTTTTCATAATACGGCCGTCTGACGGAGCACTGTCAAAACATTTTTTGGCAACAGGTTTGTCGAAGTGTTTGATGAAACTAATCACATTATCAAACTCCGGTAATAAAACGAAGGCTGGGCTTGTTAAGCGGCAAAGACTGCGCTATGTATCATTTAAAATGGTGAAGAAATAGAAAAGTTATCTTTGTTTAAATGCTTCATTCGAAGCAAAATATTGCCTTACGACGTAGCATATATGACGTAATGTATCACGATGTATACACACAATGAGTATGCTTTACAGGTTTTAATATAATACATACGGTGAATGCCAAACATGCATCTCATTTAACAAGACAGCACCATGTGCACAATGAACGCTAAACGTATAAGTAACTTAACAAGAAAACCTTATGCGTACAATGGATGCTTAGTTTATATGTAACTAAACAAAACTAACCCATGCGTACAATGCATGCAAAACATGAAATTAATTAAAGAAAGACAACCCTATACGTACAGTAAAAGTTGCTAGTTATTAAACATGGCAACCCTATACGTACAGTGAAAGTTGCTAGTTATGAAACATGGCAACCTTATACGTACAGTGAAAGCCAAACATGTCAGTAATTTAACAGGACAACCCCATGCGTACAGCGAAAGCCAAACATGTAAAAGTACAACAGGTCAGCCCCATGCGTACATGAGTATCATACAGTGAGTGTCATACATGTTAGTTGGTTTAAACATATTTTATTGAGCAAATTTATCAACATTTCAAATTAAAATACATAATAAAATTTCAGTATTGGAACAGTAGAAATAACTTATAGAGTTCCTTCTCCTGTTATGATAAATTACAATTAGCATTTGAGGCGGATACTAGTGATTAAGTTATAATCATATTAATATACAAGCTCATATAAAATAATGTTTAAAATTTAGGCAATTGAATGAGAGACTTTAAATGCAATAACCTTTATTATAGAAAAAAACAAACTTTATTCTAAATTCATCAACTGTATTGAAGTAGAAAAAATATAGTATGAGAAAGAACGAAGAAGAAAAGAAGAAGATGCAAATTAAAAGATGTGTGAGTTTTGGTGGTTTGAGTCGATCACTGGCTTTCAAATCTTTTTGACAAATAAAGAAAACGATAAACTGCATCAAACAGAGTACTGATTTGCTCTTCAGTCAGTGTATCATCACCATACAATAAGCAACGGAGGGTAACCTCAGTTAGAAATTGAACAGTATTAAACATATTTTGCCTTTGTTCAGTAAAGAGAGGACAAATAAAGAGGTAGTGGTATGTAGTCTCCCGTCTTCCACACATACAAAATTGTGAGGGAACAATATTTTAACATAGAGATGGTGTTTCAGGGAACTACAATCGTTGCGTAGGCGAGTGTGCAAGCCAGCGTTTCCCGTAATAAAATATCCTAAGTGTTTTGGGCTTATCAGAATAGAGGTATGATTTAAAACCAGCGATATTGTTTGCGTCAGCTGGGAGAGAATTCCATGCAGATATTGTAGAAGGAAGGAATGAATTCATATACAAAGATGTGCGGGCTCGGAAACTAGATAAATTGGATGAATTTCTAAGTGTTCTTGATGAAGCTTGTCCTACTGTCTGGGGAACCAAAACCGACAAGTAATCTGGCGTATAACCATTTTTCATTTTAAAGAAGAGAAGAAGTTTGTGTTTCTCGCGTCTAGTACTTAAAGTATCCCAACCAGATTCAATTTGTAGTAATTGCAGAGAATCAAGTCTAGTACAACCAGTAACAATACGTGCACATTCGTTTTGAATTGTATCCAGTTCGTCTGTTTCGTATTTTGTACATTTATCCCAGATAGCATCTGCATACTCCAAGATAGGCCTAATAAAGGAAAGAAATATTACCTCCATCGACCGCCTATCAAGTAGATAACGAAGACGTTTCATTATATTAACTCTGGACCAGGCTTTATCTTTGATGTAGTTAATATGAGCATGCCAACTGCAATCATCAAAGAGAAAAATGCCAAGAAGTTTGTGAGATTCAACAGAAGGAATGGCTGTGTCGAACATATTTACTGGTGGGTGAATGGGTTTATTTTTTTAACGAGATATGACCATTGATTCTGATTTTGATGGATTGAACTTAACAAGCCATTTGTCGGCCCAGAGAGATAATTTGTTAATATCAGTCGGTAGTTTTAAGGCTGTAGACTGAGGGAAGTCGACAATAACAAAGAGACCCGTATCATCCGAAAAAGGTTTATATTTGAATCAACCTCCTTAACAATATCATTGATGTATACGAGGAACAAAATAGGACCTAGAATTGATCCCTGTGGGACTCCCGCTTTAATTTCAGATAATGAGGAAGTAGCTCCTGGAATACCAACGCGCTGAGACCTATTTCCTAAGTAATTGGAAAACCAAGACAGTATACGACCAGAAAGTCCTGCTTGTTCAAGTTTGTACAATAGACCACAATGCCAAACCTTATTAAACGCTTTACTTATATCGAAAAAGACAACTCTTATTTCCATCGTCGAGAGCTTGACAAAATGTATTATAGAGATAAGTTAACTGGTTAACAGTAGAGTCACCAGGCATAAAACCTGATTGGAAACTGGAAAAGAAGTGTGAATCACGAAGAAAATTTAATACATGTTTAAATAAAATTATTTCAAAGACCTTTTCCATTGTATTAAGAAGAGAGATTGGGCGATAGTTAAAGGGGTTTGAAGGATCACCTTTTTTGAAGACGGCGCAGACATTTGAACATTTCCATTTTAATGGCATAACCGAAGAATCAAGCGAAAAATTTAACAATTCACATAACGTTTGGCTAAGTTGGACAGATGCTTCACGTAGGATACGATTATTAATGCCATATGGGCCCGATGCTTTACCTGTCTTGAGACTATTAATTGCATCCTCAACCTCAGATGGTAAAATGATTAAGGATTCTAGTTTTCCTTGTTCAGCTCTAATTTCGTGTTGGGGAACAGCTTGACTAGAGTCGTCAACGTATGTTTGGCGGACAAAAAAGACATTGAGGATATTCGCCTTATGTTGTTCATCCGTAACAAGTTCACCATCAAGTGGATTGACTAGTGACGAAATGCCCCTTGATGTTGTTGGAGGATTTTAAAGTTTTCCACTCACTGGATTTGAGATTCGAAGCAAGTTTATAAAAAAAAGTGATTTAGAAAATGTTAGTTATTAAACCCAGACAAACATATACATTCAATGAATGTCATACATGTATATTATTTAACCAGACAACTCAATGCGTACAACGAATGTAATACATTGAAGTTATGTAACACCATATGCCTTGAATGAATGCCATAAATATTAATACATGCACATAAACACTAAATGTCATTTAGGTAAGTAACTATATACCCCATGCTTACAGTAAATGTCATACCTGTAAGTAACTATAAACCCCATGCCTACACTGAATGTTATTTAAGTAATTATTCCAATAACCCATGCTTACAGTAAATGGTATACAAGTAAGTATCAGAACACCCCATGCTTAAAGTAAATGTCATTTATGTAAGTAATTGAAAACCCCATTCTTACAGTAAATGAAAAACATGTTAGTATCCTAAAACCACATGCTTACAGTAAATGCAAAACCAGTAAGTATTTTAATGCCCCATGCTTACAGTAAATGCCATTTATGTAAGTAATTCAATAACTTATGCTTACAGTAAATGACATCCTTATAAGTAACGCAATACCCCACGCTTACAGTAAATGCCATGTATGTAAGAAGATGAATACCCCATGCTGACAGTGATTGTTATACATGTAAGTTACTCAATTATCCGTGCCTACAGTGAATATCATACATGTAAGTAACTCAATACCCCATGCTTTCAGTGAATGGCATACATGTTAGTATCTCAATACTCCACGATTACAGTAAATGTTATACATGTAAGTAACTCAATACCCTATGCTTATAGTGAATCTTCTTTATGTAAGTATCCCAATACCCAATACTTACAGTGAATGTCATACATGTAAGTATCAAAATACCTTATATTAACAGTGAATTTCATTTTTGTAAGTTACATTATTCCCGATGCTTACAGTCAACGCCACATATGTACGTAACTTAACACCCCATGCTTACAGTAAATGCAACACATGTACGTATCTTAATACCCCATGCTTATAGTGAATGTCATTTATGTAAGTAATTCAACACCCCATGCTTACAGTGAATGTCATGCAAGTGAGTAACTCAATACCCCATTCTTACAGGAAATATCATACATGTAAGTTGTTCAACAATCTATGCCAACAGTGAATATCATACATCTAATTATCTCAATACCCCATGCTTACAGTTAACGCAATTAATGTAAGTAATTACCAATGCTTACCGTGATTGTCATTCATGTAAGCAACCCGATACTTCATGCTTACAGTGAATTCTATACATCTAAGTAACTCAATACCCCATGCTTACCGTGATTGTCATACATCGAAGTAACTCATTAACCCATGCTCAAAGTCAATGTCATACATGTAAGTTACTCACTACCCCGTGCTTACAGTCAATGTAAAACATGTATATAACTCAATACTTCATGCTTACAGTGAATGACATACATGTAAGTATCCTAATTTTCCCATGCTTACAGTTTATGCCACACATGTAAGGAACGCAATACCCAATGCTTTCAGTCATTATTATACAAATTAGTAGTTCAATACCACATGTGTACAGTTATTGACATACATTTAAGTACCCCAATTCCCCATGCTTACAGTAAATGCCATTCTTGTAAGTATCATATTACCCCATGCTTACAGTAAATGTCATTCTTGTAAGTAACTCAATACCCCATGCATACAACAAATGCCATACTTGTACTTATCTCAACACTCCATGTATACAGTTAATGTCATACTTGTAAGTAACTCAATACCCCATGCTTACAGCAAATGCCATACTTGTACTTATCTCAACACTCCATGCTTACAGTTAATGCCATACATGTAGGTAACTCAACACCCCATGCTTACAGATAATGCCATACATGCAAGAAACTCAATATCCCATGCTTACAGTAAATGCCATACTTGTAAGTATCTCAACACCCCATGCTTACAGATAATGCCACACATGTAAGTAACTCAACACCCCATGCTAACAGTAAATGTCATACAGGTAAGTATCTTATTACCCTATGCTTACTGTGTATTTTATTCTTGTAGTAGTTCAACACCCTATGCCTACACTGAATGCCAAACATGTAAGCAATTCAACACCCTTTGCCTGAATTGAATGCCATTTATGTATAAGTTCAGCAAGGCAACTCCGAACGTTACAGTGATTGCCGTACTTGTAAGTAAGTTAACAAGAACACATGAAAGCTTGATTTAATATGACGGGAAAACACATTCTCCGACCACTTTAACTGTTTTTTCCTCAAATGAAATTCAAACTATTGATTATGAGATAATACTTTTTTCAATTGTGCATAATTAAGTATTCTACTTGCATTTACATCAACTCTAAATACATGTCGGTGTATTTGAGCTAGATAGTTACTGTCAGTGTATTTGGGCTAGATAGTCACTGTCAGTGTATTTGGGCTAGATAGTCACTGTCAGTGTATTTGGGCTAGATAGTCACTGTCAGTGTATTTGTGCTATATAGTCATTGTCAGTGTATTTGAGCTAGATAGTCACAGTCATTGTATTTGGGCTAGATAGTCACTGTCAGTGTATTTGGGCTAGATAGTCACTGTCAGTGTATTTGGGCTATATAGTCACTGTCAGTGTATTTGGGCTAGATAGTCACTGTCAGTGCATTTGGGCTAGAAAGTCACTGTCAATGTATTTGGGCTATATAGTAACTGTCAGTGTGTTTGGGCTATATAGTCACTGTCAGTGTATTTGGGCTACATAGTCACTGTCGGTGTATTTGGGCTAGATAGTCACTGTCAGTGTATTTGGGCTAGATAGTCACTGTCAGTGTATTTGGGCTAGATAGTCACTGTCAGTGTATTTGGGCTAGATAGTCACTGTCGGTGTATTTAGGCTAGATAGTCACTATCAGTGTATTTGGGCTAGATAGTCACTGTCAGTGTATTTGGGCTAGATAGTCACTGTTAGTGTATTTGGGCTAGATAGTCACTGTCAGTGTATTTGGGCTATATAGTCACTGTCAGTGTATTAGGGCTAGATAGTCACTGTCAGTGTATTTGGGCTAGATAATCACTGTCAGTGTATTTGGGCTATATAGTCACTGTCAGTGTATTTGGGCTATATAGTCACTGTCAATGTATTTGGGCTATATAGTAACTGTCAGTGTGTTTGGGCTATATAGTCACTGTCAGTGTATTTGGGCTAGATAGTCACTGTCAGTGTATTTGGGCAAGATAGTCACTGTCAGTGTATTTGGGCTATATAGTCACTTCCAAAGTATTTGCATTTGTAGATCATTGGGTCTGCAAGAATTATAACATCATGTATTTAGTTTCAATGATCCAATGATCGTTACAGGGAGGCAGGCGCCAAGAACACCATTTAATATTCATGGAACCAATAGATCGAATATTGCCTGAAAAGTTAGTATTATAAAAGATGTATTGACATATTTTTATTTAAACAAAATATCAGTGAAATTGCATTTCTCATGTATTACAAGTGAATTTATTTACTCTTGTAAAAGTATTATATATTATTTAATGCAAAATATTTGAAGGGAACTATACTTGCGCTGTTCCGTTGTGTCATCAAGAAATTTAACTTTGCTACTCACAAAAGGTACTTTATTGCAATTGTTTCCCCTGATATGGGTTTTTAGTTAAATGGTGTATACAGTGATATAGAGGTGTGCAGCAAGTTATTTATAATATTGAACATGTTGTACATGCTTTCAGGTAGGTATCATTTTCGTTGGGGGGAAAGTGAAGTAGATGTTGTAAAGTAGTGTTTGTTTTTAAATAATTCAGTGCAAAAACTTCTCAGTATTATTTGATATGCTCGGAACAATTAAACACACAAATATCATATCATCATAAGGTATGCTATTTGGTCAATGCAGCTGATAAAACAATACTGCCATTAAACAAATAAAGCTTCATTTAATTTTTTATTAAGACTGAATCATCCTGGTGACTTCTGAAATAAAAAAGCAACATTAAATATTGGCTCCTTGAGCATGTTATTAATTAGACAACCCTTTAATATTTATGCCTGCATGGGGTTGTCTGATTTAACAAAAACATATTTTCAGTTTAGATGTTGTTTTGTTTACTTCATTCTTATTCAATCATATTACGTCTGCATGAGGACCGGCCATTTAAGGCAAATGATAATGTTATATTTATTTTAAGGACATTTAGTTGACGTTCATTTTGAGCTCAAAGCTACTGCCAAAAGAAAGTTATATGCTATTTGATAAATAATGGAAAATACATCAAGCTAAACTATTTTAATTTCTGTCCATTAAACGTTGCTTTTTTTTTTGCTCAATGTGTTGAACATCGCAGAAATAACGACATTTTGCGAACGTAGCATATCTTAAATATCCATGTACTTATCAACACGGACCGTTTGTAACAGCAATGCGTTCAATTACCGCTGAATAAACGTATTTGCGACTTATGTTTGCGATGTGGTTCCCCGCATGCTGTGTGTGCGATGTGAAAGAACAGGGATACAAAACAAAACATTTAGCTTACGTGAGCGACTGAAATCAGGAGTGTGATATGATTTTTAAATCTGTACAATATAAATATTGGGGCTTTTAAATTTTCTGTTTTAAAAACTTCAAATTCAGTATAATCATTAATATTTGTTTTCGGATTCTTAATATCAAAATATTATGTTGTGTAAAAAGGTATTACTTTAAAACTGTATACATTTTCTAACTTGATAGTAGATCATATAAGTGCTTATTTCTATGTTTACTGGTTTATAAAAGAATTATTGCTTGGTATCTGACAATCGCATACACATGAAGATTTAATGTTAAACGATTGTACATGATGTATTTGCTTTTAACCGTGTTAAAAGGTTAAAACTTTACTTGCTTATAGAGCTAACTATTCGCTGGTACTGGCTCTGTATAAGGTCATATCTTTCAACAGAAACTGCAGCAAAACATTCAAGATATAAATATCACCCGTCGTATATCATCGTTTTGTCTCCCTATTTTGGACTATACTCGTAGTTTGTTTAATAAATGGCACAGTAATGTTCTCAGTATAGCGATGACGTCATAAAACTGTCTCTACTCTGTGAAGGTGTTTTATGTCGCCCATGGGGCATGGCAAGCACATAGGAATTATTGGTCAATAGAAGAAAATGATCGTTTTTGTTTTTGACAAAAATGTGTTTGCTATTGTAACAAATATAGTTAAAATACCACTTCTTTCCTGGAATAACTCAAGAAGTGTGCAAAACATGCTTTTTGCTGCTTACATTCTGATGTAGGAATACTTGGTTACCTCCATTACATAATTTATTGTTTTGCTTCAAACAACTATTTAAATCATATAGTCATAAATATGCTAAGTTATTGATGGACCAGGCTTTCGTAAAAAAGTTGTACTCTTTAGCTTTCTATACAATCTAGGGAAAAACGGGTAAATTTATCAGTTTAACTGCATCTTAAGCATCATTTAGTCCCAAGTTGTCAATCAAACGATCTATTGACAAGTAATATGAAAACATTTGTAATATATAATGCACGTGCTACTTTGTTAGTATGTTTCTGACGTAAATTCTACATTAAAATAACAATTTAAACGCCGACCGTCTCTCTCTCTCTCTAGGATTATAAAGACAATAGATCTTAGACTTAGTAGTAGCATACTTTATTATTTTATTATATTACAGTTGAATAAATTTAGAGGCTGTCTCATAATTGAGCGTTTGACCATTTAACACAATATAAACAATGACGTCATGTAAGGTTGAACAATTCAAATGCAACTTTAACAAAGAAATAAAATGAATAGACGATCAGCGAAACAATTGGTTTCGGATCATGTATCGTTTATACCGAAAAAGGAACATTGTTCGATATTTGTACGGGTTGAATACCGGCTCCTATGTATACATCAACGCAAACAAGTGCAGTCATAATATGTATCTAAAGGTCATTGACGGATTTATCGCGTCCTGTGAATGAACAATGAGGCGCCAAGCCTGTCAGAATATTCATGCTCTTATGTATTCATGTAAAGGTCATCACCTTATGCTTTTCGGTGGTTTGTAGAGATTTATAATATCCAAAATTACGTTATATGCGCCTAAAAATTGGCGCGTTTTCCTGAAACGTGTAATTATTTAACGTGTTTAAGGCATATAATACAACAAAAAAGTGTTTGTTTCAGTGTAAAATAGCAATATATTTCACATTCGTGAACACAAAAAGTTCTTTCGTTTGTTGCTACATGACTCGTGAAATACACGATTTGATACTCACTCGGTGAAATATATTACGATCTTGCATTGAAACTAATATTAATCCTCTATACATTTAATTTCAAAATTAGCTACATCTGCGTGCAGTTAACTTACACCTACGACCGTATAAATACGGTAATTGATGATAAACATGACTCATATCAGGACATTTTAAAACAGCCGGTAATGCATAATTATCTCACTAGCGTTATCAACTATCAATGATTTTCTGAAAATCAAAATTGGAGTATGACCTTTTTAAAAAAAAGAAAGTTCGTTAGCTTTAAGTAGTTGATATTTATTTTATTAATTATCTTGCAGATATTTATGGATAAAGGTTTACACAGGTTAGTTTCAGTATTTAATAATATGTAATAATATGTATCTTTACCTAGCATGATGATTGCATCGTATAAATATCTGTGTTTTCAAAATGCATGATTCGGATGGAGTAGTTTCGATTTATATATATCTGTAAAGGGGATATCGTGATATTTCTATATATTTAAGAGTTTTAATATTTATTGCAGCTGTGATTTATCTATTCTTTAAGTGTTTACGAACTTTGTATTCATTTAACATTGTGATTCATTTACTTAAAATCAATGTACTGTAATTAACTTCCTTGTTGAAAAAAGCAAAACATATATATGAAGAATGACTTAGTTGATGCATTATTCATACATTCATTCTTATTTGGTTTTGTGTAGATAATAATCGACAAATGGAATCGACAATAAAGGATGACAGTAGTAAAGAGGGTCATAACGCTGGTTCTACTGCTGATGAACACGCTAATGTACATTTATATCCACGTCTGGATGGAACAGGACCCCTCGGGCCACCAGACATGACGGGCTTAAATGGACGAATGCCCATGCAAAGCCATGTTCCACCGCCTGGAGGTCCTAGATTTATGTACCCACCTGTACCTCAAAATGTGTGGTACCCACAAATGCAACCACACAACATGTATGCGAACTACCCAGAAAACACGCCGTATTTAGGGCCACCTCGGCCACCAGGACCGGTTGGACAATTTCCGATGCAATATTTCAATCCAATGCCCTATCCACTGAATTATCCTACATCGAATGCTCCGTTAGCAGTTCCTTCTGAATTTAAACCACATACAAAGCCGAAACCCGATGATAAGAATGCCCATGCGGATAAGAAGCAAACCAGGCTGAATAAAAAAGCTGTAATCAATGAACCGTTTGAGGAAGAAAAAGCTGATGGATCCGACCCTTCTGCACAGCTTTTACTACGTTGTGTACCTAAAGAGGTTAGCCGAGACGTATTGGAATTGTTTCTTGAAAACAAGAATAGATCAGGTGGAGGGAGCGTGAAAGAACTGACCTTAAATAAGCGATCGGGTGTTGCCTACGTTACGTTTGAGGATTTCAGAGGTAAATCAAATTTATATGGTTTTCTCTATAAGATATCTGCTGGATACAATTAGGAAATGATCTTTGTGCATCTGGATATTCGATATCAATTTATCTATTCTATACATCTTTAATATGACGCTTCGCATTCGTTAATATAACAAAGTGTAAACATGTATCAATCAAGTACCAACATAGTCCATATACTTGGAAAGCGTCATCATATATTCAAAGGTTTATATCCATAACAAAAGTGCAAACACAAATATACTGTTACTGATTTGATATAACATTTTCATTTCATCAATTCCATATTTTAGATGCAGAGAACGTTTTGCGAAAGGCAAAACAGAGTGGAACACTTTACCTTCCAACTTCAAAATGTGACTTGGAAGTCATCAGATTTGAGGAGACACAACATGCACATTACTTCAACGAAATACCACACACCAGTGTCTTTGTCAAAAATATTGCAGTTGATTCTTCCGACGAAACTCTCAAGAATTATTTCGAAGTCCGTTGCAAAGCTAAACCTACTGATGTCATCCGAAGCCTTTCAAGAAAAACTGCTTTGTTTGAATTTGAAGACACTATAGGTATCTCCGATTTTGTTCTTGTAATTATGAAGTATGCTGAAAATATTCATTTCTTTGTCATTTTAATATGCATAGCTGCTAGTAGATCAATCTATGTAAGCATATCTTTTATTACAGACATTTCTTCGATGACAAGGGCATTTGGGCACAACCGACTTGAAGGAAATATCTTGGATATGATAGAAGTTCAGGAAACACGTCAGGTGAAAGTTACGGGCGTGAAGGCTGGAACGTCACCACAAGTACTGGAACTCTACTTTGATAACCATGCACGGAGTAAAGGCGGAGAAGTACAGACCATTGAAAAAGTCGACAAAGACAATTCGTTTATTGTGACATTCGTGCATCCAGAAGGTACTGTCTGTACTGCCTAAGCTAAGTATGTTACATCAACAGTATTTTCGTTACAATTTAAGGTTTGCTTCATGTTTATTATTACACGTTTATGCCAATTTCTGCCAAACGAAAACACATACAAGCGTATAAACACCGGATGTTACGTTGATGTTTATACATTTTAGATGCAAGACAAGTTGTACATGCCCAACACATTCTTGATGGCCTAAAACTGTCTGCTAACTTGTACAATGCCCTGCTTGATACGGACCCGGACTCGGTCGTGACTATTCCTGAGGTCGTTGATGTCAGTGGAATAGACCAAAACATCGTTAGGTACGTACTATACTACAATGGTACTTTTTATTTGTTTGCATTCGAGTAATCTAACTTTAATCTGGTTTAAGGACTATTCAAATACATGTGGACAAGTGAAATATGACCGAAACAATATACTCGCACCAGAAATGAGAAAGAAGAAGCAGACGATAATAATACAGAAGTAATAGTTGACAATCAGATAAAAATAGCATGGAACATGGTAAAATATAGCAATAATACCAAGTTAAATATTAAATTAGTTCATACATATTGACTTAATGCAATATAAGAGTCAGGTCTTGACTTCAAACGAGTTTATTTCTATTTTTCTTATAACATCGGGATTTTGTTAAAGTTGAAAGGCAGTATCTATATTAAATATCAAATTAAAAAAAAAAAAACGTTCATTAATTTCGTCAACGAAAGTCAACTAAAAACGAATATCAAATTTTCAAGCGCAATGGATTTCGCTGTTTGTCTTACATTAAGTATCAACTGTATTATACCAGTATAATGAAAGATTATTATTATTATTATTATTATTATTATTATTATTTAATATAACTACCTTAATGTTTCTCTCAATCCATATTAAATGAAATTCAAAAATGTTGCAACAAAGTAGTTATTAATAATTATAACGTTAGTCACAATCAATGCACACTGTTCTACTTTGATTTTGGTCATTTACAAATATGATTTGTTTTATCTATACGTCTATACCTTTTGTTACATCAAGTTTTATTATATTAGATATTTAGTCTAAACTAAAAAACTGAAACTAAAATCATTTGATACTGAGTTGAACTTTTTCCCTTAGGTATGTCTTAACAAATTTGAAAGCAAATTCATATGCTTCGGATATAATACTATACGCACACGGAAGGAGACAATTTTTTCAATAAAAATAAATCGCAATCCTCAATATTATACACTAAATTGATATTTCCTTCCTTAAGACTAACGGTAAGTGTACGTATATGTATACATATAATGTACGGTTAGATTAAACGATGAATAGAATTGGAGGGTTAAATAGTATTTTTAAAGTCGTTTTGTTATCAAACAAATACAAACGAAAATGCATAGTTTGAGCAACATTAAGGGAAAATTTCAGTATTATGGCGTTACCTATTTGTCTAAATTTTATCTCAGTTATGATGAACATAAGTATTTATGTTTAAAAAATAGCGTAATTACAGTACTATTGATATGTGCAAATTGTCGGAGGTCATGGCGAATACCAACGGACAACTGATAAGCCCCGCTTAATCTGGTCAGTCGGGTATCGACCGGCTGGTTTGACTGAAGGCCGCGTCATGTTAGTTATGGAGTATTACAAATCGGACATTTAATCAAGTAATAACATTATTTACAGAACTGTTACATAATACAAGGAAACCAAAGTGATATGCATTAGAACATCTGCTTTACGAATATGCTTAATCAATGCATACATCAATTTCACGTTCTGTCTGGGTATTTTCGTGGTGTTGTTTTTTTAAATAGCATGTATGTGTTGGACTCAAATGATTAACGTCGACTCACGTATAACGAGCTTGGCAGAGTGAATAGACACAAAAAGATTTTGAGCTTAAGTACAAGGAGTTTGTCATTTCCCAATGTAGTCTTGCCGTATCGCTATCGGCGTGGTGTCAATTATTATGCGCGTCAACAGTTGTTGCATTTGCAAAATATATAAATGTGGATAATTCTAAGTAAATATAAATGATAAAACTGCTGGTCAGGGAATTCTTCAAAATAATTACGAATATAATTTATATTGCCTTGTCGACTTTTATTACTTATTACACTAAACACTCGATATATGCTAAAACGTCTCTGGGACAAGTTAATCGATGGTTATTGAATGTGTTTTAGTTACATTGATTAAAAATTAAAGACACCTTTTCAAGGTTTCTCCAGAATTCAAAAGAGTACCGCAATAAGGTAGAGAATTGCGTAAAAGACGCATTTGGACAATTAATCTGGACAAATGATGATGGCGGCATAAGGCTACAGGTTTCTTGTGACGTTAAACCAAATGACTCAGATGCATTAAGAAAGATTACGTTTTGGAAGGAGAACCATACAAAGTGTTTCGACTGGGTTAGGAAAGAGGTCATAGCGATAGAAATTAATGATGCGTTTAAAGAGGTAAGGAAGAATATATGCAATTGAATATTTTATTGTTCATCTGTAGCAAATAAAGTACTGATGGATGTTTAAAGCTGTTTTTCCCTAGATAAATATATAAAGAATATACAGCTATACTTATGATGAAATATAATACATAATCCCAATATCGTGTTTATTAGATCCTTGCTGGTGTGAAAATGGACATGGAAGGCATAGTTGTGAAGAATCCTGATCGTATTGTAACATTCGTCAAGAAGGGAGGTCTCAGTATCTTAGTTATCGGAGAAAGACAAGAAGGAGAACTATTGGCAAAAACCATTAAGCAGATCATTTTAAAGCGTAAGCAGGACTATGAAAAACGCACAAAGCGTGTATCGGAGAGCATTCCATTGAAATGGTTTGAACGTATTATTTTTAGGGACAAACGAGTGTCAAAACTTCTTGGAACAACCGATGTTGAAATCATACATGGAGAATTGTCAAACGGAATAACATTTTCTGTACGTATTTTTTGTTTTGTTTTAGAATTTGTTATGACAATCTACTTTCTTCTTAAAAACGTTGTGTCTTTACCATAGTTAATATCGATTACTCAGTATATAACAACAATAAAAGTTGTTATGTATTTTGTCATTTAAGGGGACTCACGAAGACGTTCAGAAAGCACTGGTGAAAGTGAGCGAGGCGAAGCATCGCATAAGAAAAAACAACATTCAAGGTTTGCAGCGATTTAAATTAAAGTGTATCTTTACAAAATGTGTCACTGTGCGCCTTCAAACAATGCTGGATTGAATAAATGCATTTGTTGTGGTTTATCATTTATGAAAGCAAACATTATTATCCTTTAACAGTGTTCTCAGAATAGTGTGTGTCTTTTTATCAAGTTTTGCAAATGTTGTTAGACATTAGTTTATCTTCATCGTCATATTAGTTTAATAAAGTTACTAGTTCCAAAATAAACATACTTTCAGGATTGAGTGAGCAATGCTTAGAACTTCTCGGATCAGTCGAAATGCAAGAGATAATCAGACAACGTCTGTCACAGAAGGACATTTTGGCGGTATGCAGTAGAGACAGTCGGGAAATATTTACATTCGAGCTTACGTCCGGTGACGCTGACCATGCTGTTAAAGTTGTAAAAAGATGCGTTACAGAATTTTCTCTGGATCTGACCGATGAGCAAATCCAATGTTTGGAGACTGATGAAGGTGCTCACTTCATCAAACAGATTATGGGTGAACACCAAGGATTATTGACTGTTGTTATTTTACGCACTGGACGTGTTCAAGTGACTTGTCTGTTCTCGTTATGCAGAGATATTGAAAATGAGGTTGAAACGTTTGTTGAATCAAATGCTCGGTACGAATTGTTTATTCGTGTACGCCCTGAAGTTTTTAGGTGTATCAACATGCATGCACGATATGCTCTAACATCAGCCGAAAAAGAGCACGACGTTACAATAACAAAAATCAAGGAAAAGGGAAACGATGGCTATATGGTAGCTGGCAAAAAGACCTCAGCGCAAAAAGGGGTAAAGAAAGTTGAAGAAGTATGCAAACATGTTATCAAACATGAAGTTTCCGTTGAATGGCCTGGATTTGATAAATACTTACAAAGCCAAAACGGGAAGTATGATTTATCACAAGTTGAACAAGACGAAAAGTGTTTGATTGTTTTCCCTCATCAGCAAGAAGAAAGGCAGCGAGATATTTATGATAGAACTGGTAATATATGTTTGGCAAATATATTCACATGCATTTTTATTTCATTACCTCAGATTGTATATTGCATTTCTTCTCAATATTTATTGAACTTAGATTAATTATGAATATTTAAAGCGAAAATGCATCAAGCTCCATCCATTTTTGTGATAAAAAATAGTTTCCGTGTCCATTTTGAAACTACAGAACGTATCCTCAAAGGGGCTCAAACTTACAACCACTTGGGTAAAATGAGAAAGTCTTAAGAAGTATTAGACTACACTTAACCTCAAAATATGTGTGATATCTTTAATTATGCATCTTTTTTGCAGACAAGCCAAGCATCGGAATAAAAATTGTTGCAGAAGGTTCAATAGTCTATCAGAAGGTTAGTCATTTGATTGCAATTAGGAAAGTGCGCAAATCGGTTTGGGTTATAGTATTTTTTAAAAGTTAATTACAAATGCATAAAGGCCTAAGACACATGATTATACATCAATGATTAAGATAAGTTCATTAATGCTCATAAATAATATCTAGCAAGCTAGCAAGCAATCGTTGATCACATATATATAAGTATATACAATGTATAACAAACTAAATGCTGAAGTAACATATAAGTATATATAGCAAACTAAATGCTTTAGTTACATGCTCAGAACATTTACCACGTAAGTAACATATATACAATGTTGCGTTATTTTATTCAAAACCATTATGGACATTTATCGCTATTTTCTACAAAAAGTGTTGTCGGTATTTTCTACAAGTTTTGGTACAAATGGTCTATTCCTTTAACATTAACTTACATAAAAAATTCTTAAATCAATATGAAATACACCTCTAGCACAAATACAACTGATGAAAGTATTCGCCTACATATGTGCAATTGGTTAAGAAAGGAATATAAATCATCGTGACCCTTTGTGTGATATATGCTATACTTTATTAATGTTCTTTTGAAGGTTGATGTCATTGTCAACGCCACAAACCAGAAACTTGATATGTCAGTTGGAGTCGTCTCTCAGCAGCTACTGAAAGTTGCTGGTGCAGAACTTCAAACCGAATGCACACGTAAATATCCAAACGGAATTAAATTTGGAAAGGTTGCAAAAACTACTTCTGGAAAGATGAAACACTGCAAAGCTATCATTCATGGGACATTGCCGCGCTGGACAACTGACAATGCACAGAAGGTAAGTTAACATTTTAAAACTTTTAACTGCACGCCTATGTCTTTGGCGTTTACCCAGTGTCATTAAACTCGGTCTATGTCCAAAAATTTTGCTACTGAGCTTGTTTCTGTAGTTTTTCACATAAGTATTGTATACGAAACATTTAACATCATAAATGGCCATTTAAAATGCCATTCGTCAAAATTACTCACTGAACCTGATTTTGACCATATTCAGAACTTTTTAGAAATCCATGTTGTGATGAAAGCGAAGTTCTATTTTGAAATAGTAGATTTGATTTGATGATCAATTTAATAATACCCAGGTCTTTGAAGAGATGAATGCTTTAAATAAGCTTCATTCGTGATGTTCACCAGCGTTTGAAGATAAGTTGAGATGTTGCTTATAGAGTTGGGATCGACAAAGGGACTAAAACTACTTTTCTGACACAGGAAACGGGACGAAGGATATTTCCCTGTTTAATATCAATTTCTCAGCCCAAACAAATTATAGGGTGGTGTCATTTTTAAACCACCATATAATATTTTCCTTAAACATCGTGAATTATTTCTCGATTAAGGTTCTTGTTCCATAAAGGATATTTGTTTGTTTCAGTGTAAGATCGATTTATATTTTACTGAGTGAGTTCCAAAGGCTATATATCACGAAGCCAAGAGTAAAATATTTATCTTTGGTGGTCACGATGAAACCCATATTGCGATATTACACAGAAACATTTTTTCTGTTATTATATGCCTAAATAAAAATAAAAATACATTTCATAATAGGTTGTTTTTTACAGAAAATAGCACCAAATTGTATGCGAACGGTACGTCATTTCGGAAATGACGCTTTTGATATTCTGTTCAAGCCCTGTGCACGCTGACGCACGCTGGAACTTAGAGCAGGTTTAAATTACCTAACATTGGATCAAATGAAATGATATTTTCTCTGTTAGGGACAATGTAATACGAATTTTATTTCTCTAATAAATATCTAAAGACCAACGGAAAGCATATACTATTTTTAACTTCTTGTATTCGGTGCTTAGACATAATCCTAGAAATGTTCTTTGAAGCAAATTATGTCAGGGTCTCCAACCTAGACCGAGGGTGGCCACCCTGATTTTTAATGACCACTTAGATTAATGAAATGCTTTTTGTGTACATTGTGTAACAACAAAGCTGTTTCGTGTCAATTAATTGGCTTGTATTAATATTTGCCGAGTAAGGGTAACACTTTGAAGTACCCTCGTATGTACATGTAGGTGCTGGAAAATCTGATGACGGAATGTCTGAAGACTGCAGACCAAGATGGGTACACAACAATAGCCTTTCCGGCCCTGGGAACCGGCAGATGTGAGTACCCCAGCGACGTCGTGGCGGACACCCTAATAAAAAGTGTGATGGAATACGAAAATGATCATCCTGATACGAATATTAGATGTGTCAGTTTCGTTATTTGGTCAAAGGATGTTGAGACAATAAAGGTATGCAGCCAGGGCAAACGTTCTTATATCATAAGTATAATTGTGCATTAAATTATGTTTATTTATTAAATATATCTTTTTAGTTAAACGGACATTTAAGACATTCAATGATGAAGATATTTTGATACATTTATTGAATGACTGTTTTTATTAAACTCTTTTAAGAAATAAGAGATGATAAGGCTTTGTAATTATTTTAAAGAATCACTGTGTATTTGTATTTTTTTTTTATTTTAATAACTCATTATTATTATGTTCATTCTCGACACATGCTGTTTCCAACGCTGCTACATTATTGCACTATACTCGTACATGTATTTATATCTCATACAACAATTCTATTGAATTCATCCATTGTCAGTATAACACAAAAATAAATATTTTTACTCGCACTTACATTTTACATACACTTGACATATATGAAATAATTGTATGTGTGTAAGTCTTATAAACATGTGTTATGTTCTGTTCAGTTCTGTTCTGTTCTGCTGTTTGCACGTTGTTTGTAGCTCGTTCAGTACTTGTAGGGCCGTATACTTTAAACATGGTCTATGCATATGCTTGGTTAATGAGGTTGATGATGTTGAAGTTCCATTGCAATATAAATGTTTGGTCTTTAATTGATACTAAAGCATGACAATTCATTTTTAGGCATTTACCAAAACCAAGGAAGAAATGTCAAAGCGTCAAAAACAAAAAGACAGACGAAGAACAGAACCTGGTCTGTACATCATATACCATTTTAAAATATATTTTAATACTAAATTATGTTGATATATTACAAATAGTAGTTTAAGGAATACACATATCAGTGAGTTTCAATATATACAATATGATTAGCATTCCTCTTTGAAACTGCTTGGAATCCAAAGTTGTGCTTCTGACGTAGAAATCTACGAAAACATTACCCAATATTCAATGATAAATATGGAGGTATTCGGTGTCGAAAATGTCCAATATTCTAAACACATATAACTTCTTTCTATCAGACTCTCGCCGAAAAACGCAAACAACAGCTTTGACAGTTTACACAAATAAACCACAGAACATAAGACGTATTGAATCGCGCATAAAAGAATTTAGAAAAGAAGACGAAATATTTCCGCCTGCGTCGCTGTTAGAACAACTTACTGATGATCGGGTAAGCGATGTTACCGGAAGTAAATAGTGCACATTAAATAAGCTTCATCTTACAATTCACGGAAACAGACAGTCTTTGTGAAAAATGCAAATATTATATGTCTTAAGAGGATAAAATTATGCAATGACAGGGTTGCGACTACAATTTCTGTTATCAAATTCTCAATCAAGCCGAGACGACTGCTTTCATAAGTTTGAAATTTTGTGCTGTCGAAATATCCTTATATTAAAATGTATTTATGGTTCTGCGGAAAAGGTTAAAGAACAATATTGTATCGAAAGTAATATTCATATTTATTTTATAACAGACCATATCATTTTAATGATAAACTATGTTATGAGTTAGTTCTTGTATTTGCAGATGGAAGTTGTGAAGAAAATTGCAAGAGAAAACAAAACCAAACTTGTTAAAACTGATAAAAGTTTGAAAATGATTGGTTATGGAAACTCAGTCAAACTAACAAAAACAAAGGTAGAATCATACATGGACAACGTTGAAAAGGACCTGAAACTAACCTTGCAGAGCTTGCAAAGCTTGAAAGCAAAGGGAGGTAAACATATTTACCACTTAAATAATATACCTGCTGGATAGGTTGTGGCCTCAACTAGAACATTCTTTTTTTTGTTGATATGTATCATGGGCTTTTCAGGATAAAAATAAGACGCTGGTTTTTGGTTAATAATAATCGTGCTATAGTGTCTACAACTAGATTAAGCTTAAGTTTTCATTTGTTGCTAATATTCTCTTTTTAAAGGAGTGTCGATACTATTTTTGGCCAAAAACAAATACGAAAATATATTCGTTTACAACAAATTGCTGCTTTTTTAAAGGCTAAACCTTTGTTGTTTATATTTATTAGCAGTGCCGTTTCCAGCGTCATGGTCGAAGACAGATATAACCGACCCATTAAAAATAGTTAACCTTGCGCCTACTGATCCTGATTACGTGACAGTGTCGGCGAAGTTTCTGGCAGAAGCAGGGCTTTCGCCAGCAAATATTGTAAAGGTACACATTTTTCACTAACGAATACGTATTCTCTATTAAAAACAAACCCCCTTTCATGTATATATATTCCGTAGTTTGTTAGCTTGGTTTGCATATGTTCGGATGTCGATGATTTAAGTCCCCGTACTAAATAGATAATTGCTTACCTTTTAAGCAATCATTTAGGTATCATAACTTGAATAAAGTAATTTCCGGGTCCTTACATCAGCATAACGTTATACTAGTTGTCCCCTAATAACATTTTTAAATCTTCAGTAAAGTTTCATCCTGATGTAATGAGCGATATTCTTAAAAAAATACTAAGCAATCACAGCTTGTTAAATGAATAGTTATGTTCCGTTGTATAACATGATTGTGATGACTTCGTCATATATGAACACTTTCTTAATAAATAGTGTGACAAATGTGAGTTTGAATAACCATAATCTAGTTTTTTTAAACCAGTGAACTCTCTGCTTTATTGACCGTTTCAGTGCGGTAAACTCGAAATGTATTGATAACGAGTTTTAAGGTCATGTGTAATATGTTTTTGGTAAATGGGACGCTGGGTATTTCCAGTTAATCTCTATTAGGTCTTGAAACTCATGCCAGTTTAACATAGACATGGTTATTTGTACTGGTATATGCCTGCATTTTGCAGTGAATGTTTCATTAATACCTCCATATAGATTGAGAGGATACAGAATCCAGCCCTTTATGGACAATACTTCGCAAAGAAGAAGCATATGGAGAGTGCCGGAGGTGTTTCAAACGAGAAGATGCTTTGGCATGGGACTCGTACTCCTGAGGTGGCGGCAATTATAAACAAAAAGGGGTTCGACAGAAACTACAACAGTGGTAAGTGCCTTTAAAGATACACTTGAAAATAGAACATATCGCAAGTCGAAATATTATTTACTAAATTATGTCAGATAATTTATGACACGTTTAATGGTTGTTAGTGAATGACATAATTTTATATTATGCAACACTCAGATTTTATGAGATAAAGTGTTTTGAAGGAAAACTGTAAGAATTAGGATCCTAATTTGCTGTTTTAGTAAAATAAGTTGAAATTCAAATTTAGTATTATCATGGGAATTTTTGCGATATATGAGCTAGTTTTTTTCTGCTTTTTTTATATAATTTAAAGATCAAAATGCCAAAACCAAATAATGTGGTTACAAAACAATAACACTAAAGACGTACCTCAGAAATTTCAGAATAGCATCGTATCAAAACATTTGTTATATACTTTTGTTCACAGAGAGCGTTTAAAAAAAGGCCAATGAAAAGGAGTTTATGTTTCTGTTTAACATATTTACGGGGCATATTCTAACACTTTGCAGTTCATCGCGGTGTTTTGAAACAAAATGCAGAAAGAAAATTGTTCAGGCTAGCATGGTTACAATACCCTTTGCATAATAGTTTGTTTATATTATGTAAAACAAATTTTAATCTTATTAGGTGCACTCATTGGAGCAGGAGTTTATTTTGCCGTCAACGCCAATATGTCAGCCAGTGGCTATTGCAGTCCAGACAAGATGGGTCAGAAGTATATATTCCACGCCAGTGTTCTTACGGGCGATTCCGGTCGTGGAAGCGGTGGAATTCGTGTTCCTCCGCCTAAAGTCCCAGGAAACCCACTCATCACGTTTGACTCGACTTGCGACAACGTCGCTAATCCAAGCATGTTCGCTGTTTTCCATGATGCACAGGCGTATCCATCCTTCATGATTACGTTCAAATAATACTACAAATTTAATATTGAAGCGGTAAAACTTACATTTATTGACAAAATTGGAACAGAACACCTGTCAATAAAAGAAAATGTTAAAAATGCACCAAACTAGCTGACGAATTTCATTTTTATTTAGATATTTTGTTTTTGACACTGAGCGAAACATATTATTAAACCATATATTTACAGACTTCCAACTATGTACAAACTGGAGAAATTGTTTAATATTAATTTGAATATTTTTTTTACATCTGTGTAAATGGAAGATTATGATTCATCAACAGACATCTTTCAAGATTTTCTCTGACGTATCGTATTATAAGTTACGTTCCCTTTGTATTTAAACAAGGACGTCGAATGATGGTGAAAAATTGTTTTATATCACTCATAAATATTATTAATATAATATTAAGTTTATGTTTAAATACCATCAAATGTTAATATCATATATTAATTTAACTTATTTGAGTCTCTTTTATGCATTTATGTATCATGTACCTCAAAAATTTCATGAAGTACAAAGTTGAGAGAACAAACGTTGTCTTGACTAAATCGTTGACCATTATTAATAGGCAAAATCTGATATTGCTCTTTAAAGCCTTTGTATTAAACTAAACCTTAACTGATGGATAGTGATGGTTTGTGCTTAAAGTATGATGTCAGTGTAATGTACTGTGTAGGATGTATTTTATTTATTTTGCCAAGCCTTGTTATAGTAATAATAATAATCATTATTATAATAATAATAATAAAAAATACTTCTACTACTACTACTACTACTACTACTACTACTACTACTACTACTACTACTAATAATAATAATAATAATGATAATATACAAAAACAGTGAACATTTAATTACCGATGGCCTAGATTTTGCATCGCATCAGTAATTATACAATAGTCCACTTTCGTTAATTTTACAAGTTTGTATTTCAAGAGGCGCTAGCCGAGTACTAATGACTTTCTCATTATATCCCTTTCTGGTTTGTTTCACTTAAAAGACAGGTTATGACATACTGAATGGGATGTTGATGACGCACTGTTTTGCTATTCGATGTTATTTTAAAATCGCTCTTACGGCAGAGTAAATGCGGCCGTATTGTATTGGTATATATAGTTATATATAAACATATAGGTGGTATACAGACAAGTGTATTTTGCGAAGTGTATTGCTTGTAGATGTATGATGAGCATATGAAAAATCAAAATCGCTATGAATAATAAATATGCTTATCGGTTGTTACTGGTCGATTTTATTAATGGCCGTTAGATCTAGCATGTAAATGTTCGAAATATTGTGAAGTTTTGTAAACCTAAACTATATTAAAGCCCAGTATTATGTTAAACATGGCCGATCGAACCACACAACTGGTCATATCTATAGAAATCTAAATATTGGCATTTTTATACAAACCAATGTATTGGCATATCTAAAGAAACCCACAACTCCGCTGTGTATAATTGTTTTTAGGAAATATCTGTTCATTTTGATGGTCAATGTTCCTTGAATTAAAGCATCTGTTCCTTCCAGCATGCGTGTAGTTAAGTATTTTTGTCCGCGCCTTGCAACATACAAATACTTAATGTAAAGTTAGATAAGAAAATTTTAAACAAAATTGCAAAATGTGTGTACTAGCTTTGATACTTTAATATATATTAGGATTATTCAAATTGCTAGTGGTGTATAAATTAATGGAATTAAGCATACACCTAATGCAGATAGTTATAACAATTGTATTATTATTAAAATGAGAACAAACTCGTGTAAGCTATACGATATGTATTGGCCATAGAAGACACATGTTTGATTGTTTGAGTATTATGTTTTCCTCTTGAAAGCTGCTTTCAGACAGTTTTTAAAAATTAATTCGGTCAAACAATGAACATTTTAACCCTAAAAAGAGAATAAGAATTAGATGTTATTTGATTGGATGACAATGTGTAAGAACCGTCTACGTGGCCTAGTGGTTAAGGCGCCCGCCTACGGAGCGAAAGGTCTGTGGTTCGATTCCTGGCCGCGTCATACAGAATGACGTTAACAGTAGGATCAAGTAGCTCCCTTGCCTGGCGCTTGGCATATAAAGGGTGTTGCTTGAAAAAGAGGTATACTCGGTATTGGTTTAACCCAGGAAAGTTGTTCACCGAGCACGTAAAAGAGCAAGGGTATCGCACACATACTTCATTCTATCCAAGAACTGTCTTTTCCGCGTGCTGTCCCTTCAGCAAAAACAAAGAACCTCGTTGGAAATAAGTGCTTCTACTGACACGGGTTATCCTTAACCCCAAGGTCTAAAACATACATACATACAACATAACTAAATGAAATTAAAATGTTTTTTTCGGGGAAATTCGACATACATTGAGCAATTCCGGTTTTGTGCAATACAATTTGCCTTGTGCATTTTAACTTTCCTGGCAATTGAAATACACCTTATGTAAGCTAATCTAACTGGTTAAACTATTTTACTTGTTTACGATAATAAAGGTGAAGTTCTTTATCAGTCATCGAGATAAGATGTTATCTGATTGGATGACAAATTGGGAAGAAATAATTTGATAAATCAACACAGATGTATCTGATTTTAATGAGGCAAATATGTTGACTTTGCGCACCTAGTTATCAACCAACAGTCATTGGTTTGCACCGGACCCATTTTTATATTCATGGAATTGATACATTGTACCAGTATTCAGACCTAGACAAATGCTTTTTGAAAACCTAAAAACAGTGCGCCGTGAAATAGCTCGAACTTTATGACACCTAGGGTAGAATACACTCTGAGCCTGTTTGCATTTCTGTTTTTACCAACGTTACAGTTTCCGTATACCTATCAGAACGTCGGGTTTTGTTAAAATAAAAAAAAAAATCGCGCGTAAAAATTATTTTTACTGGTTGAGTTATTAAATCCAATCGGTTTTGACCACTTATTAACAACATATTTGCGAGTTCTGGTTCTAATAACTTCAAACTTTGCATCAAACGTGATTGGTTTAAATCTCAACATCGCATAAAGTGCAGATTTACAAATCAATTTGATTTATGGTCGGAAACAATGTATTTAATACAGAGTTAATTAAACTTCAAGTTCATTTTTATTGCATGGAGTAAATAAATCCCAATCGCTTAAAAATATGTAAAAATGATATGCTATTGAGTTACTTTTGTGTAATATTTTAATCAAAATATGTTTGAAATGCTAGGTATTTCAATCAAAATAAATGAAAACGAAAACATCCACATTAAACTGATATGCTGTGATCCGCCGAATGTCATCCTCGGCCCTCCTGCATATCATTACCTATAGGATACCCTGGGCAAATTGGCTAGGGAAACTTCGTAAATCTTGAATATTCATAAGCATTTTCCGACCAATGAAATAGCCGATAACAAAAAGGAAAGAATCTCCCTTGTGAAGAGCCAACGGCATATTTAACAATATCTTTCAAAAACGATTTGTAAGCCGTGATCTCATTGGTTTATTTTGAACCGAGATTACATCCGTAACGTCTCGGCCATTTCCGCATCGTGTCTCATGCGACCAATCAAGCGGCTGGATTTCACCTTATTAATTATTCATGAGTATGAAATTTTAACAGCTGCTTTGCCCAGGGTATCATATAGATTATGATACGCTGGGGTGCCGAGGATACCGAATGTCTACCTTGCGAGAATATTTTGATGTAATGGATGACTGTGTATATACTGGTTATTTATAAAGATGAGACAATGAGAATATGTACTTAAAATGTGTCAACCCTAAATTGTCCTGAGCCACAACAAATGCAGAGGAAATGGCTCCTGCTGTGACACCAGTGCAATAAACAGGAGATGCACTGCAGGCCCCAATTTCTCGAAACTTCCTAAGCGTAACAGGCTTAAATTGCTTATTTCAATTAGCCAAACTGCATACTTAGAGTGATCTTTTATAAATTAGAAATGGTTTATTGTGATAAAAGTACTATTATTCCTATCTAAAGTATTACAACTTTTAAAGGAGTATATAAAACGCAAAATATTGAAAGACAAAATAGTGGGTTTAGCTTAATCCTGTTATAAGGGACTTAAGAAGTTTCGAAAAATTGGCGCCAGGGGATTATCATGTCAAACCTTCCATAAACTAGGCTTTTAAGTCCTGTGACGTGTTAGTCAATTTGTTTTTTCTAAACTGTTTATATTTACTACGTTAAAATTCTGCATTCGTTATCCCGTCACTCTGGTTGGGAGGAACGAACAGATTGAATTCGTGAATATTGTTAAAAATGTATGTTTCATTGCTTCGTTCCATACGTATTGATAAGCGCATTCTAAAATAGTATTATGTAAGCACTTATTCATACGGTTTACATTTTATACAGCACGATACTTCAAAGTGATCCTAGAGTATTGCGAACCTATTTCGTTTAATATGGGCGAGGGGGGGGGGGGGCACTCACATGAAATCAACAACACTAATTCAGTGATGAAATGTGCATTATATCTCGCCATTTTCATCCCAATGTTTCCGGCCATTGATAATATGAACCTCATTTGTGCAACAGAGCTCTGCATCAAAATCATTCACGACGCCATCTTACTTTGGGAATATAAAATATATCTGATGGAAAGTCTCATTTTCCGAATATGAGGTTTAAGTTATCGGACGTAATTAATTTGACCAGGTCTCCTATTAGTACACTTAAATCACCCGCTTTTAAATAGTGTGCCGATGGAAAGTTAGAATGAGTTGACGTCGATGTGTCATTTATAAATGCAATGTCATCTACTTTTAAAGTCTCGTATTTAGATGATCGTGCACTACCAAGACTGGCTTTCTTTCTACAAAATCATGTTGGTATTTTTGATTTTATACCTCCAGTATATCATATTGAAAATATGCTTTCTTGCCTTCTTTTATAAAGTATTTTAAGAAGGAATACAGTCCAGTGCGGGTTTAACAATGTTGGCCAAATGATATTCAAATATGCGTCCATTTATTACCCAAGATGTACGTTTCTAAGAAATGCTTTAAACACTAATTATTCCTGATACAACATGGAACATTTTACAAGCACCAGCCTGTTGGTATTGAAGTTAATCCAGTACATGTACGAAACTCAAACTGTTCATACGTAATACCTTATGTTTCCGATGTGATTTTTCGAACTTGTTAAATGGTTTGCTCCATTTCTTTCGTCATGAGTATGTGCCAAGCCATAAAATGTAAGATTGATCTTACGGGAATGCGTCTTTAAGCTTTCATGTTTTTCCATTTATTGAGAGCTATCCACGCACTGTTTTAAGCTCGAAAGATAAAACACTAACGGTTTATTAATTTGTTTGTTTTGTTCTTGTATCATCTTATTTGCCTTAAGACTTTTATGACATTCAATTAGATGGTTTATTGACCTTACTTCATTGGCAAAACTTGTTAACTGCTATATAATAATAAATGTTTTAGCTTTTTTAAATGATTTGACCTTACTAGTGTACCTATAATGCATAATATGAATAACAGCAATTATCAAAAGAATAAATGCATTTCTCTCCATTAGATCCGTAGAAGAATCAACCCTAAATAAAGGTTATCCATTGAGTTGAAACACATTTTCTATTGTTTTAAAATTACGTCGATTGCATAAAAAACCTGTCGACATCGAAATAGACCCGGGTCCAAAGTCTGATGTTGGATAACATAGCTGCAGTGTGTATATCAAGCATGTAATAAATTCATGGCGAAATCATTGTTATATTTCTTTTTCGGGCTTAGCAATTAGGTCTCGTTTGAGGCTTGTATACAAGTATCCAATTGCCTTGTGTTGTTATCCTTTTCTTGTTATATCATTGTCAATGAATATCATAATAAAACAGACGTCTCGGTTTCATTGAATATATTCATTTAATCTATTACAATTCCTCTTAAACCCGTATTCATTTGTTCAAGATTCATAAAACACTTTCAATGATGAATGTATAATATCCTTTCGGAAGTTGCTAGCGCTTCTTGGTCATTTTCTCGCTTGTCCTACTGCATTCATACAGCATTTACGGAGGACAAAATGCGATCAATACTTATATTTACATTTACAAAAGTATTCATTGCGATTAAAAAATTAGCAGTATCTTCAGAAACTGAGTATTTGTTCTTAAAGACGTGTAAACAACAACACACGTTTGTATAAATGAATAGCTCATTTTTGTAACGTCTTATATCATTGGTTAAATGATGTCGCGCTTATCCAATAGGAGCGCAATATTGAAGTAAGCAATGACGCCATAACACCTTGCGCGTTATACAATATGAACGTCAAGTTTTATCTACAGAAGAAATAACTAAGCGAATGTAAAATTCTAAAATGTATATCGAATACGGCCCGAAAATATAATTATTATACTTGGGATAAAGCAATGAAAATAGCCAATATTTAAAATTCGTACATCGTCAAAACGAAACAAAACTAACAATATGTTGACCTTTGATTTTGATTGATGAATATAAAAGATGCAACATATTAACTGTTAGTTTTCTGCTATGACATGACAAAAAGAAACATACTTTAATTCGATCGATTGTGAACAAAATTAATTGACTGAGTAGCGATGAGTTTACCCGTACTAGAAGTCATTGAAGATAAATATAGAAATGTATTTAAAGATAAACTATTATTCATTCAATATATAAATAGAAATATGCTTCATGACTAGTTATGTGCAGTATCATTATTTATAAACGAAGATATACAATTTCTGCGTTTTAAAGATGTAAATTAAATTTAAATTTCCAAATTCCAAAAATCATAGAGTATGTATTTTTCGTTTTCGTATATGATGTTTTAGGTTTCAGAAAACAGCACAAAAGACAGAATCTTAAACAATTGATTTATATAAGTATGCAACGCATATAAAACTATCCGAGACATACTAACGAACACATCACATTATATTCAGCCCGACTCATTGCGATATTGTGGTCCCTTGTGCGTAGGAGGTTAAATAGCCTGAATGTGAAATAACACAACCTACCAAAAAGCCAACAACCCAACTTACCACTGGCGACGTGGTCTGCTTGCAGGTCACATAACCTTCTATGTTCTTGTGTAGGCCTCATTTTTATCACTTGGTAAAACAATAACTGTTCTACTCCCCTCAACCAGAAATATTCTCAGTTTTAGCAGACACATTTTATTCATCGAAAAACAAATTCATGTGTTTAACTCAAAGCCTTAGATCGACAATTTGTCTAACAACAACAGCGTCATGTCAAACATGTCTAAGCAGATGTTGCAGCGTCACTTCGTTGATCGCTGGTTGTTTTTAGTTTAATCGTTTTCAAATGTATATGCACAATATATGATTATTATTGCTACATTATAATATTGTATCAATTATGCAGTTGTTTTTTGCCACACGATATGAACAACATTAAAAAAACCCGGCACTTCCTACAATATGTCATAGTATAGATTGTAAAGTTATGATATGATCATTTTTGTATGTGCATGCATAAAATACATTAGTAACGGTACGTACCATGTAAATTTCAAGTGTTGAATTACTTAATAACATGACCTTGACTGTCAAAGACAGATAGACCAAAGAGAGGGAGAGAGGGAAAAACGGACACATTCCTTGTTCCCAAGTAAGTATTGGTAAGGTTGAACTCGTTTTCTAAACATTTGTATTAAAAATGTTACAAGCAACTACTTTTTTTCTGTTCTTGTTGAAAAATATGTATTCGTAATATTTGTCATTTATATTACAATTACAGTAATTCGTGAGTATTAAGTGGGTTGTAGTGTGTAGTTACAATGAGTAACTGTTGTCTTTGTGCATTTAACAAACTACAAGTGTTAAGCATCTTCGATATGTGAATGATAGACCGTGTGATCAGGAGTCATTGCGATAATGTGACGACGCCTGTAGAAAGGGGTACAAAGTCGGCAATTTCAATTTCGAGAAAAATGTGATTAAAGTTTTGTTTATTTATTCCACTGACTTTAATTGTTATAAGTCACCATTTCGTTGTACAAATTATTGTACAAATTGGAATTGAAGTGGCATTTTTGAATGATGGACTCTCAATCTAATCCCTTCTGTATGTATAATGAAGGGACTTTCGGGGCAAAATGAATACATTTGAATTAAGATTCAATCGCGGGGAACGAAACAGCGTCTTGTACTGTCCTGTCAATACCATTCCAGATCCTAAATGCAGATTAGAGAATGCTTTAGAGTAGAATCTGTGTAAAAGGGACACCAGATTTCGTTTAGAAGAGAATTAATTGAACGGAAGGCTAGTAACTAATCGAACAGTTCATTATTTATCTGTTTCCATTGTTTTTATTTATATTGGGAACATTAATCCCAACTTAATAATACGCATTCAAGATGTAGCCGTGGGTATGACACACAGGAATAACTAAGTGTTTTCCTGTGTAGTGTGAATTTCAACATGATACTGATATTTATTAGCTGTTGCGATAATATTAGAAATGTGTTTGTGCCCAGACCAATTCTAACTAACTGTTAAACTAAGATGCTTGTGGTGATCAGCGAATTAGATGTTGTTATTATATAGCAGTGTTTGATTTTTTTCGTTGCCTCTGTCTTTGGTGCAATGATCCTTTTACTGTTATGACAATGTTTGGATAAAATTTAAATCATAATTTAGTGTTCTTCTATCATATTAACATCACGTGACGAAATATATTACGAAGTGTCGTGTGCACTCATGCTAGTTATAGGTAAACGAATCACTTGCTGTAACATTGTTGTAAATGAGGACAAGGAGAGGACCTAACACGAATCATTGAGGTACAATATCAGCAGGTACTCGTGAGCCTCGAGTTAAAGAGTTCTAGCTATAAAAGGGACAATCCAAAACACCAAGATTATACTTCAATAACACACACACAAAATGCAACTACGTTTATATAGATAATGAAGTAAATACAACATTACAACTATTTCATTTTAAACATAGAATTATATTTTACAAAGCAACTATAAGTCTAAACAATTTACTTTTTATTATATGATATAAAATGACATTTGATTGTAGATTTTTAAAACATCACGCAAAATTGTACTGAAACGTAACGTGGGACGTCATGAAAACTGTGTCCTAGTTTGGAACAGTAAAATGGCATATTTATTTCATTGATAAATCTCTATTAACCACCGTAAAGCATACTAATAATGTACATAAAATAGCTTATTTCTCAGTTTCGTTAGTTTCGAAGGTAGGACTTTTCCGTATTATTGCCATAGCAAAGAACACGTGAATGTATAATATTCGTTGTGATTTGAAAACACTGCCATATATTTTACTTCATCAAATATAGGCTTGTGGCCACAAGTGTGAGGTTATGGTCATATAAACTATTTAAGCACCTAGGAGACTCGGGTTCCAGTAAACTCATGTTAAACTAACTGTGCCGAGGGCGGTAATCCGATCATTTATCGGTTAAGCTTTTTTGATGAGTGTGTGTTCTGTATGTGTTGCTTATAGTTGTTTGTGTATCTAGTTCATTGTTTTTTGGTTTCTTGTCTTTGTGCCTCTAAATAGGATACATTTTTTAATTGTGGACTACCGGCCTTTTCCTGTCGTTTCCATTGTATCATTGTACCCTAAATCTTCAGTTTAGTCCTGACTTAAGATTGTTTGCATCGGTTTCGGTGTTTACGCCGCCTAACTTTCTAAATATATTTTCAAATATATGCCTTAAATAAACAAGATAACATAAAACGTTAACAAGAAACAACAAAGTTGTCTATGTTTGGTAGAAGACCTTCAGCCTTCGTGGTGGGATTCAAGTTTTTTCTCTATTTTTAGTAACAATGACCTTGATTTTGACCCAAGGGGCTCCATGTAAGTCCTTCATAAAAACTTCCTGCAAACCATGTTTGGTTGCAATATTATCAATTGTTTGTTAAATTTAAATGGCTTTCGTGCATTAATTCTTTTTATTTGGACATAGATGCATTAATAAACGTTCATTCATTAATGTTCATAAAATGTTTGCATTAAAATAATGAGTGGCTAATATATAAAAATATATCGGAGAACACTGTAGCCCCGAACCGGAACGTCTTCAGCTGTAAGTTTGCGTGAGGGGCGTCCCAATGCCAGCGGCTTAGAAAACACTCTTTTCAAAATAAAGTATTTAGAAAAATAAAAACAAATACACAAAAGAAAACTCGCTTCGCCAACCGTGAAAATATGTTGTTGTTTTTTTGACACTCGTGAAATAAACTCCTCTATGTATAATATACCATTTTCACATTTTCCCTTATTTTTTGAACATAAGTTGCTTGCAGCAATAACCCGTCATTAGGTCTTGTTACTATTTTCCAAAACGTACAAGAATCTTAGCTACTTTGAATGTTCACTGCTTGTTAGTTTGTAACTATGTCGCCAATTCATAATTTTGCTGTACAAGAAAGGACTTTCCCCTGCCTGTCAATCTCCCCTATCCCCGATAAACCCGTTGTGGTCTCCTCATACGAAGAAGGGCCGCTGTTTTCGTGTAATTTTAACTGGACTGGAATTATATATGTGTACATAACATCTGATGATATTTAATGTATACAAATTTTAATGCAAAACATATTCACAAATGTACGTACTAGGCTGAACATCAATACACTAATACTTCCTGAAACTTAAGGACCAGAAAGACACAACCGGCTTAAATACTTCTTAAATATTTAGATTATGAACATCGTAAATATACGAAGGATTGTAACAAAGGAAATCTGATATTATCAAACCGCGCTATAAAAACTACTGAAGCATTTGGTGTTTATCTTTAAAATACATTACTAACAGGTAAACAAATATAAGGCGGTGTCGAACGCATGGTATTAAATGTGCTAACTTTACTAATTAAATATAATGTACAGTGTAACAATTAAAACTGTAGGATATATAGTAGTGATGGCACTGTGTATCTTCAGACATTGTTCAATGGGTTAGTAAGATACTTATTTTACTGATATGTCTTCAAATATGCTAGTTCTTAGAAAGCTCCATTTACCTTAATGCTAAATGTTGATGATTAATGACCCATATTATACTGGTTGATTTGAAAGGTTTTTGTGTGCTGGTTACTAATATGTGACTAAATGGCAAAATCTACGTTATACATTCATTTGTTACAGTTTGTATAAATGTTCTTTATTTCTACTGATATCGGAAGTAAATGATCTATTACCCAATGACACTTTTTACATCTTTTTGTTAACATTTAAAACTTTAATTCTTGAGACATTACTTTAAATATATAAAATTGTCATATAAAAGTGTTTTTTTTTACATCGAAACATTTTCTTTCAGTTAACCCAGAAGCATTTTTTCGCCTTTTATCGACCATTACCGCCCAAAATGCGATAAATGGGATCAGTTTCGAAAAGTAAAAAACAAAAAATGTAATATTTGGTAATTTTGATTAAATATAGAAGAAGAAACTGTATATACCACACAATATATATTTGAAATAGGCGAACACGACCCGTGATTTAATTAATGTAATACAATGGCTTATATAACAGGTTTATTCATTTCTTAGTTTTATCCAACTATATCTATATAATTTACTAATGTTTTGTAAATATATTAATATCATATTATGAAGAATATATATCTATAAACAATATAACTAGTGTTCAATGGTTTTAATGATTTGTTAAATAGTATTTAAAGTTGCTATTATACTCATTATGTACAATCAACTTCAATAATAAATGGCTTATTTAGACTAAGATAATACATATACATATATAATATAGGGTTACAAAACTCAAGCTTGAATGTACAATTATGCATGGTTGTCATCGATATGATCACTTTGTAACATAATCTGTTATATACCTCTAATATAAAGAGTACATTCGTCAGTATAGTCATGACTTACACTATCTATAAATATCATAAATAATAATTGATATAAACTAAATCTATATGGAAGAGTACATTTTGGTTATTCTAAATATTCAATTTAAACCCAAGATGCAAAACACTAAATCAGTAAATGATTAATCTTTCAACATTTTTCATCAAATAGAATATTAAGTACGTACATTATCTAATCTTCAAGGTTATATGGTTTCGAAAGCATCTTCCTTCAATAAAATATATCGATTGAGTAAAAATAAGGAACATTAAGAGTTTAAAAAGAATTATCATTCAATGAAAAATATCGAGGTCGCACAATTGTGTAGATCAATATTAAAAAAAAAAATAAAACCGTGCAATTTCTTAACGGCTACTTTTGCAAATTAAATAACCTCGAAATTTGTCTTTCCAACAACGGTCGACATAATACACAATTTAAAGGACGCGTATTTACGATTCTCAATGAATTGTAAATCAATAAAATTTATCAAGCGTGTAAGTTCACGAATTTCAATTTATGATCATATGATTTTGGGCCTTCGGACATATATTTGGTCTTACAATGATTTAATGTATTTGAATAAAATGATATTTCAGGAAGAAATTCTGAAAAATTCATGATGCGTAAAATTGCGTAAGATACGTGTTTTCAAGTGAGACCATGTATTGCGCATTTTGAATACTAAAGTTGAGGTCATTCACATGACGTCGTTACAAAAGCCCATTATTCGAATGACGTGCAAAATTAACGTATCAATATAAAATAAAGCTTAAAAGTAAATTATTTTCTTATCACAGTATCTATAAGGAACATAAATTAAGATAAAAATAATGAATCAGTTTTGTATTAATAATACATTTGGCCGTTGTAAACACATACTATTAATGCAATCAAAATATGTCGGGACGAAATCCATGGTTGCTATGAAACTTGGGTAAAACAATGGTCATAAATCATCGAGAAAATGATGCACAAATGAAAAACCTTTAAAAGAAAGAAGTATGGAAGAAATTTATTTACATAGAAAAAATAATCATTTTTGGCATTTTTTATTTATGATTATTTCATTTGTAATAATTATGTCCGAAGGCCTAAAATCGCGCGACGCGGCCCATATGATAAACACATCTGAGCACAATAATTTGATTTTTAAAAGTATGATGATATTGTTTCATTTTATACCAATCCGCTTTTAATTAACTGACAAAGAAGGCAGAGCAACAATTCCGAGTATGTCAAAGCATTGAAAAGAACAAAACCACCAGGTGTTACCGTTAGAAATAAGGTCGTCATATTCAGTCATTGCAAAATCAAAGAGAGGTTGATAGCGTTTAACAGCATATTGGCAAACTCCTACAAACAATTGTAGGTCGTAAAATATCTGTGTCAAAACATCTTTTTAGAAGATGTGCGTAAACTCTATTGAAATTTTCATCAAAATCAAATTAAAATATTAAAAGTTTATAAATCAAGTTACCATAGAAGTCTAGATGGGAAACCTTTTATCGCAGATGCATTAAGTGCTAAACTTCTGATTAAGTTCTGTATTACGATAATCAAATGTGGTGAATTTGAACTATCGGAAACCTTGCTTCAATAATTGACTACTTAAATTTAAGTTACCGTTGTTGAAATTATCGACTCGTTTGCAACAATCAAATTAACGGGGAAATGTCCCATTTGACGGAGTACGAGGTACATCTCCATCCATTGTGTGGAAAGTTAGCGATATCGAAATCAAACCATATTTTTTATCTCAAATTTCAGCTATCATTATCCCATTATCGATTCTTATATGCCAGGCAAGTAATAAAGCCACACAGTCACAAGTGTTGGCTTTATTAAGAGACATTTCTGGAGAACAAATGCTGCCAAACAAGGGAGAGGTTTCGTCAAGAAAATAGTGTGGATAAATTTACGTAGTACTTGAGAATGTTATCTCGAAGAAGTTGAGTTTTTCAAACCGTATAAGATTATATTTTTGTAAATTGAAAGTGATTTGAATATTGCTTAAAAGTCAATATATATGGAGGTTGGTAACTTCACGTACTTGAGAATTTTTAATGTGAACTTTCAGTTAACCAAATTTAATACTTTACTATTTAATATTCATAATTTTACACAGTTGGGAATTATAATGATATATGTTTCCTCACGTGTTTTTATATTTGCGCTGGTTCCTAAATGTACGAACTTAGTTTTCTTTGTTCTTTCCGTCAATATAAGCTGATGAATAATTTCAACGCAAACAAGCTTAACAAGTATTTCTTTGAAAAACTACAGAAACAAGTCCTGTAGTCAAACATAATCAAATCGTGTGTAGTGTTTTAAAGGCTCATCTTGACAAGCCATAACATTTTACAAAAATGCATGTCTTTGTGTTTTATGATCAGATATGTGTTGCATTCAATGAGTCAGACAGAGATATATAGAAAAAACTATTTAATTATTCAGACCCGGTCTTTCGATTACATCCAATCAACGACGTAACAACTGACAATATTCTTGAAGTTTCTTTGAACGACATATGGAATGCGGTCGGAATAATCCCATTTTCTGATGCAACAGCAAAAGTCGTCTGCAACCATTTTGGATATGGGTATCTTGTTTTAATTATTTCCAATAGTATTATAGTCACAAAACTGCTATGGACGAGTTTCAAAATTTATATGAAAAACTACAGAAACAAGTCCAGTATTCGTAAGCTTAAAGGTAAACCAGTGAATTTTTAAGTCTAACAATCTCACCCTCTTTTCCTATAAAAAATTAAGATGCATGGCATTTTTTTCATAAATGTAATAATCGCTAAGCTATAAACATACGTTGTTAGTCAGCACAGTTCATATTTATAACATTTTTCACAAATGTAATAATCGCTAAGCTATAAACATACGTTGTTAGTTAGCACAGTTATCATTAATGGTCAACTTTCCTGTTATTGTCTGCTCTACTTTTTACCATGAACCAAAGAATGTCAGTATATCTTATGGTGCATGCACATTTATTTTTCCCATTTTAAATAAATCTCGGCCATGTACAAATATAAAAACAATACAGAACATATTAAATTTATTCAAATATCAATTACATGGTCGTTCTTGTTTAAAATTATTAGATACCGTGTGTTACGTTAAACTACGACAAACGCTTTCAAATAATACATCCAATATACTTTTATGTACAAATAAAACTAAGATGTTGCTAATCCGTTAATTTAGTTAAGTTTAGAAGAGATAAATACAACACTAAGGCCAAAAACAACAACAAAGTCATGTAACTACTCAAATTACTAAATGGGAATAAAAGAGTTGCCCTTGGTTCAATTAAGGCTAACAGTTGCCTGCATTAGTTGACGTTAGCAAACTTTTTTGTTTTTGTAATTCTGTTGCATCGCAGCGCGTAAGCTAGCCGCAACACCTTTAATGAACGCAAGTTAGGTGTCGCCGCAGTAAAATTATAGATGGTAATTGATAATCAGCTATTTCTTATTAAACAAAATATAATTTATGTTTATGTTAAAAGACGGACCACCTTGCTTATAAAAGTTATAAACATTTTTCTACTCGAAACAAGTTCAAAGTGTTTGACCATCACACCTATCATTATTACTATAAAGACTACTGTGGTCAGTGTTTATAAACAGTTATGGGGTAATGATCTAAAGCAGGTAACATATCCATACACACTGGCTGGTTACCGATGGTATCAACACATGTTTTTGAGAACAGAGTTTTAGCAGCAATTAATTAGCAGCATATTGTATTAACATTGTATTTTAAGTTGCCTATGCAGTTCAGTATATTTCATTTGAATGTGTGTAATTTAAATTTTAAGTTAAAAAATTCATTTAAATCATTTCACAATTATTTATTTGACATAAATCGAATAATTATAATAATTTTAAGTTTTCTGTTACAACATCATAAACAAATCAGTTCCATTATTTTATAAAAAAAATGTAAATTAACGTTAGCTAAACACTCATAGCTAATACATTTTTAAATTATGTTATGACGCTAAAACAAATTGCAAAATAAAAAAGTTATGCATATGCCACTTCAAACAAATACAAGAAATGTAAAGAGCACATTAACATGGCATACAATAAAACAAATTTGATTTTGAATCTGTGTAGTTTCTACAAACTGCACACAAATTAAACAATCACGTAAACTATACACCAATTAGCACACTATGGAATCCTTATTTTGCAAACGCCCAGAGATACACAATATATAATAAAAATATAATACTCAATAATAACAATATATACAAGGGAATTTACATGGATTTTTTGTACACTTAAACAATAAGAATGGCATATTTTGCGATGAAGGTCGAGCAAGCACTGAACAAGTTTCTTTCTACATGGTGTTGCTTCTATATGAATGTCTCGTTATGTTTACAAAACATTAACTAGATTTCGTTATGTACAATTTAAAGTGGTCTCACCAACATCATCTCTACTCTTCTTGTTGATAATTAACTTTCTGAAATGTGTGAAAATGACGTGTGTGCGTACTGGCTAATATGTTCCTTTGGTAAATATCTGACCAAGGTTGTAATATGCACACACTGTTATTTTTCCAATTACCAAAACATTATAACAACAAAACAAAAAGGGCTCCCTTTTAATTTGTTTTTTATTTTGATATCATTTTTTTTTTGGTAAATTAAAGATAATATAGATATTTTTAAAATACTGAATATATGTAAGTACATAGAAAAACACTTGCTTCCACTTTCTTAATTACCGAAGCCTTTTGACCAGCTCCTTATGGTCCAGTACGAAAGCATTGTTAACATCGGATGTATAAATGTATTAGTTTAGCCAAAGATAGTCATCTATATTCCCTTGAAGATCTCGCAAGCGAGTTTCATGCTGCTCGGTCTTTAAACTATAAACATTGTATTTGTCTAGTTGTTCAAATGCTGTTTCTGGTGGTATCCAGATTTTAGGACTTCTGTACCGTGTAAACAGAAGCACCGCTAAAGGGTTATATCAAAAGTGGTCCGATCTCATTTAATAAAAACTTCCTAAAATCAACTTTATTCGATGTGAACAGGTTCTTTAGCACAGGGAAAAGGGAATTGTTGATATAATATGCATACTTTTTGCAAACGATGTTACGAAGTTAGCTGACATCTCTATTAAATTTAAATTACAATTAAATTATGTTTTTGAATATTGTGTACAATCCGGGATCACATTTTATCAGACGGAAACGGAATTGCTTTTAGAAACAATGGATAGCGTTGTTATACGAACATTTGTCTTATAATGGCACCCAGTAAAGGTTAAATTAGTGTACATGAGGCTTATGATCACGCCTAAATTATCCTGGACGAAGGTAGAAACAAAACTTGCTGCACGGGCCAGGAAATAAATTATATATGATATTTCCGTGTATCCTATGTATTTTAATGATATAAAAGATCATGTAATGTTAAATGGTTTTAAGGGTGTTGAATTAAATAAATTCCAAATGTATCGTTTACTGCAGGATGATGATTTTGTTTTATCAGAATCTTACAGTGAGTTACAAAATGGTTTGTTATTGTGGTAAAACTATTGCATTTAGTGGCATTTTAGTGTTCATATTATTACAACAAAGTTCATGTGTTTTGAAAACAGGTAATGTTAAGGCGAAATATAAGATTGATGTTTCAAGGACAAGAGCTGTATATTGTGAAAACGTACTGGTGGATCATGTAGTAAAATATTTGAAACGTTATCAGGACAATCTTCGAAGGCCGTATGCAAGCCTAATTCACAATTAGCTAGATTTTCTGGTATATCAATCATAAATCACTACCAGTCTTTGACATACATAAACTGTGTGAGCTATGGCTGTGAAGTTTTGTAATGACATTTAAGGTGTTTAAACTCAAACCCAAAATAACTTGGTAGAACACCATTCCGCACTAGAAGAGTAATATATGTATTTAAACCTGATTACTTTTGAAGGAATGTATCAACTGTTTTTTTTAGAGATATAGAATTCTTGTTAGAAGACATTTCCATCCATATTCAGGGCCAGTACAAACATTGGTCAACAAACATTTTTTTTTATTTTTGCAAGCACAATCATTTAAGGAGTCACTTAAGTGCTTTTTGCACCTGACATCAGCATATTAACAACATTTATTATTACTTTTGTAAAATATGTTTTTGGTTCAATGCAAGCTCTTAAAATCAATCGTCGTCGATAAACATCTTAATCAAATTAACGGTTCCTGCTTAAAACCAATCCTTGAATTTTCATCAGTATTATTGAATAAATGTAATGAATATGAAGAAAACAAAAACACACGCAAAGCCTTCATATGAGGCAGTAATGAAAGTTACATGTCTAACACGCTATGTGTTAATTGCAAACCTAATTACAGACATTGGCTTGATTTCACTTTTCTCATAGTTATGTTCCATTGCATGTGATCAAATGAAATATGACATTTGTTCTACAGTTTATCATTTTTCTTATCGTGAGAAGTAAAGAGAAAGGGCGGTTACTGATGTTGGAACAATTCGTAGCCCAATCCGTTTGAATGTCAATTTTATACGAACGTAAAGGATGATAAAATGCACTATTTATATGATTGAATTTACTAGATAAAAACTTTCGTTATGTTCCAAAGTTGTAAAATATTATTTTTTTTCTAAACGTACTCATGCGTGCAATAGTTATGATATACCTTTTTGCACCACCGTTTTAACCTGTTTATTTATATTAAGTGTGCATGAATATACGTAAAATAAATTCATTGCGTAAAGCTTGATACATAACGCATATGAACTTTATTGGGATAATTGTACTAAATATTTTACGGACCGCACCCATGTTAATTTCAATAAAACATAGTGACATCCGATGGCGTTGCGGTCCAACGTGCTGTTATTAAACGCGGACTTAAACAGGGAAAGGGCTTTGTATACATAAGTTAACATTTAATGTATAGCTGAAGCACAAAAATACACCTAGAGACAATAAACATACCTTGTTAACTTTCTAAAAAAGTTTAAATCACTATTTTACCTATTCGCTCAGAGATTTGGAAATGTAAGCATGCTGTAGCATTCTTTGTGCTTTTACAAGGCCGTAAAATTGATAAAGACATTTAAAAAAAGTAAATTACATGACATGGAAGATAAGTATTGATAATGTCGACTATTAAGAGAACGTATAAAAGATATCGTATGTAAATTGACGTTTACGTAATGTGTGCTTTGATGCAATCGTGTCTTTCAAATGTTAACATAATTTCACATGTGACGGCTTGATATCTTAGGAATTCTGCAAGGTATTGGTTAAATAATTACCTAGTTTTTGGATTATTTACCTTTACTCCGCTTTCAATATAAAAGTTATACGCTATTTTGGGACGACTCAATTCAACTCAAATTTTATTCTGTTAAACAATGCAAACAAATTAGGTATTCACATTGTATATTGTAATGTCTGCCCAGTTCTATATTAAAGTTTCAAACAGTCATTAAGGGGACCAATATATGGATAACACTGAAGTTTCAAACAGTCATTGAGGGGACCAATATATCAATGAAGCTGAAGTTTCGAAAAGTCATTAAGGAAAACAATATATAGATGACATATCATGACAGTGAAGTTTTAAACAGTCATTAAGGGGACCAATATATGGCAACACCGAAGTTTCAAACAGTCAATAAGGGAACCAATATATGGACGACACTGACGTTTCAAACAGTCATTAAGGGGACCAATATATGGATCACACTGAAGTTTCAAACAGTCATTAAGGGGATCAATATATGGATGACACTGAAGTTTGAAACAGTCATTAAGGGGACCAATATATGGATGACACTGAAGTTTCAAACAGTCATTAAGGGGACCAATATATGGACGACACTGAAGTTTCAAACAGGCATTAAGGGGACCAATATATGGATGACACTGAAGTTTCAAACAGTCATTAAGGGGACCAATATATGGATGACACTGAAGTTTCAAACAGTCATTAAGGGGACCAATATATTGATGACACTGAAGTTTAAAACAGTCATTAAGGGGACCAATATATTGATAACACTGAAGTTTCAAATAGTCAAAAAGGGGACCATTTTACTGATGACACTGAATTTACTTACAGTCATTAAGGGGACCAATATATTGATAACACTATATATATCATGGATATTATTGGTTATGAAGATACCATTTCTGCAATTATTCTTTATATATGGACATCAGGATTGTTATTATTCTATCTTTTATACCTTTTTATGTAGGGATAGGAAATAATTTACAGTGCACCAACGTATATATTTCTGAACCATACTTTGCAAGCAGAATATTTTGTCGGCGACAGAATAGCCTGATCAAACACTTTCACTCCAAAAGTCCGGGAAATTATCCGCTTCTAGAATTCGATAAATGGCAGATTTAAAACTGTGGTAATATATTGCTGAGTGCCCTTATAGAATTTTACACTTTGCTTGTCTTTACAACGTGATGCACCTAATTTAAAAAAAAATTATACCTGTTTGTATTCCATAATTTGATATAGGACGATTCAAATGGTCGTTATTGTTAAGTTTAGTGTTGTGCATAACATCAAAGTTTATATGTTCTAGCGGTACTTGATTTTCCTTGTATAGTAAAGATTCAAAGTAGCTTGCCCAGTCATTTGACGAAATAGTATATCACTCTACAGTTACCGGTTTTAGGATTATCCCTATATCGCAAAAGATTTTTTTAAATGATACTCTAGATACCAAATAATTAAGAAAATCTATATTATTATTCGTCCATCGGTAATATTATCTCCTTTTTGCATCTGTACAAGTTCATTCCCGCCACGCTGGCGGACAACCTTCGTATTCAAATGAACTCTATCAATGCATGAAAATGGGCGCAACATGTCACAGATAATAGTATAAATGTCGTTCACATATGACGTCAGTGCCACGTGGAATGTATATCCTAAGTAGCGAGCCGTGATAAACTATTGATATTTTTAAACAGATATATAGGTTACGGATCATTTCTGACATCAAAAGAGTATAATTACACAGGAGGCGTATGGTTGATGCCTTTATTGGATTGTGAAGGAAATGCCACTGAAATAGGTGCTTGTGTTGATTCAGTGTATGAAAATACAACAACGAACGTCGCGGACTTCGAATATATTCATAGGATTAAGTGTTCAGGTACGACTGTTGTTCCTATAGTTTGCTTTCTTTTCTTTAAATCGTTGGAATATAAAAAAAATGATAGAAGTTAAAGATGCGCTCTAAGTCCCAAATAAGATGTACTACAATTAATACAGTTGTTTTAATTTACCGAAAATGAGGAATAAATATCGAAAACAGTGGTTCTTATGAAGGATACCGTGTTTAATTTAAAAGAAAGATGCAGAAAACACGATATTCCTACCTTATGATACAATAGATGATCACTGTAAATATTTTAGAACCCATCAGTCATTAAATATTTGTGCCTTTTTGCTATAAAAAAACGGTTACAATCTTGTTATCAGTAATTAATACTGTTTTTTAAGATGCATTATTTAGTTTTCATTCAAGATTTATGTTTGGTATACATGTGTAACAACGATTTTAAATATGAGTGTCACTTATGAATAATCGTGGTATTTATACAACATTCAAAGATACACATTCAATATTTTTTTTTGAACTGGTTACAATTGCGTTAGAAGGCGCAGGTTTTTATGATAAAGATGAACATTAAATAAAAAGTACTTTGCGTGTACAGGATGTTGTGCTTTTTTATTTACTCATGATTGTTTTCAAAAGAATATACAGTCAAAACGTTCATTATTTCCCGTGCGAAAAAAACTGTATAATCGTAGTCTTATATCGGTCAAATCACCATCAAAGACACTGTGAAATATAACTGGCTTGTGGCAAGTATCTTACAATGATACATGGTATCACTTGACCGGTAACATCAGTGATATAACAGCTAAGACACTCTGTAATATCTAGTTATAAAACAGTTACGCAATTTGCAATATAACTGTCTTTGGGCAAGTATCTTAGTACGCCAAATGATATTACTTCAGTGGTTGCATCAATGATATAACAGCTAGAATACTCTGCAAAATGACTAGCTTTGTGCAGTTCTCTACTCAACAACTCCAATACAACAACAGCACCACCAACACTAACACCACCAACAACATAACCACAAACCACAACACAACTACCACAACCACTACTTCCATAAAAAAACAAAAACAACAACATCATAATAGAAAAAAGTATTTATGTTGGACGCCTTAAAGTTTTCTTGCAGGATATAAAAACACGTCTCAGTCTAGATGCATTTAAAAGTAAAATAAAAGTATTTACACGCAATTCGCAGATCATTCCTGAGAAAGGTGAACTTGAATATCAGTTTTGGGGATGTTTCGAGTCAAATATTGCACTGTAAATTTTTAACTCTAAAACAGGTTTTATTTTGCATCTTTGAATTTAGTTTCAAAGGGTATGGAGTTAGTCTTCCAGAGGGTCCTCGGACTATTCAAAGACAGTCACTGCAATGCTTCGGGAATGAAACGAACGTTTTGGAATGCAAATCGGAACTATTTAAGTGTATACATTTAAACCAATACAAGGGTGGGGGATGCGCGTACGATAAACACGGTGTTCTGGGTCTCTACTGCAATGGTAAATCACATTATACATATTTCCGTTAATACCAGGACATTTGGTGTGAAATGAGTGTTAACTTTATATTTTAAGTCCTTTTTTCTAGCTAAAATTACGGACACAATTTTCAGATTATAATATTGAGGATGTAAGGTTTAAACAATTACGGGCGGCAACGCCGAATCAAGGAGTATTGGAGTTGTTTGTCGACGGAGAATTGGGGACACCTTCAGTAGAACTTGGAATGGTTGAAGCGCAAATCATTTGCAAACACTTCGGATATTTGTGAGTGAGATTGTGAATAGAAAGAACAATGTATGTACTTTACTGCGATGAGAATTATCATTTCTAAAATGTATGAACATTTATTCAGAACAAGAAAATGACGTGTTTTTCTACCGATTTGAGTAATGCTATAAACACGTTTACACAGTCGGAGCACAACCTAAATTACACAATCAAATTAATTGGAGTTATCCGATGCACAGGAAATGAATCGTCTCCGTTGGAGTGTGCGTTCCAACAACAGGGTTACATGAGTTTTACTTACATAGGCTTTACGATAGTTAATTGCTCAAGAGGTAAGTTTGAAAAATAATTCCCTCAGCCTATATGTATTGAGATGGTAGATTTTATTCCTGATATATTGGAATTGTTGAGTGAAGCTAATATTGGTGCTACTGTGTATTGGTTTACACATATAGCACAAACTAATACGGAAAGACAACAGGTCATTGACAGTGTCGCATGTATAATTTAATTAAATATCATTGAATACTCTCAACATAGTCGAAACTGCTTTTTTTAATTACCGAATGTTTGAGTGCTTCCGAAAAAACCTATACTAATTCGCTATCAGAATATATTGATTATTCTTTATTCATTTAAGGAATTGGTGTCATTATCGGGGTATGGACGCAGTTGGGCTGGTTAAAGTGTGTGGGGACCAAATATAGTATTTATTATATTTGCACCAATAGTTCATTATTTCTCTCCAGAGCTAAAACATTACTTAATTTCATTTAAGAAAACCTTACAATATTCTCACCCATTCCGTAAATAAAACAACCCGGCCGTAGCCGGAAACAGCTTTTCATATGATGTCATAATAACGCGGAAAAAATGTAATCACTTCATATTTGATACCTTAAATCACCTTAAACTCTTAACGTAGAATTCAATCGCTTATGACAACAATTCATTTAACAAATCATAAATTAACACTTTTATCAACACGTTGATTTATGGTTTTCGTGGCTCCTTACACAATACAATGACAAGATAAACAATTTTCAATTGTTATAATACGCGATCCGAACATATTCATTGATGTTGCGTTCATCGTAAAATATTCGCAACTGCCGAATGGTCGTTTATTTATGGCATTGAAGCTGAGTTTTAAATTTAAACATTTGAATGTTAATGAATGAATGAAATGATTATATCGCCATGCATAAAAGCATCCCATCATTTGTAAACAATGAAAATATCAACTTAATAGTCCAGGTTGTATTCACCCGTACATGCATGTTATAACTGTTTTGGCATGATTATTGGCAATAATTTAGCATACAGTAAACTGTATTTGAAGCATTTTTTTATCGAAGTCGACTTTTTTTGCCATAGAATGCCGCAAAGACAGATACGGGCTTGGATCATGCGACCAAGAATGCATGTGCATTTCGGCAAGACTGTGATGATGTGTCGGGTGAATGTACATGTACATCAGGATGGACAGGGACACACTGTGAAACAGTTATCAACGAATGTCTTTCTATAAACATCTGTCCGGGTTTGGAATGGAATGCGTTAATCAAAGTGATTCCTTGTGCAGTGGAGATAACACGGAATGCAGAAACATCGATGGAGGGTTCAAGTGTGATTGTCTGGAAGGATATGCTAGAGACAACAATGACACCTGTTTAACTTGTATGCCAGCGCATTATTTCTTCATTAAGTCCTTTTAACAGGATCAAGCTAAGCTCACTAATTTTGTTTTGGTTTAATTTGTATTCTCATGGTAAAGAATTCTATGAAAAAAAAATAAAGGAAATAGTTTGAGCGATAAAATATTTTTAATTTTGTAAAATATGTTTTAGTATGCATTTAGGTTAAAAAAAGAGATTAAATCTGGTTAAAATTATGTTCGAGAAATTGCGGTCTGTTATGTAGTAAAACATCAATGCACACACAAAAAATGTGTTGCGCAATTCACCTTATTATCAAATATTATTTAAGTTGATGTTTAAGTGACATCTTTTACTTCTGCTAAAATTACCTGTAGTCACAGAAAAAAGACATGTGTTATAAAATGATAAAAAATAGTTTGACAAAAAGGAAAGGACTGTAAGACAAAACAAAATTGATGAAACCTGCAATAACAAATAAGATAAGGAAAACGTCAAAGAGGAAAAACCAGAAAGTCCAAGATCAGAATACAAACATTTACAACTTTATTAAAAACAAAACCATCTTAAAACATCTAGAATCCTTCTTTTTAGATTACTGTAGACATAGTACACCACTTGGCAAAACATCTAAGATGAAACTATTAGAAACATTAAAGTGTGTTTTGATTTGAGTTTATACAAAGCCTTATTAACTGTGCACTTATTAGTGCAAAAACATAAAATATTATGACGCGTCTACACCTTTGAAGGCCTTACTCTATTTGACATTTTCTAAAATAATCAGAAATTGCATTTTAAGGCAAAAACAACCATAAGCAGGTTTAATCGCTGAAATATGTATCGTTTATACAGCTGAATTTAGAAATGTTATCAGTTGTCTTCCGGTCATGTGGGTTATTCCATAACAGCTTACATACATATATGTACAATGTCTACCAGTATAATGTTCCACCAATGTTACACATATAAATCGTTTTCTTTATAGCATTTCGATTTAGGGTCAATCTTAAATTTCGAATAAATCAAATCCATTTTCTAAATTGAGTGATATTGATTTTATATTTCAGTTACGGCTAGCTCAAACACCTGGCTTATAGTGATACTGGCATCTGTGGTCGGTGTCCTATTGATAATCGTGTATGTTGGAATATGGTGGTGTGTAAGAAGAAACAGACAGAATGGTAGGATACCTATACAATTGCATAAATATCTCCTGTGTTTTCTGCGTAATTGATGTACAGATAAAATGTTTTTAAAAGGTGTAGTTAATAGCTTTTCGCATTACTGAGATCTAATATATTTCATAATCTGGAATTATAACAGGCATACCAAGTACGTCAGCTTCGGAATTACAGACTACACAAAGGTAAGAATTTTGAACGTAAATACAATGTTTGTCCATACCGATATACCCCATGGATCAGATACATTATTCATATTAACGTACGTTAAAACAACTCCAGTCCATACCGATGTCTCAATGGGAGGATTCGTTAATTTATTTACGTTTGTGAAAACATCTTTTGTCTATACCGACATCATAGGAAAATTAAAATCTCTGTCATTTCAACTTTAATCGATATTTCACTTCAAGGCCTACATTAATCACAACCTGTATGCCTGTTGTACAGAAAATCGATTACACTAGTTAGTAAAAAACACTTAAGATATACTCTGTACTAACAAGCATAAATTTTCATCGAGCAATTGGCAATAATATTGGCGCCTGATAATTTTGATATTCTCTCTCGTTAAACCCTTTCAAACCATACCAAAATAGTATGTGGTCACTTTGCTGTCCTTAGCCGACAGAAAGATAATCCAAACGATAATGAAGTACGTTTATTTATCGTAGCGTGGTTAAAAACTGAAAATACAAATAACACAATCTTAAACCTAATGTAATTAATCAATACATATCGTACATTTTTTATATTTATAACATATGCAAGTTACATTTACAACACGGTGTATTATCCATTTTAACAAGTTGAATGTTGGTCACACACATGAGATTGACAATATATTGTTATATTACTAAACTTCCAAAACAAGGTAAACCTACGTCGTGCACACACTAGGATCAGCGCAATAGTGGAGGATCTTCTATACAATGTATTGCACTAGTATCTGTAAATAATTACAAACAAGAATAATCTAAATCATATTCAAATAAAGAGAACTCAGCCTTAGACTAACCAAGTCTTAGTACGCCTACATTGATAATTTAGTCTTATAAAATTGAGTTAAGCACCAATTAATTAATAAAGTCATAGTTAACAATCAGTACGTCCGAATTACTTTAGAATAATGTTCATCCGAATTACTACTCAAGTCTTGGTCGCAGTGTAGTGGCTTTAAATGTCAATACTGAACTCACTTACAAAAACATTATAAGATATAATAAACATAATTCTAATAGTTGTATTACAATATAATTACACAATAGGTCAATAGGATTAAGTTTAGGGAGAGCGAGTGCGAGCTAATATGCAAATTACCGAAAACCAAGGTAGCACACAACCGTTTTTAAGAAGTGTAAAGGTTTAAAACCCAGTTTATAATAATTGAAACAGACAAAAGCGACTTGAGAAAACTTAAATGACTTTTAGAACAAACAAAATATGAATTATATGACAAACGTTATACTGTGTTCCAGTACACTCACCAGCCTATAAACCCCCACATAATTGTACATATGATAACAAATAGACATTACAACTTTACATCGGATGTCCAAACGGGTATCCACCTAGTGCAGTCAGTTATAAACAGACAACAGTGTAAGGTTTGATGTCTGGTGGAGATGGAGGAAGAATGGACCAGGTGTTGCAAGAAGACATGTTAACATGTCTAAAAGATTGCAAATTAATGAAAAAAGGAAACAATTGTAAGAACCAATTAATCCAAGTTTAATGCGGGAATTGAATATGGCATCAAAGTCATTCCCGAAATATCGTTTTTCACATTTTAGAAAGGTGCATATAAGATAAGCGTTGATGGGCTTTGCTGCAATGCATCAGAGTCATAAACCGTCATAGAAAATATTCATACACAACTCACCATACAGGTCATATTCAAATTAACCTCTTCGTAAATCTTAATCAAAGAATGCTATATTTCCGAATAACCGTTTTAATTATAGTGAGTTTTAGGTATTGTTTTGTATATATTAATGAGATTGAGTGGAATAATGAAAACTAAGTATTTTATTGAAACGGTAAACCTCTTCGCACTCCAATGGCGTTATGTTTTCACTAGGAATAAAGCTAGTTATACCAAGCCTAAACGTTATCGGTTATTTGCCTAACCTATTAAAATTAAGTACAAAAAAGGAAAAAGAACTTAACATTGCATGTTCTAGTTAAACGGACGTTATGAATACAGGCTATCATTTTTATTCGTTCTTAATGTATTTTTTTCAGTATGGAAGATGCTGTAAAAAATTCAACCGCATGTAAAAACTGCTCAGAAAATCAAGAGTCGTCTTATTGTACAATAAATGACGCAGGAAACAACGAGTTGTTGCAAAAGTTGCCAGCATCCGCCCTGGACTACAAAACACTACAGTGTAACGAGGTCGACAGTGACGGATATCTGAAGCTAAAAGAAAAGCGTTCAGTGTAAAACACATGACGAATGACAATCATGCCAAGGCGGGGTCCCTTTTGACTAATGTTTATTGTATAGGCATACACTATTGTAATTATCTATTGTTTGTTTACGTGATATAATCATTTGCCAAGCCATAGTGAGAGTGTTGAATGTTTCAATTTTAATTTTGACTTTTTTAATTTTTCTTGATTTATTCTATTTAAGAAATAGTTATTACTTACTCTTTTTTGTTGTCCAATAAGTTAAGCGTGTGGTTGTTTTATCTGAACTTGTTAGCCAAATAAAATCACACATAGCTTAACATATTTCGTTGCTCATTTGTAAATATACAGTCTTCCTTTTTTAATCAAACAATATTATGACAACATTTAAAACGTCGACGTTCCTCGTAATATATACACGTTTACTTGAAGTTACTGCTCATCATGACGTTAACGTCAGTAAACTATGCATGATATTAGTGACATACTTTAAAAACCTGAGGCGGAACGAGATTTGAATCATCGGTCACACTGCTTTGCAAGCCTTGTAAGCGCCTTTCGCATCTATCCTCGGGTCGGATATTACAATCCACCCTACATATACGAAAATATATATGCCACATAGAATGCGTCTACTGGCTAGGATGGATGGATCCATGAGTTAACACAATATGTGTACTGATTCTACGTGTCGATCAAGAACATACAATTATATATATATATATATATATAAGTATATATTTCTATACGCCTCATGTAACATTTTCTGCGTGCCCTACGCATTACATTCCCTTGAGAAAATTTTTAACACAGTCGTAAATAATCTCAAATGATCGATTGATGAAAACAAGGTTTTCCTCTTCGTTCACTAGTGGTAAGATAGATGCACCGAGGAGACTGAGTAGAACGAAAGTTTCTTCTAGATACAATACGTCTGCAAGCAATTGCGTCCCAAAAAATTAATGTCACATAAATATTTCGTGCGTTATATCGATGTCGCAACGCATTCATTTATGTTATGATGTTTTATGGTCTAGCATATCTGTCATTGGAACAAACAACAATGATTGCAAATATTTTGCAAGAGTTTGACACTGATGCACCATTGTCTTGCAATAGTGTTCACTATATATCTGTATCCATTCAGGGAACACACTTTGTATACTATACATGGACGGACGCTTTGGATAAGAACCCTAAGATATTGAAAACTGTCGTCACATAGCACACGTGTGTTCCACTCGCTCTCTTCAAACAGGTAAACTAAAGTATTTACGTGGCTCTTCCAAATAGATTTTGATGGCAGCTTCGATGGATTTACAATCACAATGTTAACAGTAATCCATCCGTAAACCATATTAACATAGAATACAACATATAACAGGTACAAAAACATACATGTGGGTTCCAACGTGTGATAAATATAATGGATAGCTACGAATAAACAGATTCTGGTAGTGCAGTGGCAATTTAAGCTTGATAGGTTGTGCAAAATCAAAATCTTTCAAATTTCAATATCCCAATTAAGTTTATGTAATTAAGCCAACTATTGCTTCGTATATATCAGATCTAGTCATTATCGTAAACCCCAATATTTTTTTACAATAAAGTGATGACACCTTTTATATGTGTCATAGACATTTTCCCCATAGTTCACAGCAAAATAGTGTTATTGGTTTGACAAGTTTCTTATATAGATCGATAGAGATTAATAGTTTGATGCCATGGGGACCAACTCCCTGCACACCCATTGAATACAATGCATTTCCCGCCATTTGTTTTTCTTTTGCGAATTCTATATTTTAAATTATAGTCCTGCCTTATTCCAAGATGGATTACGTAGCTTTATTGTTCAATGTACATGTTAACATAAAGTATTCCTACTGGTGGTGCCGTTCATCGTTTTGTAAAGACAATAGTGTTTGATTTCTTGACAGTAACTTTCCAATTTGTATAGACAATATCTACTAGGCGTTGTAGATTAAGCAGAGTGACTTATACTAGTGAGATATCATCCGCAAACGATGGATTACCTCCCTTGACTGACATAACCATACTTCCATAATTGCTTCTTTCAAAGACGACGGCTCTGATTTAAGTCCTTGCACTCTTGTCACACATTTAAGGTCATTGCACGAGTTCATTAAAAGTCTCAGAATCTTCCAGTGTATCCACATTTGCCTGACTTGAAGAAGAGTCCCTTGTGCCAAATGGAGTCAACGCTGCTTTCTGGTCCTTGCAGGCAACGTATGAATTTCTTCCACTTTTATGGTACTCGTATCTTGAAGGTTAAACGAGGTAGTTATACAACTGAGGTCCTTTTGGAAACCTTGCTGCTGAGCTAATGGAAAATTTTGACTGAGTACTTTGATGCTTGCATTTATCATGGATAGAAGTATCTTTTCAAACAATTTACAGAAATACGTTATTAATAAAATCGGCCGTTTACTGCTTGGATCCGAATTGTCGATCCACGACGATTTGTAAGATTTTTGTAGCTTCTTGAAATTCAGTTAATGTTACTTGCTTAATAAGTATATGACTATTAACGTATTCGCAAGCATAATACTCGTAAACATCGTCTATTATTGACTTGTCTTTTTGCAAAATTTTGTAGGGTTTGCTGAACACAGCCTGAAAGTAATGCCGAAAACCGTTGGCTTCTTCGTTGTCTTTATATAAATTTTTGCACATTTGATTTCGTTTCATCTTTCCAAATGTTTTCCATTACGATTTTTAAGTAACTTCTAAAATTATTTATTTTCCGAGGTTCTGTTTAATTCATCCAACGAGTTATTTTCATATTCATCTTGCTTTTGTTTTTGGATGCGCCTGAAGTTTGTGTTTTCCTTTTATACAAGTATTATGACGAGATTTCATGTCCGCGTTGCTGGCCTTTCTCAATTCACAATCGCTGTAAATGTCTGGCGTGAGTATGAGCGTTCTTTACGGTTCGCACCAGTAATTTATAGGAAAAGGATTAAAAGATAAAATGGAACTTAGCATTCAAATAAATATATATATATTGAATAAATACTTCTTCTTCTGTTGTACATTTATATACATATATTCATATCACACAGTCATTATGCAGTTAGAGTATTTTAAGCGTTCTTTATTCTAGAATTAGGTCAATACTGTTTCCAATAACTATTTCATAAAGCATGATAATTATTATTATGTTCGAAGCATATATAAACCTTGTACACTTTTGGACTTAATTTACCTCCTAAGAACATAGAACACCCAGTTGATTCGCTACAAGGTGACTAGCTCACGCAAACCTGACACAATACATTTTGTTAATGTAGCATTCATTAAAACTCTCATAATCCACCATACCCCCTAATAACACAAAACAAACGGGTTTTTTGCAGCAAGGTCACCATCCCATGTAAACATAGCACAGTACGTTTGTAAACTACCGGTGCAAATTAGTGAGCATGGCTTGAATAATAGTATCTGCAAACAAAGTTTCAAATTAAAGTACATTTCAAAACACTTACATTTAAATACTATATAAAAACTACAATAATGTACTTACAGACACACTTTGTAAGTCGTTGTTAGCATGATCACATTAAGCATTAGTATGTGTATATAAGTAATAGTGAAGCGTCCCATACAAAAACAAAACCATTTGAAAATAAAATGTTTTCTTAAAAGGATAACCAAATTAAAATGCCGAAGATATTTGGGAAAAACTTGCAATTGTAATCAATTGCACACCGGCAATCTACCACATTCTCGTTAAATTGAAGCATTAAATGTAAGCAGAGGTACAGGAGGAAACTTTTTACAGGCATTATTGTGCACTCGTTCTAAATATTCTGTGCATGCAATTCTAAAATTTCGGAACCCTACAACTTTATATAGGAACAGGTTTTGCATCAACAATTTTGAAATAATTATGTTTTTTGTAAAACGTTTAAGGATTATGTCGTACAAGGAATGATATAATTAAACAAAATCCTGTTTGCCTTTAAGAGCCATTCTATCGGTCATTTCTTTCAGTGACATAGTAGAAGAAGAGTTGACCACACCATCAATACAAATATTTAGTACACCTTCATTTTTCTTAATTATGATGCCAATGTTCGTTTCAAGAAGACAACCGCTATTTCTAAAAACACTAATGTTTGCTCTGTTTAAATCAACATTTATTACAATATTCAATCAACAGTTTAAGTTGCGAATGCATGCCATTGACAGTATCATCAGCAAATAAAATCATATCAAACGAAAGCTTTGTTCTGCGAACTCCATTTTGTTCTAGAAAGTCATAATTCCGAAATTTACAAGCTTAATTCATTAGTCCACATGTTCAAAGGTTGAATATAACATTATTGAGGCAACCCTAGGGGGCAGTTAATACTCACACTGAGTTCATAACTGTTTTCATTCGACGTATATAGCTTTTATTGCATTGAAAAAAATCCCATTTATTTCGCGATTTGGCAATGATACATACAATTTACTACGGTTATCATAGTAAAACGCCTTTTTAAAAATCGACAAATTTAGAATACACTTTACCATGTTTAAGCTAAGGTAATTTGATAAAACAACAACTAAATAAAAGCATTATCGATTGTCAAGTAATTTGCACTGAATTCCGCCTGTGATTCATTTATTTCGATACAAAAAACTTTGTTCAATACGTGAATATTTCTTTCATGCTTTTCGGTGAAGTAATGAGGTTAATCAGTGAAATAACAGCTATGAAATATATCAATTGGTTTAGAGCACTGCAAAGGTGAACAATTCAAATTTAAGAACTTTTAAAATCAATTTGCGTTACTTCCTTCTGATCAAAATTGAAAACGTCACTTTTGAAGTATAATACGTCAAAGTGATAATTCGATCTTGAAAAAAGACACATTGTTTACCATATAATATGAAAGTGACCATTCCTATTTTTTAAACATTTTTTTTTAAAGCTGAATGCCCGAACATTTGCTTTCGTTCCATACGTTACTAAAAAACAAATGTTTGAAATAAATTCGATGTCATAGCATATATCAATATATATTTGTTTTCTTTGTCTGACTTTGTAATACGAACTTCCCGGGAAATTCGCACAACATATAACTGAAAAAAAATGAAACACCACACGTCAATCGTCATGTCACCGACGAAGCGTGGTATTAAGCCTATTGTGGCAACAAAATGTCAACAAGCGACTAAGACTGATATATAAGGGTGATTATATATTTGTGTAGCGAGTAAATAGATATTCAATAGCGGCAAATTTCTATCTAGGTTAACCTGTTATTGTGCATTACCAATACGAGCGTTCAAGTCACCCGATATAAGTATTTTATAATCTCTTGTAGAATATATGTTAATAACTTCTTTAATGTTTTATACCCCCTTTACATTATCTTGTCTATATGAGGGCGAACTTTCTGAAGGAGTTTGTTTATTATATTCTGCCAGTGATAATATACTGCGTGTCAGAGTTGATATACAGGCCTGGGTCCTGAACATAAACGGGTGCGTTTGCTGGGATCTGTCGTTAATTGGGCCGGGGTTGAGTTCTACATCGCTACTATCACTGTTTCAGAGCGCTCCACTATGTATATACATGAAATTGACTATTTTGAAAAAAAAATATTACCACTGCTCTATTTTTCTCTACTGTTTATGAATGTTTCTTCATTAAACATATTTCTCTTATAAATGTCACACATATTTCAGGTTGGCCCTTAATCGCTCACATGCGAAAGAGTTTTTTTTGTCATTATTTAATTGCTCTACAATATTAAGAATAACTTTTTTAACAATTTGGTAGAGTACCAGTAGACAGTGTTACATACCAATTATCTAACAGTTACGCTTTTTTGTCAAAAGATTTTTAAAGCTTACGTTCCGGTTGACATGCAAAACAAGCGACCATGGGGTGGGGTTAATTTTGACCCAAAGATAATTATTTGAATCTTTCCGGTTAACGATTACTAAACAACGTTACAAACCAAATATCTTAATTGTAGGTCGTTTCCTTTTCCTATATATATTTATGCTAAACAAGTGACCGCCGAGGCGATGACAATTTTGACCCCAGAGGCAATATTGTGAACACTCTTTGTAGGTTGTAGACTACTAAATAATGTTTTACACCAAACATTTAACCTCTATGCCTTTCTGTAGCTGACAAAAAGATTTTCAAAATGTTTCCCTATATATATTTATCTATCAAAGACATGTGACCTATATGGCGGGGTTGTTTTTAACCCAGGGGCATAATTTGCACGATATTAATAGAGGACTTCCATGTGATATACTACATTACAAATATCATCGGTTTGAACCCATTTGTCCGCTTTGGGCTTTTTGGTTTTTGTCAAGATTTATTTTGAAGTTTTACATTTTTTCGTTTTCCATGGCAACCAGTTTTGTATGGAATTCATGCAATTGAACAATTTTGAAGGGCACCACCAAAGAAACATCCCTGTGAAGTTATATAAAAATTGGCCAATATGTTAAGGATAAGATGTCGTTTAAAGCAATTGTTGATGGTTTCCCTATTAATCTCTAAGTGATCCCTGGGGCATGATCAATTATTTCCATGGTCATTATTTGAACAATATAGGTTGAGGTTCACTAGGCAATGTTGCAAGTATTTGAGCTCTATGCATTACAGTACTTTTAAAAGTGCTTTGAAAGTTTACCAGGGATCTACATGAAAACACAACTTCCAAGGAACATCCAAATTTTATTTTTAATTGGCCAGGCGGTTTAAGAGGAGATGTTGTTTGAAGCAACTGTTGTCGATCGACGGACGCACGGACGACGGATGTCGGACCTTGGGTGACGGGAAAAATGCACCCTTTGTGCTCATGTTAGCTAAAGAATATGCGAAAGCACAAATATAAGTCTGCTCACTTATATGCAGTGTACTTAACAGATCTAATCAGAAATGTACATATTTCAATTGCAGTTGATGTTTAAAAACGTCAACATCATTTTTGTTTTTAAATAGTCGATCTTACTTGTATGCTAACAATTTACTTTAAAGAGTTTTGGTTCAGTTTGTCTGACAAATGTATCCCGTGACGCGAATACCACGAGTTCATTAGTTAGACCTGGTGAAAGCCTTTATATTATGAATGCAGCATATACTGTTACTAATGTGTAATGCAAAACAATGTTATTGTTAATGCATGTGATTAAGCCGATTTGGCTGTCCAAGCAAATCATTGGCAGGATCGGGAAAAGGTAATCCTGACTATATTTCTCAGAGCTAAACGCGAAATAAATTGTGTTAGCATACTAACCTTTTTTACTAAGAAGGAGCCAAAGTTGCATCAAACTGCTCCAAAATTTCATCAATCGCGACATCTACGAATGCATCCATTTGATTATTATTCTGGTTCTATGACTATGATAGTTGTACTAAAATGTTCATAAGCAGTTGCCTTTCAATTGGCTGGTCGTATCGTAAATGTTGTTAGAAAATGTTGCCTTAACGTGAATATAATTACACCACTTGAATAATTTAATCGTTCATTTTTTGATATTATTTTCTATATCTAGTAAGAAATTGAGCATAATTTGTATTGCCATTAATGTACACATATATTTGTGTGTGTGTGTTTTTTTAAATGATTCATTGTGACTGTCACTGTCATTATATACACCCAAATTATATATATCAGCCGGTATTGCATTACAACTTGTGTCAGAGCTCAAATAAATTCAATTTTTTGTTCGATTGAATATAACAATAATTTGTATCACAAATTCAACAATTCTTCATGAAGCACAAGAACAGCCAGTATACACCAATACACCAATATATCATCATGAAGCGTAAGGACACTCGGCTGAACATCAAAACGATAATACTTCATGAAACGTAAGGACCGCCAAATTCTAAACATAAAAAAACAACAATACATCCTGAAGCGTCAAGACTGCCAATAAATATCCAGCCTAACATCAGTACAACAATGCTTCATGAAACGTGAGGACCGCAACTGACCGGCCATGACATCAATACTTCCTGAAATTTAATGATAGCTAATGGACATCCGGCTAAACACCAATACAACAATACTTCATGAAACGAACAGATGGCTAATTGACACCTTGCTGAACGCAATTCGAATACAACATAACGTCATGAAATGTTAAGACCGCCACTGACCACCCGACTAAACAACAATACACCAATACTTAATGAAGCGTTAGGACCGCAAATGAACAACCGGCCAACCACCAATACTTCATGAAGCGTAAGGACCTCAAATGGACACCTGGCTGAAAACCATTACACCAATACTTCGTAAGCGTAAGGGCAGCCAATGGACATCCAGCTGATCACCAATAAACCAATACGTCATGAAACGTGAGGACCGCAAATGGTCACCTGTTTGAACACCATTATAACAATACTTCCTGGAATGTAAGGACATCCAATGGACACCCGGCTGAATACCATTATAACAATACTTCCTGGAATCTAAGGACAGCCAATGGACACCTGGCTGAACACCATTATAACAATACTTCCTGGAATGTAAGGACAGCCAATGGACAACTGGCTGAACACCATTATAACAATACTTCCTGGAATGTAAGAACAGCCAATGGACACCTGGTTGAACACCAATACACTAATACTTAATGAAGCGTCAGGACCCGAATAAACAACCGGCTAACCACCAATACACCAATACTTCTTGAAGAGTAAGGACCTCAAATGGACATCCGGCTGATCACCAATACACCAATACATCATGAAACGTGGGGACCGCAAATTGACACCTGGCTGAACAGCATTATAACATTACTTCATGAAACGTACAGACGGCTAATTGACACCCGGCTGAACACCATTTTAACAATACTTCCTGGAATGTAAGGATAGCCAATTGACACCTGGCTGAACACCATTTTACCAATACTTCATGAAACGTACAGACGGCTAATTGACACCCGGCTGAACACAATTACAATACAATATTAAGTCTGAAATGTAAAGACCGCAACTGACCACTCGACTAACCACAAATACACCACTACTTCATGAAGCGTAAGAACCGCCAGTGGATGGGTGAATAAAACATGTAAAATAATGTAATTCTTGTCATTCGTTACAAGCAGCGATTTGTTTGTGACTTTATAATGATACTGATTTTATCATTGAACACATAGTTTGTGATTTCAGTTAGTTCTAAATACCGGTTTGATTTTGTTATTTAAAGCATATTATTATGCAATAATCATATTTCCGTACTACATACATGTTACATGAAAAAACGTGTCAGTCTGAATCCCAATTTGAAAACACAACCATGTCTTCTGTTTCGCTCTCTATACACTATTCACGAACGAAGTTTAAGGAGGTTTTTTTTTATTTCAATGATTTGTTTACACGTGTCTTAACAGTTTATATTTTGCTTTACAAGAGGCGCGTTAAAACTACTGAAGCATGTGATATTTATCCTTACAAATATAAAACCAACTGTTGTTCATTTATGTGCGCAAACTTTTAAAGCAGGACTTAATGAACAGTATGGCAATCAAACATGTGGGATATATCATCATGATGGCAGTGTGTACCTTCAGATACTTTTCAATGGGTAAGTAACGTACACGTTCCATACTGACTTCAGTTAAGCTATCTCTCTGGTATATCCATTAATCTTAATGAGTAATGCTGATACCCTTTGACCCGTATTAAGTTGCTTGCTGGTAACAGATATGTAAAATATATAACGAATTGAACGTTTTAGATGACGGTGTTTAATGTTTATATAGCTGTCTATTGGTTCTACTACAGTAGGACGTATTTGACTTATTTCGCAATCTTCAAAGGCCAAAAGTCTTTGTTGTTTGAATGTGTGTTTTTTCAATTTCCTTTACTTTCTTAACACAATATCGAATTGTTAACGTCTAATATTTTGATTCACGAGATTGAATTTTAAACATAGAAAATTTAAATAACAAATAACATTATAACGTGTTTTACATAAAAAGCCTTTAGTATGTTAGAATGAAAAACATTTCCACACCTTTTATAAAACATTACTAATCATTATTAATGTTAGGGCTGTTTTGGTATTGATTTAGTACTAAAGAATAAAAGAAATTATATTAGTTCTTTCTTCAGAGCATTTCAGTGGAAAGAAAATAAGAAATTTTTTGACGTTGCTATGGCAATTTTGGCTTCATAAGGGTACATGAAAAATAACATGAAATTGCTTGCAAAATTAAGGTTTAAACAAATTATCAATGATGTTTCGCATTTTATAGTCACTTATTTAAAAGCACATATACAATTTTGAAAGAAAAATATATTAAAGCAGTCAAGACAACAACAAAAAAAACATTCATCAATGAAAAAATGTTGCTGTGGCAACTGATTTATATAAACAACTAAACGTGTTTTGATTACAAAACTAGTGCATCAAAAACAGTGTTATTTTAGCGTATCATATAATCTAATGGTAAGACTGCGTCTACGACATAGTTTACGAAAAACTGTATCAAAAATGGTTTTTTACTACCTTGACTTACAACTTTTACAGCAAGATTCTTTTACAAAATCGAAAGAATTCTTATCAGAAATACAAAACTTGGAAATATGAAATTATATAATCATATGCAGCATAAATAAGAACAGTTGTTCGTTAAAAAATATTTAAATTTAAATAATTTATTGTGTGGTTCATTCTCAAATTAATTCAAAATATTAAAAATATTAAAAAAGGGTTAATACTTGTAAGTTAATGTGGTGTTACGCATTGTTTTGATGTTCTAGCATTCAGATACTATTTAAAAATAGAGCCTACTTTTTGAATTTATGTTTCAGTAGCTATATGTGTTAAAAAACACTTTTTTATCAAAAGGTTGTTAGGGGAAAAAGGGAAAATGTATCGGGCTATGAAAAACTTTAACATTTTGAATATAACAAGATATGTTATACCAAGAAATGGTGTTTAATTAATGGTGTGTGTGTCAAAACAATCAAGATACACTGATGCGGTCGCTAATTTATCAGATTTAGTATAACCATAAAATAGGATATTATTTTTTAACTGCATTGAAATGAAGAAACTTGCTTGATTGCACCTTCACATAATTACTCTCACCACAAATATAAAATCTCAGCAAAACAGAATAACTGATTGACGATTAAACTGTTTTTGATCGCGTTTAAATTGTTTTAAGTATTTAAACATGTATTTGTTAATTAGTAAACTTATTCCTGTGCCGTTCATCAAAGTAGTTAAATAGTAAAAAAGAAACATTAAATTTGCATGTCTTGACTTGTGACCTTTGACTGAAAATTACATGTAAACAAGGTAAGTATCTGTGAATTCTCAAACCATTGTTGTCCGGCACATTACGGAAATCAGAAAAACATGTAAAAAAAATTAAAATTGATATTAAACGGGTTCGTTCTTGACACCAACATCAAATTTTATTTAATTGATTAGAGGTACTTTATGTGCTTAGTTGTAAAGAGAAATTAGATGAAGCAACTTGATTGGCGCTTAGCTATTTTACACCAATGCAGGTGCTCGCTGCATACTATACATGTAATATGTTGTAATTCAATTTGGTCCGATCAGCGAGACACAATAGTCATGTCTCTCGGTTTATAGTCTTTTCATGTGACAAGAATAAAATTTAGCGAAAGATCATCTACATAGGTGAGCAGTTACTTTTCAGGTTATCAATAAAGTTTGTTTTCCAGGAGGTCCGATGAAAATAGAGCCTTTTGCAAATAAGCCATATGAAGGTGTTTTCACAACTTCACACAACGGTAAATGGTATCACTTCACCGGAAACATCAGTGATATAACAGCGAAGACACTCTGTAATTTGACTGGCTTTGGGCAAGTATTAAACTATGATGAATGTTATCACTTGGATATAACAGTATTATAACAGCGAAGACACCTGCAATATGACTTGCTTTGGACATGTATTTTAATACGTTATATGGTACCGGTAGTATCTTTGATAGTACAGCTAAGACGCTCTGCAATATGACTGGCTATAGACATGCATCTGACTGAGATAATCAGCATAACTTCGCTGTTAGCCTTAGTGATATAACAACTAAGATACTCTGTAATTCAACTGACGTCGGGATATAACTTACTCTGATATATAGTAACTTCAGTGTAATAACAGCAAATTACAGTAAGACTATCTTTAGCCCATAAATGCTTTCGATATATGGTATCACTTCACCGGTAGCATCAGTGATACAACAGCAAAGACACCCTGGACATTGGCAAGTATCTTACAACGATAAATGGTATCACAGGTAACATCAGTTATATAACAGCTAGGACACCTGCAATATGGCTAGTTTTGTGCAAGTTTGTTTTCGGTGCTTGAATCAGTGTTCATGTTAAATCGTGGAAATAAACTAGTGTATGTCCAATGCAGTTACTCAAAGTTTTGCTACTCAAAATAAAAAGACATGTCATAATTTTTTACTTCAGCTTCAAAGGATATGGAGTTAGTCTTCCTGAGGGATCTTCGGCTATACAAAGACAATCACTTCAATGCTTTGGAAACGAAACTAATGTTTCGGAATGCACATCGGAACCATTCGAATGTATACATCACGACTACAGTACACATGGGGGATGTGCGTACAATAAACATGGCGTTCTGGGCCTCTACTGTAATGGTAAATTACAATATACATTTGTCCAATAATACCAGAACATTCTGTCAAATGACTGGTTACATTATAGCATTAGTTCTTATTTCCAGGTATAGTTAACCATAATAATTATGCATTTCAGATTATCATATTGAGGATGTACGACTGAAAATATAATGGGCAACGTTTCATCAAATAGTATTTGAGGTGTTTGTCGACGGTGAATGGGGGATAACTTCTGCAAGACTTGGAACGATTGAAGCTCAAATCATTTGCAAACACTTCGGATATTTGTAAGTGAAAATTGTGAAGGAAGAACTGTTTATGTATTTAACCGTGATGAGAAACATCACATCAACTGTGTTTGAAACATGTTTTCAGAACAAGACAATGACGTTTTCTCCTTTTTCAGAAATGGTGAAAACACGTTTGAAGGATCATTCAAAAATTACAAATTCAAAGTAATTGGAGATCTGAAATGCACAGGAAATGAATCCTCTCCGTTTGAATGTGCGTTTAGGCACCGTGGTTACCTGGATGTGCCTGTATATACCTTTACTATGGTTAATTGTTCCAGAGGTAAGTTGGAAGGTTATTTTTTCTCAGATTGTATTTATTATAGTTTTACAGCTGGATTTACGGCAGAATGCATTTTATTTGTGTTTTTAAATCAATAATATGATCCTTTACAAGTACAATTATATCAACTCGAATATGTTGTCTTATATCATTATATGCATTAGAATGCCACAAAGACAGAAATGGACTTGGATGTGACCAATTCTGCACGTGCATATGGGCGAATACAGAACACTGTGATGTTAAGTGGGGTGGTAAATGTACATGTCTCTCAGGATGGACAGGGAGACACTGCGAAACAGATATCAACGAATGTCTTACTCAAAACATCTGTCCTGATGGTATGGATTGCGTTAATCAAAGTGGTTCCTTGTGCATTGATCATGGTTATCATTGGCGTATTAAAAAGTTTGTTAATTCTTCAAATGTATACTTGTTTTAGGCTAGTTATCGCAAAAGTATTTTGTATACATGTTTGATTATTCATGTTCAACGTATATGTATTTATCAAATATAACTGCTGCATATATATTTATAATGTTCATTGAATATTGGAAAATGTGTATTTTGGGCTTGAGGCCTTGTATAACGAAATAAATTATTCGTATTCGTATAGCTAACACGGAGTGCAGAAACATCGACGGAGGGTTTACGTGTGACTGCTTAGAAGGATATTCTCGAGGCACCAATCATACATGTTTTGCTTGTAAGCCATTCCAAAATTTTCAAACAAGTTTTTCTCATATTTAACAGAGGCAGGTTCTACACGCTAATTTTGTTTTTGGTATACTTTGTGTAATATTCTCAATTTGAAGAGTTCTAAGACTTTAAAAGGAATTTTTTTTTATAAAAATCACAATAAATAATTTATAATTTTTTAAATTGTGTTGAAGTAAGTATTTTGGCTAAATGCAATATAAATTAAGATTGATATATGCAGTAGATTGATCGAGAAATTACGGTCTCTACTTCATTTTAACATCAATTTACATTCTAAAAACCAATTAGTGGTGCGCAAATCACAAAGCTGTTTTTTGTATCATTTATATAGTTGTGAATTGATATATCATTTATAACAGCAGAGTTATAAAATATAATCAGTGTATTGTTATTATCCGATCATGGGAAGTACACTACTGCTGACATTAATATGTTTATACGTCTATTTGGTATTAAGTTCCATCCAGAAGTTTTGTTGTCTGGTTTACAAGTGCAATTTTATTCTATGAAGTTTCTGTTTGACGTTTAAGCCTATAAGTTCTTTATGACCATTTGAATAGATGTTTGAGGAGAAACCGACAGAATGGTGGAATACTCTTACAGTTGCGCAAATGTCTTAAGGTGTTATTGTTTTTGATAAAATGTTTTTAGAAACATAACCTTATATCAATGCTGGAAACGAATGTATCTAAATATTCCTCAATATTTTTTACAGGAAGGCCAAGTTCGTCGGCTTCGGAATAACCAACGGCTCAACGGTATGATAATTATACCATTTAACGTTATGTACGTTAAAGTAACTCATGTCCATACTGATAGAGTATCTTTCATTTCTTCCCAAATCAATATTTATCTACAAAGCAGATATTGCTTTCGGTAAGATTTAGTTCCAAGTTTTTTTAAGTATAATATAAAGGCGCATATATTATTGTTGTGAATGGGCATCTCTGCCAATCATGGGTATTAACCCCTTTAGAAATATTGTGTACAATCATATGAATTAGAATCTTTCCGGCTGTAACTTTTATTTAAATCACCATAGGGGTCAGGGTTAAGCAAAAAACGTTGTCAATCTTTTATCCAAGAATACTAGTCGAAATAAGTTATGAGTTTAAGGTACTGATTTGTATTTGTAGATACAATTATGTAAAATGATAAAGTATGTGATGGTAAATAATACTGAAACTGTAAACCTCTCTTTATTCCCATGTGACTATGTTGGCACTAGGAACACAATTAGTCTTACGAGGTTTTATCGGAATTTGCCTAATTCATTAATTTCTTTCAAAATAAAGACATTTCTATAAATGAATTTACATTGGTTAAAATATGTAACAAGTTCATCATTGTTTAATCTGTTCTTATTGTGTTTTTGTTTCAGTATGAAAGATTTGTACGAGTACAAAGTTAATCTAGATTGACAAATCGCTTAAAACGTTACTCATCTTATTATCCAATATTTGACACAGGAAATTACTAGTTGTTGCAGAAGACGTCAACATCCGGAAGAAAACTCTACACGGTAACACTGTGGAGACTGGCGGATATCTTAAGCCAAAGCTGGAAATCGTTCTGTATAAAAACATTATGACGAGTGGCGACTTTACTTATGATTGATATACCCAGCAAAATTCAAATTTAGTTTACGACTTGATTTTGTGAATAGTTGTATTACTTCATGCCGTTTAAGTTATTTTTTATTTGATATATATCTTTAAAGGGTATTTTCTATATTATTCTAATATTTGCTTTTGGATTTGACCAACAGGAAAAAAAAACCATGTTGCTCATGTTAGTTCGAAATTGACAGTGTGTTATTTTTTAATTCTGTGCCGTAAAACCCATGCTTATTTGCGTTTTGTGTTTTAAATTTGGCATAGAAATTAAATGCTTTATGTAGTTACATTGTTTGATACATCGTGTTTGAATATTATTCGTCGTAAGGTATGTTTATGTTTTGGCGAAACCTTTTAGCACATTATGTTTTGTATATACTTAATAATGTCCTCAAACGCATCCGCTTATGTTGTCGTCATTTAATAATTCATGTAATTCATATAATTCATTTCCAGTTCGTGGTAAAAGTATATACTTTTTATACGTGCAAACACATTTTACTGTAGTTTCCAGTTTTGCACTTCATCTGGTCTTCATTCAGACATATACCTTTGGTTTAAAAGAGTCGTTTATTTAAGCTCATTTATGTACTTGGTCACCCTCATAATTTGCTAAAGCTATTTCTGTGTTTGGGTGGTTTGTGCTATGTGGTTGATAATTAATCAAGTGTGAGGATGGGTGCTTCCCGGGTTTAAACCAAAGTTGACTCTTGATAAATGACCGTGCCAAGGTGGGACCCTTTTGTCAAAACAATATTTATTTGTGAAGTATATCCTTTCATTGTTATCTACTGTTTGGTAACGTCATATAATCCTTGTAAACCTGTGCCTAGACTTTATAACGTATATCATATCATGGTTATTTACGTTTTGTGTACGTGACTTACTCCTTGTAAACATGTGCCTAAACACAGAGAGAGTGAGAGATTTGCATGGTTTAATTTAAAAGTTTGAGTTTTTTTTCGAATTTCTTCATATACTTTATACGAAATAGTTTATATTCTTCACTGAACGTGTCTACTAATTATGTAGTTAACGAGTCTTTCGATGTTAATTTAATAGCCAATATACATCAAGTGTTAAATAACCGATGGTGCTTGTATAACGTCTATGTTCATAATAATTGGAATTACTACGAAGAACTTCCTTTCTATTGCAAACCGACAGGCTATTAAATTTGCGCAATATATCATACCTAAACATTCCAATTGAATTTGGTCAAGATGGGGTAATAATTGATTACGTTAAAGTAGCATAAATGATACGTTATAACTAAATGTCAAGTGCTCGTATGATGTCCAGACTAAGAATGTTCTTTTTTCAGACTGATATTTAATTCAGACTCATTTACAAACTGTACAGTTATTATACGTTGAATTCAGTTCAAAACCTGCAATCAGAGAGAAATATTGCTGCGTTCACAAAACAGCAACAGACGGGCATTGAAGCTCACTTTGTTGTTGCATTTACTTTTGTATAACAAGTTTCATGTTCTTGTCTTTACATGCTCAAAAACAAAGTAAGACTGGTTATAGTACATTAATCACGGATGGCCTCGATTGCTCAGTTGTAGAACGTCCGCTTTGAGTGCGGAAGGCCAAGAGTTCAATCCCCGACCGCATCATACCAAAATACGTTAACAGTAGCACCATAGCATGTCATTTGTCATTCGTGGGTAGTATAGGGAAATTGAAAGTACTCAGTACTGGTTTTCTCCCAGTAAAATTCTGGTTTGCAATAACGTATAGGGATCTTCTTGTATCTCACTCCCTTTCCGTCAATTGCATGCACTTCTATTTAATGGTACATATGGCAGTACGGCGTAGTGAAGCAACAATGCAGCAAATCGGCGAAGGAAGACCTTCATAAACATAACACGATTTCTCGCAGGTAACATCCATATTTTGTTACTTCCATAATTGCGATTATAGTAATACTCATTGCATACTTCAAAAAATCGATGAATATCAAGCAACGCTGTGAACGCTTTATGTTGAGATAATGTGCTCATCAGCAACGGCAAGTTATTCTCCTCGTTGTAGGAATAGAAAGAATCTCGGTTAATTATGCTACTTCTGACCCCATTTATTCAAAAGTGAATGAATAGTTAAAGAATTGCAGTTTGCGATTACACTTTCAATTAACAAGTTAGCTCCGTTAAAAGCGAACCTAGCTTATTAAACTGGTGTCAATGGCAACTTCCTTTCGTGATGTAGTGACTATCTTAGCAAACGTAGACAACGTGTAGTTCTTCCTGGCTCCAAGTCTGGTTGGGTCTTTCTTGAAGCTGGTGTACCGCAAGGCTCTATTCTAGGTCCCCTTTTTATATTTATAAATGGCATTGTTGTCAACATTGGAAGTAATGTTAGGCTATTTGCAGACGATACTAGTCTTTATATTCTCGTTGACGAGCCCTTTAGGGCCACTGAAATAATCCAGAGAGTCATTGATAGCATCAGTACAACGGCTGATAAATGGCTAGCCATCTATAAGCTATGCTTTCGTTCCAATCAATTTCAATATTATAGACAGCTTGTGGGTGTGCATATTCTGTGTAGTTTGTTTGTTTATGTTGAATAAAATATGTTTAAATCAAGTGAACTCATTATATTTTGAAGTCTGACAGCGCTATTATCACTATGCTGCATGCATAGTTTTAAGCAACTTATGGGATCTAGTTTCTAACATGTGTCATGGAGTGTAATAACATCAACTTATTTAAGTGAACATGACCCCATCGTATTTGTGACATATTTTTTCTGCTAACATTTATTTGCAACAGGTTACCAAATGCCTCTATGGAATAAACTGGATAATAATATTAATCAAATTTATTCCGAGATATATCAACATTCATGACAGGCAAAGTTTGTTCCAAGCGGTATTAAGTTGGCATTTTTTCACTTCATTGCTACATATGAATTAAAGGCAAACGATGTCAAGACAAACATCTTCATCAAAATTCATAATGTTGTTTTTTTTCAGTTTGTCTCAATCATATGATCATATCTCACATATTTTTGTCATTTACTATTCAATTAGAATTTTTTAACTGTTATACCATCCTTTTAAATACATTCCGAACATTGCTTATAATGAACACTTGAACACAATATGGACTAAATTAATTTTGTCAAAATAGCATTCATTTAAACTCTCATAACTCTCAATCTCTACGTATAAGTCATGTACATAATTAAAACGTGAATCAATGCCTTAAAGAATTTGAGGTTATTTTCTTAAATATTCAAACGAATCAAAATGTTTAAACATTTAGAAATCAGACTGTCTGTTGTGTAAACATATGCATCACATGTGGCAAATTAAATGATTCCATTCAATAATCAAGAACTTTGGACTGTGTAAATGCTGCATATTTTAAAAATAGAAACGATATGATAGTTATATTCATTCTTAATGTAAATATTTATTTCTGTCAGTTTCAGTGCTATGTCCATGGGATCCATATACAAACAGTCTGGTATTCAAAAATCTTATTTTTCTTTTGTCTTAAAAAGATCGTAATGGTTGTAACATGTGATAAAGCTGATAAGCTGTCTACGCAAATAAGTTGCATTAAATGGAAATGGAATTCATGACTATATTTCACGGAGCTAAGCGGAAAATAATTTTACGTATCTTTTTTTCTGATAAACATCTAACTAATCTAAAGTGTAATTGTGTTTGATATTTTTTTTAATTAATCCATTTTATAATCTTTCTTTTTCTGTGCCTAAAATAAAGTAACTAAGTTCTTTATAATCAGTTTTTGTTTAATTGGCTTGCATCCTGGTAAAATGCCGAAAATAAATATTGCCTTGTGTAAGATACAATTCCAGCAACGTAATATCTGCTAGTTTCCAGTGTTTAACATTTCATATTTCTTGCACGCCAAATGCATGAATTTGTATTGCATTACAACAATTGAATATGTAAGCGCTCGAATAATTCCATTTTGTTTTTGATTAAAATATACTCACGTCTTTATCTGTTCGAATTGGATTACTGATGTGTTTAATACAATTAAGACATATACATTGCTTTAATTTTTGATATTTCTATAAGTCACAGTTGAATGCAAGCTATGATCATACCGTTTCATTTTCTTAGGAAGACTGTGTTGGCTTTTTATAGTTTCAAACAGTAACTGCATCATAAGTTTTATTCCTAAGATTACTCAATTTAATGCACACTTTAATAAGATTTACCATTTAAGTTTTTGCTTAATTCGGGATTGTTGGGATACAAGTAATGTTGTGCACACACACTAGTTTAAATCCCCAGTAAATTTACATTTTACTGACCGTTCCAATGCGGTACTTAACAATCCCTGATAAACACTATATGTAGTGTGTTGTCTGTGGAGTTTTGTGATTTTGTTCAATGTTTTTGGTTTAAACATATTTTAATGAGCAAAATTTATCATCATTTCAATACAAATACATGATCAAATATCAGGACAGGAACGGTAGAAATAAGCTAAAAGAGTTCCTTTCCCTGTTATGATAAATTACAATTGGCATTTGAGGCGGATACTGGTGATGGAGTTATAATCATATTAATATACAAGCTCATATTATATAATGTTTAAAATTTAGGCAATTGAATTATAGACGTTAAATACAAAAACTTTTATTGTAGAAAAAACAAACTTTATTCTAAATTAATCAACTGTATTGAGGTAGAAAAAAAATATAGTATGAGAAAGAACGAAGAAGAAAAAAAGGAGAGGCAAAGATGTGTGAGTGTTGGTGGTTTGAGTCGATCACTGGCTTTCAAATTTATTTGACAAATAAATAAAACGATGAACTGCATCAAACAGAGTACTGTTTTGCTCTTCAGTCAGTGTGTCATCACCATATAGTAAGCAACTGAGGGTAACCTCAGTTAGAGATTGAACAGTATTAAACATATTTTGCCTTTGTTCAGTAAAGAGAGGACAAATAAAGAGATAGTGGTGTGTAGTCTCCTGTCTTCCACACATGCAAAATGGTAAGGGAACAATTTTTTTAACATAGAGATGGTGATTCAGGGAACTACAATCGTTGCGTAGGCGAGTGTGCAAGCCAGCGTTTCCCGTAATAAAATATTCTAAGTGTTTTGGGCTTATCAGAATAGAGGTATGATTTAAAACCAACGATATTGTTTATAGCCTTTGCGTCAGCTGGAAAAGAATTCCATGCAGATATTGTAGAAGGAAGGAATGAATTCATATACAAAGATGTGCGGGCTCGGAAACTTCAATGTTTTTGGTTTGTTCAATGTTTTTGGTTTGTGTTTTATGTCATTGGCGTGGTACCTGTGCCATTAATCGGGGGTTGTGTTTAAACGTTCGACTTTTGGACTTGTTTCTGTATTTTCATAAAGATATTAAACACATATCTGGCAGTGTGATCGTGTACGTACATGTCTCACACGTAGGAACAACACTGCTTCACTGTCGCTAGATGTTCTTTTAAAATTGATCGCAATTCTCTTAGGGTTAAAACTGCCACTGCAACAGTCATGCCGTAGGTGCTACCAGTGTATTTGCGCTTTATCAGAACAATTGCTTGATTTCTGTTGTTTAATACGTAGTTCATGAAGTGGTAAATAAAAAAGAAGGCGAACGGAGAGCGTTTTCATATAAACCTACTTAAGAAATATGAGAAAAAATGCCAGGAGAAAAGTAGGCAACTAATTATAGCAAGCATGGCTGTAATTGACCCTGCACTTCAAAATGAGGGACGTGTGGACTCAGACATGTTGAAGTCGATCGGCTGATGGATCACGTTCGAAACATTATTTTGGAAACAGGTTTGTCGAAGTGTTTGAGGGAACTTAAATTGTGAAGACAAGTATAGTGATTTTCATCTTTACGCTAAGCCTAATATTGACTACCGACGTAGCATTTATGACGTATTTTATCACGTTGTAACCACTCACTGCTACGGGCTTGAACCAACATCATTTTTGGGGAGAGGCGGAAACCTTAACCACCATACCACAAGTCCACTCTCACTGGCAAGCTAGTTATGATTTAAAGCCAATACACTTGTAAATAAATCAACGTAAAACTAGCAACTTTAATCGGAATAATAATATATGCCTTAATAGCAAAGGTAAAGTATCGTTAGGTACTTTAAAGGTTTGTATTAAATGTTATTACAAGCGTGTTAATTTCGAATTAATAAACAGTTGATGAAAGAAAGATTAGGAAAGTATGGTTAATGTGAAAGAAAGATTAGGACAATGGATATATTAAAATAGCTTAATATTATATGAAATGTTTTATTAAATAATAGTCAATCACAAAAGTTTGAGGGAGAGTTAATCATAGAACAGCAAAAGTTTCAGCATGTATGGAATTAAGACTATTAAAATAAATTTCAATGCATCATAAATAGTGTACCTACCCAAGAACGTAATCAACCCGAGCTCGTACAGTAAAGGGGGTTGAAAGATCCAACCAGCCGCGAAATTAGACCTTTAAACATACATATGTACATGTTCAACGCTGAACATTTTTTTTCAATACTTAAAAAAAATGATTTTGAAGATGAATGAAATAACTTTTTTAGCTGTTTTGGTAACAAATCGAAGCAAATAAGATAAGGTAAACAAGTTTAACAAACTTTTATTACTTTATTCGCAAACGTACAATTTCAAATAAATACTAATACGTATTTGGTTAACGTAGAGCTAAACTCAAAAACACATAATAAAGTGACAATGTTTAAAATTGCATTTTCTTATCTTTTGATCTCAAAATGGTCATGAACTTGATAACTCACATTACTTAAATCATTGAATAATTTCCCCCAGCATATTATATTTAAACTGTAAGGAAGAAATATGAACAGCAATACAGCAATATGAATCAATGATTTTCTGAAATGAAAGCCATATTGAATGATATCTTTATATATAATCTACAAACCTTGTGTTACATAAAACATGATTTGTATATCACAGGGATGCACAAAAAATATTTATATTTTTTCCCTGGTTATATCCTTATAAAACACAATATAAAGCAGTAAATATCTTGGCAGTTAATAAGAGTCAGAAAACACTACATTAACTTACATGAAAATGCATATTTGGGATGTTGATGAAATCCCATATACGCCAAAATATCTTGGGCTGACTACGAAAGAATTAAGCCTAGCGAAAGTGATGCTGAATGATGCCTTTAAGAATAAGAAAACATGTAACGGTGAAGACGTTGATAAAAACATGAAGTTACGAATTTCTTCTATCTGGATTAGCCATTTCAAATCGCTGTGAAGCAGTTTTTATCAGATTTTACAGCTGAATGAAATGATTCTGTAGTCTGTCTCACTTTTACGTATCTCTTGATCTCAAAAATGCACATTACATGTACATTACATGTATACCAGTGGTCGAAAGCAAAGAAAATGATACCGAATGAAAGCAAATAGCATTCACAACCATAACACAGACTATGACATGCTGTTCAAATCTTGATTTCCCATATACATAACACTCAAGAAACGAACACATAATCACGGAATGATTTCTTATTGTCTTTCAGGATCATTACATGCAGCTTTTGCTCACTTGAAAGAGTAGGTGATATGGGTCGTTGGTAAAAATGTAAATTCTGTAATTGAAATTTAGAATAAATAATTTAAAGAAAGGCCGATTTAAATAATAAATATATATATAACATAAATATAATGTTAGCTCTTGTATGTATACAAATGATATCAAACAACCTAAACACAATTTTACGCGGCCTAAAACCAATACAATTATTCTTCCTGATAGGTTATGACCGCCAATGAACACCCGGCTTTAATACTTCCTGAAACTTATCGTAATAAACATCGTAAAATAATAATAATTCGCAATTTACTTTTGCTGGTTGAGTTGTTATATAAAGGAATCATTTCGAGTAGAACATAATATGGATTTGTGAAGCAAAACAAACATAACTTGGTTACATTACAGTTAAGTGTGAATTGAACTTGTAAGCTAATGTAGTGCTTGTTATTTGAATTAAGCAGTTATTTGTAAATCACTGTATGATGAATATTGGTGTAACATCATTGTACACATGATCTATGTTTTTAAATAGTCTTACAACCGGTTGAACGAATGCTTTTGCAATACAAATATTGTAGTACTACATAATATGTAATATAAATGGACGTGTTCGTCTGAATTCCAGTTTGAAAACAAAACGATGTTTTCAACACAACCATGTTTTCTGTGCCGCTTAACACACCAAAAGCGTACCATCTGTACCCATTGAGTACGAACGAAGAATAAGGAAGTTTGTTTGTATTCATTGGTGCGTTTAACCGTACATTAACATTTTATATTATGCTTGACAAGAGGCGCGTTTAAACTATTAAAGCAGTTGATATTTTTCAACAAACTGTAACACATATATAAAGCGGTGTCGCACACATGGTATTATATGATTTACTGTTTAAAACAGGACATAATGTACAGTATGGCAATTAAAAATGTGGGATGTATCATCATTATGGCACTGTGTACCTTCAAATTGTGTTTAATGGGTAAGTAATATAAAATTACCATACTGACTTCAATTATATAATTGCTACATTGACCTTAATGCAAAATACTAACGACAAGTGACCAATCCATATACAATTTGAATCATTTAAAAGGATTTTCTTGTTGGTTGCTAACGAGTAAACAAGATAACACAAAGTACGTTTAACATTAAGTTTATGTAGTTGCTCTTTATTTCTACTGAAATCTGATGAAAATGACAAATGTTGCAATCCTCGAGAGCCAACTGGCCCAAGATTCTCGAAACAAAGAAAGACACTTATAGCAGGAAAAAGGTAATGTCACTATTTCTTCTTTATCTTTAATTCACGTAACATAAACTTCTTCAAGCGTTATAAGACCATGAAATAGGAATTACCTTCATGATTATCTCAATATACCAAATTTTATTTACCAAAATCACATATAAGTATGTGTTTTGACTAATTTAAATAAGTAAAATAAGCATGTTAAGATTTACACGTTTCAGGAAATTGGGGCCAGATGTATTTGTTGATATTTGTTTACCTTTTTGTGCACACACGAATGTTTAATTCACGTATAATACTTTTATTCATGAGACGTACTTTTAAACATAGAACATAACGCTATAAAGAACATAAAAAACTCATGAAAGAGTGTTTTACATCGAAACTCCTTCATTGTGTTTAACTCAAAAACATTAGATCACATAAATACCAACGGCATATTAACATTTCCGAAATATAAAAGTGCGTTATAAGTGATATTTTGACATCAAAATTCAACATTAGTCACTTTTTCAACTTGAGAATGTTCTCTCGAAAAACTGGTACGAAATTTTAAAATTTCCAAATGTTCCATCTTCAACCATTGTTTTCATGAAAAAATTGTGGTGTAGGTACATTTACTAACCTTAAAAGATGAAGGTTTCGAAAGCATTAATACTCAATAAAGTATATTTACTATGATACAATGATAACTGCAAGGACTTGCCCAATAGTCGAATTATCAAAAATAAAGCATGGCGAGGGCCGAATTACCAGTACTCTAGAAAACGTTTACAAGTACACCAACACAAACAGATTTAAAAGGCATAAAATAGGTAAACCGATAAAGGATGAAGTAAACGCGTTGGAATGTTCAGGTAAACACGAGTTCACTGGAACACGAGTCAACTACGAGCCCAAATTAGTTTATAAATTGACCTTAAACTTAAGAAAGTTAACAATTCCGTTCATAAATATGATGGCGTTTTCATATTTCATATCGCAACGAATATACGAAATAGTACTTAATTAATAGTATTATTGCTTTTAGCCACTAGAGAAATACTTACTTTTGGCATTCGCGATATTGTGTTCGTATATTTGAATATTAAAAAATAAAAATTTGTTTATTATCTGCCTTAAAAATATTTTTTGAAAAATGAATTGTATTTTTGCGAAAAAACGCGCTTAAAAGTATGCGACGTTTAATTCGTATTTAGAACACAGTGAACATTATCAAATTGCTATTTTATTGTTTCAGTTAAGTTTCGTTTTTCATTTCACTGATAAATCTCTATCACCGGACAGCATACAACAAAATTAGAAATTTACCTATTCAGATCCAGAATTACGTTTACATTCAATCAATGACCTGGAAACCGACAATATTCTTGAGATTTATTTGAACGGCATATGGCGTGCACTTGGAGGAAACCCATTTTCAGAAGTGACAGCACAAGTCATCTGCAACTATTTTGGATATGGGTATCGTATTGTTACCATTTTTCAACGTACGAACACACTTAAAATTCGTTTTACAATATCTAAAAAAACGGACAGGTTTACCGTGAATTGTAAGGATTCAGCTGCTCCTATAAAGCCTATCAGTCTAAAGTTTTAGATGGAGAACAATCAATTAAATCCACTTACCTAGTGTATATTTAATGTTTTGAACAGATATATAGGTTACAGTGCAGAGCTGACAAATGCAGAGTACAATTACACAGGAGGCGTATGGTCCTATGGTCAGAATGTTTTGAATTGCAAAGAAACTGCCACTGCCTTAGGAGAATGTGTTAATCCTGCGTATGTTAATATAACAACGGCAATAAGTCTGTTGGGTTATGAAAGGCTTCCCCGGATTAAGTGTTCAAGTATAAATGTTGTTTCCATACTACATATGATTTTAATTCATTTTGATCGGTGTTTGAAGTATGCAGTGAAATAGATAAAAACAGAAATGATTTATTGGACTGTATTTAAAATACATGCAACAGAAGACCTAATTTATCAATGCATTATAATGTTTGACCGCATTTATAACATGTAATTGTTTTAATCAGTCTAATTGTATAAGAAATATTCAGTGTACTTTTATGCTTTCAACTATATTAAATGTTAAATGGTTGCGACCGTTTAATATCAGCGTTCATCAGACTGTATCTATATCAATAGTTGTGTCGTATTTCATATTGTAGATTTTACAGTATCAGACATTCGCTTAACTGGAGGGGAAGTTCCCAGTGAAGGGCGCTTTGAAATATTGGTTGGCACACAATGGGGAACTGTTTGTACATATAGCCCTCCTACACCTGGAGGGTATCCTCTAGGCTTGGTCAATGAGGATAGTATATGCCAGATGCTAGGATATTTGTGAGTACCTAAACATATTTAACATTGTATGGTGACAGCGAAATATAACGTGTTTTAAGTATATAACATGTTTATTTAGGCATAAATTTTAAGATTAATAAATAAATTTGTTACATTTCATATTAAGGTTTAAAAGTGACCGTGGTTTTGAATCTGTAAATTGTTGCGTTGTCTTTAAAATATATTACATTAAATATGTTTTGTAAACGGTTTTAATTTATCGGTTATAAGTAATTTGAATATTATTTTGTAGCTGAAATAATGTATAATACCGCTTAAAGGTCTTTAAGTAGTGAGAGAGAGAGAGAGAGAGAGAGAGAGAGCGAGAGAGAGAGAGAGAGAGAGAGAGAGACAGAGAGAGAGAGTAAACGATATAATATAACAAGCTACAGATATAGTATCACAAGCCAGAAGGGTTTGTCGCAAAGCATGGTCAGTACTTTTACCAAAACATATGTTAATTGTCAGTTTGACAGACTTCACGTGAAATAATCTAGAATCTAGTGCGAGGAATAAACTTAACCTTGTGATATTCCTTTTCCAGTCTGTTTCGTTATAACTACACATAGTTCCATTATCAATGCTCTTCCTAGTTGTGACAACGAAGTAATTTTAATAAACTCGCAAGCAAAGCAATCTCTTTGGATGCATTTGCCGATAAGTTGTATATATCAATAGCGAACGTTCTGCCTCGCTTGGTCCAGATAAGATATAATTGTTAAAGTTGTATTTGCAAACATATGCCTCTTTGCAAAACAGTTGATTTAAGTTTTCTTACAGGGAAAAGCTTTCTATTGGCAAAACAATTTATTGTAGGACTATAATGAAGAAATAACTCTCTATATAATAGACTGTAAAAATCGGTTACAAAGGGCAATGCAATTGTAACTCCATTATTTACGTATCTTTTGCCTCAGAATAATTTGTCCTCACAGAATACAATTTGGTCTTATGCAATATTTGCAAACTTTATGATTAACTTACTAGCACAGATTACTAAATTGTATGGTGACGCCTTTGATTTTAATCCGAGCTTATTGGGAAAAAACGTTTAAATGTTAAGAAAAGAATTGTCTAAGGAAATACAATTTGTAATAAGATAAAGAAAGGTATTGCAAAAATGCAGTCACATACTAATGCGAACTAGGATCGAGTTTACAAGATGAGCTGTTGATAACAAACTAATTAGTCACTTCATAGTGCCTGTTCAATAATCGTATATTCAATGAATAAACATATAAAATACTTTATTTACATGTATTTATATTCTATAGTAACAGTACGATTCAACCAGGACGTTTTGACAAAAGCCAACTTACAAACAATGCGTCTTCTCCCGTCCTGATGACACTTGAAGGCTGCTCGGATTTAAACTCACTAGACTTTGAAACACATTGTAATGTCATAAAAGGTGAATTTATTTACTGCAATTTCCACGAACAGGATGCTCTTATTATGTGTGAAGGTATGTTTAAAGTGTTTTATTATAAAACATTGGTATTAACTAGTATTTATAGCGATACTTTATCTCGGAATATGTGTGAATTGTTGCAAAACATGATTTTTTTGGTGTCTTGTTGTTGTTGTAATTTAGGAGCATAATAATAATATTATATTATTACTCAAAAACTTCAAATTTACGCAGAAATTAAGCAATATGGTCTTGCGTTCTCTGTCGAAATACACTTATAAATGTTTGTATGAATAAACATTTGGGCAATAAAAACCGAAACCAGAAATACCGGATGCTAATCAGCGGATGTGAAAGAAAATTCATAATGAGAAATATTCTGGTAAAACGTGCCCTTTTACCAGTATCAACCGATTTCCAAAGCCGTCGGAAGTAACTATACAAAATGGCATACGCCGGAGCGATTGAACACATACACATGAACATGTAGTTCGTTTTGTAGAAACCGTGCGAATAGATTCGCTTTAATGCATTCGTTAACATCGAAAAGGCAAAGGATTAAGATGGAACCAAATATGTTTAAAACGTGGCGGACGATAAACAATATCATGGAGTTAATAATTTTTGCTGTTGTATTTTTATGTATTATGCTCACATTGCATCCATATCTCGATCTGTCATCTCAATGTTACTTAAAATGAACTCATTAGAAGATTGTTGTTTTAAACATTATAAACTCCGGCGTCCGGTATAGATTTTCGTGAAAAATATTCTAACTCCTACGCAATTTTCTTCCTTTACGTACATTTTTAAATCAGTAGTAAGGTCATTTAAATCGCAGTGTCATTTTTCTGTTTAAAACATATGTCATGAACATATTAAAGAATTACCCCTTACTACGAAAATGCATTAAAATACAATATTTTAAATTTCATTTAGATTTCAGAATCGAATTAAAATGTAACATGAGCAGTAATGAATCGCTTATTTGCAATATTTCTGAAAGGCAACAGTATTCAATGTTTATGCCAGCAATACGCCTAGTTGATGGACCAAACACGTACTCAGGACGAATAGAAACCTCGATAAGTGGACAATTGGTGACGCTATGCGACTATCTCTTTGACATCAAGACGGCAAACGTTGCCTGTAATATGCTCGGATACAGGTAACTAAACGAGTATGGGAAATTATCATGCATATACAAACATTTCATTGTTTTAATTCTATCGTTTTTGTAAACAACAGAAAACCTATATAATATTACTTTTTCATGTACTTACATTGCGGTATTTTAGTGGAGCAAAAGAAGTCATGTCATCAACTCGATATGGTGTTGGTCAAATGCCTTTGTATACTGGGAGAATATCCTGCAATGGCAACGAAAAGTCATTGGAACAATGCCACCACGATCCAATTGAAGATTCATTATGTAACAAACAACGAATTGTCGGCGTGGTATGCCAAGGTAATAATATTGCAATAGGAAACACACAAGGCAGTCATTGGGATGTAAACTAGTAATCGATAACAACTGTTAAGCTGTGCTTAAAGTTAGTCCATTGGCACCGTCTCAAAAATGTGTTGAGCCTCTTCACAAATTAATTTCGATTGTTCGGCAAATATGCTCGATATGGCCAGTATTTAAGCCTCTGAGGCCAAATGGTTTCGGCATCCGCCTATGGAACGGGAGGTCGAAAGATCCAGTCACACACGCTGCTTGGTATGACATTACCGGATTCTGACTTAGCAGCTAGTTAACTGGGTGGGTACCGATGGCCGTCCAGGAGTCCGATATAATAGAGGAATGAAACTTCATAAAAAAATTAACATCAAAACGATTTCCCAAAATAGAATCAAATATCTGCTGGTTCATCTCCGTAATGTTTTCCTCTTTTTATATTTATTATTTTGTATTAACTATGGTACCCATCAGGGTCCCAACAACAATTTTAGGTTGATAAAAGGGCAATGGCGGCAAATCTATTGGTAATTCGCTTTTAAAATAATGATGAAATATCGAAAGGTTATTTCACAAAAATGTTGTACTTCTGTTTTGAAACAGTCTAATATGAAATAAATTTCACTTAATAATCGCTATAAACCTCGGGGAAACATAAAATAAAACTTCTGTACTAGCAACACACATGCATTGCATAAATAAGGGCGATACTTTAGTTTTCAATCTACAAGGACATAGTAATAGTACAATTTACGTGTTAATGCACTCATTGAATTTCGTTTTACAGGTGGTCCGATGAAACTAGAGCCGTTTGCAAATAAGCCATATGAAGGTGTTTTTACAACTTCGCACGCCGGTAAATGGTATCACTTCACCGGTAACGTCAGTGATATAACAGCGAAGACACTCTGCAATATGACTGGCTTTGGGCAAGTATCTTACTATAATAAATGATTATTCTTCACCGGTAACATTAGTCATACTAAAGCTCTGCACTATGACTGGCTTTGGACACGTATCTTAATATGTCAAATATGTAACACCTAATCGGTAACATCGGTTATATAACAGATAAGACACCTGCACTTTGACTGATTTTGGGCAAGTATCTTACAGATATAATCATAACCACTTCACGGGTAACATCAGTGATATAGCAGCAAAGAAACTCCGCTATATGACTTGCTTTGGGCAAGTACCTTACTACGATGAATGTATCACTTCACCGATCATATTATTATTGTAACAGCTAAGATACCTGCCAAATGACTGGCTTCGGGCCAGTTTCTTCTAAACGATCAATTGTTTCACTTGACTGGCAGCATCAGTAATATAGAAGCCAAGTCACTCTACAATGTTTTAGAGCAATTATCTTGCTACAATTAATGGTATCAATTCACCAGTAACATCATTTATACAGAAACCAAGACACTCTGCATTCAGACTATGCAAGTTTATTACCAGTAAGACACTCTCCAATTTTCTATGACGATACATGGTATAATTTCTCTGGTAACATCAGTGATATAACAGCTAGGCACTTAACAATGTGAATGGCTTTGGGCAAGAAGCTAAATATTCTGTATTGGAATCAATGATTATGTTAAATCAGGGAAATCAACTTTAACACTAAAAAATAATATTAAATATAATAATGAGAGGAAGAAGAAGAAGAAGAAGAAGAAGAAGAAGAAGAAGAAGAATAAGAAGAAGAAGAAGAAGAAGAAGAAGAAAGAAGAAGAAGAAGAAGAAAAATAATGTAAATAAGTACAAATATTAATGATAATTATAAGAAGAAGAAGAAGAAGAATATATTTCCATCTCGATGGATTATTTAAAAATAAAAGATAAGTTGAAGTTTTCATACGTGATTTGCATATCAGATGTGAGAAAGTTGAAGTTCAATATATGTTTTGGGGCTGTTTCGAGATGCGAAATAAAATTTAAATGTAAGCTGTAAAACTAATTTTCTTTTTCATTTTAAATTTAGTTTCAAAGGATATGGAATTAGTCTTCCTGAGGGTTCATTGACTATACAAAGACAGTCACTCAAATGCTTTGGAAAAGAAACTAATGTTTTGGAATGCACATCGGAACCATTTGAATGTATACATAGAGACTACACTTCGCGTGGGGCATGTGTGTTCAAAAAACATGGCGTTCTGGGCCTCTACTGTAATGGTACGTTTCAATATACATTGGTCTGATAATTCCAGAACATTTGCTGTGAAATGAATTGCTACATTATAACATTAGTCATTAATTCCACGTTAAGTTACCACCATAATAATGTCTTTCAGATTATCATATTGAGGATGTAAGGCTGACACAAGTGTGGGCAGTTCCGTATCAAAAATTATTTGAGGTGTTTGTCGACGGTGAATGGGGGATAACTTCTGCAGAACTTGGAAAGATTGAAGCTCAAATCATATGCAAATACTTCGGATATTTGTAAGTGAAAAATATGAGGGAAGAACAATTTATGTAATTAACCGTGAGGAGAAACATCACATCAAACATATATGAAACAATATTTATAACAAGACATTGACGTTTTCTCCTTTTTTCAGAAATGGTGAAAACACGTTCGAAGGAACATTCAAAAATTACAAATTCAAAATAATTGGAGATCTGAAATGCAAAGGAAATGAATCATCTCCGTTTGAATGTGCCTTTGAGCACCGTGGCTACCTGGATGTACTTGAATATCACTTTACGATGGTTCATTGTACAAAAGGTAAGTTTAAAGGTTTTTTCTCATGTTATATTTATCATACGTTTACGGCTGGATTTACGTGTTGTGTGGCGGCTGTTAAAAGTCACCTCTAACATAGTCATATTGTAGTTTAAGTTTTGTTGTCCTGCTCTTTCAGAATGATTACGAGTAGCGTTTGCTTATGCCGATGCTGCGGTCTTAACACTATTTGTTCTAATATATAATACATAATAATACGTACAACTGGGCATTAACAGTGTTGCATTTCTCATTACCATCAATAAACACTATCAATCAATTGTGACTGCTTTTTCCTTCAATTACCACATGCCATTAGTGCTGCGTAAGATTCTTTGCACTCAGAAAACATTGGTTATTTTAAAAAAACATTTATTACGTATACTTCGTGTAATAATTCAACTTATGAGTCAAGTTTTTCAACGTCAATACATATTGCCACAGTTTTGGAATGAGTATATGCAATCACATCGATTTACATTAGTCGATCTGTATGCGTTGGTAAGTTCGTTGAATAGTATTTACGTTGTAGTTTTGTAAAGTCTGAATTGTTTTCACGAAAGTTTTGTTCACTGAAGCTTTGTTTGGAGATAAACTTGCTGGTCCTGCTGCCTTTTTATATAAAGTTCATTTTATATCATATATGCTCAGAATCCTGTTATTTATTTTATCTCTTTAAAGACGAAATGTAATACATGCTATACACTCCATTGTAACCTGAAATATTATTTTAACTTCAGTATGAAAATAACATTATCGGTATTAACACTCTGTTTTAACAGTAAAGACGTTTTCGCCCTTACAAATAATGCAAACAATAACTTAAACCTTAATAGACTAAATAAAGACTCACATAGAGGTAATAAACAATCGACCTTGAACCAACGGAACCTGCCAGGATGTACATTATCTTTGTATTTAAATCTATGCTTTGATCCTAAAAGTACAAGTACTTCAACTCGTATGCAGCATTATTTATCATTATACATTAGAATGCCACAAAGCCAGATATGGATATGAATGTGACAAAGACTGCATGTGTATTTCGGCGAATACAGAAGACTGTGATGACATGTCGGGTAAATGTACATGTATACCAGGATGGTCAGGGACATACTGTGAAACAGATATCAACGAATGTCTAACTACAAACATATGTCCGGGTGGAATGGAATGCGTTAATCAAAGCGGTTCTTTGTGCAGTGAAGCTAACACGGAGTGCACAAACATCGATGGAGGGTTCAAGTGTGACTGTGTAGAAGGATATGCTAGAGACAACAATGATACATGTTTTGCTTGTAAGCCATCCCCAAATTTCTCGAACAAGCTTTAATCACTTACAACAGGTGCAAGTAAAGCTCGTTATTTTTGTTTCGGTATTTTTTGTTTTATATTCTCATTTTCAGGAGTTCTAATACTTTAAAAGGAAAATATGTGAACGTAAATCACGCCCAATTGCATTTAATTTTTTTAAGAATGTTCAAGTTAGTGTTTTAGCTAAGTGCTATACGGAAATTAAGTTTTTTATGCTTATGATTGTTCGAGAAAAATGAGTATTTTCTGTAGATTAACATCACTACACAAAATAGCAATAAGGTTGTGTTGCGCAATTCACTCAGTTGTTGTTATAACACTTCTGTTTTTATGAAGTAATAAATCATTTATTACAGCGGGGCTGTGAATTGTAGCCAGTTTGTAGAAAAGCATTGTCCTCAGATAATGGGTATACATATTTACAAAGACTATCAGTATCACCTTCTATCCGTGATTTGTTGTCGTTAAAGCATGTCAGTTCAGTCTCACTATGAATATTTGAATATAGGAAGACCACTGACAACCATTTTCTCTTATCTTTCAGTAAAGGAGAATAATTTTTCAAACATCTTGCTCATAGTGATAAGTTCATCTCTGGTCGCTGTTTTATTGATTTGCGTGTTTGTTGGAGTATGCTGCTGTGTGAGCAGAAACAGACAGAATGGTAGGATACACTTACAATGGCGTACATGTCTCATAAGTGTTCCGTGTTATTTATGTAGATGAAATGGTTTTAATATATATCTGTAATTAATATCAATGCTGAGAACGATTAAATTATATATTTTTCTGTAATTATTTCAGGTAGGCCAAGCTCGCCGGCTGCGGAATTACCGACGGCTGTAGGGTAGGCTGCATTATTTATATGTTTGTATGTTAAAACAACTCGTGGATATTACTATATCATAGACAATGAGAGTATATGTCATTTTATCTCAAGCCAATATTGTCTTGCTCCCCGTTTGCTTCAATTAAAGCGGTTATAACGACCTCCAATTTGTGTTTGCAAATCCTAGATTTCGCAAACTCAAGTACCCTTTAAATACGGTGTAATCGAATACTGGCCTATTCTTTAGTTAGAAGGCTTCATTAAGGTATGATTTTGGTGTTTTTGTTTGCGAAATGTTTTTGGAAGTTTGTCTAATTGACCCGCCAACTTCGGGCCCCAGCGGGGTTTTCGCAGAAAAACACGGGGTTTTTCACTATCCCGCGGGATTTTTCTCCCGTTTTTCAAAAGCTGGGGAAAAATCCCGCGGGGTTTCAATAATACAAGATTCAAGTTATTTTAGCTCAAAACAGCATCTTATATCAGAAGGAGCATTATGCTTCGACACCGGAAGTGAAATAACGCGAAACAAAAAAAAACCGCTTTTCAGTACGGGGTTTTTCTCCTGCGGGATAAAACTCCAAGATTTTACCGATAATGCAAAATCCGTAAAAAAAAACACTTCTAAGCTATTATAATATTGTTATGATGTTAATTATCACCTGTTTAAGGATTTTGAAATACTTGCTTTTTATTTAAAGAACAACAGAAATTTTATGAATGTTTTTTACGGGAGAAAAACCCAACAAAACCTGTTTTGACTATTTATGATTTAAAACGCGATTTTGCACTTCATTTAAAGCAAAAACAAATGTTACTACATATGTATCTTATATGTTTAATATAACAACCATGTTAGTTATAATGTAAATGATATTATTAAAGGTAATTTAACTAATTTTGAAACTTATGAACTAGTGTAATGTAACCTTTTAAAAAAAAATCTTCCTTTTTTAACCGTCTTTAAAAATACTGCAGGAATGAAAATTATACGTGACGTTAAAGAGTTGTAACGTTAAAAAGATGATATTGCTTAAAATTGTTTAATTATTGGTACTTAAAATTGTTTAATTATTGGTACTTGAATCTGACTTTAAACCGGTTTAACACAAACATACAATTACAATAATCAATACCAGGGTACATGTATCAAGCTCGAAAATTACGGTCGGCCCAGTTGTCTATCCTTAATTATGATCGGACCTCCTTGAGGCCATCAGAATTATTAATGTCGTTCATCTTTGTCGTGATATTTTTTTTTTACTTTTATGTTATGAAAGGAAAGGCAATATTACTATATTATAGTATATTCCATACTTTTTTAGGAGTCTACCATGAATTATTTTGATGCAACATTTATAAACACGTTGAAAATGTTGTCTATCACAGATTATTTAGCTTGACGAATAGGCTTTTGAGCAAACAGATATATACAGAGAAATATTTTAATTGATATTTATGTATGTCATACAAAAATAACCCTATCATATATCATTTCTTTTATGGACATTTGAAGGTACATATGAACAAAATCAATTGATATATTTTAATTTTTGCATCAAATATATTCTTTGATAATATAAAGAAAAGTACATTGATCAAACAAGTGTAAGTGAGAAAGAAATAGAATTGGCTACAATTGCCAATCAATAATTTCTGTTCACAGTCTGCAGTCTATCACAGATCAATGAGCAATTGCAATGACCAACAGTTAACACAAACGGTTCCGTGGGAGGGGGGATGGCACACCCGGCACATGCCCCATCACTAAAGTCGTCAAAGTTTGCATTCTATCTCAAAGGAGTGGAAATTAATAAACTACACCTTTCAAATGCCATCATGTGCAGGCGACGTGAACTCGTAAAAACAACAAATTCAAACAGCGCAACTTCCTTTAATTATGTCCTCTTGATGTTTCTTCATCCGTATATAAACAACAGTTTCCTCGTCTTCCAACAATTTCCAATACTGGTGAAAATGTATCCATCATCCGTGTGATATTTGTTGAAAACAAGAAAAACATACATGCCATAAAACTGAGAAAAAAGTTATTTTCTCCAGTCTTGTAGCCGAACGCAATCCTTGAACATGTGCAAGATATGCCATGAAGTCAATATCACCACTACTTGAAGGCCACCGATGTGTTATGTTCACTTGTATGTCTTTCTGATTTCTTCACAAATTGCTTACGTCTAGCGGACCCTTGGGAGGGAGGGGTACGCCCCTTAGGTATGTCCTCTCTTGGTGAGTGGAGTACGCCCCTTAGGTATGCCCTTTCTTGGGAAGCGGAGTACGCCCCTTACGTATGCCCTCTCTAATGTCTAATCCTGAACTCTCCCCTGCTTTTAAGATAAACTTTCATAACCAGTATCACTTATTACCTTATTATTATAATAAAATTCGTTCAACTTATCTTGAAGCCATGTGATGGCAGATAAACAATGGTTAAAGTTAAATGAACAGTAATGTTCATTTCTATTTTTTTTATTGATAAGATTAATCCCAGTATGAAAGATTCATTTTATATTAGAAAATAAATAAAATATTTATGTTTAGGAAAGACAATTAAGAAAACCATGTTTTATGATAGACACTATTTTTTATGTAAATGATACATAAGAAAAAATATTCTTATTGTCTATCATGAAATATATATTTCTTATTGTCTATAATGAAAATATTTCTTACTGTCTATCAAGAATTGTTTTTATTATTGCCTATCATTAAATATTTTTCTAACTGTCTATCATAAATATTATCATATTTTATGATAGACAATAAGATTTTTTCTAAATATTTCTTATTGTCTATCTAGTCCAAATATTTGTATGTTGACGGATTTTTTTTAGATTTTTGATATGGCAAATCCTTCACGTACAAATTGTTTAGAATCAAAAGTGGGTAGTTGTTCCGATCAGGATTCCGGATTAAAGCATATAGCGTCTATAAAATATCATAAAAACAAGAAATATAACCAGATAATGTTATTTTATATTAGTTCCATGCGCACACAAAAAATATCCAACTTATACTTATGAGTTTGACGGCTTTTCTTCTTTTCATTCTGTCAAAACATAACGATATATACATGAAGGGCACATGCAAGGCTTCAGGGCACAGTTTTAAATCGCTCGGAACATTTCGGCCATGGCCGAGTTGTTACGATTGTATATCAAGGTCTATCTCGAAGCTTTGTCGGAGGAGGCCGAGTTATTACGATTGTATCGAGTTGTTCCCCTTCGCATAATTGTTATCTGTGTCAGTCAACTTTCGTTTTATTGGAAAGGTAAACAACTTGTTTTAATGCATTAAATGCTTGTTTAGTACACTTATACTTATGAGTTTGACGGCTTTTCTTCTTTTCATTCTGTCAAAACACAACGATATATACATGAAGGGCACATGCAAGGCTTCAGGGCACAGTTTTAAATCGCTCGGAACATTTCGGCCATGGCCGAGTTGTTACGATTGTATAACGAGGTCTATCTCGAAGCTTTGTCGGAGGAGGCCGAGTTATTACGATTGTATCGAGTTGTTCCCCTTCGCATAATTGTTATCTGTGTCAGTCAACTTTTGTTTTAATGGAAAGGTAAACAACTTGTTTTAATACATTAAATGCTTGTTTAGTGCAAAATAGCATTTCACTTACATGGTAAAATATGAATTTAACTCTTTATGATCAATTTCAACCATGAAATACTTCACTTAAAACAATTTTAATATTTTTAAAACACCCCCGTTTTTTGCACATTTCCGTTTAGACGTTAGGGATTGGAAGAATCCCGTATAACACGTCTATTATTTTAGACTAATTGTCTATCATGAAAAATATTTCTTACTGTCTATCATGAATTATTTTTATTATTGTTATCATGAAATATTTTTCTGTCTATCATAAATTTTAATACATATATTTAATTTAAAATATTTCTTATTGTCTATCATGAATTTTTTTCTTACTGTCTATCATGAATTATTTTTATTATTATCTATCATGAAATATTTTTCTTACTATCATAAATTTTAATAAATATATTTTATGATAGACAATACGAAAACAAATTATACATAATTACAGTAAAGCAAAAATCATGATAGACTGTAAGAAACTTACTACTTGTGTTTTCATGTAATTATAGGACAAATAAGAAAAATATAAATAATTCTTATTGTCTATCATAAATTTCCAACATTTCAAGAATAATATTTTACGATAGACAAGAGGAACTGCGTTGATCATGATAGATAATATGACAAATAAGACAACTTTTTTATGCTTCAACTACAAAATTTTCATAATTTGTTTTCAAGGTAGACACCAAAAATGTGTTTCTCCTTTGTTGACTTTCGTCTTTAAACTCGAAGTTAGAGCAATATTAAAACCATTACCAATTTCCAAATCCTTTAGGCGAAGACCATGACACAAAACGAGTTGTCGTTTCAATTTCATGTGTTCGAATCTCATCCAAAGCCTCCAATAAACTTTTTTGCATGGTCGCCGCCATGTTGTATCACCTAAAACGACCAATTTACGGTAGTCGAGCTACTTTACATTACTTTACAGTATATTAATAATTGTGATGCCCAATAAGAGGTCGTATAATAATCTGAGATAGACAATAGCATCGACGGAAAATTACGAATGTGTCAGACGAATTATTTTGTTTTTCATAGAAGATAAACAAAATCATCGAGATTTGCAGAACGATGAATCAGAATGACTGAATGACACTATGTTTTGCAAAATGGATATATCCCTAACTTCCATGGTAGGTCATATATATTTTATTCTATCGCATTTTTTGTGTGGCTTATTGAATATGTATCAGCTAAGAACACAGGTAGTCATTCTAAAATGCCGTCCAGGCTTTTTTTTAATGATGGTTAGCCTGGACCAGGCTAACCATCATTAAAAAAAACCTAGACGGCATTTTAGAATGACTAAGAACACAGGTAGATCTACTTGGCACAAACAATTTTAATAAGAATATCTTAATACACTTATCCCATATATAAGGCGATTATTGATTATGTGACTTGCACCTGTGGCTAAGAAGTAGGACAACTCTTGGTTATGCACCAGTCAGTTATAACCGCCCCCGCCCCCCCCCCACGGTCCAGGGAATGGCAGGGACTTTGACTTTCGGTCCAGCTGAGCCCGGGCAGAGGCCCATTTTCCCCAGCTATCCCCGGTATACACCCAGTCTCGGGTAATCACGGCCTTCCCAGTTCCGGAGAATAGAAGGGACTTTGACTTTCTGTCCAGCTAAGCCCGGGTAAAATCCTTGTCCTGCAGGGACGAACTGCCGGTAAAATCCCTGCCAAATGATCCCGTACCCCAAGGACCCTAGGTAAGGCCTCCGGTAATCACAGCCTTACCAGGTCCGGAGAAAAGCGGGGACTTTGGCTTTCTGTCAAGCCAAGCCCGGGTAAAATCCTTGTCCTGCGGGGACAAACTGCCGGTAAAATCCCTGCCAAATGATCCCGTACCCCAAGTAGTCCAAATAATTGTACGTTGACAGATTTTTTTATGATTTTTGATATGGCAAATCCTTAATGTACAAATTGTTTTGTACCAAAAGTGGGTAGTTGTTCCGGGTTAAAGCATATTGCGTCCATTAAATATCATAAAAACAAGTAATATTACCATATTATGTTATTTTATATAAGTCTCGTACACAAAAAATAAGTATCCAACGAATAATTATGAGTTTGATGGTCTATCTCGAAGCTTGTCGGAGGTGGCCGACTTATTACGATTGCGTCGAGTTGTTCCGTTTGGCATAATTGTTGTCTGTGTCAGTCAACTTTCATTTTATTGGAAAGGTAAATGTGTTTTAATGCATTAAATGCTTGTTTTGTGCAAAATAACTTCTTTTACATGTATGGTAAATTATGAAAACCTTTATGGTCAATTTCAACCATAAAATACTGCACTTAATACAATTTCAATATTTTTCAAACACCTCCGGTTTTTACACAAACCCGTTTAGACATTAGGGATAAGAAACCCATATAACACGTCTATTATTTTAGACTTGTACCCCAAGGACCCTAGGTAAGGCCCCCGGTATTCATGGCCTCCCCGCCCTGCTAAAAAAACGTCGAGAAAAAACAACATTATTATTAAAAGTATTTATTCTTTTCATGAAAGTATTTTGCCTGTAATTGCGCATTCAACATCCTAATGCAATATAAACTGTCATGATCTGCCCCCAGATTTCAGATTTAGTAAGCTTCTTATGACACAGACAACAGTTTTGCCTATATATGATCTGCAGGTTGGCGCATGATTATTATATATTAATGGCATATTTAGCTGACTGCAGTGGTCAAAATTGACACCAGCCCAAATTTTATTTAGCAGGGCTTGATAAAACAATTAATTACACCATGATAAATGATAATATATCATGAGTGGATGGTACTCTGAAATTGCAGACACTAATATTATTTTTTTTAGTTGAAAGATTTTACTATTGTTAAAGTGACTGGAATAAACAGAATTTATGATGAAATGGGTTTCATTTTCCTACATGCCTTTGCGAAACAAAATAATCCGCTGAGTTCTCTCCATTCCTTGAAGCTGTCAAATAAGTTCACATTTGGGTTATATATATCTTAAATATATATGTCTAATGTCTACACTCATGCACAATATTTTGCTAAGAATTGGGCGCAAGTCCGCTAACGCGTTCACAGGGGGTACTTTGAATGACTGGGGAATAGCACAGTAGCGCCCCTAGTGTGTCTTCTTCAGAGACTTCTGTTCAGGATTTCCACTCCTTTATTCTAAGAATAGTGTTCCTTTTAAATCAGCGATAACAAATAACACAATTGCAATTGCAAATCCAGTATGATTTAAGTCTATTTCATGTATAGTTATATGAGTTTTTCATATGTGGCAGGTCTATTTTAGAAATCTTTTGTTTATAATTGTCTCTGTGGCTGCATTTATGCCACTCTGATCCTGTTGTTGTTGAGATAATGAAGATAAAATTCTCTATTAACAAAAAGTCCACAATTAGAAAATAGTAGGAGAGAACATAATTAAACTTTTCCAATAAAAAAAATCTTAATCAAGATATGGAAAGGGCCCTTATAATAACCCAATTAAACTTAAAATTAAAAACAAAAAGTAAGACTTGTTAATAACTGTAAAATCTAGGTGTTAGATGACATTAAAGCTGCACTCTCACAGATATACCATTTTGACAACTTTTTTTTTGTTTGTCTTGGAAAGAGCAAATTTCTGCCTAGATATCTGCAAATAAATTTATGATTGCTGACAAAATCAGATCGTAGATTTTCACATTTTTCTGTTTGAAAAATTGATGTTTTTTTAAGGAAAATGCATATTATATCATTTTTGGATTTTTTGTTAGTAGTTTTATTTATATAACTGGTTCCATGGATTTTTGCAAAATTGGCTGGTTCCAAGGCAAACAATAAAAAGTTGTCAAAACGTTCAATCTGTGAGAGTGCAGCTTTAAGGGCACTGTACAAAGAAAGCTGGTAAAAATATTGAATAAACACTTAAAGCAAAATTATGTTTAAACTGGGACCAATAATATGTTATCTTACTCCCAGGTTTAAACAATTGCAAATAATAACAATAATTATAGTTTTGTCTGGCTTTTCTTACACAAAAACAAAAGACATTAAAACTGCATATCCAGAATATCCTTGAAATAATATCAAAATGCCAAGATAAAATGTACAAAAAAACACAAAAAACATCTGAATTAAATAACAATTAGCCACTTTAGCAAAATGGATAATTATACATTTAAGATATTCACATAAAATTCACCTCAATTTTTCCTTTCCATATGATTATATATTATATTTCTTATTTTTTTTCCCTCTTTGCTATTAGCCTATAAATCAACATGACCCTAAGCAATTATTTATATTTTAAGCATAATTAAGGAACATGTATTTTGATCAATTAAAGTGCATAACTGCAGATTATGTTTATTATCTTAAATAAATTATAAGCCTATTCATAATCATATTTATAGCACCATTTTCAGAATAATGATTGTCACATTAACCAGGCTTTCCCTGTATAAAACTTTCATTCATAAAGAAACATTAAAAGGCAATTTTAACTCAGCCAATCAGATGTCAAAAACAGTGAAAGGGGCAATGTCAAGCCCAGTGGAAGGGGCGGAGCTAAGATAAATACTGACATGAAATGTAGATGGATCTTACCAACCGAGGAACTATTTTGATTTTCCTCATTTGCTTGTAATAAAAATTAAACTTTTACATTGATACAAATTTATCAATATATGTGACCAGTCACGGGATTTTTTGCCCGAAACCACTTTTTAGGCGAAAATGAGATATGAGTAATTTCTGACAGTCCTATTCTTTAGGATAAAATAACTGAAGAGAAAATTCAAAAATTCCTATTTTTAACGAAATAATGACAAAAACTAGAAGGGCACTTGTTTAAGAAACAGCTGGAAATTCGGTGAAGTTCAAGAATTTATTGAAACATTTGTATTCACAGATGCAATAAAAATACATTACTACTATATACACAATTCCCACATTATAACGACAACAACATATTTTCAAAACCATTCTCAATTATTATTGAAAAAATAAATTAAAATTTATTGGTTACAATGGCAACCATTATTGAAAAAAGGCGTTTTGGGGTTAAATTTGCATGTAAATATACAATAAATGTCATCTGAAGCATTTAGTAATAATTGACTTGTTAATTGATATCCTCAAACCTTATTGTACCTGGTGTATGTATCTGACAAATGTCAGAATAAATAAAAACTGTTCGCCAAGTACCGTAGTTTATTGGAAATTTTTCACAATAAATTTACATTAGGTTGTAACTTGCACCTTATACAAACCAATGTATATCTGGAGGTTAAAGGATGTAACCACTGATATTTACTATACTTTATCTTATTTGAATGGTCTTAAAGGGTTTGTTTTTATCCTGGTTACCATGGCAACAGGCACAAACATGATTATAATCACACCAACTTTACCAATTTACCTCAAATGTGATCATTGTATAGTTATTCATTGCTCATAAAACATGAAATGGTGGTTAATATACTCTTAATTTAATAAACATAACAATACTGCATAATTTACACTATTGTATAAAAAGATCAGTTAATAAATGGGCACATTTACAAAATGAAAACAATTAATTTAACATACTAACTACTTAGCATGTACACATCATTATGTAGTTTCAAGAAGTGCAATTGGTCACATAGTACATGACAAATGGTATTCTTGATGCTTATTCATAGGGTAAAAGTTAAAGCTAAAATGTTTATAGGGTTCATAAAAGGTTTTAAAAATGAAGATATTAAAGAAAAACTGAAAGGTTGCTAAGGTACAGACTGTGAAGTAACTATTAATTTTGACAAACAATATTATAAATGTCTTTAACTCAAGCATTTATAGGCTTCAACTGCCAGCTTTTTTAAAGTTTGTATTAATAATTAATAATCATATAGTGGTCTCTATTATGGCAGAAGAGTTCTACAAACAAAAGACTGGGTGCAGCACCCTTCCATCACTCATTTGCTAAAACCACAGTTTATCACTCGAAATCACTGGTAGCCTTATTTCACATAAACATGTTTCTATTGAATAAATAATTGTCAATAAAAATTGATACACGTTTTCATCAGCTCAGTAACGGATCATTCTCAAATCTTAGATTTAGTTTATAAAGATCACATATCAGTATACTGAAAAGTTTTTGTACAATACTTAGTGTTTGGAATAAATTATGCAAATTAACTTGAACATCAAAACTCACATCTGAATATGTGGAAATAATGACTAAAAATATTTTTGACTTCTGTTCATAGAATTACATAACAGGCAGTGATACTGTCTGTAATACTTTTGTTATACCTGAAGTGATGATATTTCCTCAAGTTTGGAATGGACTTCAGGGGTCTCTTGGTGTACTCCAACCAGTCAAAGAATATAACCAGTTTGCCAAGGTCATCAATCCACAAAGGATGTGTGCTGCCTCCATTTGGTCTAAATAAATAAACATGTTGTTTATATTATGATATAATACCTATTGTTTTAACACAAGCTTTCTTTTAGTTTTACATAATAAGGTATTATAACCAACTTAAGTGTTTAAATAAAGTACCAAACTTCAATATTTTTATATATACAAAATCCTTTAATATGGCTTTAAATTAACATTTAAAGCACCAAAATTAAAATTAAAAAAAAAAAAAAAAAAAAAAAAAAAAAAAATTCTTACAACTTACCTTCCACAGACCAAATCTCAGACAGGACTGAACTTTATTTCACCTGCTTCCATTTAAGTTAATGCTATTTCTCTATGTAGCCCCTTCAGAATACATCAGACCCTTAAACATAGAATTACATACAATTTATTGAACTGATTGCCTTTAATCCATGACATTTAGAGAAGTAAGTGAACAGATTTAAGCCAGAACTATTTCTATAAGACTAATGAGAATTCTGATTACTTGTATTGAAAAAATAATAAAAGTTACATTGTCTTGTTATTCTAATATTCTCATGTGTCAATATGCAGTGCATAAGTGATGTACTTCAACCCTGTTTTTGTAAATCATACCCAATGACTGCATTGTTTTTACTCTGCCCAACACAGTTGTCAACGTGCAGGTATGCAGATTCTTCTCCATTTGGATGATGTTGAAAATGAGATACCACACCATTGGCCAAATAATAGCTAAACCCTTATCACTGAGATAAATATCTGAGAACCTGAAAAAAACAAAAACACTTTGAAATAGAAAAGCTATTATTTTATGTTCAAGTAAGAATTTTGAATTAAGGTGATATAAAATATTTTAACAAGGGCGCTGCAGAGCATATGTGAGCGCTTCTCTGTTTTTTCAGTGAATCTACAAAATATACAGGTTTTCCATTAACCCTATAATAATTTAGTCAGATGGCAAAACTGTATTTACCACTCAATCTATAAATAAAATTTACCAGGGCCCTCTTGCTGTGCCTAGTATGGGTAGAATACCTGCTCTGCATAGTCAAAGCTGTAATGGGTTGTTGTTCTATGTACAGCAGGTGCTTGACCTGAAATTTCACATTAGAGCATGATGTTCTAAAAATATGTATTTACAGAAATACAAATCTTTAACTGTTTATAGTTGGGGTAATGCCCTGGCAGATCAACATGTACACAATATTGCATGCCAAAGAAAGTTCCTGGCAGTCTGAATGTAATGCATACTCAAAAAGCAGTTCTCTAATTATATAAAAACATTTCACCTGAACCTCATGAGATGGTTTGTTATGCACATAAATCAACATTGCTAAAAAAAGTTCATCTACAAATTTAAATTCATCTTCAACATTGCTAAAAAGACAGTTACACTGCAACTCAAAATTAATTCGTAAAATCCATCAATAATTGTATTGAAAGTTGGCTGCGGTGAGATGATGAAAAATTGCTTATTTCCTTTTTTAGTCATCATAAGTATGCAAAAAGAAAATATCTGCTGGATTTTGTTTCTGTTTACATTTTCAATGTCAGACTGTCAAATTTCACTTCCGCTTTCTTTTCCTTCGATTAATTTCCTTCCATTTGACCGAATTTAGAATACATTGTAATAAATTAAAGATGTACACATTCGTAAAATTATATGCTTAAACAATGAAAACAATTCTACTTACCTACAAATTCCTAATTGGATGTAAATGTCTTTGGTTCAGCTCGACTTACATCCTCTAATTTAGGTTAAAAAATAGCGCATGACAACTACGGGAGATGACACCGAAAGTAATAAACAATACGAAAGAAAGTGGTTAAAAACACTATTTCTATGAACATTACATTTTAAAGAATATATTTGACTGAACAATCTAGGGTGACAAAATGTTTAATGGTTCTTTTTACGATAAATACTTCGTTTATTTATTATTCTTTACGCTTCAACTTTGCGCACGTTTTTCTAGAAATCGAGGCTATGGGTTTCGGGCCAAAAGTCTCATGACGCGTCACATTTTATTAAATATAGAAGTGAATTATAAAAGCAAAATAATGACACCAAACATGACACATCTTGCATAAAGATTAGCATTTTGATAAACTTCCTGGAATTGTTATAATCAAAATACCTTGCACCAATATATCAAATCCTACTCCCACACAATGCAATGTAATAAAGTAAAAATATATACAGTATGCAGCAAAACTGTCTTCAAATTAAATCCTTGATTAGGCGAAACAAATATTCTTAGTTTCTACTAACATCCCCCCAAAAAAGGGTAGATAGGTAGGCATTACTTTTTTTTGGACGAACATAATTCTTCAGCAAACTGACCTGTATCAGGGTATTATTTTAGGTCTCTGAAAAAACGCATTTTGATCAAAACGCAAAAAAAAAAAAAAAAAAAATAGGAAGAAAAAAATAAATTCAAATGGGTGTAAACAAAGATTTGTATAGGCCTTATTATGTCAGACAGACAGACAGACAGACAGACAGACAGACAGACAGACAGACAATTTATTTTGACTTGTACAATGTACATCGTCAACAACACATAATGATATAACATATAATGTCAACGTGTATGTGTATGTGTTTGAAGCAAAATACTAGTTTAAAAATATTGGCTTTAAAGGTCTCCATAGTAACACTTCTAAACCTAACAAATGGAGTGAATTAGGGGGTTAATTGGGGGTAATAAAACACATCTTGATAGTGACAATTTAAGTTTTAATCTTTCAAGTGGTGGTTCAACTAAGGAGGGATATATATATATATATATATATATATATATATATATATATATATATATATATATATATATATATATATATATATATATATATTCTGTGACATTCTAAACTTTAGCATAAAATGTTAACTTAAATTTAATAAGAAAAAATGTAATTAATATGTGAAACTTTTTTGTCATTTTAAAAAACTTGTCACAGCTTCACATTCTCTTATTTTTAAGGCCTTCGACATATTTGAGTGGGATCCTGAAACAACCCCTGACACAACAACTTAATTTACAAGAACAACCCTGCGTATAAGAACTACAATACTTCTGACAAAAACAAACAAAAGCAACTCCAGATTTATGAACAACTCTGATTACTAGAACATGAACACCAACCCCATCTTCAAGAACAACAACTTCAACCCCAGAACATCAACACTTCCTGCAGGGACAACTACAAAAACATCGGCTTCAAGAACAAATTCATCCTAAACTCAAACATCAGCAACAACAGCTACCCGAATAAAACTACTCGAACTACAAGAACACCAGCAACACACTCTTTAAGAACACCAGCATCATCATCTTCTTCTAGACTTGCAAATGCAACAAACACCAAAGACAAAGTTGAATGGTATGTATATATGAATGCAAAGTTTTGACATACACATGTATAAGATATAGTTATTTGTCTTATTCCATAAATATGACCTACTCATTAGAACGTCATTGATTAAATTATGTAATTAAATAAAACTAAACAATCAATTTGTTCTCATGGATTCTTTAAGTCAATGAGCATATGACTTTTTTTATGGTCTTTTTATTATGTTAATGTCTCAAATAGAATGACTAACTCAAGTTGGCTGATTTCCATTAGATTTGAAACATTATTGAAGTATTCAACAATATATTTTGAATAGGCTTTTTTTATTGAAGATTATGTTCATGCAACATACCTACTTTATTTGTGTGCAATGTAGCCATAAACTTAAAGGGACTAGACACCAGGTTGGCAAGTACAGTATTTCTTCAAAATAAGCCTAGAACTGTCGATGTGATCATTTAGAAGGCTGATAATACAAAAGGGTTATTAGTACTGTGTTTTGATCCGGGAGGTTGTATTTAACTTGAGTGGATTTTTGCAGATTCGGATTTCACAAGGCACAAGCCTCCCGGATCAAAACGCCATACTAATAACCCTTTTATTATATATACATTACTAATTTACTTGTTACATCACTTAAAAGCCACATGTTTTCATAATAAATGTCATTTTAAAGGGTCTGTCTCACAGATGATGAAATAGCGAAAAAAACAAATTGTCGAAAAATGACATAAACTTGGCATCGATGTGTACAATGCATTGAAACGTACTAATTGAAGTACCACATAGTTTACAATTTATTTAAGTTTAGCAGTTACTTAGTATTTTTCCATTAAAAAAGATAACTGGGTATGTGTTCAAGGTAGAATTCATTCAATCATGCGTGATTGGCTAGAAGGTGTTATCACGTGAAGTTGGACTTCAATTTTTGCGACGCGGGTTTGACCCGGTCTCCGACACAATCTTTTTTTTTTACATTTTGGTACTTTTTTACAATTATGACATCAAAGCGTAACACATTCTATTAGATAATTGTCCTGAGATTCGTTACAGAAAAAACTTTTTTTGGTGCAAATCTGTGACACAGTCCCTTTAAGGACACATTTTTTTGTTTTATGACATCATTTTAACATCACGCAATGACACTTGTAAAGTTGTTATGACGTGACGTCACAAGAGTTGAAAACGGCTGTAGTGCACTAGAGTGGAAGACAGCCTACCGTATTTTGCGATATGTATTACGTGTGGATAAATGATGGGTATATATATAATAAATAATTTTACATGATTAAAATAAACAGAGCAACCATTTGACTATCTCATTTGGGTTTCATTGTGTAAAAATAGTGAATTAAGTTTTCCAAGTTTATATTATATCCATTTATGAATACAGATAAATAAACTGATGCTTTTTTAAACTTACTGGGATATTATATGTGGTAAACACACCCCAGAAAGTTTGATATCGACAATATGTGCAAAAGCTGTGAAATTATGTGTCTTAAGCAATGTTATATAGCTATTAAAGTAAGATTAAAAGTTATACACTAGTATCAATTGTATGTAAGTTTTTGACAGTTATCTATTTTTTTGCAATTGTATCATCTGGTGTCTAGTCCCTTTAATAAACACTGTTAAATTCATACATTATTGAAAAAAAAATGACAAGCAGCAATTGTCATCACTTGATTGTTATCCTTGCCTTGGGGTTAAGTTTTGCGTTGTCACTTTGAAACTTGGGGAACTTGTACATCTTATACTCTTCTTCACATTATACCCTAACGATATTGAGTCTCACCTGTTTTTAGGGTAAAAAAACGTGAATTTTGGTTGATTTTGAGAAATGGACACTAAGCTTCTTCATAGAAAATGAAAGGATTATGCTTTAAATATATCAAACTCATTTGGAAGGGAATGGGGAGGATGGGGGATATTTTAGTATTTGTGGACTATAGTCTAATTTTTTTAAGTTTAATAAAATAATGTGCTTAGAGGCGGCTTACAAGCAAACTATCAGAGCTATCACTTTTAAACATTGGAATATTCACTTTCAAATGTACAATATGAAATAAATTTACAATAAAAGGATATAATCAGACGAGCGTTCAGAACCCGCAGGTGGTGCTCTTGTCATATGCCAAATGTGCTGGTATAAACAAGTGCCATTTTTGTGTGAAATTTAAATTTTCCTTTCTTAAATTGCAAGCGAACTTCAATGGAGAGGACAGAGTAATGGCAAAAAGAGGAACAATTTTCGAGAATTATTGACATACATGTGTACAAATATATATATATCATTGTAGGAACTGTTTTCCTTGTCAACTGTGACTTAAATATTTAGTTCTTGTGTCAGCCTGTGCTTATCTCAAATATTTAATGACATTTTTTTGGTTTGTTTGATAGACATGATAATTCTATAACTATTAAATATAAATGGCAACAATTATAGATAAAACATTGGAACTCAGGTTAACTTTATAATAGATAATTAATTGTTTATATGCAATATATATTTAAGGATGCATATTTCTTTTATTCTTGAATCTATTTTTTGTGGGTTTTTTTTTTCATATATCGAAAATATTTTTCATGAATGTGGGTTTTTAATTCTTTGTCAGTCTCAGAAGAATTAAACAACTTGTGTTGAATTTATTTGCTAGACTGAAACTAGGCTGTTAATATTGGTCAGACTAATTGAATCAGAGAATAATATACATGTACAGCTAATCGGATTACTGATAAATAGAGTGAATTTAGTCAATGATGTATGACCCTAAGATTAAGATTGACTTAAAGCTGCGATCTCACAGATTGAAGTGAACTTCTTTATTTTTTGGCTTGGAAAGAGCCAATTTATGCGAAAATGCATGAAAAATAGTGTCATAAGACTGCATACTTTCTTATTTAAGTTCAAGAGGTGATGTTGAATGCCATTACACATTAATTTTCGAACAGAAATCTATAAATCTGCGATCTGATCTTTTGTCAGCAGTCTGATTTGCAAAAAAGAATGTAGAAATTTGCTCATTTAAGACAAAAAAATAGAACAGCTGTCAAAACCGTAAATCTGTGAGTGTGCAGCTTCATTTGCATATTTTGAACTTATGTTTCTTCATTCGTTTTTTTCATTTTTAAAGTTATTATCAATTTAGGTCTTAGAATATTGTTTTTATATTGATTTATAAATATATAACAGTATTATACTAATATCAAAGTAAATTTGTACTGGACAATTTTAAATGGACAGTTAAAGCTGCACACTCACAGATATACATATTTTACAACTCTTATTTTTTTGTCTTGGGAAGAGCACATTTTTGCGTAAATATCGGTAAACCAGTGATAAAAGATTGCTGCCAAAATATCAAATTGCGGACTTTCATATTTATGTTTGAAAATTAATGTTTTATTGCATAAGACATCAATTTTTGAACTGAAATATAAAGATCTACAATCTAATTTTTCAGCAGTCTTATTTAACTGTTTTCTATGGAATTTCGAAAACTATGGCTCCAAGACAAAAAATAAAAAATTTGTCAAACGTTCAATCTGTGAGAGTGCAGCTTTAATAAATGGTTAAATGTTGTTGTTTTTTAATTCTGATTTTTATAATAAGTTGATGATCGCCATGTATCATTGATAAAACATGTAAAAAAATAATCTTGTTTATTTTCCAACGCTGTTTTGCATTTAAATTTGCTGACATAATGCTCTCCAAAAACTTCTGATATGTGGTTTTAAAATGTGTGTTCATCCTTTATTCAGCTAGTGGATGGAATTCATTAAACTACTGTATTCAGTACACCATGCAGCTCTTCCAATTGTTTGAAAGCAATTATTTCACAGAATCTGATAATAGAGGGACCGGACTCAAGATTCTACATTGCAAGAAAAAGTGAAAATTGTCAAAATTCATCATCAAACTGTTATGTTTCAACAGTGTACAGTGCACTGAATCTTACTTATGTAATCATATAAGTCGAAATTAACTCACTTTGTCTACCATGTAAATCGAAGTAAATTTAGAAATAGCAATCATGTATTTATCTGTATATATGTTTATGTGACCTTTACATCTTTACATGCTTAAAGTAGATATGATAAAACTAATAAACGGGAAAATCATTATGTGCTATTTTTACAGATTACTTGTCTCAGAGAGAGAGAGACAGTGATGAAATCTTTTAAACACATTAAATGATGTAATATCAGTCTCATAATAATTGGTATTGATTCGGCTAGGCTTGTTTTGAGGTAATATTGAATATCTTGTTTTTGGATCATCTGATGTCCAAGTCCCTTTAATGTATGTCTGGGTGGGAATCAGCCACCGGGGTCAGCCACCGGGGCTGAGTAGGAGACAATGCTAGTGCATTGTCTATCATGGGTTTAATCCCCATAACTATATATCACTTGGTAGTTCTTAAATGAAATTTTAAAGCCTTGAATGAAAGTGATCATGTAGACAATAAATAAACTGGAATATCTGATGGCTATAACGGCTGTATATCGACGATGCCGACGGTTACAAACAACTAATTATTAAAATCTGATATTTTTTTTTTTAAAAACACATGTTAACTTAATATTATTGACTCAATATAAATACGTAAAACAACTTCACTTCCTTAACAACATCCAACCGCCGGAAATTGAAATGGCTTTTGTCGGTGTTTTTTTTTTCGTTAAATAGCATTCCTGATTTTTGCTGGTTTTTTCTCCCGTAAAATATGCATTAAATTAATAGATTTCTCAAATGAAAGAAATGACTAGAATAGTCATTCAAATTAGTATTTACATTAAAGTAATGTATAAAATCTCAAAAACATAAAGCTTGAATTGTTTTTTTTTTCTTTTGTTAAAATGTAGGAATTTTATCCCGCATGAGAAAAACCTCGTACTGAAAAGCGGTTTTTTTTTTGTTTCGCGTTATTTCACTTCCGGTGTCGAAGCATAATGTTTCTTTTGATATAAGATGTTGTTTTGAGTTAAAATAATTTGAATCGTGCATTATTGAAAACCCGCGGGATTTTCCCCCAGCTCTTGAAAAACGGGAGAAAAATCCCGCGGGAGTGTGAAAAAACCCTTGTTTTTCTGCTAAAAACCCGCTGGGGCCCGAAGTTGGTGGGTCAATTAGACAAACTTTCAAAAACATTTCGCAAACAAAAAACACCAAAATCACACCTTAATGAAGCCTTCTAACTAAATTATAGGTCAGTATTCGGTTACAGCGTATTTAAAGGGACTTGAGTTTGCGAAATCTAGGATTTGCAAACACAAATTGGAGGTCGTTTTATACAGTTCTACTCCACGATTTTTGTTTTTGTTATTTTAAGAATCAATGGTGCATTCTTTTGTATTTTTCTCATATTTTTATCAAGGAGGTATTGCACAACGCTGGGGAAACATGTAATAACCAAAAGTTTTACAAATCAATGGAATATAAAATAAATTGTACGAAAACGTTTTCCCAAAGCAGAGAGTATTCCCGGAGTTTTTTTGTTGAAAACATTCCATCGCATTATGGGCTTTACTACAAAGTAGCATGGTCATAGCTCATTAACGAAAATGTTCGCACAATCAAACGAATCAAAATCTTTCAGACGAATATTTTGATTTTTTTCACCATGGAGGGCAGTGTTTAACTGGTTGTTGATATTTTATCTAAGACTATGCTTTACTAAATAAGTTCTAAATTACGTCTTATAATTTGGAAAAGTGTAAGGTATTGTTGAGTATTTATAAATAAGATTGTGTTGAATAATAAAGTACATGATTATGAAAACATACTTAAACGGTAAACTTGTTTCTCCTCCAACGCCACATCGTTGTCACAAGGAATAAAGTTTATTATCATGTCTAAACGTATTTCTTTTTGCATTTTCCCAAAATAATTGAGCATAAAATAAAGTCATTCTTATAATAGGAAGAAACATTGCAATTTTGCTGATTTAAATGTAAATCATAAATAAATCATTGTTAAACAGTTCTTATTGTTCTATCGTTTAAGAATGAAAGATGTTGTTCAAAGCTCATTAGAAACTCGCTCAGATAATCAAGAGTCATCCTATTACACAATACAAGACGCAGGAAACTACGAGTTGTTGAATAAGACGCCAACATCTGAAGCTGACTACAAAACACTTCAGTGTTACGATGTTGACACTGACGGATCTCTGAAGCCAAAATAAGGATTCTGTGTAAAATAAAATCACTACGAGTTATAACTTTATTTTATGATTGATTTTCCTTGCAAACTTCACATGAAACATATGGCTTGATTTTGTAAAAACCTGTTTGTTTTATGTCGTTAATATGTAATATCATAATAGTATGTGTGTGTGTGTGTGTGTGTGTGTGTGTGTGTGTGTGCGTGCGTGCGCGCGTGTGTGTGTGTGTGCGTGTGTGTGTGTGTGTGTTTATTGCCTTGTACAAAAATGTGCATCCATCTACATATAGTATTCATGCTTGCTCTAAAATGAAACTGGTAATGGTCCATAACCCATGCCGTAAGATCCATGTGTGTTGATTGTTAAACTAATCATAAGAATTCAATACATTGCCTGTGCTTTTCAAACTTATCATTGATTGATACAGTTTGCGTAAAAGCTATTTGTAAGATGTGTCGATTATGTAGAAAAAAACGTTTTAGCTCATTATGTTAATGTACCTTCATGTGTCCGCATTTCGCTATGTGGGTGACATTTTATAATTAATGTAAATTAGTTAGTAAACATTTCACTAAAACGAATTCAACTGCACTGACCTTTTATATATTTTCTTTATGCAAAAATATACCATTGGCTTAATAAAATAGCTTTTATGATCTACGTTATTATTTATTGTCCTATAGATAGTCATACTTTGCTGAAATTATTTCACTGATTGTGTGGTTTGCATTGTGCTACAAGCTTATAGCATTAACGCAATTATAAGGTTCCCAGAACCGGGTTTAGACCTAAATTGTGTCTTGAAAACTGACCGGCTTATGACGAAATACGTTTTGTTAATCGTATGTTTCTTAGTGAGGTCTATCCTACTACTGTTATTTACATTTTGTGTATGTGATATACATCTTGTAACGATTCGCCTAGACATCTGGCAATTGTCTTGTATGTTTCAATTATCATTTTTTTATTTCGTTTTTTTTATTAATCATTTGATATGTGATCTGTGGCAATAATTTGTTGTTCAATCAGTTAACTCGTGGTTGTTTTTATCTTAACTAGCCGAAATGAATCACACGTAGCTCATCATATTTCGGGTTCTCATTTGAAAATATACAGTCCTATATTGTTTGATTTAACGAACTACTGTTTGAAAACATATGAGATAAATAGTTTCTTACACCTTATTTGGGGTGTGAGTTGCATGTCTTCCACAACGGACGTGCAATTCTGTATTTTAACTGGGCCTTAAATATTTGTCCTTCCAGCACTCAACAACACATCGTCTCTGAATGATTAGTTAACAAATAAAAATACGAGACTGAATGTATGACGTTTTATAAGGGCATAGTCCAAGAAGACATTATTTATGAACAAATGTTATAATAATATTTTAAAAGTCAACGGTGACGTTTGTTGTCAATATTTCAACCACGACAACAAATTACTGCGGGTCATGACGTTCCGGTCAGTTAATCCACGAAGCGGATGCGAGGCGGTCTCAACTTTCCAGTCTTGGTCACGCTGCCTGGTCATAAACTAATCCAGGCATATACTCAATTGCGTTGTAGAACAATGATAGAACAGAACAGAACAGAACATTTATTTCCAAGAAGGTCATAGACCTATCTGGCAAACATGTACATATACAATGGCGACAAAAACAACAATAACACAATAAACACAAATTTATGAAATAGAATTCATATAAATAAATAATATAAATAAATACATAATTATACACGTATAGAGAGGTACACTAACACTGTGTACTTCTTAACAAACAAATAGACGACAATTACAACAAATCTTTACACATTACATGGAATACAACGTAGTGTTTCTTAATTCAAATGTTTTAAAAATATAAACACTTACATTTTTCAAAATAGCTTCATTTTCGATATTAAAGAGTTCCATTAATTTAAACATACTGGGACGTTGTCTATAATACCTAGGAAGATATCTAACTCTGAGTTCAGTATACAATGTGCACTCTAAAACAAAATGATACTCGTCTTCTAATAAATTACAAATGGTACATATACGTTCGTTTAATGGTGTTGACTGCGGTCTATTCCATCTACCTGTTTCAATGCTTAATCTGTGTGAAGATAGCCGCAATTTAGACATAGACTTACGGAACTTTGTAACATTTAATATTTTGAGGTATGGCTGAAGTCTAAAACTTGATACATTAATATAAAATCGAGAGCTCTACTCGATGCATTAAGTCTACCATGCCAATCCTGGATGTAATTGTCTTTTAGCCGCTGTTTCACTAATGACAAAAATAATTCAACATTGCCTATTTCTTGATAAAACCATGCATCAAATAAACCTAAACTACAAAGAAGGTCTTTAGTAAGTGAACACCAATTCGGCTTGTTTGCATTTCAATCCATGCCATTTTCAAGCATAATATAAACCTTTTTATGTATTTATTATTATCTGTATACAATAGTTTTACCCAGTATTTAATTATATTCATATATCTAATTGTTTTAAAACTTAACCTTCATAATTCTCCGTAAATAAAATCATTTTGGGTTGTCTTTTTGACACCGAGTATACGTTTACAGAACTGTAGATGATCTCTTTCAACTGCATTACCTTGGACAAAACCCCAAACTTCTCCTGCATAATTTAAATTGGGGCAATAAGTTAGTCAAATAGATCAAGTCAATGCTTTACTGACAGACAAGTAAACTTATAAAGATATTTATTCATTTGGAAAATGGCTTTAAGCGCTTGGTCTGCTAATGAAGTTTGGGCATCCGAAAAAGATCCTCCTTTACTAAACACAACACCAAAATATTAAATCATTTCTCAATCTTCCTGCCTTACTAAATATCATAATTTTTGTTTGAACGCTATTTACAATACGCAATTTACAATATGCTAGCAGAGCATCTAAACTTAACTGAAGCTCATTTGCTGAGTTGGCAAATATAACAATATCATCAGCATATAAAATAAGGAATATCTTAAACATATCGACATCAATCCCATCTAAACCTTTATGTATAAAAATACCGTCTATGTCATTCAGAAACATCGAGAAAAGAAAAGGAGACAAACTTTCTCCTTGTCTCACACCAAGAGTACAATTAAATCCATCGCCTAATACATTATTATGTTTAACCTTTGATTTGACCAATTCGTACATGGATTTAATTATATTCAACATATTACCCCTTATTCCAGGCTTTATCAATTTATACCATAGATTGTCTCTCACTATATAATCAAAGGCTTTTGTATAATCTATAAAAGCGCAGTATAAGCGTTTGCTTTGATTCAACATATGAGTTATAATGCCATGCAGGACGAAAATATTATCAACAGTTCCCATACGTGATCTAAATCCCGCCTGAGCTTCTATATATACATTATTTGTTTCTGCCAAATCAGTCAATTTATTATATAATAGTCTCGTAAAAAGTTTACCAACAGTACTCAGCAATGTGATTCCTCGGTAGTTATTCTCATCATTGATATTACCCTTTTTATGCAAAGGTATAACAAAAACCCTCAGACCATGCCGGTGGAAAATACCCTATTTCAAAAAGCTTATTAAACAAAGTAAGAAGATGTAGCAACAAGACGGATTTCCCATGAATGAACAATTCCTTTATATGCATATCTGGGCCCCCACTTTTGTTAGTATTCAATTGTGTTAAAGCAGTCAGTAAACAATCAGAGCTGATGGGCGTATTCAATTCTGCAAACATAACATCAAACTCATTTTTCTCATATCTATCTATAAAATCAACAACATCCTCGTCCACGCAGAAAAAGGGATGAGTAGGATTATTCACACTTTTAAAATAGCGTTCAAATGTATCTATTAAAATTTTAGTACTCTTGATATTAGCACAACCTTTTAACATATTCCAGTATGTTTTTGCATTTTTAAATCTTGACTCGTTTAATCTCTTTGTTTGTAATTTATCATGATTTAACTTGTTTTGACGAACACATATTTTATATTGAGATCTAGCAAATACCATATTTTTTCGATTTCCCTCTGATTTATCTAAGCTATACAGACTTAACATGCCATAGAAACTCCTTCTTTTTATATAACAATCCTCATCAAACCATGGCTTGTCAGAAGTAATAGTGGCATATTCATTATGACTAGTATCTGAATGCACGTAACATTTGCGCTTAAAAGGTTTTGCTGAATCATATAAAATTGACGAAAAGTCAGAAATACATTAATCAATTTCATTTGCCGCGTTAGCCTCTTGTATCCTTTGATTACACGATTGTAATTTATCTAGTGTGTCCTGGTTTGATAAATTTTGCAAGAATGCATCTTTTTTATCACAATCCCAAACGAATTTACTATTAAATGAGCTACGAGTTCTATCTTCAATGATGTTAACTGAGATAGGTTTGTTAAATAACAAAGAAAATTTAACAGCACAATGATCAGAGAGTATATTCGGTGATTCAACTACAAAACTCGATTCATGCTTAAATAAATTATGTGTAGTCATAACATAGTCTACAACACTTGAACCCCGACTTCCAACGTGCGTAAAATTGCCCTCTTTATCTCTATCAAATCGACCAATCAAAATACGTAATCCGGTTTTTTTTTACATAAATCTAACAGCATTAATCCATAATTATTTAGCCTCCCTTTATCTTTTGAACATCGTGTTAACGGTACATCAGTTATATAATTATTTGGTAACAAATCATTAAAGTGCATATAATTATCGCCTGTTACAAAATCCGGCCTATCTGAAGTATGAGCATTTAAATCACCACAAAGCACAAAATAAAAAGAGTTGACATTCTTAGCTTCAAGATCCGTTATAAATGAAAGTAACCGATCGAATGTGTGAGTTTCAATCAAACTCTGGCGACTACTATTTTCTGGTACAACATATGATAAACAGAAATATAGATCCTTATCTAAACCCAACGACACACTACTGATTTTTATACATAAAATATCGTCAATACTCGTAAATATTAATGTTTCATTTGTAACATAAGTGTTTATACTATTATACATTGCTATATTAATCTTGAAGCCCAGCGTTATGTAACAACATTGGCCGTTGATTTAAACACAAAGCTGTTGTGTTTTATATTGTCATTTTGTACAATTAGTGTATCACTTTTTCAGTAAGTTGGCTACTCTGTAACTGCTTATTGTCACGAAACGCTAAGATATTTACCGCCTATCAGATAACAACTTGTCTCTAGTATGAGAAAAACAGGAATCGGAAGACCACTACTGTATTAATACAACAGTACAGTAGAACAAGTACAGTTAACACATACCCTTAAAATATACGACCTGTTACTGTTACAAAGACAAAAACTATGTTGATGAATATTTACAAGGTTTATATTGGTTTCTTACGCACTGGGTTGAGCTATTTTAACTCATCGGTCTTAGACAGGGTTTTATCTGGATTGTTTTGTTTTTGCAGTAAGAACATATGATTGATGGAAAAATCAGCAGAATACAAGAGAAAGTTTGAAATAAAAGGTAGCAATTACAATAGCTAATATTTCGCTCGAAAGATTGAGTATCTACCAATGAATCTTTATGAGGCTGCATATAGCACTAAATAAGGTTAAGTTTAAAAAGGACAACACCTGCGACTACTTTGGGTAGTGTATAATTATTTTATGGCGTTTAAGGTACTCCCTTGTACGCAAAGTACAACGTTTTTGACGACCTGATGCTGAATCTTGGGGTTTGTTGCACAGTGAGTGAAGCTGCATTTAGCAACACTGGTATGTGCTATATAGGGCAACTCAGTCGACTACTAGATACATAACACAATGTGGGATTTGCTGGTCATTTAAGCGAAGTAAAATCCTATTAGTTCTAACTTTACTTAATAGAATAACTTAGTTTTGTCAATGAAACAAATCATTTGATAATTTTAGTTTGAAAGTTCTTGTATTGATACTTATGTGAAAAACTACAGAAACAAGCTCGGTAGCAAACAATTTTAACATTAACCCGGTTTAATAGCACTAGGTAACGCGAAAGACATAGCCCACAACAACACACAGACGAGAAACATGGAAGAACAGCACAAAACTCCACAAAAATGCATAGTGCATACATACTATATATATAAAAAACACAAGGTATGTTTATCAAGGATTGTTAGATACCGCCTTGGAACAGTCAGTCAAATGTAAATTTACTCGGGGTTTAAACCATTTATCGTGCACAAACCTCACTCTTATCCCAACAATCCTTAATAAAGAAAAAAATGTAAAAGTTAAATCTTATCAAAGAATACATTAACTTGAGGAAACTTAATAGTAAAACAAATAATAATAAACTGATAGATAAACCCCAAGTACTTCATTTATAAGAGATCCCAACTCTATCTGCAGACGGAGGAATACAATTCAGAGCACCTAATGCATTAACTTTTCAACGATACGATGCAGTCATTGTTTGAAACTATGAGCATCACACACAGTTTGCCTTATAAAACAAAAGGTTTAAAAATGTGTGATAATAAAAAGCTGCCTATTTATCGCCTCGGCTTCATATACACAATTGTGGACAATCATACTACATTACATTCCTATGGTTCGATTAATTTCTTCGTAGTATTGTTTTAAACAATTGTATGTTCAAATTACTTTCAGCGATATCTTACAGCTGTTTGCTGTCCAAGGTGGTAACCACGTTAGATATTGACAGACGATTTGATCACAAGGATAGTTGTTTGTGTTTAAGCTGTATTTCGACGATTTAATAATGGCAATGTAGATAGAGGCTTGTGTTTGTAGACGATATGATAAAATCTATGCTTATAGTTTTTTTGTTTAGATTTTCTTCTCGACTGTATTATGTAATACTTGTTTCAATAATGTAGATCGCGCACATTGTTGGCTTCTTGTAGTTTTCATTGTAGTCTACCATGACATACATACATAAAATATTGTTTTAGATAAATGTTATTTTAATAATCATTTAAATAATATTATAAAACAAGTATTGGCCCTTAAACTGTGCAGCATCATGTGAAACTGCATGGAAAAATACATTTTGAATGAGGCTTTAGAAATCTTCTGTGCAGTATCCCATCATATAACACAGCTTAACAGTCCATATCTGTATAGCCCTAAATAGAAGCAAGTGATTTTTCGAACAAAAGCACAGACGTATCATCTAATATCATGCTGTTAAGTTCCTGGTCCATCTACATAACTCTTAAATGACGAACAAAATATTGCGTTGTGAAATTCGCTAAACGCCGCCCTGTATCAGCAAGTATATCCAATAAACACCCGGCTTCAAAACATCCTGAAACCTAATGTTATAAACATCTTAAGTAAAACATAACAGCAATCCTGTGTTACCGATTGCATAGAGATATGAGCTCGTAAGGAGTGGAAAATATACGGTTTGGGCTATGCAACTCCAACTTTTTTAAAGAATTTTCGAATAAAGTTCTGCTTATATTTTCCACCAAGAAGTGATTTGTTAGACAGTGTTATTTATGCAACCTTATCAATAGCCAGAATGACAATCAAACATATTGGATATATTATAGTGATGGCACTGTGTAACATAAGACGTTGTGCAATGGGTAAGTCTGATTTTTGAGTCGTAATCAGAAAATTAAATACATTGCGTGATATGTTTTTAGACACATTCATCAATATACTAAGCTTAAGATACACCTTTTCATAGTATTAAAAATGAACTACTTAATTATATATTATCTATTTATGCAACAAACAAAAAGTGTAAGAACAGCGCCCTACAATTGTGATAATATTAATTCAATACAGTTTCTTCAAAACATGTACATTTTATAAACCCCAATCTTCAAATTATAGTGATGAGATTATAAATAAGGCATCCATACTATCAAAAAGCATTTGCCACCTGATGGTCACTAAGGCTATGGCCTTCTATATTTAAAACTGAAAACATAATTGTACTGGTATTGACTATGACCAATATCCAAAGTGGTGTAAGGCAACCATTGTTAGTTTTTGACAATTTATAAATGTATTCGACAGCGTCTTCATAGAAACAAATATCAATATAAACAGCAGATAGTGAGTGCGGAATTATGGTTAAGTCGTCCGTCTCTCATCCGAGTGGATGTGTTCTCTAGGCCAACTAGGAGTACTTTCTTAGTGCCTGCTAAAATGGAAACCAATACTGGTTTTTACCCATGGCAAGAGAGTAATCACATCATAAATAGGCTTTAGTCTCGATCGAGATAAAACGAGATTTGATATAAACTAAACTGAATTGGATATTCTTTCGGAAACCATATTCTTTCAAGAACCGATCGAAAATCGATTCGAATAAAGGTCATTGTGACCTTGACTTTAAATATATAGACATGAAAATAAATATGGATCACCTACTGACCGCGACGTCTAGCTTGATGGTAGTTAGTATAATCCTTCTTCAGTCATAGATTTAAATCAAACCGTTAACGGACGGACAGCGCCTCGACGTTCTTCAGACAGGAGCATAACTGGAGGACTATATGGCATGTGCTCTACTAGTTGACCTAACATGGTCAGTTGAGGCCCCTTATTCTAACCAGTAGTAGAAAAAAAGGTAAGAGAGGGAATCGTGTTTACGATGATTTACTCATTTTGCGAAAATTTGCTGATTTTGCAAGATTTTGCCGTCTGGAGGGACAGGACTCATTCTTGTCTATGATCCTTAGCGCGATTTGCCTTTTTGGTATAACTGAATAAAACCGCTGTATGATGGATCCTATACATTCCTAATGTATGCATTGTTGAATCTCTACGTATGCAGTTAGGTTAGATTTAAATGTTTTAGTTATTAAAAATCTATACATTCGTATATTGGTACAAAACATTTGATTTAAATCACTTAATGTAGTATTTGTAATATATTATAATTACAAACAAATCCGAATAAAACTTTTTGGAAAAAAAACAGGTTTTATTTCCACTTGAATGATGATCATGAATGACTTCGAAATGTGTCAGGAACTATACTCATTTCATATACCGGTATTATTATGTTGATTTGTCTTGTTTGCGCATAATTACATTAGTGTAACTTAGACACAAGTTATAACTAGAGCTGTCACAGGAGTGCCGAATACCCCCAAATGCCGCCTGGACACAGGAATGGCAAACCAGTCCTTTGAAAAGAGGCCATAACTCCAAGGTTACTTCCCACTGCATCTTCTTTTATCATGCATGTATTGTTTTATTTAAATCTGTTGAGTAATTTAGAAGTTACACTGCTAACAAGAAAAGCTAGCTGATGCTCTAGCTGATCTCGTCTGTAATAAGACAAAACCGTTTTTTCTATTTTCGTAAAAAGTGCACAAAAACCTTTACTCCACTGGCCCCATTTTCAATAACAAGCATTGTCTTCACAGAGGCTGCCTATACAGCAAGTTTCATCACAATATCTCATGCCCAATTAAAGTTATGAAGCAGAAACAATTTTTCTATTTTTAGTAACAGTGACCTTGACCTTGGCCCCACCAGCCCCAATATCGACCTTGACCTGTATCTTCTGATGTTACACCTGTGTACCAAAAAATGTTCAAATCTGTCAAGCCTTTCATGAGTTATCGTCCGGAAACCATTTTTATATTTTTAGTAACAGTGACCTTGACCCCACCAGCCCCAATATCGAACTGGATCTGTATCTTCTGATGTTACACCTGTGTACCAAAAATTGTTCAAATCTGTTAAGCCTTTCATGAGTTATCGTCCGGAAACCGTTTTTCTATTTTTAGTAACAGTGACCTTGACTTTGGCCCCACCAGCCCCAATATCGAACTTGACCTGTATCTTCTGATGTTACACCTGTGTACCAATTTTTTTTTAATCTGTCTAGCCTTTCATGAGTTATCGTCCGGAAACCATGAAAACCGACCGACCGACAGACCGACCGACCGACCGACAAGCTCACTAACTTGATCTGTATCTTCTGATGTTACACCTGTGTACCAAAAAATTGTTCAAATCCGTCTAGCCTTTCATGAGTTATCGTCCGGAAACCGTTTTTCTTTTTTTAATAACAGTGACCTTGACCTTGGCCCCACCAGTCCCAATATCAAACTTGACATGTATCTTCTGATGTTACACCTGTGTACCAAAAATTGTTCAAATCTGTCAAGCATTTCATGAGTTATCGTCCGGAAACCGTTTTTCTATTTTTAGTAACAGTGACCTTGACCTTGGCCCCACCAGCCCCAATATCGAACTTGACCTGTATCTTCTGATGTTACACCTGTGTACCAAAAAAATTTCAAATCTAGCCTTTCATGAGTTATAAGTTCATGAAAACCGATAGACCGACCGACCGACCGACAGACAGACAGACAAGCTCACTCCTATATACCCCCTCAAACTTCGTTTGTGGGGGTATAAATATAGTGACGTGTCCACGTCTGACAGATATGGTTAAATTTTGGAAACATATTTGAATCTTATAATCCGAAACAAATCTATAGATGCAATGTACATTAATATCTTCAAACATATTGTAATCCAGTACAAATTTGATCTAAAAGAATTTCTTCATAACACTTGTATATAGAAATCCCTCTTCCAGAATGCTGATTAAGTGTATGAGTCTGACCAAATCTCAAATGTAACTGTTAAATAACCATAAATATATCTGGCATATATATAATATATATATATATATATATATATATATATATATATATATAAGTGGCAAGGTTGAAAAATATAATGAATGATATATATCAGTTTGTGTAGGTTCGTACATTTACAAATCTTTATTTCAGTGTTGATTTAAACAGTTGATGACGTTTTAAATGCTTCCCAACGATTAAAGAGGTAATAAATGATATGAAATATGAATTTACTTCTGCAGACCCAGATCCCTTTCGTGTACATCCAATCAACGACGTGGAAACAGACTTTATTCTTGAACTGTATTTGCACGGCATATGGCACGCGATTGCAGGGTTTCAATTTTCGGAAGTGACTGCCAAAGTCGTCTGCAATCATTTTGGATACGGGTACATTGTTACAATAATTTTCCAAGTCGCATATTTTAACGACGGTTTTTTAATACCCCCAGTTTATTTACATTTTACTGACCGTTCCATGGCGGTACCTAACAATCCTTGATAAACATAACGTTTTTTTTATTTATATAAAGTATGTTATGACTGTGCTGTTTGTGGAGTTTGTGCTGTTCTTCCATGTTTCGTGTTTGGGATTGTTTGTGTTCAATATCTATGGCGTTTACCCAGTGCCATTGAACCGGGTTTATGTTTAAACTTTTTGCTACCAAGCTAGTTTCTGTAGTAGTTCACATAAGTTTTGAACAACAATTTTAACTTCAACATTTTGACAACTTCTCGACCTACAATTACTTTCATCATGTTCTCATAATGAGCATTGTCAAGACATAAAATAACCGCTAATAAACACCTTCTTTTTGAGTTATCACGTTTAAGCGAGAAGTAAACTGTAAATTGATATCGATACGTTGTTGAATTCTTTGTAAGCACAGTAGACATTTCACGTTCTTGTTTCTTTCTGATCAGTTGTTTCCATGGACCAAAGAACTTCAGTATATTGCGATTGCAATGTACATGAATGCCTAATGTACTTTTCTATTTACATATTTACCTCGGCAAACACTGCTCTGTGAAAGACAAATCCCGTTTAAGTGTTAAAATGAAATGGTTACATTTGTGCGTTTTGTAATTTGTTTCGTTGAGAACCATTGGAACGAAACATGTGTCAGTGAAATATACCTTGGTAATAATTTCTTTGTGTCGCGTGGCTGCCGACTATGTTCCTTGTTACAGGATTTACAACTACAAACTTAGCAGCTTCTTTAACAGTTTTACTGAAATGTCATCTGTAATTCATTATCAATTAACAATATAGTTCAGCACAATAGTAAGATTTATATGTACAAAATGTGCTTAACTTATTTCGACCATTCCTGGAATTACCATTATACCAGCTATATTTAGTGATGCCATTCTATAACATATACAATTACACATGATATGTTTACATGTATTGTCAACAAGTGGACATTTGGTTGTAGTATTTCACGTCTTAGGCCTCTTAGTTTACAGTAAATATACAGTAAACATAGATCTACCAAGTTTTACAAGTATTGTCATGCAATCCTAATTGCACTAGTATTACAAATGCGCGCACACATTGCAAAGATTGCAGTCCATTGACGAAAAATAAGGTGGCAGTCAACGGATTTCACAATATAATGCCACAACTGGTGTACATATACAACCTTTAACTCAGCCACGGAGTACATTTATGTAAGAAAATGACTTGCAATTCAATATTGGTGTGCCAAATCTCCAGACAGATTTAACAACGTTGTCATTGAGTTTATTAAAAACATAATACGAGACACCATCAACAGCTTTACAATATCCAATCCAAACACTCAGCTTGCAATCTGAGCTACACATGTATAAGTTATACTAAAGCCTAAACGTCCATTCAGAATTAGACCTAGATATTTGTATCTATCAGTATCTACACATTTACCATTCAAACATATAGATTTAACAAGGACAACTTTACTTTTATTGTGGTTTAAAAAACGTCAATATCATTTTATCACATGCTTACCCTTGTTTTCCGTGTAATATACCCAGTTCGAATATTTTTATCTATATAGGGCAACTCAGTCGACTACTAGATACATAACACAATGTGGGATTTGCTGGTCATTTAAGCGAAGTAAAATCCTATTAGTTCTAACTTTACTTAATAGAATAACTTAGTTTTGTCAATGAAACAAATCATTTGATAATTTTAGTTTGAAAGTTCTTGTATTGATACTTATGTGAAAAACTACAGAAACAAGCTCGGTAGCAAACAATTTTAACATTAACCCGGTTTAATAGCACTAGGTAACGCGAAAGACATAGCCCACAACAACACACAGACGAGAAACATGGAAGAACAGCACAAAACTCCACAAAAATGCATAGTGCATACATACTATATATATAAAAAACACAAGGTATGTTTATCAAGGATTGTTAGATACCGCCTTGGAACAGTCAGTCAAATGTAAATTTACTCGGGGTTTAAACCATTTATCGTGCACAAACCTCACTCTTATCCCAACAATCCTTAATAAAGAAAAAAATGTAAAAGTTAAATCTTATCAAAGAATACATTAACTTGAGGAAACTTAATAGTAAAACAAATAATAATAAACTGATAGATAAACCCCAAGTACTTCATTTATAAGAGATCCCAACTCTATCTGCAGACGGAGGAATACAATTCAGAGCACCTAATGCATTAACTTTTCAACGATACGATGCAGTCATTGTTTGAAACTATGAGCATCACACACAGTTTGCCTTATAAAACAAAAGGTTTAAAAATGTGTGATAATAAAAAGCTGCCTATTTATCGCCTCGGCTTCATATACACAATTGTGGACAATCATACTACATTACATTCCTATGGTTCGATTAATTTCTTCGTAGTATTGTTTTAAACAATTGTATGTTCAAATTACTTTCAGCGATATCTTACAGCTGTTTGCTGTCCAAGGTGGTAACCACGTTAGATATTGACAGACGATTTGATCACAAGGATAGTTGTTTGTGTTTAAGCTGTATTTCGACGATTTAATAATGGCAATGTAGATAGAGGCTTGTGTTTGTAGACGATATGATAAAATCTATGCTTATAGTTTTTTTGTTTAGATTTTCTTCTCGACTGTATTATGTAATACTTGTTTCAATAATGTAGATCGCGCACATTGTTGGCTTCTTGTAGTTTTCATTGTAGTCTACCATGACATACATACATAAAATATTGTTTTAGATAAATGTTATTTTAATAATCATTTTAAATAATATTATAAAACAAGTATTGGCCCTTAAACTGTGCAGCATCATGTGAAACTGCATGAAAAAATACATTTTGAATGAGGCTTTAGAAATCTTCTGTGCAGTATCCCATCATATAACACAGCTTAACAGTCCATATCTGTATAGCCCTAAATAGAAGCAAGTGATTTTTCGAACAAAAGCACAGACGTATCATCTAATATCATGCTGTTAAGTTCCTGGTCCATCTACATAACTCTTAAATGACGAACAAAATATTGCGTTGTGAAATTCGCTAAACGCCGTCCTGTATCAGCAAGTATATCCAATAAACACCCGGCTTCAAAACATCCTGAAACCTAATGTTATAAACATCTTAAGTAAAACATAACAGCAATCCTGTGTTACCGATTGCATAGAGATATGAGCTCGTAAGGAGTGGAAAATATACGGTTTGGGCTATGCAACTCCAACTTTTTTAAAGAATTTTCGAATAAAGTTCTGCTTATATTTTCCACCAAGAAGTGATTTGTTAGACAGTGTTATTTATGCAACCTTATCAATAGCCAGAATGACAATCAAACATATTGGATATATTATAGTGATGGCACTGTGTAACATAAGACGTTGTGCAATGGGTAAGTCTGATTTTTGAGTCGTAATCAGAAAATTAAATACATTGCGTGATATGTTTTTAGACACATTCATCAATATACTAAGCTTAAGATACACCTTTTCATAGTATTAAAAATGAACTACTTAATTATATATTATCTATTTATGCAACAAACAAAAAGTGTAAGAACAGCGCCCTACAATTGTGATAATATTAATTCAATACAGTTTCTTCAAAACATGTACATTTTATAAACCCCAATCTTCAAATTATAGTGATGAGATTATAAATAAGGCATCCATACTATCAAAAAGCATTTGCCACCTGATGGTCACTAAGGCTATGGCCTTCTATATTTAAAACTGAAAACATAATTGTACTGGTATTGACTATGACCAATATCCAAAGTGGTGTAAGGCAACCATTGTTAGTTTTTGACAATTTATAAATGTATTCGACAGCGTCTTCATAGAAACAAATATCAATATAAACAGCAGATAGTGAGTGCGGAATTATGGTTAAGTCGTCCGTCTCTCATCCGAGTGGATGTGTTCTCTAGGCCAACTAGGAGTACTTTCTTAGTGCCTGCTAAAATGGAAACCAATACTGGTTTTTACCCATGGCAAGAGAGTAATCACATCATAAATAGGCTTTAGTCTCGATCGAGATAAAACGAGATTTGATATAAACTAAACTGAATTGGATATTCTTTCGGAAACCATATTCTTTCAAGAACCGATCGAAAATCGATTCGAATAAAGGTCATTGTGACCTTGACTTTAAATATATAGACATGAAAATAAATATGGATCACCTACTGACCGCGACGTCTAGCTTGATGGTAGTTAGTATAATCCTTCTTCAGTCATAGATTTAAATCAAACCGTTAACGGACGGACAGCGCCTCGACGTTCTTCAGACAGGAGCATAACTGGAGGACCATATGGCATGTGCTCTACTAGTTGACCTAACATGGTCAGTTGAGGCCCCTTATTCTAACCAGTAGTAGAAAAAAAGGTAAGAGAGGGAATCGTGTTTACGATGATTTACTCATTTTGCGAAAATTTGCTGATTTTGCAAGATTTTGCCGTCTGGAGGGACAGGACTCATTCTTGTCTATGATCCTTAGCGCGATTTGCCTTTTTGGTATAACTGAATAAAACCGCTGTATGATGGATCCTATACATTCCTAATGTATGCATTGTTGAATCTCTACGTATGCAGTTAGGTTAGATTTAAATGTTTTAGTTATTAAAAATCTATACATTCGTATATTGGTACAAAACATTTGATTTAAATCACTTAATGTAGTATTTGTAATATATTATAATTACAAACAAATCCGAATAAAACTTTTTGGAAAAAAAAACAGGTTTTATTTCCACTTGAATGATGATCATGAATGACTTCGAAATGTGTCAGGAACTATACTCATTTCATATACCGGTATTATTATGTTGATTTGTCTTGTTTGCGCATAATTACATTAGTGTAACTTAGACACAAGTTATAACTAGAGCTGTCACAGGAGTGCCGAATACCCCCAAATGCCGCCTGGACACAGGAATGGCAAACCAGTCCTTTGAAAAGAGGCCATAACTCCAAGGTTACTTCCCACTGCATCTTCTTTTATCATGCATGTATTGTTTTATTTAAATCTGTTGAGTAATTTAGAAGTTACACTGCTAACAAGAAAAGCTAGCTGATGCTCTAGCTGATCTCGTCTGTAATAAGACAAAACCGTTTTTCTATTTTCGTAAAAAGTGCACAAAAACCTTTACTCCACTGGCCCCATTTTCAATAACAAGCATTGTCTTCACAGAGGCTGCCTATACAGCAAGTTTCATCACAATATCTCATGCCCAATTAAAGTTATGAAGCAGAAACAATTTTTCTATTTTTAGTAACAGTGACCTTGACCTTGGCCCCACCAGCCCCAATATCGACCTTGACCTGTATCTTCTGATGTTACACCTGTGTACCAAAAAATGTTCAAATCTGTCAAGCCTTTCATGAGTTATCGTCCGGAAACCATTTTTCTATTTTTAGTTACAGTGACCTTGACCCCACCAGCCCCAATATCGAACTGGATCTGTATCTTCTGATGTTACACCTGTGTACCAAAAATTGTTCAAATCTGTTAAGCCTTTCATGAGTTATCGTCCGGAAACCGTTTTTCTATTTTTAGTAACAGTGACCTTGACTTTGGCCCCACCAGCCCCAATATCGAACTTGACCTGTATCTTCTGATGTTACACCTGTGTACCAATTTTTTTTTAATCTGTCTAGCCTTTCATGAGTTATCGTCCGGAAACCATGAAAACCGACCGACCGACAGACCGACCGACCGACCGACAAGCTCACTAACTTGATCTGTATCTTCTGATGTTACACCTGTGTACCAAAAAATTGTTCAAATCCGTCTAGCCTTTCATGAGTTATCGTCCGGAAACCGTTTTTCTTTTTTTAATAACAGTGACCTTAACCTTGGCCCCACCAGTCCCAATATCAAACTTGACATGTATCTTCTGATGTTACACCTGTGTACCAAAAATTGTTCAAATCTGTCAAGCATTTCATGAGTTATCGTCCGGAAACCGTTTTTCTATTTTTAGTAACAGTGACCTTGACCTTGGCCCCACCAGCCCCAATATCGAACTTGACCTGTATCTTCTGATGTTACACCTGTGTACCAAAAAATTTTCAAATCTAGCCTTTCATGAGTTATAAGTTCATGAAAACCGATAGACCGACCGACCGACCGACAGACAGACAGACAAGCTCACTCCTATATACCCCCTCAAACTTCGTTTGTGGGGGTATAAATATAGTGACGTGTCCACGTCTGACAGATATGGTTAAATTTTGGAAACATATTTGAATCTTATAATCCGAAACAAATCTATAGATGCAATGTACATTAATATCTTCAAACATATTGTAATCCAGTACAAATTTGATCTAAAAGAATTTCTTCATAACACTTGTATATAGAAATCCCTCTTCCAGAATGCTGATTAAGTGTATGAGTCTGACCAAATCTCAAATGTAACTGTTAAATAACCATAAATATATATGGCATATATATAATATATATATATATATATATATATATATATATATATATATATATATATATAAGTGGCAAGGTTGAAAAATATAATGAATAATATATATCAGTTTGTGTAGGTTCGTACATTTACAAATCTTTATTTCAGTGTTGATTTAAACAGTTGATGACGTTTTAAATGCTTCCCAACGATTAAAGAGGTAATAAATGATATGAAATATGAATTTACTTCTGCAGACCCAGATCCCTTTCGTGTACATCCAATCAACGACGTGGAAACAGACTTTATTCTTGAACTGTATTTGCACGGCATATGGCACGCGATTGCAGGGTTTCAATTTTCAGAAGTGACTGCCAAAGTCGTCTGCAATCATTTTGGATACGGGTACATTGTTACAATAATTTTCCAAGTCGCATATTTTAACGACGGTTTTTTAATACCCCCAGTTTATTTACATTTTACTGACCGTTCCATGGCGGTACCTAACAATCCTTGATAAACATAACGTTTTTTTTATTTATATAAAGTATGTTATGACTGTGCTGTTTGTGGAGTTTGTGCTGTTCTTCCATGTTTCGTGTTTGGGATTGTTTGTGTTCAATATCTATGGCGTTTACCCAGTGCCATTGAACCGGGTTTATGTTTAAACTTTTTGCTACCAAGCTAGTTTCTGTAGTAGTTCACATAAGTTTTGAACAACAATTTTAACTTCAACATTTTGACAACTTCTCGACCTACAATTACTTTCATCATGTTCTCATAATGAGCATTGTCAAGACATAAAATAACCGCTAATAAACACCTTCATTTTGAGTTATCACGTTTGAGCGAGAAGTAAACTGTAAATTGATATCGATACGTTGTTGAATTCTTTGTAAGCACAGTAGACATTTCACGTTCTTGTTTCTTTCTGATCAGTTGTTTCCATGGACCAAAGAACTTCAGTATATTGCGATTGCAATGTACATGAATGCCTAATGTACTTTTCTATTTACATATTTACCTCGGCAAACACTGCTCTGTGAAAGACAAATCCCGTTTAAGTGTTAAAATGAAATGGTTACATTTGTGCGTTTTGTAATTTGTTTCGTTGAGAACCATTGGAACGAAACATGTGTCAGTGAAATATACCTTGGTAATAATTTCTTTGTGTCGCGTGGCTGCCGACTATGTTCCTTGTTACAGGATTTACAACTACAAACTTAGCAGCTTCTTTAACAGTTTTACTGAAATGTCATCTGTAATTCATTATCAATTAACAATATAGTTCAGCACAATAGTAAGATTTATATGTACAAAATGTGCTTAACTTATTTCGACCATTCCTGGAATTACCATTATACCAGCTATATTTAGTGATGCCATTCTATAACATATACAATTACACATGATATGTTTACATGTATTGTCAACAAGTGGACATTTGGTTGTAGTATTTCACGTCTTAGGCCTCTTAGTTTACAGTAAATATACAGTAAACATAGATCTACCAAGTTTTACAAGTATTGTCATGCAATCCTAATTGCACTAGTATTACAAATGCGCGCACACATTGCAAAGATTGCAGTCCATTGACGAAAAATAAGGTGGCAGTCAACGGATTTCACAATATAATGCCACAACTGGTGTACATATACAACCTTTAACTCAGCCACGGAGTACATTTATGTAAGAAAATGACTTGCAATTCAATATTGGTGTGCCAAATCTCCAGACAGATTTAACAACGTTGTCATTGAGTTTATTAAAAACATAATACGAGACACCATCAACAGCTTTACAATATCCAATCCAAACACTCAGCTTGCAATCTGAGCTACACATGTATAAGTTATACTAAAGCCTAAACGTCCATTCAGAATTAGACCTAGATATTTGTATCTATCAGTATCTACACATTTACCATTCAAACATATAGATTTAACAAGGACAACTTTACTTTTATTGTGGTTTAAAAAACGTCAATATCATTTTATCACATGCTTACCCTTGTTTTCCGTATAATATACCCAGTTCGAATATTTTTATCTTACACATGTGTAAGATAACCTATCAGACATTTCTATTTGCTAGACTAATCACACGCGACCTAGAAATCCCTCCGCATTGTTTGTAAACAAAATGGTTTTTAAAACGCCAACAAAACTTACCTCAATTATGAAGCTGTAGGACTTCCGGGAGACAAAAGGCTAACGAATCATAGTGTCAGAAAGCATCTTGTTCAAAAACTTTCTGATAACAATGTTCCGCCAACCAGATAATGCAAAGCATTAGTCATAGAAATATCCAGTCAGTCAACAAATACAGCCACATTTCAAACATTTCCATCTTCACCAACACAAGCAATATGCAATCAATGTCATTTGCTTGCCAGTTTCATCAGCTGTCGGTTACCGAATACACAAAAACGAATTCCGCAGCACATACATCTCCTTACACATCCCATGGCGGCTAGAACATCATGTTCTCTGGAAACATTCTTGTTGGAGCTTTTTCAACATCAACATCCATGCAGTACATAGTAAGGCTTCGCCGTAATCATCTGCATATTGTGATACTCCATGTACACTAAGAAAACGCTGCAAAATCATCGTAGAAAGCGAACTTTTAAATCCATGCTCACAGTAAAACTTGACAGACCGATGTAGGTCACATAAACCGCGTAAATGCATGTACTCTGAGTGTGTCGTCATCAAAAGTGTGTACTTATTAGGTTTTTTGGGGTTAAAATCGTTCGTTATTCATGTTGTTGGATATTTTACTACACATTTTTTTTATATTTGTGACTTGTTTAGATTTTTATCAGAATTCAAATTTGATAACTGCTAGCTATTTTTGTCATTTTAATTTGGAACTATTTATATGGCGCATCGTTGACATTCTTCTCTGAGTACTTTGGCTGTCAAACAATCGGTTCAGAAAGTGGAACTAAATTGGTAATAAAAACACCGTTTTAAGCATGTGATAAAAAAGATCTGACACTCGTTGTCATTTAATGCAATAATTTTATTAAACTCGTCCATTAAAGTTGTTAGTAAGCGAGCCTCTGGCCAAATTTCATGAACTCGTTTAATAAAATCATGTATTAAATGACAACGAGTGTCAGATCCTATATATACCAAATTACTAATTCCGCATTGATTAATTGGTACTGTTCAAACAATTTAAACATGAATTCCTCCTTGTCATACATTCACCATTGCAACTGCTACTCAAAGTTAACGAAGACAAATTGAATATCAATCTTTATGATAAACGTGATGATTTTAATTTCAAATAAGTAATTAACCTTCTTCAGATAGAGATAGTTCACCATCATATGGTGTTTTTATCGCACAGCTGATAAGATTCGCTAGAATATGCACAGCTGTCAACAATTTCAGCTCTCGCAGTAAACTTATGACGGGAACATTTCTGAAACAGGGTTTCAGAATCATAAATTACTGAAACCTTTCTCAAAAATTGTCAATGGTCATTACTGTATAATATCTAAGTAAAATATCAGTCTTTAATCACTGATTGCTAACAGTATTGTACATTCCGATTAATATGGTGAATTTAAAGACAATTCGTGAAAATTAAATTGTTTTCAAGCAGTTAGTTTAGCAGATAGACTCAATGAATTGCTTGGATCTAATTTAATTTGATTTAAAATTTGCAGATTCGTGTTATCTTTAAAATATTTTTTGTCATTTGTTTGAAGCACTCACACTGTTTTAGCGTGTGACGTCACTATTTTTAAACTAACTTAGGGCAATCATTTGGTAAAAGATTTTAGCAGATATATATTGTATTTTTTTCTAATAATGTTTTCTTTGTTTGTTCCTAAATTTAGTACAATGACGCTTTATATTATGAAACTTTATGGTCACACAATTTTTAACATTTTATGCTAAGGCAGACTTTGTGAGATTTTTATAGTTTCGAGTAATAACTGCATCATAACTTTGAAAAGTTATTGCATTATGTACTCTGTATTGTATTTCTTCGTCTGCAGAGCCGGGATCCCTCATCAAAGAATTTATTGGGGTTTACCTATTAATTAATTATTATTTGTTTAATTATTAGGTTTCCTCAGGTTAATGCATAATTTGATAAGATTTAGCATTTACGTTTTTACTTCATTCGGATATGTTAGGATAAAAGTGAGGTTGTCCACACACAAGTTTAAACCCCTAGTAAATTGATATTTTTCTGACCATTCCAAGGCGGTACCCTATAATCTTTGATAAACACCCCTAGTTTTTTTATATCGTATATATGTAGTGTGCTGTTTGTGGAGTTTCGGCTGTTGTCCCATCTTTCTGTTTCGTGATTGTTTCATTTTGTGTTATATGTCTTTGGCGTTAACCCTGTGCCATTAGACAGAGTTTATGTTTAAGCATTCGACCGACCACTATACTTGTTTCTATAGTTTTTCAGTTTTGAATATAAATATTAGTTTAAATTCAGTTTAAAATATTGAAAGAGTATTACAATATCGGAAAATAACGGGGTTTTTTCCAGAATAGTACTGATCGAACTTTCTCTTCAATATATATGCAAAAAGCTACAGAAACATGCCCAGTAGCAAAAAGTTTAAACATAAACCCAACTTCACAGTTGGAGTGGAAATACATTTGAATTTACATATCTAATTAACCTTTGATCGTTTTAAACAGATATATAGGTTACAGTGCATCGTTGACATATGAGGAGTACAAGTACAGAGGAGGCATATGGTCTTATGATAAGGATTTATTGAAATGCAAAGGAACTCAATCAGAATTAAGCGACTGTATTAATCCAGAGTATGTAAGCATAACAACGTCTATAGAGTTTATGGCTGATAAACTGCTTCCGAGGATAAAGTGTTCAGGTATGACTGTTGTTAATTATAACAATAATAATAATAATAACAATAATAATAATAATAATAATAATAATAATAATAATAATAATAACAATAATAATAATAATAATAATAATAATAATAATAATAGCAATAATAGTTATCTATCGCAAAGTAAAGAAATAAAAAAAGTAATGGGGAAACAAAATGTCCTTAAGTGCTCTTTGGTTGCTGTACTTTATATAGAGGTTGATTATATAGGCTATTGCTTGTTGGGTCCTGTATTATTTGTTTCGAATATAGAGTACTGTTTAAACATGCTCTAGATGTTGCATGCTTTGTATTATAAAAACGAACGATTTCAATGAAACGACATTTGTACATGGCGTTCTGATGTTTCATTTAACTCATTTTTGCAAAGTTGTCTGCTTTAACTAAGTCTACAATTAAAAGTGCATTGATTCCTGAGCGTACAAAATCGACTATATACGTATGTATCGAAGGATTTACTGCAAACCATATGCTGATATATGTGCTACTTGTGCTATAAGTATTAATGTTTTGTAATGATTGCTTTATTATTTTGTATTGATTCATTTGATGCATTGTAAAATCGTTTTTTATTACTCTGGTATTAAAACAAATATAGTTTTTTCTATGATCACGAGTAAAATAATCGTACACATTTTGTAAACAATTATCAATAAACTTTGATTCATGCATGTTCAAAATGTTAAAGGCAATTTAAAAACACAAACTAAATTAAAATTAATTTTAAAGCGCATTATTAACTATAACCAAATTACACAGGTCGCCATTTCTTGAACGAATTATTCTAATGGTAAAAATGATGACGATAACAAAAGTTTGATTAATAGTGTTTAAAAAGCAGCTTTCCATGTACTAGATATTTGTTCATAGTATTAAATACATTCTCACTGTCGGAGATCAGTCTGTTTCTCTTCTAGACGGGTCGTTTTCTTTCCGATGTTTGAAAATCACGCTTAGATGTTGACATTTGACGTTTTTCATATTATGATAATTCATTTAGACTTGAATAAGGTACATTGTCTTTTGCAATATAATATATCAAAACACAATTTTGAATACACAGTAATACAAAATAGTAAATAGAATATAGTTTCTTAGTTTCATAGTTTATTCAAATGTGTCCTTATTTATTCTATCAAGGAACTAAGGAACCACAAACTGAACATATACAACACACATAATATGATCATTGTGAGGAAACAGTGGTTAAAAATACCATTTAAATATGTTATATAATATCATCATAAATAGAAATTTTAAGATCAAAAGCCTTGTTGATAAACATTGCTAGAATTTAAAAATTTCCTTTGAATATTCTTATTTATATTTTTTAAAAAGCAGTTATAGGAAAAGGTCTGTGCCATCTACCGGCCTCAATTTCAAATCCTTGTGACGAAAGTCTAAGTTTCGTTAATGCTTTCCTAAATTTTACTATATTAACATCACACAAATATTTTGAAATAAGCATGCATCATAATATCCTAGTGATTGTAATATATCTCTATACAGATTCTAGAAATATTGATATGATCGAGTTAAATGAAGATGAAAAAAAAAATTCTCTTTTAATATTCCGAATAGTTTGTCTTAGACACTAAGCTTCTGTAATTTATAAAGTTTGTTGTATATGTATTTGTCTATTTTGTAGTAAATAAATCTAGAATTTTAATCACAAAGGAACGAATATAATAACGTCCTTTAGTCTATTTTTAACGATTAAATCTACCCATTTGAACTCTTAAATTGAACTCTTTAATAGTGAACAGAAAGACTAAGTGTATAAAAAAGGCGTAAACTTTAAGGTAAAACATCTAAAGTAGCCTTTACATTCAAATGTTGTTTTAAGGTCACTTATACAAATGAAGAATATTATGAATTAGCTAATTGGTGTTTGAAATTTCCCGGAACTTAGTAACAAAGTCAGACAGTTTAAAAATATATCAAAAAGATGAATTTCACCTATACGTTTGCAGTGAATATATCAAATTATGATATCAACTGTTGCTATTCCACTGATTAAATCAATGTTTTACCGATAAGCATGAACGAACAAAAGGTTATCGTAGTGTTATTGTGTTTATCGTAAACAACAAAGAATACTTACGCAAGTTGGCAGTTTACATAGATAAAGGTAAAACTAAATGGATAAAGCTATCTAGTTCATGCTTTTCGATGAAATAAGAAGTTTTATTAGTGGAATAACAACAATGAATACCAATTTGATATATTCGCTGCAAACTAATGAATGTTTTCAATAAAAAGCAATACAACATGCTTGTTTGATAAAAACGCATAATCGAGCTCATTTTTGAAAATTACGCTTTCATAGAAGGCATTAGATACAATCGCCAAAAATGGCTTTTAAGCATCTGTTCACTCCATCAATTCTGCTGAATACAGGACGAAAGTGCCTATCACAAATGCCGGCAAACTTTGAACCTTCGGTCTCAGCATCTCCCACTTCGGTATTAAAAGTGTACTTTAATAAAGGGCATAGATGTACTAGTACTTTCTCCCACCTCAGATAAGTAGATCCAATAATTTAACCATGCTAGAAATTCTTATCTTGCCCACGGGCGAAGATAAGATGCCCGTATGGAACTCCTTTTTAATGGTCACCACATTGAAGTTATCTCCCTTGTTAAAGACAGTCGTCTGTAGCATCATAGAAACATTGTCTTGTGGCAATATTAAGAATGCTAATTAACTATTTCTCGCTTCAAATGTCACCATAAAAAAAGTTTTTACGCACTTTTCAAGAAATAATGCTCCACTCCGATCAGGACTATTGAAAGACTGATGGACTATTAACATAATCTGAATCAATGCGCGCATATCCATGACAACAACGAATTATCAAATATCCATACGCATTATTTTCACTACGCACGAAAGAGTTCCAGCAACAAAAATACATTTTTACTTAATTTTGTTTAATTGAGGTGGGAGAAAAAGCATCTACTATAGCCACTCGTGTAAGATAGGTTCATCCCGACCCTCGCACAGGGTGTTTTGCGGAAACTCGGTAAACCTCGTTTCCATCATACGCTCGGGTCGGAATGAACCTATCTTACACGCGGCCATGGAAGATACTTATAATCTCTGTCACTGTCGCTGTAGATTAAAAACGTTCATGTTCATATCGTTGAGAATGGCATTGTCATTATTCACTACGTATATTACTCTGCAAGGAAGTACAACTGTTTGATAGAACTGCATCAATTCATTACCACTTAAGTAAATCTCATGTAGTTTTGTGTTGTGATCAAATATTATCTTTGGAATGTACGATAGCTTATTGTATGAAATATCCATCACTTGTAGATTGCGCAAAAATTTAAACATTTCAGTAAACTGATCTGGATTTGTTTTAAGCATAATATGCTGATGTGAGAAAAATGTTTATATCCTATTATTATATCCGCATTTGTTTTCCTACCACTTTCGCCCTTAAAATTGTATTCAATTAAGGCGGCGTTCTACTTTTGTCATGTATTCATACCCTGTTTAATTTACACAGTGAATCAACTGTTATTATTTTGAACATAGATACATTAATTAGTGTTTTTTGTTTTTTTTTCATAAAATGTTTGCATTAAAAAAAATATCGAAGAATATATTCACCATGAACCGGAGATAGAAAATTGACAGCTACTCCATCTTCATCAGTTATAATTTTGCGTGAGGGGCGTCTCACGGGATGCGGCATAGAAAACATTCTTTTAAAAAACGAAATATTTAGAAAAAATAAATGAACTAATAAAACTCCAAAACTAAGCATAAAAGAAACAGAAACTTTGTTGATCTCAGTGTAAGATCGTATTCAATTTCACTCATGATAAGTAAAATTATATATGTTTTTCCTGAAAATATGTTTTTCCATGACACTCGTGAAATAAAACACGATCTTATATTAAGATCAACATATATCCGCTATATAATAGAAAACAAAATACTACACGAACATAAAAAGTATTGTTAATGTTCCTGACTTATTAATGGAACGTGTTTGAATCACACACTAACATAAATGATAGAATTCAACGGAAGTCTTAGTTTCCCCCAATGCCTGCTAGTGTTTTAACATCAATTGTTGTGTCGTATTTTTATATTGTAGATTTTACAGTATCAGACATTCGCTTAACTGGAGGCGACGTTCCCAGTAAGGGGCGCCTTGAAATATTGGTCGGAACACAATGGGGAACAATTTGTACATATAACCCTCCTACACCAGGGGGATATTACCTAGGAAGGAATGAGGATAGTGTATGCAAGATGCTAGGATATTTGTGAGTAACTGGACTTAAATATCTTTTGAAATGTATGGTGACAGCGAAATATACCACTGACGTCAATATATGTTTCTTAAGTATGATTTATTATTACAATAATTATGTAAAAAGCTACAGAAACAAGCTCAGTAGCATAAAGCCGATTTTTTTATGGCACTGGGTAAACGCCAAAGACATATAACATAAAATTACAAACAAGAAACATGAAAAAACAGCACAAAACTCCACAAACAGCACAGTGCATTCATACTATATATAAAAAACTAGCTATGTTTATCAAGAATTGTTAGGTACCGCCTTGGCACGGTCAGTAAAATGTAAATTTACTGGCGGTTAAAACCAGTTTATGTGCACAAACCTCACTCTTATCCCAACAATCCTTAATGAAGATAAAACGCAAAAGGTAAATCTTATCAAAGTATGCATTAACTTGAGGAATTTTAACAATAAAACAAATAATAATAATCTTACAGATAAACCCCAAGTACTTCTATGATTAGAGATCCCAACTCTATCTGCAGACGGAGGAATACAATTCAGAGCACCTAACGCAAACACTTTTCAAAGATACCATGCAGTCATTGTTTTAAACTATTAACATCACACACAGTCTGCCTTATACAATAAAAGGTTTAAAACTGTGTGCTCGTAGAGTTTCATACAAGCAAACGTTGGGTTTAGAATACATGTCAAGGCGTTACCTGTCATATTCAGCTTTAAAACTGGCCCAGGTTTCGATTCGGTAAAAAAACGTTGTATATTTTACCTCGAATTTCAATGATAAGAGTTTGTTTTTAGTGGCTTATTGGGTATTTTTTCCAACTGAATGGATGTATGCTCATTTAACTCCAAAATGTATTTTCATTTGATAAATAAGTCTATTATACGTATGCATAATGACAGAATAACTGTCGGTTCTTAGGTCTGAAAGTAGTGTTCTAACATATATATACAGTAGAAAACGATGTGCCAGAACAGACTTCAACTCTAGTGTCAGATATGTATATTTTACAAACATCTTTAACTTGGCTTTTACAATCAAAAGCCAAAGGAATTTATGGTTTCACAATGAATAAGTCAGGCACATAACTCATAAAAATATAGTTACAATATGCATAGTCAGTTCTCGACCTCACATGAAACGGCCTATTGCACAAGGCCTTTTTCTAGTTGTGACAAAAGGCATATTTGAACAACGTCTACGACGTCAGCAAAAAATCACTTTACTCGTGTATGCCGATAAGTATAATAAAATAATGAAAACTCTCTGCTTTTGTTTATTGTAATTACTACAGACGTTGTCTTGAATTTATGAGTACATAGTTCTAAACTGTATGGTACGGTCTTATGTGCAACAGGTTTATTGGAAGTAAGATTCATGTTTATACAATTTGCTATTGATTAAAGAAAGGTTAAAAAATCAGCTCAAACTGGTGGGTAATAGTATAGTGTTGAACAGGTCAGTTATTCATGAAATATACTCAGTTACTTCACATAAATATTACAATATTCATATCGTTAACAGATAAATCTATTTAAGTTATTTTGAGTGTATGTATTTATATTCTATAGTAAGACTACGAGAGTACCTGTACCTTTCGACAAAAGCCAGCTTACAAACAATGCGTCTTCTCCCGTCCTGATGACACTTGAAGGCTGCACAGATTTAGAGTCACTAGACTTTGAGAAGTATTGTAATGTTATTAAAGGCGAATTCAGTTACTGCCATTTCCACGAACAGGATGCTCTACTTATGTGTGAAGGTATGTATAAAGGACATCTTTGAGAAACTATTTGTGTAAACTAGTTTTACAGCGATGTTTATATCTCCAAAGCATGCATGCAACAGTTTGTTTATTATTCTGATAAAATATTATTTATATATTATTCTACAAAAACAGTGACTAAAATACCAATTGAGCTGTCTCAGAAGTGTGAAATAACCTCAAAGTTGGCAGTAAACAGGAATTGTTAATTGGTACGTTATAACTAAATGCCAAGTACCCGTATGTGGTTGAGAATGCTACTTCAGACTGAAATTGTGTTTAAGGCGGAGTAATGCACATACTTTATCGGTGTTATTCTTTGAATTCAGTTCAATCCTGCAATCAGATAAAAGAAAACGAATATATAAGAATTTTTTTCTGCTATAATATAATTAAACTTCGTCCGGTCTGATGCAACATACCCGTAACTAACTTTATACTTCATTCAGAGAAAAGCAACACACTATTTTATTGTTTAAATTATTTGATTTGTAACTGAACTTAACGGAAATGTATGGTTATCATCTAGGTGAAACGAATGAAATATCGTTTTTTTTAAATGTTGCCTTTTGTATAGGGAAAAGATTTAGCAATGTATAACCTAAATGTCGTGTTTTGGAATTGATATTATCAGCATGTGCATTTTTACATTGTTCAGACCATTTGGGGCAGTAGATGTTTTAAAATGTCACAAAAACTGCAGGTGCACTTCTATTATGCTGACCAACGTTCGCATGAAGTTGGTACTGTTACTTAGGCAAGGGCCATAATTCTTGTAGAGTTGTTGGACAAAGTGAAATATCACATAAATTTCAAGGGCATTATTCCCCATGCTGAAAAATATTACTTTGATATTGCATGTATGAAGATGCAATACTGTTGGAAAACATGTGACGCAAGAGTTATTAGAAAATGTTTAAATACGTCAAGAGTAATAACTCTTGTATAGTTGTTAGACGAATTTAAATGCCATAAAAATTGCAATGATATAATTTATCATGTTGAACAACATTCTTGTTATAGAGGTTTCAGACCGTTTTGACTAATTCATAACAACTTTTGATAGACGAGGTTAGATGTCCAACGAGTTGTATGTTCTCAATTTCCTATGCTGACTAGCATTCCAATGAGGTTCAATGTGTTTAGATAAAATACTGTTACTTGTTAAGATGTTAGGCGCGATGAAATGTCACACAAATTGCAAAGGCACATTTTCCCATGCTAAACAACTGTCCGTCAAAATTTTATCTGTGAAGGTGCAATATTTTTGGAGAAAAATGCGAGGCAAAATGTCGCATTTTCTTCTAAGTCAAGGGTCATTACTCTTGTAAAATTGTTAGACGAGATAACATGTCACACAAATTGTAGGGGTATCATTCCGCATGCTGAGCAACATTTTGGTAAACGTTTAACGCCATTTTGACTAAGTAAAACGCCAATACATTTGATGGACGAAGTGAGAGGTCTCAAAGATTGTAGATTCACTAGTTCCTCTGCGGATAACCATTTCTATGAAGTTTAATATGTTAGGATGCAACATGAGTCTTATGTGACACACAATATGTGACATGACGTAATGGAGGAACACAACGTACGGAACTGAACATTTTTTTACAAAATATATGAATATATGTAAAACGAACTTAACACAAACAGTTTTGCAGCGTGTTTTTGCTCTTTTTATATTTATTTAAGCAATACGCCTTGTTGGTGGTCAAAACATGTACTCGGGACTGATAGAAACATCAATTAATGGGAAATTGGTGACACTATGCGACTATTTCCATGACAAAGAGACTGCAAACGTTGCCTGTAATATGCTCGGATACAGGTAATTTTACGGGATGTTGGAACTTTGCTTGCATGTGGAAAGATTTAATTTTTACTTGTTACAATTCCTGCTTTCAGCAATTTTTTGATTGTGGTATCTATTTTACATGTGCTTACATTGTGGCATTTCAGTGGAGCAAATCAGGTCATTTCCTCAACTCGACATGGTGTTGGTCAAATACCTTTGTATACTGGGAGAATATTTTGCAATGGTGATGAAAGGTCATTGGAACAATGCAACCACGAAACAACTGAAGATTTACCTTGCAACAACCAACGAGGCCTCGGTGTTGTATGTCAAGGTATATATGTATACCCATATTGATATTGCGCTTAAAAAAAAAAGATCGTCACAATGATGAAACCTTTGTAAAATGCATAAAACATCTTCTAAATAGACCGCACGTTTATTTTATAAATGGCGGCGTTGTTAATAGGTAATGTATTTATTCCGTGTTTATAATAAACGTCCTTTCGTTACTTTTTTAAACAAAGATACACTAATAAATTGAATTGATTAATGTAAAATAAATGTTTGCCCTAAAATACGATTGAATAATAAACTAAAAAAGAGTATCACTTTTTTCTTAAAAAAAACGGAAACAGAAATTCGACAGCTACGTCACAAGCTATAACTTTGCGTGAGAGGCGTCCCACGTCCCACGGGTTGCGATGTAAATAACACTCTTTTGCGATTGAAACTCCTATAACCTTTATGAAATCAAATTGTAAAAGAGCCAACCCCTTCTATGATCAAAACCGTAAACCTTCATTTTACCCACTCTGTTTTGCTCCATGTACGAGCTATTACTAAACACTGAAACGTTTTGAATTTCAACGTCACATTCGACATCAGAGTGTACAAGCGTATAAAATACAATTAATGCACTCAAGTGAGGTCGATATGATGTTGTATCCACCTGTTGAAGCGATATCGACGAAGGGCGCAGTACGAGGTTATTATCGCTTCTTCAGTATTTATGCGAAAAGCTACAGAAACAAGCGCAGTAGCAAAACATAAACCCGGTTTAATGGCACTGGGTAAACGCCAAAGACATAGAACATAAAATTACCAACGAGAAACATGAAAGAACAGCACAAAACTCCACAAGCAGCACAGTGCATACATACTATATATAAAAAACTAGATCACCAAATCGACCGAATTGAAAATGCAACAATCGTCTTAGTATCAATATTAATCTGCAGTCTCTGTTTAGTAGCACATAGACCCAGAGAACATATTTCAGATAATATATATAAAGATTATGATAAATAGCATAAAGGTAGAATTAAAACAGATATATCAAGATGATTCTTAAACAAAACAGAATATAATTACTTAGTTTAAGTGTTACTATTATTAAGTATTGCAAATTATAAGATTACTTAACGATCAACAATTGAACAAACATGTATAACCATCAGAGATGTATCTAGATATATTCTTTTTTAAATAAAAAAGTGCAAAATTTAATCAAACATAACCATCACTGACTTTACTTCTCTTTTACAGTTAATTACGAGAAGTGTAACTGGCGGTAATGTTTGAGCAATCGTTTACAACAGGCATTGAGATATTTTGTCTTCTTTGTGTGTTCATAATTTGGACTGATTATATATTTGATATTACTTTAGAAATATTCCAATATAGGGACTAGTTCATAAATTGCAGAACAATGCTTTCAATAATTTCCACGTTGCATGATTATATTAAATATTATATAATATTAAATTTAGTTTGTTTAATAAAACTTTATACTTTAATTGATAATGAAACCTTAAATTATAACAGCCCTGCTTATCATTTTGAAAATTTTGATTTTAAATACCAATTCAATCATAACAACTCATCCATCTCCGAAAAAAGATACAGGCCGAGGTGTTCCGATTGATATCAAATAGATGAAGGTTACACGGTACTATTAAAATATCCTTTATGTTTGTAAACCTCCTACGCAGTAATTTCCCTAGGTGACAGCAAAAATGCCGAGTTTTTAAAAAATAATCTTGAGCTTAATTGTTTGTTTTGATAAAGTCATTCGAAGGAATGAACTCCAGATAATTCCCCTTTGATGTATAGTGTTTTTATCCCCGTTCTATACAAAATATAAAGCAAGGAATTAACATAACATGTCGGTACAAATAAAAGGTGAATTTCATGCTATTTAAAACCTATGTATTAGACCATTGACTCTATTTCATCCGAAGAAACGTTTGTATATTATAAAAATACGCCTCCGACACTAAGGAACATTCGTTGTAAAAACAAGAGACACGAAAATTATACACAACATGACAGTGGTAGCAAAAAGGTTTATTTTTTATTTATTAAAAAATATCGAATATTCGAATACCGATTTTGACATTCGAATACCAACCGTTCGATCGAATATTCGTTTGCATCCCTAATAATTTTGTTATAATTTAGTTTTAACCGGAGGGTGAGCTTTGGGAAAAAAACAGAATATCTTTAATTCCGGGCTTAAACTATTGTAACAATATTATTAACCATAATGTCCTTCGAGCATAGGTACACCCAACATAAAGCAAAATATTATCATTGAAATAATAACCATTTTTGGTTATCTGCATGCACGTTTTTCTTCTTATTTCATTGCGCCGACTTGATGCTATGCATCAACTTTTTTCTTGTGTAAATGTGATGAAACTGTGTAGTTTTAAGGCATATGTTTCAGAGATGAGAAACCACTGGTTTGATCAACGCATCAACATGTTGCTGGTCTTGGTAGCTATCGCGGTTTCAAAAGTCACTAAACCGCGGGATCTTCTTTTTCACATAATAAACCGGAACTCGTTTTAATATACTCGTTCACATTTATTCCATACAATCAAACAGTCAATCAGTCAGCATAACAGTATGTAATGGAACACATCCTACGGCTATTGTACGTGTAGGAACGTAAATGAACGTTTAGGAACGTAGGAACGTATGAACGGTTATCTGAAATAACCCATACACAATAATCAAGACACATACATCATATACACAATAACAATCAAATAATGCAATTAACAAAGCAAATTGATGTTCACAGAGAATTTTCATGACATTCATAAATACTTAAAGTTACAAAAAATGCTCTGATGTTGTCTAGACATCAACAATTGCCTTAACTAACCTTTCCTTTATATTGTAGATTAACTTCATTTATAAAAAACAAAAATGTTACAAAACTTACTTAACATTGGTACGTATTCCGATTTATTTAACAAAACCCAAACATTCATTCATGTCTTTTCACTCTCACCTCCTTACTGACCAAATTTACTTTCGCCCGGAGCCCTCGCAGCCACCAGCCAATCAAAACCCAAAACAAGCTCATGATAACCATGCTAAATATATTTTATATACGTATCTTGCATATCCCGGGCAAATAATCTAAAAATGGGTCTGATTAATTTGTTCTATTGTTATGATAATGAATCAAACTCGTTAGCGAGCTACAAAGGAATTTAATAAACATATTCCTAGCTGCAGTAAAGTAGCAATATGAGTTTTCCTCCATTTAAACTATTGACTTGGAATCTGTCAATGGTAGGAGTTTTTCTAGGTATACTCATTTTATATTACTGGTAGTTTCCTGATCACCTTCCGACGCGAGATGCTGCTCGTATTACATCAGTACTGTTTAATGATGATTCACTTTTGTGGCCTGTCATCGTATGTCTAGACGGAATCCGTGCTTCATCTAAGACGTGAACTGTTGTAGCACGAAAACAGTTGGAGGTATATTTTAAAAGTCTTGCCTCATAGTTCACTTTTTCCCAGTCTCAACAAATCATAGTTTTTGGTAGCAAACCCATACACCCGCTATATTTGTCGTCTGTGGTTGCTTGGTGGTAGTCTACGGGTGACATGCCATGTCTCTTGAGTTCTTTAGCTACAGATTTTAATAAAATGTTTGAGGTTTTGAGATCCACTCCTTTCAAAATGTCCACCGTATTCACTGTTCTGGATAAATCTCGTTGACACATGTATGCTATGAGTGTTGAATTTTTGTACAGTTTCCCGTTTTTGTGCCTTGTTTCCAAGTTAAAGTTACCGATCATGTGATTCAAATCATCGGAGTGCAGCTCTTCAAACAAGTCCGGGACATTTTTACGGCAATAGTCTTTTAAGCATGCTACGGCCGTTTGGTTCCCTGTTTGGTATTCGCAGCATCCTTGTTTGTTAAATTTTGCTATTTTTGCTCCTCTGAGAGGCAAACAAAACGCTAGTAAGACGTCATTTTTTGTTCTTTATATAGATATTAAATTTACGACGTAACAGTTTTTTACCCAAGCGATGCACACTTGATACGATTTACTTAACTCAATTCGTGTCTAGGCTCCTCGTACGAGTCAACATTGCAATTTGTCAGTCATGTGACAGCATTAAATCTAATTCAAATAATCAATACAATTAAATTCTATTTAATAATAATACATGCATTACATGAGGTACTTTCTGTGGACAATTGTTATATCATTCTTTATCAAAAACAGTGTTTCGGAAAAAACAAACGCAAAAAAGGTGAAATATCATTTTTTGAAAAAAAAAAATGAATTTACAAACACATGTATATTAGAAAATTAGCGTATTGATAATCTTGAATCTTATTTTGCAGGTGGTCCAATGAAACTAGAGCCATTTGCTGATAAGCCTTATGAAGGAGTTTTCACAACCTCACACTACGATGAATGGTATCATTTCACCGGTAACATCAGTGACGTTACAGCTAAGACGCTCTGCAATATGACTGGCTTTGAGCAAGTATCTTTATACAATAAATGGTTTCACTTCATCGGTATAATAAACAAATAACAGTTATAATAATAATAATAATAATAATAATGATAATAATAATAATAATAATAATAATAATAATAATAATAATAATAATAAAATAATGATAATAATAATAATAATAATAATAATAATAATAATAATAATAATAATAATAATAATAATGATAATAATAATGATAATAATAATAATAATAATAATAATAATAATAATAATAATAATAATAATAAGAATAATAATTATAATAATAATAATGATAATAATAAAATCATAATGATAATGATAATTTTTATTATGATAGAAAATAAAAATAATGTTCATAATCAAATCAAATCTTTGTTAAAACACAGAAAGATATAAATCGTATGTTCGTCTATTATATTTGTCATGCAATTACTCTGAACAAAATAAATAACATGTCACAATCTCGATAAATTATTTACATGTACATACACGGTTCGCACATTAGGTGTAAGGCAGATGCCGTCCAACATTTGTTTTGGGAGATATCTTTTATAAACTGAACTCTAAATGTAAGCTCTAAAATTGATTTTTTTTTCATTTGTAATGTAGTTTCAAGGGATATGGAATTAGTCTTCCTGAGGGTCCTTCGACTCTACAAAGACAGGCACTTAAATGCTTCGGGAACGAAACAAATGTTTTGGAGTGTACATCGGAACCCTTTAATTGTATTTATCCCATTTTAATGAAGGGTGGAGGATGCCACTACTTTAAACATGGCGTTCTCGGTCTCTACTGTAATGGTAAAATATATTATACATATGTCTGTTAATACCAGAAAATTTGTTGTGAAATGAATAGCTACATTATAAGTCCTTAATTCCTAAGCTCCATGTAAAGTTCCCAACGTACTAATGCATTTCAGATTATGATATTGAGGATGTACGGCTAAAGCATCTGTGGCCAACGCCATACCAAGGAGTACTGGAGGTGTTTGTCGACGGAGAATGGGGGACACCTTCAGCAGGACTTGGAATGGTTGAAGCGCAAATCATTTGCAAACACTTCGGATATTTGTAAGTGAATAGTTAAGGGACAATTTATGTGCTTAACCATAATGATAAACATCACTTCTGAACATCTGTGAAAATATCTAAGAACAAAACAATGACTTTTTTTCTCTTTTTTCAGTAATGCTAAAAACACTTTTAAGTTGTCCAAACAATACCTAGATTACAAACTAAAATTAATTGGAGTTCTGCGATGCACAGGAAATGAATCGTCTCTCTTTGAATGTGCGTTTCATCACCAAGGTTACCTGGGTACAACTGACACAGGCTTTACGATGGTTAATTGCTCAAGAGGTAAGCTTAAAGGATGTTTTCTCTCAGAATGTCTTTGATATTTTTTGCACTCGATTCTCTGATGGGTGGCTGGAAAACGTTGCCCCGTACCTTAAGCATAGTGCTATGTTTTATTCCTGGTCTTTAAGAATGATTGCGTGAAGCTTTTGCTTAAAATGGTGTTACAGGGTTTGGTTTTAACAATATTTATTCTAATACATAATACAACGTACAGCGTACAAACAAAATGGCAATGACAGTGTTCATATCGCGATTGCTTAAAGCGGTGATATGATAGCACGGTTTCTGCAAATAATGAAGTAATACAACTTATCAGTCTAGTGTATTATCATCCATACATACATGTCATCATTGTCTTGGCATAAATATGCTCCATCATATTGATAGTTCCCTGTTAAAGGTCTTTGAAACAATTTATAATTTATAGTAGACGTGTGTTTGTTATAATTTCCCCTTTGGTATCGACATTGAAAAGAGTTTACACTGTGGTATCGTAAAATATTTTATTTGTTCCCTAAATATTGACCTGGAAATGAGCTTGTTAATGTATTCCTGTAAGTTGATATATCTCTTTCAAGACGGAATGTAATACTCGTTACTACCTTAAATATTATTAATCTGCTTATGAATGGACAGAGAGTAATTGGCATGGACAGAATAGATGCCATATTGACCTATCTATCTAGCAATAGAATAAATGCCATGTTGGCCTTTTTATCTATAAATAGAATTTCAAGGATTCGAGTCCTAGGTCAATAATGATATAGTCACATATAAGGTTAGTATTTGTAAAATAAAAACCGAGATATTTCGGCGAATATTTTATAGTGTTAGGACTTTTTATTTTAGCCCACGTAACTTGTTAAGCATACACTGATTTTGTACTTTTAAGCAATGCTGGAATCCTAAATATACAAGTATACCAACTCGTACATGTTAGTTTATCATTGTATAATTTAGAGTGCCGCAAAGACAGATATGGCTTTGAATCTTGCGACCAAGAATGCATGTGCATTTCGGCGAATACAGACAACTGTGATGATGTGTCGGGTGAATGTACATGTACATCAGGATGGACAGGGACACACTGTGAAACAGATATCAACGAATGTCTAACTACAAACATCTGTCCTGATGGTATGGATTGCGTTAATCAAAGTGATTCCTTGTGCAGTGGAGCTAACACGGAGTGCAGAAACATCGACGGAAGCTTCACGTGTGTTTGTGTAGAAGGGTATGCTCGAGACGACAACGATACATGTTTTGCTAGTAAGAGCCCGCCCCCCCCCCCCTCCCCATTCTTAACAAGATCAAGCTCAGCTCGCTATTTTTGTCTGATACATGATAATCACGTTAAACTATTTTTAAATTTGAAAAAAAAATATTTTGGCTATTAAAATGTAAATTAAGTCTGTTATGCTCAAGTTGTTTTTAGAAAGTATGGGCTGTACTGAAGTTGAACATCACACGTGAGAAAAGAAAATTAATAGTGCGTTATTCACTCAGCAATGCTTATAATATTTTTATCTTGTGAAGTGATATTAATAATCGTTTAAGCGGACGCGTGACAAATTAACCTGCGATTAATTATCTGTGCTCAAAATGAGAGTATTTGTTATATTTATAAAGTGATAAAAATTTAAAAGCTTAGTTTTTCAATCTTTTAGCATATGATCATAACATTAAACAAAAGTGTTGAAACCTGAAATATAAAAATAGAAACCAGAAACTTTACAATCCGAATATATTTAAACATTTTATTTACAATTTTATCAAAACAAAACCATCTGACAACAACCCTTCTATTTTTTTGGTTTTTGTACAAATTGTTTACCGCTTCACTAAATATTAATAATAAAATATAATATTTAATATTTATATGAAAAACTACAGAAAAAAGTCAAATAGTCGAAAGTTTAAACGTAAACCCCACTCAATGACAAAAGGTTTTTTTTTCATCGTAATGTGTCTTATATTATTTATGTAAATATTTATATTTCAGTAACGACTAGCTCAAAAACCTTGCTTATAGTGATTATTTCATCTGTGGTCGGTGTCTTGATGGTGTGCGTGATTGTTGGAGTATGCTGGTATGTACGCAGAAACCGACAGAATGGTAGGATACATTTGCGTAAATATCTCCCTTCTTTCCCGCGTTATTGCCGTAGATGGAATTGCTTTAAAAACGTGTTTAGTCTTATTTCAGTACAGAGAACGATTATATGTTATAACCCTTTTGTATTTTTTACAGGAAGGCCTAGTCCATCAGCTTCGGATGTACGGACAACTCAAGGGTAGGATACATTATTTAGATCTTTGTTTGTTATGGCAATTTTTGTCCACATCGAAATCTCATGGATCAGATACTTTATTTAAATTCATATACGTAGAAACAACTGTTGCCGATCCCGATGTCCAAAGGATAAGATTCATTATTTATATTTTAAACATGTGCATAAACTATTCTCCTTACCGATATCTTTGTTTATAATTTATACAAAGAAAATATTTCATTTCATCTCTTATCAATATATTTCTTTCAAGGCAAAACTTGCTTCCAGTAATCTTTATTCATATGGCATATAGGTATATATTTGCATACAAAACAGACGGATCCATGCTTTAGCGGTAGAAAAAGTGCGAAACTGGGGAAATGCGTCCATGCTCCAAAAAAACAAAATGTTCATTCTTTTAATGCGGCAATATGGGTCCTAACAAAATATTGTTTTGTTATTTTAAGTCTGAATTACGCATTGTTGTGTATTCCCTTCATATTCATATTATGGCGTTGACAAATAAAATGTCCCTTGAACAGTTTTGGTGTAGGAAATGCGAGGGCTGAGGCCTTTGGGCGACCCTGGATGGGCCTTCCCTAATTCTTTCAAAATGGAGGGAAGGATACTTTGGACAGTCCAGACCCCAAATCCAAATAGTTTAAATACTGTTATATCGTGCTCCTCCGAGTTATTTTAACTGTTAATGTTCCCTTGGTGCCCCATTCTTTTATCTGTTTGTGAATAACAAAATCTGTCTTTAACAAAACACTACGTAAAGGGACATTATTCTAAACAAGTATGCATTTTGCACAGAGAAAGGATAACAAGAACTATTGAATGACTCTTCCGGTATGCGCTGTACAAATGAGCATGAATTTTGATCGACCAATTGGCAATTTAGTATTAAATTTGGATGCCGGAACATTTTGATATTCATTCTTTACATATTTGTATCCCCTTTCAAAAGATACCGAAATAATATTGGGTCACTAGCTATCAAAACCCCGACATTATTGTGAATAGGATAACTTAATTAAGTAGACATAGTCAAAAGGTGCATACAAGATAATTATAAATCTGCAAAGTATCAGGGTCATAAAGCCTCATGGAAAATGTTAATACAATCAAATGAACAATGAATTTATTGCTGAGAAATGTATATATTAAACTTAACATAGACGTCTGAGTCGAATAAACCACGTTGCAAATATTAATATTAACCAAAATGCTAATCAAAAATATATTTCGATTTTCAGTTTAAAATATAGTGAGATGAAGGTATTTTTTATTTACAAAGGAAATCTCTTCTTACTCCCACGCCATTGCATCTTCACTACGAATAAAGTCATACCAAGCCTTACCCATAAATCTTCCGTATAAAAAGACATTTCAATGTCGCTTGTTTAATGTACGTTATAAACATCATTTTATAATTTGTTCTTAATGTACATTTTTTCAGTATGAAATCTGTTGTTCCAAGTTCAACCGCATTGGAAACCCGCTTGGACAATCAAGAGTCACCGTATTATACTATACAAGACGCAGATTACTACGAGTTGTTGAAGCAGTTGCCAGCATCTGCCGCGGTCTACAAAACACTTCAGCGTAACTATGTCGGGACAGACGGATATCTTAAGCCAAGAGAAAATCGTCCAGTGTAAAAATACAGTATAACGAGTGGCAAAGATACTTTATGATTGTTCATTCCAACAGCATTCACATTTGGTATTCGACTTGATTGTGTAAATAGTTGTTTAGATCTATGCCGTTAAAATAAGTGCTCTTTCTAATGCTTTTGGATTGTACCAGGATTTATTATTTCATTTTCATATTGCACATCTTTGTTGGAAATTGACTGTAGTAATGTTTCATCAGTGTGCCGTAAAACCAATGCTTATGTTTGTTCAATTATGGCACAATATATAACTGAAGTTATTTTTCTTGTTACATTTAAAACGCAGTTGAGGGATTGATACAATGTGTGTAAGTGTTATTCGTGAAATACGTCGATTATTTGCGAAAGCGTTTGAGATCATTGTGTTTTAACATACGTAGTTGTTTATTTCCAGTTGTAGGCATAAGCACATGCTTTTTATACTCGCAAACTTTACTGCAGTTTCCTGTTATATAATTAATCTGGTCTTTATTCAGATTAAGTTGTTTGGTTGATTTTCCATGTATCATTATTAAATAGGTAGCATTCATTATTTGCAAAAGTTCTTTCATTGACCGGGTTGTTGTTTTATACAAGCTTGATTTAAGTGCGGTGGTCATGTGTGTGGTCCGTTGCTCTTTTTAACCGGGTTTGAATCCAAAGTTTGACTTGACAACTGACCGTGCCAAGGCGAAATTCCTTTTGTCAATCATATATTTATTTGTGAGGTATTGCTTACCATTCTTGTTTACAGTTCGTTGACGTGATGGCCTTCTTGTAGCATGTGCCTAGACAACTGGTTATGTGTTGTACGTTTCAATTTCCATTGTTGAGTTGTTTCGAATTGCTATGTTAATTACATTTAAGAAATGGTTTATAAGTAGCACTGATTTGTTGACCAATAAGTTGAGCATGTGCTTTTGTTGTTGTCGTGACTTGCTTGCCAAATCAAATCACATATTGCTTATCATATTTCAATTGCTCATTTGTAAGTATACAGTCCTACTTTGTTTTGTTTAACGTAAAATCATTTTCAAATTTTCAAATAAATGGTATAATTAGTTTCTTACACCGGCTTTGGTGTGTTATGTTCGTTTTTTCAGATAACACACGTTCGTTTGAGCCTTTTATTGGGGCCCAAATATGTCCTCCCAACCCTGGATAAGACAACTCAAGTGCAGCAAAGCGTCGTTTCAGAATAATTAATTAATTGATTAATATTACTCGCTTCAAAGTATGTTCTTTTAGAAGGGCACATCCAAACGAAGACATATACATAAACAAAATTTGAAAACCTTTACTGCGACGTTTCTCGGGAACTGTTTGTCGTTCAATACAGCATACTGCGTTTCATGACGTTCACGACAGTAAACAACTACACACGCTCTATTTTTGGAATACTAGTATTTTAAAACAGCATTTTCAACATCAATTTGATGGAAATTCAAATGTACAAGATACACAACAATAATTACGCGAATGAGAGGCGGATCGAAATTATCAACCATGGTATCGCTGATAGGCCGATAACTCGGTAGGGCTCGTAACCGGCTCTCGCACCTGTCCTCTAGTCGGATAATTCGATCTGGCTCGCTGACATGTGACGGTTACATATATTCCACACCTGTGGCTGATAAGGTGGTAAATTGATTTTACGGAGTTGACTTACAGACAGGCAGACATCCAGGATGTTGAATTGTCAATTTCATTCCCCCCTGCCCCAACACACACTCAATTTTGTGCATTTTGACTGTTTATATTTAATTTTGTTTTTGATTTATGAATTTGCTACAAAAGGACTTCATTTTTACTTGTTAACAATCAGTGACGTTATATCTGTGACGTTATAAATGTGATATATATTTTTGCATGCGGCAGCCCCCTTGTATCGGATTGAGAAGCTTCGTGTGAAATGTTTTTTTAAAGGGAGAGCAATTAGTCGTTGCTTTGTCAGTCAGTTCTTTTTAGCAACCGCCCGTCTTTCCGTTAATATTTATTTTATAGCATTATTCAAATCCAAGTGAATTATACGAGTTAAAATTATTGAAAACATGGATGTCGATGGGGCAAATTGCAGTTTTGTTGTGCTGTGGTTCAGGCTTTGGCCCTATGCCATTGAACGGGGTTCATGTTTAACCTTTAGACTACTAAACATGTTTCTGTAGTTGTTCCGGAGAATTACTGAAAAGCGACGGAATGGATTTCATTGAAATTTGGAATGATGGTAATTTATATATTTGAAGGGCACAAGAGCGAATACTACACGTTTCATAGTTTTAGAATTGCTTTTCATTTTTTACGTAAAAAGCTCATCCGAAGCATATCAATTCACTGTTAAAGAAAACAAGATACAATTTGGATAGTGATTTTCCTAGAGAAAATATGCAGTTGACAGGAACAATAACTCTGACTAGAGTTTTTGCAGTATAATTTTCCTTTTTTGTTTTTTCGGAGCATATCCCTAAAGCTACTGAAGATGCATGATGCGACTTGATAGAATGATAAAGGAAAGCGACAAAACCCTGTATAGGAGCATCAAACGTTTCTACCGATGTTCTTGTTTTAATATACGCGTAGGTAGACGAAATATGCTTAGTTTGAATAATTCTGAAAGAGAAATTACACGTTTTCGTTGATGTGAATAATGGTTTAATATTAATGTCAATTTTGGCATAGGAGTTCCCTGAAATATATTACATGTAGGTTTAGACATTTGTTCGAACTCAACGTTTGCCATAACAAATGAATACTCTTTATACGAATAAACCATCAGCCAAAAAAACAGTTAATTATATGATTAATTCATCACTGAATTTAATTTGTATTTTGGCAATATGGAGAAGATTATATTTAATATGATGAGTGATTTACTGGAATCGTCTGTTCGAGCTCTATCAGCATATTAAACTTCAAGAATACTTGCAAATGAAATGGTATTCTTCCGAGCGATGAAATATGACTTAGATCAAATATAGAAATTACAGGAAATGATTGACAACAAAATGACCCGTTTGTGACATTCAAAATCTCAACTGATAGATAAGAATCCAAGACTCGGATATGTGAAGATTCATCTTCGTCATAAGTCCTTTCATACAAAATTGTTATCTCAGAATGATATTCTGACACCTGGCTAAGCTGTGACTTTAACAAAGTGTCATAGCCTAGGTCATTTCAGTTGGGTAGAGAGCAATCAGTTGTGCACTTTTAAGCCACACCTTCATGTTAATTTATTCAATGTTGACGATTTAACAATAGTCAAAATGAAGAAGCTGATTAGGTCTCATTTAGCAAGCAGCGTTAAACATCATGATCACAAATGGCATTGTCTTTAGCAAATATATATTGTCAAATGCATATAGATGAAATTTGGTTAAAAACATGAACTCTTTATTACAATGCATAATATACGAAGTACACGCCGCCCCTATCCCCGTACACGGGTACCCGTCCATGCCCTTCTGAAGCAAACAACCTTAGTACTAACCAATTTCCTGTTTAAAGACACAAACAGTAAGGCCAAGACAAATTGTTAAAGACAGACACACAAGAATCGGAGCGTCATATTGATGAGTTTGAAAATGCTCTCGCATAATACAAAGCGACGTTATTAAAGGACATGCAGACAATGACCAACCAAATGTATTCAAAGGTTTAACAAGACAATGTGTAATGGGTATTCAAAAGTATGCGTACTAAACACTGCTCATATTTTTTTGCAAATATCGAGACTTTCATAATTATGCTACGGTTGAATCAAAAGTTTAGACAAGAATTCTAGATGGAGGAAGTCGGGAGTTTTGTACCAGGCTAGATCATATAAGATATCCCAGCGATCTAGTTCTTCCCTGCCACCCACATGATGATAAGCAATAGTATTGGATAATGCTACATCAAGGTTAAACGACACTCGTATTTCGTCTTTCCATTCACTATCTCTTATCGAACAGATATAAATTTTGACCTTGTATCGCAAAAATGTGTGATCGATAATATTTTATCCGCCTAAACAGAGCTATCTCATTTACCTGGGTCATCAATTGTGCAGACAATGTTTGGTTTGAGTGAAATATTGCTAGTTATTTGGATGTCGGTGATGTGAACGTGGTAAGCCAATTTTGTGTAAATGTTTGAAAATAAAACAAATGCCGCTCTCGCTAAAAGTCGAATATAAATGTAAAAGGAAATTGGTGTTGAATCCTTTTGATGCTTTTTGATGTTTACTCTTTTGTTATTTGCATATGCTATTGAGCAGCATGAAAAGTATATCGATGGAAATTTTATCGCTGTCATTTTAAAATAACAGTTTGTTTGATCAAACTGCTTTTGCCGAGATAGAGAAGGCCGTTGTGTTATTTTGGTTTAGAAGGAAGTCAAATAGAAAAAAGCGTCATGTTTGTATGTGTGTTGTTGTTGTGTGTTATTTTATTTGGAATTAAGTTATATTTATTGTTTCTATTATGAATCATTGTTACAATTGTAATATGATTTATAATTTAAGCAATGAGTCTATATACAAATAACTTCGTTGGTTTTATATTAACAGCATTTCGGCTGAGATACTCGTATGTTAGTGTGGATCTACTAAAGTTATCAATTATTGCATACATTTAAGTATACGTAACGGTACTATATTTACTATGTGTGCCAGTCTCTGTGAAAACCCTTGATACAACTATATCAACCGTGTGCCTAATAAAGAATTCCGAACTTAAACTATGTTTTATGCAAACTAATGAGTACCTCCACCTGACCTTCTTGACAAGTTATAATGTAATTGGGTATTTTTAAATGATATTATTTTTTCAACTCTGAAAACATGTGTTTATATTTATTTTCAAATAACAACTTAGCAGATACCTGAGTATTCTGAACGATTATACATGGACTCGCGCAATTCTGGCACCATTTGTTCCGGTTATGCATCTGAAAACACTTACAGTTTAATTATTTTGCACTTTCATGCCGAAATTCGCGGAAAGAATACTCTTTAAGAATAAAAAATTATATGATTTAGTAGGGTGCAATGCCACGCCGAAACAGCAAGTACAAAACTGAATTGAATTGACAACACAAGCTAACGCCCACAATGACTCATATATAACTTCATCTTTAAACCTTTATTAAATCGCGTTTTTAACGCTTTTCGTGGAATTAAAAGACAATATTTGGGCATATGTTTATATTTTATGAAGTATTCCAGCCATCGGAATCTTTGTTTTATCTTTTCACTTTTTTGTATGACGAAATAAAGTTTTACAAGGTATTAGAAGTGTAAAAACTAAGATATCAACAGTTGAAACCCTTTAGCAAATGTTGATATTCTCAAATATTTGAAGTTAATAACAACCTCGGAAAAAAAGATGAATTAAATCATATAATATTAGAAACCCAAGTATGTACACGTTTATCAAACTAATGTTATCTAAAAATGTAAGCATACTTGGTAGCTTAGATAAACATATAAATCAAGCATTTCTGATAAGTAATTCTTATATAGATAACATCGTTTACATCTTAGAAGTAATATAGCCTCCAATAAAATTTCAACACTCTATTTTTTTATATATTTCACAGTATCGATGTATCTCTTTTTTCTTCTTTTATGAATACCTTCTAGTATGTTCTTCAATCAAATTTACATAGTCTTTCACTTTTCCTTGTGTTTATGCCATGCATCGTTGATACCATACTGGCTATTTATATATATGGTTTTACTATTACATTTTGTCAAAAAAATGTTAAATAACATGTTTACGACAATAGACATGTCTGTCTGTCTGACTGTACGTCCTTCCGTCCGTCTGTCTGTTAGTAACATTAAATACGGCTTTGTTGTTGCGGGATTGGTTAATTGATAACGAGATGTTAGCAATGTATTGTAAAAAGTTCAAAATACCCATCACTTTTGTGGCCTGTTGCCTGGTTGTAAATGCGTCGGGGTTATTAATAAAATAATATTGACTTTACCTGCATGGGTTCGAAACCCACTATAATCAAAATACTTCTACAGTTGAACCCCATTGGCTCTATCTCCCAGGGACCAGCGAAAATACCTCGGGCCTCGGAAAATTCGAGCCAAGTGGGAATGTTTACTTTCAGTAAATCGGTTCTTAACATCTAGTTCGAGTCGACTAGGAATTCAAGCCAAGCGAGTTCGAGCCGCCAACGAGATTTGACTGGAAATGCTATAATCCTTTACCCGGAAAACTAATTGTTGGTCCAAAGACATGAGCGATTACCTTCAATACAATTCTCACCTTAACAATTGAAGACACTAGTTTCGTACCCTCCTGTAAACATGTAAAAATGTAACCCTGTTAACAGTCAAAGTGGGCATACAATTTATATCAGATGTCAAACGTTTGATAGCTCTAAACACATTTGGCAGAAGCTAGAATGACCATTTTCAAAATAGACTTTAAATAGAAGGAATGATACTTTGTAGGTAAAGTACATGTTGTATTGGCATGGTTGCTATAGCAACAAGTACTTACAAGCATAAGATAAATGGCAATTTCGATCGAATTTAAAAAACAAACAATAACAACAAACACATTTTAGCTTTTATTACAATATCATTAGGCATATTTTGACAGACGGTATTTAGATGTTCCACTTTATTTGATTTTCAATCGATGGATTGGTTTAGATTTAAAACACCGATTGTTCAACACTTCAGCAATTTGAAATGTTAAATTTACTTGAAAACAGTAGTATGATTTATTAATACTGAATACGAGGTCGATAAAAGCATTCTTGTTCCCGTTTAGTACATGTATATATCTATAGCTCCCTCTATTATTTTATCTTTTTAGCCAATCAGGAATATCGGTCATGGGTGGAGTATGCTGCCGCCAAAAAGGTGATGAGGATTTTTTTATTTATTCCATTCATCGTTTAAAAGAAATATTTATTTAACAAATTCAATTAAACTTTAAATTATAACATTATATACTATTTTTCGGAGCCGGCAATCTGTTTGCAATGTATTAAACTAACTCACATAATTATTATTTTTTAAAGTCGATCAATTTTTTTTCCAAAAATATTTAATACATGCACGCTTCATTTACAACACATGTTCATTTCGTTACAGAACGTTATAATGCGCAAGGTAAGATTTGGCTTAGAACATTTTTAAACACTTAACTTTTCCTACCAAAATCTGCACTAAATGACGTATTAAAGGTTAAGAATACGAGTTCAGGTAATTTCAATAGTGCTCACTTATTATTGGTAAACGCACTTTGTTATAATATATTCGGTCAGCTGGTAATGCACTTTTATTTCAGAGACGTCGCTACATGATCTTTGGTCAGGTAAGATGTATGCTACAGTAAATGCATATAATTGGTAATATTTTTATTTCCATCCATGCGTCTGTTCCAAAGTTACAAGTTCCCAACCATTTCTACCACACTCATGAAATTTCATTGGAATATCTGCATGCGTGGTATAGTGTGCACCTGCAAGTAGTGTGACATTTCTCTTTTTCTAACAAAAGTTACATCCCTACATTTATTTATAAATGGCCTGTAAAATATTGTGTTGAAAGAATGCTCCAAAGGCTATGTCGGATACTTGTATTTATATGACTTATCGATGGCACTGGATATCTGGCTTGATCCATTCGTTTGCAAGTGACGTTTGTATTCAGTCGTTTAGTAAGTGAAGATAGATTATCAGTGCACATGACCTACTTCAAATAATCTCCACCGTCTTTAAATTAAAGCTCGCTCCGATTATGCCAGTGTATTAGTATCAGCTTTTAAACTAGGCATCAACCTATATCACGCCTACAGCATGAAGGAGCAACGCCATTGGTCCAGGTCTGGTCACGTGGGGTTTCCATATTTTTACATATTGGGTCACCAAATTTATATCGTACCAAAATTGCATCTATTTTCCGATTCCGATGAATGAATGAAACATTTAAACGTGTAAACAGGTTGTCGACGTGATATATACGTTACGGGGTAAGAAGGGACCCGATATGGGATATACGGGGCGCAGGCAACCGCACTAGGGCTTCGCTCTCATCCGATTTGGTTTCCTTTGCCCCGTAGCTGATTAGTTTATAATTATAATTTAAAAAAAAAAACAATGTAGAATTATGTCGGTTCATGAGTTAATTGAGGGGTCAGTATTCTACGTTTGAATGGTCATTTTTCTACGTGCGTCTGTCTTTTTAAGGCTTGAGCTTTTCTCAAGACTTTGGTAATACACTACAAATAATTACACTTTAATGTTACGGTAATAAATTTTGAAGTCATGGAGGAAGAAGAATAAATTAGGACGTTATCATTTATAATACACATAATGCCAACGGAAAACGGAATTTATATTGTAATAAATGCAGTTGCCTAACATAATATGTATGCACAGGAAAGACAGAAAAACAACCTTTCAATTGATTCACTGTAAATATAGCAACTTTCAACCATATAAGAATTGCAAGCAGGGCTATGGGTTGGTTGGGGATGTATTTTTAGATTGAATGTTTTCCGTCTTCAAATACAACAAGGTCTGTTGTTTTATTGCAGCTCCACCAAGGCCAGCACCTGTTGTTAGACCACGAAATGTCACCAAACCTCGCGGTAGGTGTTGAGTATAAATATCCAGGATTAAACGGGCATTTTAAAGAAAACGAACTTCGTGCATTTGCCTTTTGACATATCCTTCATGCAAACCAAGATAGAAAGCCTACTAACAACCTCTGATATAGCTTTGTAGGAACTTAATCTCGTACAAAAATCCCTTTACTGAAATTTTCCCTTTTATCATTTTAAGTTGCACTTTCACAGATATACCTATTTTACAACTTTTTTTTGTCTTTAAAAGAGCAATTTCTTTAGTGTATATATCCACAAACCAATGATATAAACTTCCTGACAAAAAGTCAGGTCGTAGATTTTCATATTTCCTTTCGAAAATTAATGTTTTATGTCTTAAGCGTTACTAACAGTTTAAGAAAAATGCATTTTGGAACTTAAATATAAAAATATGTGATCTAATTGTTTGTGAGCAGTCTTATATAACTGATTTCCATGCATTTTCGCGACAATTGGCTCGTTCGAACACACCAAAATAAAAGAGATGTAAAAACGTTCAATCTGTGAGAGTGCAGCTTTAGATAAGTGTGGGAAGAAATGAAATAATACATCTTTTACAAAATTTGAAAAATAAAATCGATGATGAAACTTCTGTTGTAAACATGGTAAGAAAACATCTATAATAATATAAAATCAGCGAACGAAACAAGCAAATTATCAAATTATGCAAGAGTCATATGTTTAAATCAACATAATGTTAATAAAACACATATTTAAAATGCATGAATAAACGTTTTGCTACTTAAGTATTTTAGAACTAATTGGATAGAACTTTTGAATTGCTTGCGGATTAAAATAGCCGCATGTCATAACATGAACCTTTTATTTGAAGGGAAACTGCTTCAACATGATAGTTTCTATAGTTTCCCCAAACATATCATTCTGCCTATTATACTTTGAAATGTTGTCATTTCAGGTCGGCATGAAACAGCACTTGATCTTGGAGTTTCGTCATCAGGTGATTGTTTTCTTTATATTTACATCCCATAAACCACCTTAAAATTAAACATGCTCCTCATTCAATATATAACCTATTGAAGCCTTACGCAAGGGCGTTTAATGCAACACCTAATTAATATAATAAATACCTCGCTTGTCAGAATACGTTAAAGAACGGCTCGACCTAACCCGTCAGCATAAACCTAATGAACGCCCCGACCTTACCCGTCAACATACACTGAAGCATACATTGAATGAAAAGCTCGTCATCATCCGTCAGCATACATTGAATGAACATCTCGTCATCATCCGCCAGCATACATTAAAAGAACGTATCGATCTCACACCTAATGAACGCCCCGACCTTACCCGTCAGCAAACATTGAATGATCGCATCGGCCTTACCCATGAGGAAACATTGAATGAATGCCTCGAACTTACCAGTCAGCATACATTGAATGAACATTTCGTCATCATCCGTCAGCATATATTGAATGAACATCTCGATCTCACCCGTCAGCACACACTGAGTGAATGCCCCGACCTCACCTTCCAGAATACTTTGAGTGAACGCCCCGACCTCACTCGTCATCATACACCAAATGAACGCCTCGACCTCGCCCTTCAGTAAACATTAAATGAATGCCCCGACCTCACCAGTCAGCATACATTAAACAAATGCCCCGATTTCAATTAATGTTATCTGTGTTGCGTGTCATGTGTGCCTCTTCAATTGTATGCTTTGCCATTTGGTCAGTCATACCATTAAAATACACATTAGATATGTTTGACCGCTGGACTTGTCCCTCTAATTTCCTATGCATGTGTGTTTTATCGATATACAAAAAAATATAATTCTTGAATTTTGTACATTGTGTTTTTGTGTTCTTACTTCCATATTGTGTATTTCATTCCTTGTAATCATAATTATCTTATGGGCATCGATATTTTACTGGATATGAAAATGAGGGTTCGAAAAAACCCCAAGTGTTTTGGATATTTATTTATTGATAACAATGCTTTAGCAAGATTTAAAATAAGTTGTATACGTTATGATAATAACTTTAATTTATATAGTTTTTATGATGTGGTCCTATTTTAATTTGCGTTGTTTTAATAATAGTCGAGTTTGATGAACACTCAGAAATAGGATCAGGATCGGACCAATTAACATCAAAACAGGCACGATGGTTTGAGTGGTCAATGCTGTCAACGCAGCCTAACACAAGATTTAGCATTTTCATATCTTCTTGAATTATTGAGACATACTAAAAAAAACGATGGGTAACATATAAAAACCTAAGCATGTGCACGAAGTACGGTCGGTCTTGTTCAGCAGCCACACCTGATTGTCAAACAGAACCACACAATAAATATTACACATAAAAAATTAACATAAATGATCTGACATGATATATTGGTTTAATTCATAAACGTCTGTGGGATTTTGCATTTCGAAGTCCTTCAATGTTAAAACTAATAGTATTACACATTATTCTATTGTACTGTATACTTAATCTCATTTGAATGACTGAAAAATTGAAATTTCTTTGAATTGCAATATCCCTTGCGCGATTTTCAGGTCACATTACATACGTCTTTCTATAGATGACGATAAAACCGTGTGTGTTTAACATGCATAAATGCTACGTCGGAAGACAAGATTTTGCTTCAAATGAAGACTTTAAACAAAGATAGCTTTACTATCTATTCACCATATCAAATCAAACTTGGCGCAGTCGACGCCGCTTACATAGCCCCGCATTCGGTCTTTTATTAGAGTTTGATTGAGAGTTTAGTTTCTTAAAACACTTCGACAAACCTTTTCAAGAAACCATCGCCTGATTGAGCAATGGCAAGACATTATTCTGAAAAGTTTTTAAGGAAACTTAACACATAATCAAAGTCCGATAATAAAACGAAAGCGGGTCTGTGTAAGGGGCATAGACTGCCCTTTGTTTAATCTAAAATGGTTTACAAAAAGAAAAAATATTTTGCTTTTAGTCGTCATTCGAGCGAAATGTTGCCTTCCAATGTAGAATTGATGATATAATTTATCACGTGGTATACACATACGGGATAAAATAGGTATAAGTTTAGAATTACTGAACATGACCAAATTCAATACGATACATTATATAGGTATACATTATACATTAGTATGTAACAAACAGTTTGTTTGAGTAAGTTCAGTTTACACTAACCTTTGTTATTTTCTCATCTAGTTACATATATTTAACTTTCAATTTAAACTCATATTTCCTATAGACAATATACAATTTAACGCGATGACTATTCATACTATTCATCCCTTCAGCTCAACGACTTTTGGAACTCCGGAGGGTTAGTTCTTCTCCAGATGCTAAACTGACGATGGTTGGTTATTGACAGCTATTACCGTCATTTTATGGCGGCTGTAGTGGAATATTATCAATACAAATAAATAATGCATACATTACACAGGGTGTATAAGTCTGCCAAGCCCTGAACACTGCACAATACATTACTATTTTATATTTTCTCTTTAAAATTAAAGCAAATACGGGTGCAGAAGTATTTTACTACTTTATCAATCAATCCTGCCACAACAATTATCGAATTCAAAACATCGTACGGAGTTACTGAAATAGGCTACATACATAAATTTCAATAAGTTAAAGTTTAATACAAATATATTTCAGCCTTTTTTATGCAATTATAACGTAAACACACAATTTTCTCGGGCTTGAACATCTGCATGCCAATTAAATTGGTTTATGCCCGTATGATTCACACTCAGGTATTAAGTTTCTTGTGGGCATCCGTAGATGTATTATCCCTATTATGTATGTCTTGTTTGTACAAAATGAACCCAAAATTTGAAATTCACTGTAATTTCAGCAAACAGTTTACACACGAAAGAAAGAATCAGCCATTGTCTGCGCTGCCATTGATTTCGGCACCACTAACACCGGGTACGCGTACTCGTTTAAGGCAAAGCCAAGAGATATCATTACCAACTATTGGTACGGACGTGAAATTAAGGTACGTCTTTGATATTTTACAGGTTATATTCATGTAAAAGAAGCAAGAGATCAGGTTTCGTTATGCCCGAAATTGAATTCGAATCTAACATGCTTAAGATACAAAATGCCACGGTATACTATCGATGACAACATACTTATATTGTACAAGTACATCTAACACTCACCGTCAAGGGCGAGTGACACTTATAACTTATGAATGAGTTTGTGTATTGTTGTTTGGGAAATATAGTGTTCCTACTTTAGTGTACCTAAATCTATTTTAACTGATTGAGTACCGTTCCGTGTTCAACAACATATAAGTTTTCTTCAGACTCCTACAGTGGTCCTACTACATCCAGACAAATCATTCCACTCATTTGGGAAGGAGGCTAGGGACAAGTACGAAACATTGATGAAAACAAATACCAACAAACAATGGTACCTGTTTGATATGTTCAAGATGAGGCTATACACCAAAAAAGGGGTCTGTTTAATCACTTCAATTTTTAACTTTAGACTTATAAGTATTTTAACAGGAACATAGTGATGTATTCGTTTTTCCGCACTGCAGTATTCATTCACTTTGAAATGGTTGTGCGGGAGTATGTAATGCGTATAAATGATTCATGTAGATAGGGAATCGATAAGTCGATGCTTGTGCATGAGCATTTACAGTGTTCTATTACTCATTATTCATTACTTGCAATGAACATATTAAATCAAACTGCTTTTTAAATGCATTAAATACACTTTGCGTTTGCGGTGAATGGCCCGTCAAGAATGTATCAACGCTCTTTCGTGTCTTTTGCGACATAATAGTTTTGAAAACAAATGTAAGCATTTTATTACTTTTTTGCTAGCCGCTCGATAAGGATATGAAAATTGAAAACATACTTGATAAACGTATGAAGGCAATCGATATCTTCACTGTGGCGATTAGATATATTAAGGATCACTTAATGAAGGAGTTGACGGATAGCCATCGGATGAAGGAGATCAAAAACAAAAGCGAGTCTGACATTCACTGGTTGCTCACGGTCCCCGCCATCTGGGACGACCTCTCCAAGCGCTTCATGAGAACAGCCACAAATAATGTGAATATCGAATTATAAATACTTACAATAATACACTCCATGGACATAAATATCTCGTATGTTTTCTTGGCCTTTTTGATTGTCTTGGGCCCTTCATTTTTTGCTACATATTTGAGATATGTTAGTTAATTGAACTTTAGCCATTAAAATGATTGAACACAGTGTTGAGGAATTAAAACACAATTTGGACGCTATTATGTAAAGACACAATGCTATGAACCGGAGTGAATACAAAATTATCGACATTGACAAAAATGTATATAGAACACAATTAAAGACTTTTAACTGCAATGTCTTTAATTAATTGATTTATTAATTACTACCCCTCTCCAACAACATTTATCCGACTTATTGTGCTTGTTTCAGGCCGGTATTCCGGATGAAATGTTGAGCCTGGCACTTGAACCAGAAGACGCCTCAGTGTTTTGTAAGGATGAGTTGGGAATGATGACTATTCCTGTTGGCTGTCGCTACATGGTTCTTAACCTCGGTGGTAAGCGCTTGTTTTGGTTCAATCAATTATTTAATTCTTCCCAAGCTACATTTTTTAATCAGGATTAACTTACCTTGTTTTTTTATGAATAGTGTGTATGCACTGTGTTGTTTGTGGAGTTCTGTGCTGTTCTTCCATGTTTCTTGTTTGTGATTTTTTTGTTTTTATGTTATATGTCTTTGGCGTTTGCCCAGTGCCATTAAACCGGGTTTATGTTTAAATTTTTTGCTACTGAGCTTGTTTCTGTAGTTTTTCGCATAAATAATAAATCAACAACAGACTTACGCCGTAATTTTATATCTGTTTGACTATATGTTGACAGGCGGCACAGGAGATATAACTGTGCATGAGGTAAACCCGGATGAAAGTCTGAAAGAGCTTCACCTATGGTCAAGCAGTTTAGACTCAACCATATGCAGGACTACTGGGAATTGATGACTGAATTTGAAACAAAGAAAATGAAGTTTGATGGAACTAGAAGAATGGTTTTAAAGTTCCCGACTCGTTTGCTAGAGTTGTATGAAAATGAGGTTGGCCTTAAAATTGAGGCAAGCTGGCAACAAACTAGGTTCGAAGGTAAACTTGAATTTAAACTCGGAAAAATGTTCATCACAGAAGCACAGGTCAAAGAGCTTTTTCAGGAAGCTGCGACCAAAGTCCGCAAATTCACGCAATACATTTTGGACGAGGTTGAGAATATAAGTCACATAATCATGGTCGGTGGATTTTCAGAATCACCTTACCTACAAAGTAAAATGAGAAATAATTTTGGTAACGCGGATCCCTCTGGAGCAGTGCTAAAAGGTGTTGTCCTTTATGGGCAAAATTCCAGACAAATATCTGCTCGCGTATGCAAGAAAACATACGGCATCGCTCGAATGATGAAGTTTAAGCCACATCATCCACCACACAAGAAGATTACAATCGACAAGATAGACTATTGTGATGACCTCTTCAATAAGCACATAGAAATCGGAACGAAGGTAAATATTGATAGCGAAAATAACGCGATTGAACATGAATACTTTCCTTAAGCTGCTGAAATGTACAAACGGTGTTGGAAATTTTTGCAAGTTCGAAGAGAAACCCCACATTTGTTGACGAGGATGGTTGCGAATTTGTCGGCTTGATTAAGATTGAAATTGATCCGGAGGGCGATATTTGGTCGATAATTATGGTGAAAATGCTCTTTGGTGGTACTGAACTAAGAATCAAAGTGCGAGATGTTAAACAAGGGCATGTAACTACTGCGGCTGTTGACTATCTTGGTTGAAGTGGCCATGACTGTCTTGATCCGAATATATATCCGATCTTGAATAAATGCATTTACAAGAACTGTGTATTTAATGTTGTTGTTTTTTTATTGAATAAAACATTTCTGGCATAAATTTGCCAACCTCAATGGAAATGTTTCATACAAAGTCTTACGTACTTTATGTTTAATGTATGTGTTGTTTATTTGCTCTTTTTTCAAATGTTTACTTTACTTATATTAGGCAATGTTCATGTCATCTAAAATACTCTTATTCCCTGAAAACCATTCTTAAACCTCCTCAACAGACACAAATTATAAATTTGAATACTCTTTATCCTATCAAACTAATACAAAATAAAATTCAATGGAAACTAAAGAGACAAACCCTGTAGCCAAACAATAATAAAGACCCTGTTTAAATGAACAATAATGAGGCATAACAACAAGACTCACACAGAGTGAAAACATAACATAACAAGGAGAATTGTTAGGCAATACATGGCAAAACGTCAAATCGAAGATATGGTATCCCGCTAAGTAGATAAAGCGATCGTCATTTTTGTATCCCGTATTCCTTGGTCATAATTCTTACAGGCAATATTCGATTATTTAAATTATCTCAGCGATATACTGCTGACGGTTCGTACAAAAGGATGCTCATGTTTTAAGCGATTTGCTTTATTTCTATATAAAGCTGTATAAATAGCATACTTGTGTTTATAAGATTTACTAGATCTTCAGGGTTGGTATGAAGATCAATAATCTAATATTTATATAATATATATATATGTTGTAAATTCAAACGTCGTGAAATTCGAAATGATCCATGAATACGGTATATCATATTTTCACTCGTATTTCATTGTGTAATATACAGAGATAATTGTTGAAAAATTGAAAATAGGGGTACATAAATTGACTGTTTTGATGTCTAATTCTATTTTTTATAGCGGCATGTGCCATTTAAACTTGTAATATGCGTAAAAATAACAACTATACTCATTTTAAATTTAATATTCCAAATTAATGATCTAAAGTATAATTTGACTTAGTTGTAGTGTTTACCATCATTATGCACGTATTCTTTAAATATAATTGCATGCAGGTTGGAATTTACGTTGATGTCAAACTGAAATGTTCAACCAGTCGCTAGAAATTATTCAACCAACCTGTACCATAGTGTTCTGGACATAAACACCAAAAATACTAACAATTGAAAATAAAAGACCCTGTGTGAAAATCTCTAGATTGAATGTCGATGTACTTAATAAAGGAAATTAATTCATCATGAATACTACGAGGGTTGATCCAGAATTACGTGGACTTTTTTAACAATTCAAATATCGTTGCACATAGAACATAGAAAAATCACATTAAATACATATAATATATCTGGTATAATTTTCAGCCCAATACATTATTTTTTTGTTGAATTACAAAGCATTTATGACATATGGTTAAACCTAACTGGCGCAGTTTAATGACGTTAGTGACGTTGCGCTCATTAAGCGTCACATTTTTTCACATTTATCACAACAACCCGATACACACTTTCCACGATTAGGATTTATTTTGATTTCAATAGAAACCACTCTGGAGATAGAGGTATTGCATCCCGTCATCAAGGACGTTCAATTTGTGATTTCGTAACAAGCTTGTAAGAATAAATTATTCGATCAAATGTCTATAAGTGACAGAAGGGCATGCTTTAAAAATCAACTGATAACAAAAGTATTTATTGCTCCTTATCGTATCAAATTAAAAACCTAACATGTAAATGAAGCGCTTATTTTGGCAAAGTTGATTTGATTCCCTCAACAATTAACAATGAACGCCACCCTGTAATCATTTCAGACAATTAATAAAATTGGCATGGGCGGTGATTATGTTTTGTTGCAATGCCATGGAAGTATTTTTCAAACCTGCGGTCGATTTATTTTGGTAAATCAGCTGTAAGCCGTTATTGATTTTAATCAATTTTCGGCTAGTAGATAAAATATAATCGCGACATCTAAGGTTGTGAAAGCGTTTTACGTACGTACGAAAATAAATAGTAATGCGGCTTTTAATCATTAAAATTTGGTCCACATGTACTATAAAACTTTAACCAATACAAAATGTCTGATTGTGTTTAAGAAAATATTTCAATTAGAAAGATCTATTTACTTTATTTCTTCTGTTTTAGACTGTGAATGTGTTGTTTTTTCATATGTAAAACAGTGATGAACGACAACTTACACAATACTTATTTAATTGGTATTCTACTTTATTATGCATACCATTATAGTTCAAGGGAAGTAATCACGTTTATTATATATGATATGCCTGTATTGATACATTCACGCACTACATGTTTTCATGTGCTCATTCACGTACTACAACTTGTCATGTGCTCTTGCATAATTATGTTGTTTGTTGTGTATTTCGGCCCGGTGGCCTTTTATTAACAATTGACTTGACTTGGTTTAATGGAATTTGTATTGTTTTAGAGACGCCAAAGCGTCAGGTTTGATTTTAATGAAATGCAGAATTGCAGAGTTTATTATTATTTGTTTCCAAGTGCGTACGTCTTTTACACTTAATGAATTTAAAGTTCAAGCTTAATTATTCATTAAAACTTAATATAGATTAACAAAGGCATGTCAATATATGATGTGTTTTAGATGACCATTATGATGAGCTGCATTTTAAGAATTATATATCGAGTGGAGTTGGGGGTAAGAATGATGTATGGAGTGCAGTCGGAGGTAAGAATGATGTATCGAGTGCAGTTGGAGGTAAGAATGAAGTGCTTACTGTCTGCAAGTAAAAACAAACAACGGGGCCATGATTACGAACAGTCTCAAGTCCAAGCCTAGACTCACACTCAGAAAAGTATTTTATGAAGGAACAAAAAAATCATTTTTTATTTCATTTCTTTAACAAACATATATGTAACTAATAACACAGCATTTTAATACTAACATATTTCAGCAAATTTCACCATCAATGATTTGCTAGAATGAAAGTTTCAATGAAATGAAATTTTACCATATTGAGTCTTGAGTCTGAACTCAGACTTGAGACTGTTCGTAATCACTGCCCCAGAACTGTAATATGTAAATAGACATACACGTTTTAAAGGTCATCAAGTTGGTCCACCATCATAAATTTTCAATACTATTTTTTCTGCCGCTCTCAGTTAGTTCCGCTTTCCTAGAGGCCATTTTTGAAAATATTAGTGAAATACTTTTGTCGCAATATCTATGGTTAGTTAGCAGAGTAAAACTTTGAGTTAAGCACTCTGTTTTCTTCAATTCTACCTAATCTAATTGCAACTCTATTAAGACATTAGAAAACATGTACCAGGTTTTAGATTTGTATTTAATGAACTAATAAGATTTCTTATTATTCATCGCCAAACTAAGCATTTGCATTGTCTTAAAGTAATGCATTGATTTATTTTCCTTGTTTTCGGTCCTGTGAACAGGTGAATCTTTTCCTGGAGGAACAATGTACGATGCAGTTGAGTGCATTACTTTCGAATGACATTGTTCATAATAAATATTGCTTTATTATTACTATAAAGAGCCCATCATTACACAATTACTCATTGTCCAATACGATAAATAGGTAAGTGTTAGATGGCGAAAGCATTAACTGGTGAGTATATTCTACACATCATTGATACATGAATTCAATTGTATATAAATGACAGACGCGAATATGTGATCAAGACATAAATACAATAAACATAATCACCGTTGTTTCTAGCCGGCTTCCGCCCTTCAGGGCTTGGCCGGGTTGTCTTCATTACCGTAGTAGCTTCCTCCGTGTCCTCACTCGGGGACGGAAATGTTGTATCCGGCACTTCCATTTCTCGGAATGGTCACGTCCTTTTGCGTCGATAGCGTTGGTTGCGACGTAAGACATTTCCATTTTCATTCAGTACAATGCACGCTCTTGTCGGACGTTCAATTATGTTACCCTTTATACGATCCATGTATCGTTCGGGTAGATTACGAACAGTGTCACCTGGATGTAAGTTGTTAAGTGCTTTTAAATATTGGTTGAAGTAATAAGATTGTCATTTTTACTTTTAATTGCTTTAGATGGCACCTTTTCCGGAATGCTAGGTTGCAGCTGAGACGATTTTTCGGGAAGAAGGGTTCTAGTCTTTCTGTTCATTATTTGCTGTGCAGAGTTGTAGCCAGTTGATTGCTTTGTTGTATTACCGAAAGTTCAGTAATGCAAGCATAGGATCTGTTTGTAAGTGGTTGACTTTTTTATGATTCCATTACCAGTTTTGACAGCTCTTTCTTTCTTTTTTTAAGAAATAAACTAGCTCTCTTACCATTTCTTTAGATCTTACTTCATATTTTAATGACTGCTGACCCTATATAAGTGTTTGTTGATTACAAGTATAAATAAAAATGACTGTTTCTTACATGAATGACAAAGCCATTGTATTATTATTAAATGAACAACTGAAATTCTTAATTTAATCATATAGGTGTCGCCATGTCATGTATTTACATTGTATAAACCTCATTTGCTATAAAATGTAGTATGAGAGAATAAATACTGTTTGAATTGATTAAAATTGGAACCAAGTGAACAAAGCGAATAATTGTAAAATTGGAGGGTTCCCCCTCCCCCATCTATAACGATAAAAGATACTGTAACGTGCCGGGGCTAACTTTCAAATGGTTATATATAAGATTTTCCTCTTTGGCTACTTTGCCAAATAATTTGCACTAATGATTATTTAAAATGATTGGATCGTGAAAATAATTATCGTTCAATCAATGATAAATCAACAAAGATTGGAATATTTACAGTTTTCATAGACGCACATATTAAATTATCTAACTTTTCCTATATTCCTAGCTTTTCACTTAAAAACTGTACTTAATAGTATTATGTCAATGTATGGTAAGGACTTTTGAGTTTACTTTCATTACTTCTATTGTTAAGGAGGCGCTTTTCTATTTAATACTCTCTGGTTCACAGTTTATACCATACTTATATCTATATTAATATAGATAGTTCGGTATAAACCCCTAGGGAATTAACATGTATATTTGCCGCTAGGACAAATAGTGTTTAACCCCTATTAGAGACAATAAATATAGTACACCTTGTCTTATCAAGTTGTTGCTCTCGCAGAAGCCAGCACAAGAATGAATAAAATCCGCTGGTTTGCTGTATTTATACTCACGATATCACGTGACCACATTGGACGGTCCTAACCGGTTGGAATCGTCCATTTTCAACGTTAAGTCTTTTCCGTAGGGGGTTTCGCCTTATATTTTCATATTTTCAGAAAACAACATTATTATAATAAATCGCTGTTCGCATCATGATTATTATTATTCAACCATCTTATTTCAATTTACGATCAAGTTGTATTATTAGCTATTGTTTTTATTGAGAAATTCACTCTCAAAACTAATTTCATACCCCATATTAAAAGTTCCGCATTGAATGCATAACAAATATATAAGCAATCCAAATACTATTTGTTTATGACTACTTACTATTTCCTTTAGCCTCCTATTCTTCCGAAACGTATTTTGCCAATGAAATAATAACTTTTAAGATGATTGAAATATAGCGGGTTTCCTAACTATTCAAAATGAAAGTGAAAGTGTACAATAGCAAAATCCTACGCCTTACTGTAAAAGCAGCAGACAACAGTTTAACAGCGTATCGCTCGGCCCAAATTCGCTACAATACTAATATTATGCGCACTACACATTTATGACGTTACAAAACTAGTAAACAATCGGTTCAGCCAGTTTTCAAACATTAAAAATATCATTGCATATAAGTTTAAACCTTACTAAGATAAATTACTCTTCGTGGTATTATTCGTCACGTTATACAGCAATATTTCCCATGCGCATAGGGATATGATTTCTAAAGATCATTGATAGAATGATGTTCAACTTCTTACGAGTAGTTTGCACAAAATCACGTTCAGAGAGTCGTCCAATGTGTATGCCAAATCTTACCATGTTCATTGATTTCTTTGAAATGTGTGCTTTGGACATGTTGTTTTGTCAAAAATCAATTTATTGATAGTGTTTTTGTTTTGTTTTTCACAAATATCATTTTATATATTCACTATAGAGCATTTTAGAAGACAGAGGGGATTGATCTTTGTATCTGCATTGTTAATTGTACTCATTGCTTTCCTGTGTTATTAAGTATTTTAAAAGCACTCGAGATCAAAGATTAGCACTAAAATACAGAATCAATTAAGTCAAAATAAAACACTTCAAATTTATAATATCAACAAGACCAAATATATTTGCCAAAATATAAGCAATAATCTAGCAATCTAGTTCAAAACAAATGCTCTGTAAGCAGGTATTGTGTTTTCCTTTGGAATGAATTTGCATTTATTGGCAATGTTCATGAATACAGCATCAGTCAATATAACAATAAACATTCTAAAATGTTATATACAAATGAGAAATGAATAACGTGTTTGGTGTAATTATCGGAGTATGAACGCAGTTGGGCTGGTTAAAGTGTGTGGACTCTCAAAGGACTCCTCGCGTTCTTTAACCAGTCCAACTGCGTGTATTTCCCCGATAATAACATCAATCACGCAATTCATTACATCTATTTTCAAAAAAAGTTCATCATTTCTTTCCAGAACGGTTACAAAAATACTTATTTCATTAAAGAAAACTTTACCTTAATTCCTGCTAACCCATTATCTCAATAAAACGACCCGAGCGGTTTACACATTTTATTGCTATGGACAAAATATAGTACCAAAATAAAATCACTTTTTAACTTAAAATTGAAACGCTAAGGACAACAATAAATTTAACAGATTATAAATTAACAATTATTTACAACATTTTGATTTAAGTTTGTCGTGACTTGCTGACACAATACAATCAATAACAGGATATACGCGATGATTCGCAATCTGCACAGATATGTAGATGTTGCGTTCATCGGAAAATATTCGCACTTTCCGAAAGGCCGTTAATTTAAGGAACGGAAGACAATGTGTAAAAATATTTGTATAACACTTAAATTCACAGTACATAGAATGCGGATGAAAGACTCTGAAAGTATATAATAGTACACACAAACACAGTAGGCAATAATGCATATAGGGGGCAGCGTCCATAGTGTCGTCAATAATGAAAACTCTATTCAAAACTGCAACCTTGATATCCTTAAACGGTTGAAGTTGAAACTACTCGGCCATTGAGGCCAATTCGTAAAAAAGTTTGATGTATATGTAAACTAAATTAAAAATAGTTGTCAGCAGTTGTCATGAAGTTTTCAACGTTTGAGTCTCCATGTCCGTACGGCATACAGAAATATATAACATGTTTGTCCAAATCAATCGTTCAATAAATGTGGAACACAAATTCAGGCCAGTGTAAAGACTGCTGCTATACATAAAAAAGAAGTTATATAAATCAATAAATATAATGACACTTGTAATCGTTTTTTAGTTGCTGTTCATATCATTCAGCATTGTAATTCTGATTATTTATCGTGTTGTGCAATATTCAACTATTCACTGAGACTGCCACGGGATTTGAAACTGCCTGAAACAATCCGTTTTTCTCAAAGTCCTGATCAATCATTCATGCATTGATGCATACATTCATGTCTAGTTGACGGAAGTTTCACTAAATTGGCATTCCAGGCAATGTTCTGATAAACAATAGTATTTACCTGAATCCAAAAAAACTAGTTTGATGTGATATTTATTGTAGGAATTATGACAGAAGTATGATTGAAGTCAGAAGTGAAGTTTCCCTGTGTGGTTTCGTTATTATCATGATGCACACCGACGGGGTCAAAGTCATTGCTTTTTGCGACGCCTTGTAGTCTCGGCGTATCATGCGAGTGGGGAACTCTAAGTACTAGACTAGCAATCACAACACACATCATTAATAACAGTAAGAACAGGACCAGCACTGCAAGCATCTTGGCAAGGTTGGAGTATACTCGCCCTTTGACTGTTTTCTTCTTATAGGGTGAGGGTGTGACCAGCATATCGACGGTACAGTCATGATGTGTGCCTTGAGTGATCTCAATGTCCACGTGGTGTCTGTCCGTCGGCTTGAACTTGATAGTTGAATATCTTAGTCCATCAACCCTTGTGACTGTCATTTCATTGTTCACTGAGCGTTGAATGATCAGCTGCTCTTGCCCGTGTGCTTCATCTGGGGTAATGTAGTTCATGGCTGGATATTACAAAAGCTGTCACTGACTGTACATTTCACCAGAAATGAAATTCAATTCTTTAAATCATTCTCTCGTAACAAATGGTAAATTTTGCCCTGAAGAATTATACAAACCTGCAAAATATACGTAAAAATACTTGTGGAGGATGAATATAAAACCGTAGCAATAAATGTTACATCTGTGACATTTAATTATGAAATTAAACACTCCGGTTATGAACAAACATAACCATTTACCTTTTTACATCCTACTATTTCAATCACATAACATAATTGGTACACGTTTCTCAAATATACCATTTGCTTTAGGCTATGAACTTTAGAATATTGCAAAGTTCTGCAAACATAGAAGCGTCTCTTAGCATATTCATCATGATTGATTTTATAAAAATATACTCACGGCCGCATATTGAGACATAATTTCGAGTACATAGCCATTTGTTAACAATAGCAAACACAAATTCACTGATCATACATTGTAAATATCCGGTCGGTAAGCTACTCACTTAAATTGTAACAGCGGATGAAACAATTCGAGTGCGCTGGTAAACAGATACTTAATTTTCATTGTTTCACTTCATCACACCAGGCAAGCATTAATGCATTCACTTTGCTCCTTCAGTACAACTGCCTGTTACTACATTATATGCATTATTCATTTATCAATCGTGATGATAGCATATATCCCCCTAACAACTTGCCTACCAAATATTCCATCGATTGTTAGCTGAATCCTTCATACCATACAAGGTTAAGCCTGAATACCGAACTAGCCATGTTAAAGTGACACTCTTATTCAAAATCAATTCAAACACATGTATAACAAACACAAATTTTGAGTGATAAATCTTAAACTACTTACTAAATAATGGATTTATGGAAAATATTAATAACTGATAACAAGATTGTAACAGTGTATTTAATAGCTTAAAACCCCGAAATATTAATGATTGGTGAATGCTTAAAGATTTACAGTGATCTACAATAGTCTCATAAAGTAGAAGTACCTTGTTTTCTGCACATTTCTTTCAAATTAAACTCGGAATCCTTTATAAGAATCATCGTTTCCGACATTTATTCATCCTTTCTGACATATCTAAACAATTATATTATTGTGGTAAATCGTATTTGGGAGTAATAGTGCATCTTTAAGTGTCTGTATACAGCTCTACGCCTTATCGTGCGGAATAGTAATTACCGCTTACTGAAAAAAGTGGTTCAGACTAAATGGAAATTATAAAATGGGAAACAACTCACACATAACCATAAAATGAATGATCTCACCAAAGTTTTAAACTTTATGTTACGAATGGTTGTTTGGCAGTTAGTATTATATTATATTTTATATTGAAATTCGCAGAAATGAATCAACAATAAATAAATAAAATTTTCATTGGTCATGGTTATAATATTAAACTAGAAATCCCATTGATCATTTTAAAATTAGGAGTATCGGAAGCGAGCTCTTTAGATCTCTGATTGTTTAAATGTTGAAACTTTGTATTTCTTCGTGAACGATTTTTTTTTTCAGAAAAGTAAGATAGATCATCTATTAAAGTTTAAAACAACGAGTAAAACGCTAGAAATAGTACACTCATCGTTTTCGGACTTGATTGTTTACGGTCCTGTTTTGTTTATCTGCCTCGTGTTGAGAACTACTAAGAAGGGGTGAAAACATTTCTGTACTGAAAAATAACACGTGTTAAATGGACTCGCTCATGTTTTGGAGCAAAATCAGTTTTCCAGGTAATGCATCTGAAAACACTAACTTTATCATTATTTAACTCTATGATATCAAAAATGCAGAAAAAGTATTTTGGCTTTACTTGAGTGCGGAAAAGTCAAGAAAAAATAGTTTACCGAAGGCTTATTCATTAGGCCACAAAATTATACAACAGTGATAGATATATTGACATTTTACAATGCATTGATAACATCACGCGATATTGTCAATCAACCAATCACACAAAACGAAAACGCTGAAAGCCGTTAGTAGCGCTATTGAAAATTGTGTTCTTCATAGACTTCATTTGCTGAAGAGTTCCAGCTGTCAGTATCATAGTTTTAACAGTTCAAATGATTTGCCACACGTTATTAGGTAAAAAAGAGATGCATTTTACAAACCAAGAGCGCATTGTAAGTCAAACATTGTAATATTGTGTAATTCTGTACATGGTTATTATATTCATTTTAAAAAGCTGAAATGATTCATGAACTACTCAACACAAATTAAACCAAAAAAATCTCTACATGTCGAGTATCATTTTAAGATACTTTTGTTTCTCAATAGGAGACTCTTTCGATTCTGAAAATAGACAAAAAAGACACAAACACGAAGGGTTAAATATGTCGAAAACAAAACCAAAGTAGTAACAGTGTGAGTTGCTAACAGAAGTGAAACATCTACATGTGGAAAAACGTCGAGACGTTCGATATATTGAGGTAAAAACAAAGTTTACCGATAACTTTTACCTCAATGACGGACATCTTTGGATTGTTTATCATTACAGTCGAAACTCGATGGCTCGACATTCTAGGGACCGGCAAAAAATACTTCGAGCCTCGAGAATATCGAGCCAAGTGGGATTGCTTACTGGGTGTATTTTTTATTAGTTACAAAAAGTCTTGTTTACCTCGTTTGTTATTGGCTAAGCTATCTACGCAAGAGAAGAGTATTTATTGGACATAGTTACACATCGTACAGTTCGTAACATGACTTATTCGATACTTAGAAAATATCATTTGATTTTTTTTATTTATTATAAAAATACATTTGTGTGAAAACAACAAACAAGCAATATTAAACAATTTGAAATTTATACATACGATATCGTAGATATCAATTAGAGACTGAACTTAAAGTGATGGCATGTTTATTTTAACTGTTAAACCGTTTTTATTTGATAATAATTATAATAAAATCAAGCATTTGTTTATCGATTAGCGCCTTGTGATAAATGAAGCCAAGCAAACAAATTAAGGTGTAAGATGCTTACCAGAACCCGCGATAATAACATCGACCCAAGCAAACAAAACAAAGTGTGAAATTCTTACTTGGGACCACGGAAATGACATCGAGCGTGGAGAAATATCGACCCTCAAGATATCGAGCTATCCGATCGAGTTTTATATGAACAAAGAGAAAAAAAATTCGGTCCTTTTAATCTGGTTCGAGCCAACGAGGATATCGAGCAATGAGATATCGAGCCAACGAGTTTCGACTGTATAGAACAGTTCATGTTAGCTTGACCTATTTGAATTAAACCTGAATTGGTTTGTTTCCACTTTCCCAACCGCTATTTTTCACACTAAATTATCACCAATTATCTCCTCGAACCTTAAAGTTACCTGTATTTTCTATACAGTTCAAAAAACATAATTGAACTACACACAAAAAAACTTGTACTTGCAGAAAACTATTTCACTGTTGTTTTTATAACGGACATCTTGTTCCACTCTGTTTGAAATACATATTTATTGTAGAATATAACATATAAAGTTGTCATTTGTTTGAAATGCATATCTATAAAAAATAAACACAATTTCTTTAATTGTGTATAGATAAAATACAAATTGTCAAAATGATAATTATTAATAATAGTTCATAATTATTCTGAAAACAATACTGATGAGTCCTCATTAATGCAATTAAGACATTCCTGGTAATGAACAGTTTGAAAACTCAGACCGAAACTAACTGTAAGTCATTGTTTAACAAAGTATAAAAAGAAGGTCAGTTTCCTCAGCATTCATAATCCACCTAAAATGATAAACGCGCTAGTAAATATACGGTTCATTATGAAAAGCAGAGGAGGCCATACTCTTGTTTTAAATACAGGCTACATGCAAAGCTTGAAAACCAGAAACCGTTGGAAACACGACGACAATGAATGTCCACGCACTACAAAACATGTTGAGGGTTAGCACCATAAAACAATAAAACTAATAACCAATGCCTACCTAATGTATTCACTCTAATAGATATTGTCCAGAAAGATATTCGAGCACGCCAATGGTGGAAAGCAGCGACCGAGGAGGCGGGTCTACCGTGAGCTGGAGTAAAGGCTCATCAGGCTTAAGCACCAGCTGCAGACTGGCCATATGGATATAATGATATATGTTGATGCTGCTGTCCATTTAGTAAAACTGAAGTAAATGTGTGTGAATAGGTAACATAAAAGTTTTGTATTATGAGTTAATATATGTTTTAATTTCATATCAATCAATACATAAGTTATAAATATTTGAATATGTGTTATTTATTTATACTGTTAAAATGTGTTATTGAAGAATATAATTATATCTTGAGTGTGCTGAGTAATCATATATTCATAAGTTAATATAAATTCTTATGTTTTTTCCCATATATTCATATTATTCTTGCATTTTTAATCATATGAATTTTTATGAATTGCAAATAAACATCAGCTCTACATTTGTGTGTTTTTTATGAAATTTACGAACAACTTTCTCAAAACTACACACGCAACTTTTTCAGCACAGTATAGCAATTTTCGCCATTTATAACCTTTCAACTCTATAATTTAATTGTAATAACACACAATACATCTCCCCAACCCCAACCTCAATTTCTATAGGAAAAATTAGCGGTTGGGAAAGTGGGAACACACCTTTGAATTTTCCAGATAAGTCCTTTGAAATATATGAATAAGCACCATGATAGCTGCCATATTTTATCCCGGATAACCAATTGATTAAACTAGAGTTCAATGAAAGACATGGATCGATTACAGCCCATCAAATCAACTGTATTGATTTAACGTTAAAGCTTGGGGTAGGATTAAAGGGAGGAGAAACCAATTAGTAAATCATAAGTCAGTCTAAATATGCTGTTGTCGGTTGATTTCATCACTGATGACAATGATTCGATAAATGATTTACAACGGTTCGGTATCAAGTTTTTTTGGTATATGTTCATGTAAGGAGAAGTTATTGTTATTGATGGCTTGCTTCCTTACTTTAAATATTGTTACAATAAGCTTTCTTTTAAGCAACGTGTGTGTGTTATTCAATTTATTATCGTTTTTGTTAATCGTATTTGAATGGATTTAATGTTTTTGTTATATTTTGTTTTCAACTAAAATAAAGAAAGAACTAAAGAAGTTTAAACAGCTTTTTTCCTGTGTTTTTGTTTTTCAGTCATGCCAAATACTGATGCAAATAAATGACATCGGATATTACTAAAAGCCAGCGGTACAACAAATCGTTCATTTGACAATTATAAATAAGTTTAATGATATTACTTTAATAAAAAATGTATACGTTTCAGTATTTAAACAGCAATTTTAACAAAATCATGTTTAAAATGGCGTCCAACATGGCTGCCAAAGTATCCAACAAATTTGATTTTTTTTTTCAAAATATGTGCATTGGCTGTGCTAATTTGTCAGATATGAAGTTATTGATATTATTTTCATTCTAATATTATTATTATTACTATTATTATTATAATTATTATTATTATTATTATTATTATTATTATTATTATTATTATTATTATTATTATTATTATTATTATGTATAATTGCATATCGTTTTAGGTCATACAAAGTTCAACATGGCGTCAAAGGCTGTCACCAAAATGTACGTGAACTTGATAAAAATGCGTGTAAGAAGTGATATCTGTAGATATAATACTTTTGATTTGTATGGTGATATTAAATGTTATTTCGACTGTTCCGACATGGGGTTTTTTCGTTAATATTTACTGATTTATATGATAGACGCATATCTACTCATAGCCAACATATATTCTAAATAAAGTCAATAAGTTAAGGACTGTCGTAATATATTAGAAAATAGTTTTCAAAATGAACAATTCACAATTTGCTACGCATTTACCTCTGTTCCATAAAAGATTAAACGCGTTCCCTACGTTGCGATCTTAACTACCTCAATAATCTAGACTAGTCCATTTAAATACTTAGCATTCCAGCTACTCGACGATAGATGATGTTGCCTGCGCGGCTTACTTTGACATTGTTTTAGCAAAAACGTAGCGAACAAACGTATGCCCATATTTTTCACCACTCAAAACGTTTTCTTGATCCTGTGACAGCATTACAAACAACAAGTACCAGCTTAGAACGATTATACAGCCGTGCAGGCAGCGTTATCGATCTTAACGTAAATCGTAATTGAGTATGTATTGTTTGGTCAATTCCAAATATTTATCATGGTAGATTAAATGGTGGTCATATCTAAACTGTAGCTAAAGTGTTGCACTCTGTAAAACTAGTTTTTGATGCGTAGCAATACGTACCAAACGATAGTTCATTCCAGTTATTGATGCGTAGCAATACGTACCAAACGATAGTTCATTCCAGTTATTGATGCGTAGCAATACGTATCAAACGATAGTTCATTTCAGTTTTTGATGCGTAGCAATACGTACCAAACGATAGTTCATTCCAGTTATTGATGCGTAGCAATACGTACCAAACGATAGTTCATTCCAGTTATTGATGCGTAGCAATACGTATCAAACGATAGTTCATTTCAGTTTTTGATGCGTAGCAATACGTACCAAACGATAGTTCATTCGAAATATATTTATACAATATCGTGGCAAAGAACCAGGCACAATTTACGGCTGAAAACAACGAGTATGTATAGGATAGATGAACAACGAGTATGTATAGGATAGATGAACAAATATGTATAGGATAGATGAACAAATATGTATAGGATAGATGAACAAATATGTATAGGATAATTGAACAAATGTGTATAGTATAGATGAAAAATATGTATAGGATAATTGAACAAATATGTATAGGATAGATGAACAAATATGTATAGGATAGATGAACAAATATGTATAGGATAGATGAACAAATATGTATAGGATAGATGAACAAATATATATAGGATAGATGAACAAATATGTATAGGATAGATGAACAAATATGTATAGGATAATTGAACAAATGTGTATAGTATAGATGAAAAATATGTATAGGATTATTGAACAAATATGTATAGGATAGATGAACAAATATGTATAGGATAGATGAACAACGAGTATGTATAGGATAGATGAACAAATATGTATAGGATAGATGAACAAATATGTATAGGATAGATGAACAAATATGTATAGGATAATTGAACAAATGTGTATAGTATAGATGAAAAATATGTATAGGATAATTGAACAAATATGTATAGGATAGATGAACAAATATGTATAGGATAGATGAACAAATATGTATAGGATAGATGAACAAATATATATAGGATAGATGAACAAATATGTATAGGATAGATGAACGAGTATGTATAGGATAGATGAACGAGTATGTATAGGATAGATGAACAAATATGTATAGGATAGATGAACGAGTATGTATAGGATAGATGAACGAGTATGTATAGGATAGATGAACGAGTATGTATAGGATAGATGAACAAATATGTATAGGATAGATGAACAAATATGTATAGGATAGATGAACGAGTATGTATAGGATAGATGAACGAGTATGTATAGGATAGATGAACGAGTATGTATAGGATAGATGAACGAGTATGTATAGGATAGATGAACAAATATGTATAGGATAGATGAACGAGTATGTATAGGATAGATGAACGAGTATGTATAGGATAGATGAACGAGTATGTATAGGATAGATGAACAAATATGTATAGGATAGATGAACAAATATGTATAGGATAGATGAACGAGTATGTATAGGATAGATGAACGAGTATGTATAGGATAGATGAACGAGTATGTATAGGATAGATGAACAAATATGTATAGGATAGATGAACGAGTATGTATAGGATAGATGAACGAGTATGTATAGGATAGATGAACGAGTATGTATAGGATAGATGAACAAATATGTATAGGATAGATGAACAAATATGTATAGGATAGATGAACAAATATGTATAGGATAGATGAACTATAGGATAGATGAACAAATATGTATAGGATAGATGAACAACGAGTATGAATAGGATAGATGAACAACGAGTATGTATAGGATAGATGAACAACGAGTATGTATAGGATAGATGAACAAATGTGTAAAGGATAGATAAACAAATATGTATAGGATAGATGAACAAATATGTATAGGATAGATGAACAAATATGTATAGGATAGATGAACAAATATGTATAGGATAGATGAACAACGAGTATGTATAGGATAGATGAACAAATATGTATAGGATAGATGAACAACGAGTATGTATAGGATAGATGAACAAATATGTATAGGATAGATGAACAACGAGTATGTATAGGATAAATGAACAACGAGTATGTATAGGATATATGAACAAATGTGTATAGGATAGATAAACAAATGTGTATAGGATAGATGAACAAATATGTATAGGATAGATGAACAAATATGTATAGGATAGATGAACAAATATGTATAGGATAGATGAACAACGAGTATGTATAGGATAAATGAACAACGAGTATGTATAGGATATATGAACAAATATGTATAGGATAGATGAACAAATGTGTATAGGATAGATAAACAAATATGTATAGGATAGATGAACAAATATGTATAGGATAGATGAACAAATATGTATAGGATAGATGAACGAATATGTATAGGATAGATGAACAAATATGTATAGGATAGATGAACAAATATGTATAGGATAGATGAACAAATATGTATAGGATAGATGAACAAACATGTATAGGATAGATGAACAAATATGTATAGGATAGATGAACAAATATGTATATATGTATAGGATAGATGAACAAATATGTATAGGATAGATGAACAAATATTCAGGATGAAGTTATGAACTTATTAGCTCTTCTCTTCGGTTTAAACAAAAATAATCGTGTTAAAGCCATGACTAGTTTCAACAGTTCTTTAAAAATGTAACCCTTCCCGATCTATAATGACTGATATGCAGCGGTATATAACGATCAAAGTTCATGCAAATACCATCCAGTGTGTGCCTTTCATCAAGAGTTTGTTCATCGTGGACCAATCGTGATTCGAATCGTGACGGCGAGAGAAGCAATGGCCACGACAATGGCCTCTATTATTTCACGATGAGAGAACATATGGCAACGAATATAAACGTTAACGTAACGTAATGTAATGTATATTTCGTCTGGTTACGGCCAAGCATGGCTCTATTACGGCAGCGTTTGAATAACTCCATGGTAATAGAAATCGAATTGTGGTAGGTTATCGTGTATTGTCGGTACTCTCGTTGTGGAATAGGCTGTGCCCATACTTTCGTAACATTAAAGTAATTGTACATATATCGTTGTTATTCGAATTCACGTCGTGGGAAAATCGCCAGTTATTTGGACCATGTTCTTCCTATTACTATCAATAAACGCCTCGAGAAATCATGTCACTAGTGGGCACCGATCTTTTACAAAATCTTAGTTAACAGTAGCAAATCATGGGCGAATACGTGACGGCACCAGCATGAATCTTGAATATGCTTATTGATCAGGGCATACCAATAATGCTTTTAACGTTAAAAGTAACCTTAAGCAAGTGTTTGTAAATCGGGGTCAATCGAGGCAAAATCGGGGCAATGATTGCCATTCTTAAAATATCAGTTTATTACAATGACTCTGTTGTGCGTCTTCATTTCTATCACCATGTTCTCCTGTTGTTGCCATCTTAACATGTGTCGTTGCATTTTCGCAATTTCGTTTCTAGACAGCCGATTTAGCAACAATGCCATTAGGATCAGGAGTAATCTTTGAATAGTTTGTGCCGTATTTTATTCCATATTCATTTCTTTGAAATTGCCATTACTTCAAATAAATTTCAGCGAGTTAGATCAACCATAAGCGGAAAGATGCCATTTCCATAATAATAATAAACAAATATTTAACGGCCATCTTTGGCGCAACATTAGCTTATATACTTTTTTTCTCTTTTGTTTTATATTTTATAAAATAGTGATTTGATATGTTTTAGTACATAACATATTTATTACATTTAAGAAGTGATATCTTTTTAAAATCACTAAATGCTTCTTATACAAAAAATAGACGTCTAAAATAAGTTCTTATATTCAAGAAAACACGCCAATTTGAAAGTAAAGTCCATTTTGTTTTATTTTTGCAGCCATTTCTCACGTCATATTGAACTTGATATGGTCGAAATTTAATGCTTTCGTATAACATTCAAGTGTATACTTGTCGAATGTTTGTAAACAAAACAACAATACCATGCTGAGATCTGACAAACTATTAAGACATTTTACCGGAAGTCATGCGCTCGCAAAGGATTATGGGAAACCGAAACAAACCCATGTTTGAAAGAAATTCGCCATTTTGGTACATTTTGGCGACCATGGCACGTTGATCTTGTTCAAAATGCTGTTGAAATGCTTAAAAGAATATTCTTGTTTCACAATCGTTGTAAAATATGTATGATTAAAAAAGGCTAAAACTAAGTAAAATAATACTTTTTTATACAAATGTATACTATACTAAAGATCATTTTGACGGACCATCAAGTCAAATGGACAAGTCATAAGAAATTTAACATTTTCGTCATCTTGGACGACATTTTGTATATTAAGCATCTTCAAAATGTTTAATATTATATATATATTCCATCACTTTAAAACTATGACTGATATGACTAACAACTAAATGGCAAGGTTCATGCAAATACTGATGCAAATATTGTACTTTTGAGCTCAGTGGCGGCCATCTTGAACGCCATATTTAATAAAAGATGTCACCAAAGGTGGCGCAAAACCATAAATAGTAGTTTAGTATTAAAAGGTCTAGGCTACTCAAATATGCAAAACATATTTTCTATACACTACCATGCAGGGTTCTCAAGTTCAGCTGTCGAACTGTTAGGAAAATAGTGAGAATTGAAACTTACATTTGCGAGCTTTGTGTCAAGGAATGTACTATTTGCCAGTATATGGCAATGGAAATTGCCATTGATTTATCATTCTTCTCATTTCAGGTCAGATCCAGCATAGGCCATAGACTGCTTCATTGAAAGAGTAGCAAAAGCAAAGGGCGTAGCTTGACGAAAATATATGTGTAGGCCACGTTTAAATTTTGCTTAGCTAGGTGATTGTAGGTGCATTTTGGCGTATATTTCGTTGTTGTAAAAACATTAAAGAGAGCAACAATATCTTTATGTTTTACTTTTAAATAATTGTGTACGTATTTCAGCTAAAGAAGACAGGTCATGGAAGTAAAACATTGAACATTTTATCAATTAAATTTCACTCAATATTAATGCATTTTGTTGCCAAAATCTAAGTTAATCATATGTGTATTTGCACAAGCAATGCCATATATATCCCGGAACAAGGGGTTTTCGACCGCCTAAGGATTATTTACATTTTAATCATAAATAAGTGATAATAAAAAATAAATGTTTGTGTGTACCATTTAAAGCAATCATTCATCTTTCAAAAAACAAAAAAAAATATAATCTGTTTCAATCGTCTGTTGTTTACATTTTAAATCCAAAATGGCGGCTGTCACATGTTGTATTTGACCTAGATACAACATGCTTTCGACCATGACCTTTAACTACTAGTATACTTCGCAACAAAAGTTTGTGCACAATATTTTTTTTTTATTTTAATTTGTATAACTTGTTTAAACTGTTTTATGTATTTTAATTTAAAAAAAAGTAATTAGATATTTACATATTTGCCATATAGTCACTTTTTGGTTACTTATCACCACAAGAGAGGCAAAGGAATGCATCAACCCTTATAATGGCTTTCACATGGGTACAAAAAGATAAATTCACCCATCATGAACCCTGTTATCACTTGTCCAACTCTGAATGAGCCTCATATGACCTGCCTAGGCTGCAATATGTATAATTTTATGGTAACAGAGCGCCCAAATGCAATTAAATATAGTTACCTGTAGATGAATTTCATTAATTTTAGAATAAGCAACATACCATATTTTGATGCGCTTTTAATGTTGTGCACTATACTAAGAAAACAATAGGGCATATGTTTTAGGCTTTGGTAGATATGTAAGATCTGGCAAACAAAAACAAAACGATTTTAAAGAAGTATTTTACATGTGAAATCATTTTAAACGAAGGGTCAAATTTGGCATGAATTAAAAATGACAAATTGGTGTTGTTTCAAGTATAACTGAAGTTTTTTTTAACACCACCATTCCCATTCTTTTTCAAATGAAGTTTTCTGACAATTAAATTATGTATTATGTCGCTTTCTACAGCACAGTTGACTTTCCGGGATCATTAAAAAAACTCTAGCTTCCGGCATTTTCTATGATCATGCTTTTGTGGCTGTGGATTAGGGCCAAGGACGACAACCTGTCGCTTTTCATTGTCGTTCGCATGAAGTTTTTTATTCGTTTCATTCCACTAAAGATATTTCACAAGAGGCTGATGTAGGTGGCATAGTAAGAAGAACCTCAAATATTGTAAATATGCTAGGATACAGGTCCTTGCTGGTCTGCTTCATGGTCTCTTGTACACAGTCTAGATAAACTTGCGGCTGCGATGCTCCATCTCACATTCCGCACGCATGAACCATTGTGTCTCACATAACGAGCGAAGCTTCGTTGCGACTTCTCTAGAAAGCTCGTCCTGGAACGCTGCTAGACGATTTGCTGAATAATTGAACAAGAATCCAATGTCCTGAACTGTATCCATCATAGTTTGGACACTTGGGTGGAAACTGGTACTGGAGGCATGATTGTCAAGTTCCTTCTAGCAGTTGTTGTTTGGTATCTTCATCTATTGAAGTCAAAGTGAGACTTTCGAAATCAGGATACGTAGGACTATGTTCGGCAATATTGGCGCCAGACCGTTTACAATTTCAAATAAAGCGCCCGCAAACTTTTACCAAGCCGATTGGAAATGTTTAATGTACAGCGTAAACGTGCAGACTACTGGTATGCAACTTTCGATAAATTATATACGGAACATCAAAATCGCGTGAAAATGTATTTTATGGCAAAGGAAAACGATATATTTGAAATACCCGGTTTCCTATAAATTAAAGCGCTTTTGTCGAAAGTTCATGTTTAGCCCCTCACCCTCATATGCCCTCAGTTTTTTTATTGCAGATAAGGCATTTTTATTTTTTTCGGTTCTTCTGAAAAAATGTGTAGGCCGCGGCCTACACGGCCTATAGAAAGCTACGCCCCTGGAACTTGGGACATATTGCTTAATTCAAGTAATTATGTCCACGGCTATTTGTATATAGCTACACATGTAGGTTTAAAAGTATCTTTTTTTCTTTTGCCTGCAACATTTTTCAGTATTATTTTCGTCTTGTACCATCCTATTCCATGGAGTGCACTAAATCAGATTATCTTAACGGTCTGGAACACCTTTGTTAAACTCAATTATTTACATATGTGCTGGGACTTAAAAGACGCATTTAAATTGTATTGATGTACCGATTGGTAAACTAGTTGTATGTAGCCTGAGCCGCATTTTACACTATTCAATATGGCAGCCTCCAAACTAACAAAGTTTCAAGGCAGTCTAGTTGGAGCTGTTTTAGGCGATTGTATCGGTGCATTGTTTGAAGGCGGTTGGTTCAACAAAATAGAATTGAACAAGATACTGAAAGAAGTGGCCAAAATAGAGCATGGTATATTAATAATTATTTATAACGAGATAACAAAAAATCCAGGAATTGCATTCAGTATCACTTAGACGCTCATTAAGGGATTCTGGTACTGGACTTACTAGACGTTCATTACGGGATTGTTTTTGTATTTCTTTAGACCTTGCGGGCAAGGATAACCCGTGATAGTGCAACACGTATTGCCATTGGGGTCCTTTGTTTTTGCTGTAACGACAGCACACTGAAGAGACAGTGGTGGGATTGTAGTGCGAGTGCACTATCTGACCTGTTTACACATAAGGTGCTGACGTCACTGGTCTGTGAGCACATCTCGGGGAGTTGGAGATCAGCTGTAGAAGAAGCAAGATGTACTTTGATATACTGCTTAATAAAGACCTTACGTGTTCTTTCCCTAAAGTTAATGGTAAGCTAGGTTTGGTCTCAGTAATAATAGGGAATACTTTAGGATTCAAGAATGGCCGGGTGCAATACCCTAGCTCTTTTTCGAAGAGACCACTGGGGTACAACTTTCCTGGGTTAAACGAGTTCTGAGTACACTAGGTTTCCAATCAATACCCTTTAAATGCCAAGCGCCAGGCAAGGGAGCTACTTGTACCAACTTTTAACGTCTTTCGGTATGACGTGGCCAGGGATGGAACCTAAGACCTCCTGGTCAGTAGGCGGAAGCCTTAACGGTTAACCACCAAGCCATGTATGCCATAACTGGACTTACCAAAATACGATCAATTACAGAAATACATGACATGAATTTCACTAAATGTGCCAGTTAGTGTTATCTCCTGCAGCCATGAAAATCTCTGGCTGTGCCAGAGGTAGATTTGTTTCTCCAGAGAGGTAGATCTTACAGATTTGTTGGCGCATATTTCTTGTGTAGTAGTTTTTGCGTGCGTTTAAGCAACACTTAATATAATATTTTGTAATTACATATCTCCTTTTTCCCAAAATTTTACATTTTTTTCCCAATTTGATTAATGTAGATTATGTTAACCCTTTACTTCATAGATACGCAATTTTACTTATCTATCCATAGCTTCATAGATACGGATCTTAACGTTTTATCCATAGCTTCATAGATACGTAATCCTACGTATTCGTAATGTAGGGGCATTTATTTTCATACCTGATGCTTGTTTATGCGCTATAAATTCATATTCATGAAGTACAAACATTGATAAATACAATGCACTAAAAAAAACACTATGTTACTATTTAAAGAATTTCGGAAAATCGGGAAATAAGGTCACTGGTATCAAAGATGCGTAAAACGTTGACTGCGCAGGTTTGTGGGCATTCCTGTCTCGTTTTCCTCGTGGAAATTTACACAATACTGCAAGTTATAATTAACTACCAATAATACAACTATATTTTATTGATCACGCGCCTGACGTCACAGGTCATGGTTCGAAAACGTGTCAAAATGTCGGCCATGTTGGATAAACAAAAAATCATCTGGCTTGTATAAACAAAGGCCATAAATCATTATATGGGACATATGTGTCACTTCTGTTTCGCTAATCCGGTCATAAAAATGCGCATCTGCTTCTACAAATTGAAAGTAAGTACAAATGTGTTATAAAATAATGACTATCCCTATTGTTAAACTTTGACATGACCCAATTTAACATCGATCAGCTGTTGAAACACGTGTTTTCGAATACACAAGAATGCAATGTAGAGCTAATTTCTGCCCTTGTTAACTTCAGTTTAAAACAACATTCCTGAATAATGTCATTTATATTTCAGTGTTTGTCTGACGAATCGGAACATTCTGGCTTCGATTAAAATGAGTTTGAGACATTGAGTACGACGTCGAGAATTCAGACCTCGGCGTCACGCACACAAGGATACGAGAAATGAGGATTTTTAAAATCAAACCCAAATGACAATACATGGACATGCAATAAACGATATAAATTTAGTAAACAACAACATGCAGGCCTCATTTAGTAGTTGAATAATAACTTTATTTGTTCATTGTAGTGTTAAATAACCGAAAGTTATACATACTGTGACTGTTGATCAACTCTTTTTTTTCTTCTGTATCATATATATAAATATACCGTGCTTCTTTGTTGTGAACAATGTTTTAATTCTGTCCATCTTTGTTTCAATTCGGGTTGCATTAAATGAATTGTAAAAATATGTTGTTTATATAATATTTTGTGTTATGTTTGATAAATAAAAGTGTAGTAAAAATTAATTTTCATCAAATTTGACATAATTTTCTGTTTATTTATGAATATCATGCGGAAATAATTTAGATAACAAAATAAAATTTATATGACTGGATTGGAAATTTAATTCTCTATAAACTTTACATTGATGACTTATTGATTAAACCAAAAGAAATACTAAGAAAATAGGTTTGTAATACATTAGGGTTAAAATTCCAATAATATCAATAATCTCCTATGAAGTAGGGGTACTGATATGAACTGATAAGGCATGAACTGGCAGCCTGAAATGGCTTAGGTTTACATGAAGTAAAGGGTTAATAAACAAAAAACACAATTAATTTTTTGAAATTTAAACAAAATCTTGACAATACTTGCTCTTTCATGTTGTAGCTTTATGTATGCATAAAAAAGTAAGAACATGTATATTTACCATTATATTTGCTATTTTGGTCTGATTTGAATCTATTCAATTTTAATTTCAAATATTTGCATGCATTTCATTGATTATCAAGAATTAAAAGTTATATCATCATACTTAGTATGAAGTCACAAAATAAATAAAAAGCTCTTTTACTACCGCACTATCTTTAGTTTGACTTAAACTGATTTATTTTACACCGATTGTGAAACAAGTTATGACAACAGTAAATTAATCACTCTTGTTGGTACGATGGTACACCAGAGTGTGATTTTGTGTAGCTGGGGAGACTTGACTCACTGGAGTACCCAGAAGAAACCCACTTGTCTGGCTTGGTGACCATGAACCGAGCTCATTATCCCAGGCTGAGAATCTTGCCTGGTTCACCTATCTTTATAATTGTCAATGAGTTCTTTGTAAACTATTTGCCGATAGTCTTTTTGGCAATGAGACATCAATCCACCTAAAATATGATTTTGGTTTCTGATCTGCTTATTTGCTGAAAATGCCATTTTAAATTTATTTCTCAATTTTAGCTAAAAGCAGCCAGACAGGTCAAGAAAATTCTCCAAAAAAAGGTCATGATGATTCCTTGCCGGCGAAGAAGAAGAGAAAGGGGGAGTATAGTTTCACGGATGATACAGCAATGGCCCGAAGTGTTGCCAAGTCTCTAATACAGCACAACCAGCTCAACGCAAAACACCTGGCACAAAGGTATGAACTACTTTCATGAGTGTAACGTTGTAGAATTAAAAAATTGGTATCAATTCATATTCACTAAACAGTGATTGTAATTAGACTTTTAAATGAACAATTGCTTGGCATAAAAATGTCTGCAAGCTCAGCTTTAAAAAGTCCAGAATTTGAGCAAGCCCAGATAGCATTTTACTTGTTATCATGAAAATGATGAAAAATTGATTTATTTGTTACAGTCATACTCAGTCACAAACATGTAATTCATTTCCTTTTACTTAATTTATATTTATTCACTGGAAGGTTCACAGAGGAATACATGAGGGAACCTTTCCGTGGCTACGGTGGCAGTGTAGCGACTGTTTTCCACGGCCTTCAAGAACAGGAGTACAGTGACGTGTACCAGCCGGCCAGCCAGCAATTTGAAGGAAAGGGCTCCTATGGAAATGGTGGAGCAATGAGAATTGTTCCTGCAGCACTGTTTGCATGTAGGAAAGGATACACCTTTGAACAATTAGCAGTAAATATGTGCTCTTCATATACAATTGAGCAGTCGCCAAGGCAACTACTGCAATTCGTTGAGAACATTTGGCGAGGTTTTCAGTTAATCCATTTGATAATGCAACCATGTGCTTTTATTTGTTTATTAAATATATTCCTATTATTAGTCAACTGACATTTGGCAACTGGTCAGGTCAACTCATTTTTGATTGACAATTGGCACTTGGTCAGGTCATCTGATTGTTTGATTGACAATTGACAACTGGTCAGGTCAACTGATTGTGTGATTGACAATTGGCAACTGGTCAGGTTAACTCATTTTTTGACAATTGGCTCTTGGTCAGGTCATCTGATTTTTTGATTGACAATTGGCTCTTGGTCAGGTCATCTGATTGTTTGATTGACAATTGGCTCTTGGTCAGGTCATCTGATTGTTTGATTGACAATTGGCTCTTGGTCAGGTCAACTGATTGTTTGATTGACAATTGGCTCTTGGTCAGGTCAACTGATTGTTTGATTGACAATTGGCTCTTGGTCAGGTCAACTGATTGTTTGATTGACAATTGGCTCTTGGTCATGTCAACTGATTGTTTGATTGACAATTGGCTCTTGGTCATGTCATCTGATTGTTTGATTGACAATTGGCTCTTGGTCAGGTCATCTGATTGTTTGATTGACAATTGGCTCTTGGTCATGTCAACTGATTGTTTGATTGACAATTGGCTCTTGGTCAGGTCATCTGATTGTTTGATTGACAATTGGCTCTTGGTCAGGTCATCTGATTGTTTGATTGACAATTGGCACTTGGTCAGGTCATCTGATTGTTTGATTGACAATTGGCAACTGGTCAATTAATTTACTTAGAAACCTTTCTTAGTTGTAGTATGTCACATGTATTGATTTACTTAGTTACATTAATTACTCATAATATTGTACATGTTAGGTTTTAAGTAAATTGACGATTGTATCGAGACCAGAAAAAATAACTTGAAAGAAGTTATATCTTTTAAGCTTGTCTGTTTGTCAAAAGAAAAGAGGTATTGTGATTGCCCTGGTGTCATTGTTGGTGTCAGTGTTCTAAACCTTGGAGTTTTAACCTGGTTTTTTAGTTGTCCAGTTAGAATAGTGGTTAGCACACTCACTTCTCACCTAGGAGACCCAGGTTTGATTCCCGGCCTTGGCGCATGTGAGTTTGGTTTGTGGTCACCAAGCCCGACAAGTGGGTGTTTTCTTACATAACTTCATGCCAATAGTAGTGCTTAATATAATGTTGGTATAACTGTTTTTACAATTGTTATATAAATAAATTTAAAGCACTAGGTTTTATCAAGGACAGGGTGCTGCCAAAGATGGACACTTTGCTTAAGAGAGAAAATGGCACATTGTTTCAGGCTGTGAAGATTTTGAACAGCGAAAAAGTGCAACAACTTTTAATAAAAAAGATTAAACTCTGTTACAAATTTACTGTCTATTCATCTGACTGTCAACTTAAAGCATTTTATGTTCATTGCCAGGACCTCACTGAGAAGATAACTCGGTTGACACATTCCCATCCACAAGCCATACAAGGTGCAGTGTTGCAGAGCTATGCTGTATACCTGGCATTGGTCAGCGACAAACTAGATGTTGACACCTTTATTGACAGTCTTATCAGCAAAATGAAACCACTAGAAGAGAGAATGAGGGGGACTTTGGGGGATGGCTCAGATACTGGGGCTGAAAGGTATAATAAAATTAATTAATCAATTTAAAAACTATGTGATTCTGGTGGATGGCTCAGATTCAGGGATTAGAGGTATAATTATTGAAAACTAAGTGAATGATTCAGCAAGCCATTGCACGCATGTAATTAGCTTGATTAAAATAAAAAAATAAAAACTTTATTGATTTCTCTTTTTGTAATATACCACTTGTCCTTGAAGTGTCAGCATTTTTTGCTTGATTGAATACTGTTTGCAAATTTCCTTAGCAAAACATGCTTGTTAGTCGGTTAAACAAAGCGTGGTCACATGACAATGTTGTACAAAGCCATCAGTGCAACATAACTGCCATATTACCACTGTATTACCGCCATTTGTAATACCGCCAAAACTAGAACAGTCCCAATCCACATTTCAAAAAGTTTAATGTTGCATTTGAAGTCACCACGCCACATTTGCATTCGCAATTCGTCTGTTATGGGCTGTCAATCACATAAGTGGCACACAAATATACATTTGATTTTAGTTTCAACATTCAAGTTTTGTCTTGTGACACTCTGAAACTGATATGGTTCAAAAGGCAATCCTAGTTTCAGGCAGAGTTAAGGCACTATCAGTGTATCAAACTCCAAAAGGCTAGTGCCATTTGCAAACAATGAACCAATAACTCTGATTAAGCGAAATTAATTTTCCAGGGTTGATGGCAAGGCTGATAGCAATGTTAACGCTGATAATAAATCAGCAGAGACCTCGGCAGTATCAGGGGAAACAAACATGGATTCCAGTAGTACATCAATAGACACGGGCCAGCAATCAGGGGAGGCTACTGCAGGGGTAGGGGAGGTAACTAGCCTTCCCTACTGCCAGAAGCTGGAGAAAGTGAGGGAGTTTGTCAAGAGGCAAGAACAACCGCCCGTGGAGGAGATCACGCAGGAACTGGGTAATTAAATACTTGATGTTATGACCTTTATATGGTCTATGTGCCAAGAACTACATGTAGATTTGGTCAGCTTTGTTTTAGTTCTGCCAGAACTGGGCTTTTCTTGGATACTGAATAAGTGTTTTTGGTCATGTGACCAGGCTTGAAATGTTGATCTGACACCCCCTATGGGAGATGAGTGACATGCATCAACACACAAATTTCAAATTATTGAATGACTATACAATTCAAATTATGTCATATCAAAACAGCCAAAATGAAATATCAAAACAGCCAAAATGAAATAATTATTTGTAACAAAATAATATTTTAAATTTACTTGAACCCTGTTTAATCTGACTTTTTTTTACATCAACTGTGATTTCAAATTTATGCCCTTCATGAGGTCAACAAACAACATGCATCGGGATGATGTGTAACCGTTACCTAGCAAGACTCGTTACCGGCTATTGCATGTGTCCTTTGGTTGGATTTTTCCATCCACATTGGAAATACATGAAAAATTCTCCTTGTAGTTTCAATTATGTCATTACATTAGTTAATTAATCTGTATCTACAGTGATACTTTTCTGGAAATTGTAACAAGGAAATGTTCCATGTATTGTCCAAAAGGAAACCAGGGATACTCTAGCGATTCAAGATAACTGGGTGTTGAATCAAGTCATTGGAAATAGATTTTAAGATGAACAAGCCCAAATTCCAAAAGAAGCTATATGCTGTGCTTTATAAATCCCAGAATTACAGTAAGCCCTTAAAGCATTTTATTTTTATCCACGCATGGCTTTTGCTGATTTTGACAACTGAGGTTCCCTGAAAAGATAATTCAGAACATTAATTTAGTAATCTGAATAGATTTGTTTGATAAACAGTAGTACATTGCAGACATCGCAACCATTGGTCGGACTGGTAAATTTGTCTTGGTTTGACTAAGATTGTAAGGGGTCCAGTCCGTTCAAGATGTTATTTTTGGACTGACAAAATTTTGTCAGACAAAATGACTGACTCTTTCTTTGCTTAAGCAGTGTCTGACATTGTACATGTGTGTTTTCTGTGTTTTGCAGGTGTATATATAGCAGCCCTGGACTCAGTCCCGGCAGCCATCTACTGTTTTCTGCGAGCCATGAATCCCATAGATGAACTGCAGGTTGGTATGATTGTTCAAGGTTTGATCATGACTGATTGTCTCATTATATACATGATGATTAACTTCCGTCACAGAAACCATCTTATTTACAATGTATAATCCTTGTTATAAAGGTGTGAAAAGATCAGTTGTTCAGAATTCAAAACTAAAATATGAAATTGCTTCGAAATTGTTTATGTATTCATTATATAAAATAATATTATATATTTCTTTTATGCTTTATGTGAAATATCATGTTATATTATACCTCACATAAATTTGTCCCTTCTTTATATATATAATCTCGATCAGTCCGTATATCTCTGAATTTTCATGAAAATCCAGTTTTATGACGTCAGCGGTCCATATTGTATTTTTGGCCGGTCCGGACCTCGCCAAAAATGTAATATGGACCGCTGACGTTAATATAAGAAATATAGCACTCCACTGAGGGCCATATGGCATTATAAGGACCGGTCAGTCAGCCCCCGAAGGTGAATGGACCTCATCTAACGCCTCGGTCCATATACACCTTTGGTGGCTGACTGGCCGGCCCTTATAATGTCATATGACCCTCAGTGGTGTGTAATATTTCTTAAATTATGCCCCTGGAGTGTATTGCTTTTCACATGTCTAAATATTGGTCGGTCTGTAGACCAAACCTTGTCCGATTGTTAACAAGAGTACGCTTCGGCTTAAGATCCTCAAACTTGGTGAGAGGTAAGGCATGACCAGTAGATGACCTAATTGATTTTGAGGTCAGAAGGTTAAAGGTCACAGTCATGGTAACCTTGAACCCAAAAAAACTTGTAAGATTGTTAACTATAGTACCCTTGGTTCTACGGTCCTCAATCTTGTTAGGGAGGAAAGTAGTGACCAGCAGATGACCACCATCTTTTTTTGAGGTCAGTAGGTCGAAGTTCGCTGTCATGGTGACCTTGAATACTTGGACCTTGACTCAATATAAAGTGATCCTCAACCTTGGTAGAGTGTTTGGTCATTACCTTAAATTATCACACGTACATTTATTGCGAAATCACTAATTTGCTGCCACTAGAGTGGCACAGATGTTTATCTTGTGCTCTAATAATAGCAGTCAGGGGGCATTTGTCACGGGACTGTCATAATTGATTTTGCTTTACTGTTTTTTCTATTCACCACCATTAATTTTCAGCAAATGGTCAAACATGATGTAATCTTTATAATAAAATGTATGATCTTCTCATCACTTCCTGTATATAATTGTTTTTATCTACCTGTGAAGGAATTATGCCAAAACATTTAGATATTAAAGTGTTAAAGAAGAACTTTTTTTCTTTCAGGACAGGAATGGGTTTGAGCGTACCCTGCTGTACAGCATATCCCACGGCGGGGACACAGACACAGTGGCCACAATGGCTGGGGCAATTGCTGGTGCATATTACGGGCTTGAAGCCCTGCCCTGGGCCTGGCAGAACTGCTCTGAGGGGGCCTCTGATGCCCTTCAAGATGCTGAACTGTTGTGGAAATTGCCGGACAATCTTGGGGCAGGAAAATCAACAAAACGAGGGAAATGAAACTTCATGCAATTATAAGATGAATTATAAGATGGACTTTGAGCTCGTGTGTTTTGCGAGAAAGTTTGGCTATTGTGATAACCTTCAATCATCATTGAACGGGGAAAAAACTTTACCACTACCATTCCTCAAAACATTTCAAAGTATTCAAATGAAATCAGACTACATGTTGCTAGAGACAATACACACACATGTTGAGCAAGGATCATTGATCAGGCTTCAAATCATTGAAGTTGTGCCCCTTTTTGACTGAAAAAAAAACATAAACAGACGAGCATAAGGGTTCGCTGTGCAGCTCTCTTGTTTTAAATTAAACATTGTTTTCATTAACATAAAATGAATGAAAATTATTTATAAATGTTTATATATTTTTATTGAAATAAAGACAGTGCATTGCATATTAAAGCAAATTATCGACTTTTACATATGTTTATTTTATATTTTTGAACAGGTAAAGAAATAACTTAGGTGCTTGAAAGCTTCTTCTTGGGCACAAATGATAGATTTGTTCCAAAGAATTTCGTTTCACCTCCACCAGTATAAGATAAATGTCCATATATTTAAAGCTTTCGTTTCAATTTTGACAGAAATTGCACAAATTGAAATCAGGTCTTGTTAAATGTTAAGATTGATTATACGATATTTAAGTGGATAAAAGTATCTTTAAATTTTTATGCTTCATATGCAGCCGAGTTGCAAAGTCCCCAGCTATATGAGTCTGATTTTTCTCAGTTAATAGTTCACCATGTCTGCATCTTTGAGAATGGAATTTGATAAGATCAGGTATGTGGTACAATAACAAGTCCGTGATCTAATAACGAGCATATGACAAATATTGTAACATCAAGAAGTGTAGATAAATATTGAGTTAATTTGTTTCACAATCAAAATGAACATTTTCAAATCAAATAAAATGTGCAAAAACAAACATATTAAGCTCCTAGTTTTGAAAAAGACACAAAAATACTCAGAAATAGTTTTTACTCGGAAATATGATTTCGAAAAAGCGATCGTAGGAGACGTTGATATGGCCCGTTGTCTGATTTATAAATTACGGTATAAAGACAGTTTGTTCGAAGTCCTAGGCAGTGATACGCGAACAGTGGCCTGGTGTTTGACCTCGGTATTGATATTGGACCGACCCTGGTAAAAGATGAGGGGGGAAATGGTGCCCGACCTACGCCCTATGGGTTCGAGCCATACCAGGGATTTTTGTGTTGAACTTATGAACATGGAAGTGATTCATATGTACATACAGCTGTGCCTTTATTAAAAAGTACGATGTATGCTATAATTCCCGCGGTTAAAAGGTTATTTAGCGGGCACGAACATCTGATACCAGACCTTGACACTAAAGGCCTAGTTTAAGCCTTCTAAAAGTGCCCCCCCCCCCCAAAAAAAAAAAAATTAATAAATAAAATAAATAAATCTGTTTAGTACACAACCTCTGTTTATTGATCCTAATCTTCTTGCCTTGATCCCTCTTATCAGATCTCTGATCTGAGTATCCTACTGTGCAGATTTGTGACATCAGTGCAATTAGCAGGAGATGCACAGCAGGGGATTATCATGCTAAACATTCCTTAAACTAGGCCTTTAGGAAGCTCTGACGTGTGCAGACTAGCTCGCTTAAAGGCCTAGTTTAAGCCTTCTATAAGTGACACCCGCCCACAAAACCGTGTACTAGTACACAAACTCTGTTAATTGATCTTAATCTTATTGCCTAATTGGCTTATTAGATCTTTAATCGGAGTATCCTGCCTTGCAGTTTTCGATGTTTTATTATAAAAATTATAAAAATGGCCATGAGCCAATAAACCAATACACAGGAAATTGGCCCCTACTGTGACATCAGTGCAACTAGCAGGAGATGCCGTCAGGGGGTTATCATGCCAAACATTCCTTAAACTAGGCCTTTAAGAAGCTTGGACGTGTGCAGACTAGCTCGCTTAACATTAACCCGGCCACATGTGATGAACCTGTGTGTCTCTAGGTCAGACCCGAACATGGGACGACTTGACAGACGGTAGAGCGACAGCTGCATGTATGATACTGTTCTCCATTCTGAGAGCCTTGAATTAGGATTGATTTAGATTGATGTATCCCATTCTGAGAGTCGATTTCAATTAATAATGTATTTAGGTAAGGCATAATGTATACAAGTACATTGTAAATGAGGTAAATCATGACGTGGGTCACGTGATTAATGCATACAGTGGCAGTGCTGGTCCACGCAGTGCCAGGTTTCTTGGTGACAGTGCAGGTTGCCAAACAAGTTGTGACATTCCTCCGCCGTCTCGCACTGGTACGTGTCTAACGAGTTGTCTGCAAAAAAGGCAATGTCAAATTTCTGTCAGTCTGAGTTGGTATGAATACGAGTTAATATAACTGAACATAATCACAAGCTATGCTTACTTGACGGGGTCATACGTTCGAATCGGCACTGCGCTACTGCAATGAACAAACTTATCCACAAGAAGTCACTGTGCTTTACGCGCTTTCTTGCGTCTGAGATACACGTAAAACAGCAGGGGGTAACTTCGGGGTCTTCATCAGTATAAACGTGGTTCGGGAAGGATAATGTATTTTCATATAAAAGTAACGGGGTCACCAAGCAACAACATTTAACCTAGTTGAGGTATCAGAGAACCAGCTAATTTTTCGGTATCAATACATGGCTGTGGTCGTTACGATCTTGAATCGTGAAGGTCAACAAAGGTCAACAGTGCCGATTACTCGCAGCACGTACTGCCCACCAATACTGAACGAGTGAGTGTCAGAAGCCACTTGCAACTAAATGATAACAATCTTCATGACGTGCCACGGACGTCCGTGTCTGTGCCCAAGGAAATAGCATATTGGAAATGACAAGACGTCATACATGGATGTAGGCATTGATAAATAACAATGACGCACATGATCCTCTTTCAACGCCCGTTCATATGGTTATATAGTAACTTCAGTTTTGAAGAGATGGATCGATCGACCCCTAATTTGATCATTTGACCACCACGAGGTACAGATCTTTGATGAATATATGCCTTTATACGCATTACTAATGAACGAATCGTCTCACCTCCCGCGGGGACACACGTGCAGAGATTGGTATTGCGTCCGCAGTCTATTTCCAGACCAGCCTTGCACGCCGTTAGTTTACAGTCACTGTCATGGTCGCAGTTCTCGGCGCTCACTAACACTGTGAATAAGAAAAGTTTGGCATTGTATTCAACTGAACTTTGCATGATATTTGTAAGCACACATGATGCCATTTATATCAATTTAATGGGACTCTTAAACGGATTTATTTTAAACATTTGTCATTTAATTCATTTCACTTGAAGAGACTTTAAGTGTATCTAATGGCTAGCGGGCTTCTACAAAAACTAGCAGGTTTTAAAAATCTTCTGGAGTTTCCGTTTTCTGTAAACGCCACAGATCGTTGTGGATGCCATAAGCCATTGTGAATGTTAATGTTTAAGTGTAAGATGAGAGACAGATTATTGCACAAATGCGTTAAACACTTCAGTCCATGATAATGTATCTTAAAACACACAAGTCCGTTATGTAGTGATTTTTCAGCATTTTCAAATGTCTCGATAAAGTACAACAGTTGGTAGATTATCTAATCTTCAATTGGTCTTGCAAACATTATATTAGTATTAATTAGATTTTCACGTTTACGTCCAGAAATGTATAAGCCGTAAAACGCATCACACACAGTGTAAATAGAATATATGAATCCTAATAAATCTTGGTTTTTGTATTTGTGTGTGGGCCAATGGCAATCAAGGATTTTTCAAATTTTCTGTTCATAAATTGAACGAAGATCGATTCTAACGAATGCACCAAAAACACCAAATAACTTTTTAACAATTTTGACGATCTACCGAAAGTAAGGTTACCTGGCCCGCTCTATTTTCTGTAAATCGCCAAAATTGAACTCTTAGACTAACATATTCTTATTACTGTTGTTTTTTTAGTAAATCTGCTCTTCAATCAATTTCACGTGTTTTATATTTGATACGAGTGCATCAATTATACACAAATGCGCTATGATAATATTATGCACCAGTCAATTGTAACCACGCCCCACCCCACCAGGTCCGGGGAATAGCGGGGACTTTGACTTTCGGTCCAGCCAAGCCCGGGTAAGATCCCCGTCCTGCGGGGACAAACTGAGGGTAAAATCCCCGCCAAATGCCCCCGCACCTCAGGGACTCTAAGTAAGGGCAATTCGCGGCCATTTTTGGCGCAAAGACAAAACCGCATTAACCCGGCACTGCGAGGCCACCTGAACGGTAGAAACACGGCCCATTTCCCAGGCTTTCCCCGGTATACCCCCGGATTATTTATTTTTTGGGGGGAGGGCGTGGTTACAATTGACTGGTGCATTAGTTCTATAAGCATTATCACTTACCGAAACAGATGAGGATAATGGTTGTTTTGATCATGCTTGGTCTTCTCGTTGCAAATGTAAAATGGCTCGTTTGTTTTGTCAAGTTCAGTTTATAATAGTAAGATAAGGACTTGTTTGTCTTAAAAGTCCACCAGAACAGCTGACATAAAGTACAGGTTTGTGATAATGTGCTGTCGGTCGTTCACAGCTGAATGTGTACTTTACCACACGATTGTTTAGCGATAGTATAGCGAAGTATTCTCCTCAATTGAAATAGCAGGATATGACATGACATATTTGCACCAAAGGGATGGTCAATTGGTAACATCCCAACAGCGGCTTCTGTCTAGACTGGTACCGTACGTTACTTTTTGGAGAAAAAAACCAAGGGTAGCAGTCTACTTCTGTCAGTTTCAACACTTCAAAGAGTTTAGTTTGTCATCGCGCCGTATCTTGCTTCCGTTTTTTAAAGCTACCATACTGTGTATTAACATATGCAAACTGAACGTGTGTAGATGTTTGTGGTTATGAGCCCACCACTTAAGGTCCTTCAACAATGCAAAAATGGGTGAGGAGGGCCCAAAATTAAAATGTTTGACAAGTTCATGTTTAACTTATTTTTGAGGAATAATCTTTATCATGAGTACAACCGAATTCCTTTGCAACATGTTTTGGGGAAATAAGGAGTTGAGCAAGTTTTACAAAAGAAGATTTTATCAGATTTTGGTTCAAAAAGCATTTGAACTTTGTCGGAAAAGTCTGTCGAAAATATAAATATTGTCTAAAAATGCTCAAGTCTACCCATCAAACAATGTCTTGCGGGTTCTCGATGATAACTTTTCAAATAAGAAAGATATTCAAGAAATATAGTGCATTAAATTTATTTCCTGGTTACAAAAATGCAAATATCTTTCTTAAAATAGCTGCATTCACCAAAAAGCCGAAAGTCATTGTTGATCGGATAGTCATGTCTATTTCGATACAAATACATAGCAATTTTGCATAATGTAATTTCCGTAAAAAATGTAAACGCTTTTTGATTGAAACTCTGATTATATCTTATCCCATAAAAGGTGCTCAAATCCTTTTGAAACCTACACATGTGCAACGGATGTATGTATTATGCTTGCTAAATATTAAACCTCATAACATATTATGTATATATATAGTAAAAGAAGGTTTGACATAGTTATATTTCACTGAACGCACGCAACGCATTGTGTTGAATATCTGTCACGAGTCGTCATATAATACACTATAAATAGTTAAAGATACACTATTACTCCCAAATAAGATTTACCACAATAAAAACAATTATTAGTTTACCAAAACTGGATGAATAAATGTCGAAAACATTGGTTTCTTATGAAGGCATTATGCGATTGCTATGTATTTGTATTGAAATAGACATGACTATCCGATCAACAATGACTTTCGGCTTTTTGGTGAATGCAGCTATTTTAAGAAAGATATTTGCATTTTTGTAACCAGGAAACCAGTATAGAACAGTCCGATTGCCTAATATGATTCCAAGCCGACGCATTGACGTTCGTGACGTACGTTCCTACCATAATAATACATCTCCTTAGGCCAAATAAAAAATAGGTGCGTTTCAGGTAACACTGCCAAAAAAAGGGTAGGTAGGTCGGAATATATTTTTATTTTTTTTATATATTTTTGTGATATATTGATTTCAGTAACTGTTGACCCACACTGTAACAAAAATAAAAGTCATCAATTTTCAGGTTTATCAGCAGTTTTTAAACATCTTCCATGCTTCAAAGGAAACATGTTTTATTTGTCTGGTTAAATACTTTGACAATGATGGTTGGATTTCAACTAAGTTATGGTACACCACTCTGCTATTATTAAAGACTTTCCAGGAACGGTTTTACTTTTCTTTATGCACCCTTTTGCTTTCACCCTCTGTAGTATGCTAAACTTCCTGTAACATAATTACATGGAGAGTGGGGCAGCAAATTTACCATATAAGCCATCAGCCAAGGAAACCTCATTGCTGTCAAGAGGACCTGGGGGTTCAGGTTTAAAGAACAAGTAACATGCAGGTTTTATTGCCAAAATTGCACTTAAGGCTGATATATCAATCCGAAAGTCAGTATCTGACACATTTGTATCTGACAAGAAAATATAGTTCAAGAATTGAAATATACCTGCCACACAAGCACAAACTACCCGTAATTCACCTTAGAGTTCGGACACTAAAAATTCAGACATCCATTATTATTTTCAAAAATAATTTATTTACGTACCTAATTTTCAGACACCCAAAGGACATCGATTATAACTTTTACAGTTACTAAGTCTCACAGACAAAGATTATAGATCTTTTTCCTTACAATGTATTTGCCTGGCTTGATTACCTTACCGTATAATGCACCAGTCACTTGTAACCACCACCCCCCTGCCCCCCCCCCCCCCCCCCCAGGTCCGGTGAATAGCTGAGACTTTGGACTTTCGGTCTAGCCAACCCCGGGTAAAATCCCCGTCCTGCGGGGACGAACTTTTGGTAAAACCCCGACCAAATGCCCCCGCACCCCAGAGACTCTATATAAGGCCCAATCTCCGCTAAATTTGGCGCTATGACAAAACCACCGCAGTCACCCAGCCCTACGGGGCCACCTGAAAAGTAATAACACGGCCCTTTTTCCCGGTATACCCCCGGACCTGGGGGGGGGGGGGCGTGGTTACAACTGACTGGTGCATAACATCACTGTGACAAGTTAATTAATAACTACTCATCCTAAACGATTGATTGCCTGTTGAAAGGGAATTGTGTTATGTTTAATTGAAGATTAAAGAAACAACAAGGGCAATCAAGGGATTAAGAAAACACAGACATGACATGTTTGTAAAACGATCCGCCAATAAACTTTGAAACTTGTACCACACTTTTAATATAGACTTTATGAAGCAATAATCGTACAGTAATACTCATTGAAACATCAATAGAATAAATAAAAGTCAACACATTCAATGATACAGGTAACTTTTTAGTTTAAACATATTTATTGAGGAAAATAACACAAGACAACATATATACATCAATGAAAAACAAAGAATTTGATCGGAAGCATAGCTTATATAGATCATTTTCGTAGGTAACTATTTAATGTGATGAATTAAAGTTAGATATGCAATACTTAAGTTACAATCGAAAACACCACCCAGACACATTAATCCTGCATAACAATGTCCATGCTCTCCATGAGATCCTCGTGGGTCTACTGTGAGTTATGTGACGTCACACAGTGTGACTGTTTGATCTGAAGCCGATAAAAGGTGTTTATTCATTTCAATGCATGTATAAAATGGTGTTGAATGGGATTTTAATTAACTTGATGAAGGAGTAACACTTATAGGCGTTATAACTATTGATAACTACGGATAAATTAATAAGTGGTAAAATGCAGACATGAAGAAAAAAGGCAGGTTTAACATACATGTAGATAAAATGTAAAAACGGTTATTTTCTATGAATTCGGACAGCGAAAAAAAAAATTAGTTTTAGGTGTCCGAACTCTATTGTGAATTACGGGGTAAATACAATCAGAAATCCAACTCTTAATATTGTCAACTTTTCGTATTTATTTCGTAACAAATGCTTTTCATACCCAAATCACATTTTTTTCAGGGAAAAAATAGGTTAAGGTCGGCGGGAAAAAATAGGGTCGGTCGGGTAACCTGAGACAGACCTATTTTTTTATTTGGCCTTACGAAAAATTGTGTATTAAATTACATGATGACGAGTGTCAGATCTTTTTTATCACATTCTTATCCTTTCTTGAACAATGAAAGATCCTTCATTTTCCACATTTACCTCTTATGAGACGAACACCACGAAGTAACGTCATTTCCCGTGAGTCTTTTATTGCAGACGTGCACAACACAAAATACCTTATTTTAATGATATATCCGAATTTCCCTTTTTAAAAAATAATGCTAAGTTGAAATCCGGAAGAAATCACAACATAAACTGTAAAATATTGAAACAATATGCATTTTCATCGGTGAAAACATTAATAAATTAATGAACACCTTGACATATATTGTAGGGAGAATCGAGAGGAAATATTGCCTATATTTTGTACTCCAGTTGTTCAAATTACTTTACATTTATCATTACAAAACAATAAAAAAAACTATTCCTTATGAATTGCCCACTTGTTTTCAATCAAGCCAGAAGTTGTTTTCCAAAATAATTTGTTAATTGATATTATTATATAAAAAATGAGCAATGCTGTATTATGAAATTGTTTTGAAACTGATTAGCTTCAAGACGTAAACCATAAAGTAAAAGCCCACAAAAAATACCAATTCAATATTTCATATATTTAGTTGTGTTCACTCAATTTTGTCAACAATTGGGCGGAACCATTTGGTGATGGAATGCCGATAGGTCACGTATTGCATGTTTAAATACTGTCTTCTTTGTTTCATAATATATATTTTCACGGATGTTTGATAACAATGCTCAGATGTTTAAATACCATTTATTGTTTGAATAAATAAGGATGATACACGGATAGCATACATTCTTTCAACGACTTTCATATAAGGTAAATATTTAGTTTCAGTCCGCATAAATGGCGACCCGAAGGTTTTTGTACGAAGTTATATCAGAGTGAAAAGAATGACGTCTCTCAACGTAGCCAATGGCGTCGTGCCCCTCGGCCGACATGTCGATGCGAAATCGTGGGCTACCCTCCTGTGTAGTTCCGTGTGTAGTTATGCCGTTCCTGGCGTCAAAAACGCTGGTAGCGATTCTAACAAACTCTGACTTGCGTTCGCTGTCTGATTTTGTTCCGTAAAACACGTCATCCGTCGTTAACACGTCGTCGTAGTTTTCATGGTTTTTCATTGGCGTTTTGGATGAGGAGAATGTCACTTGATGGTCAGACAGTCTAATGGCGTCGCCATGAGTTAGATAGGTCAGGTAAACGTCAGATATGTTGAAGTATCGCGAGATGTGGACCCGAGAATTGGACAAATCAAATACGGTCACACCGGAAGCTCCTATAACCTGAAAATATTCGTCATAATACTTCAATGTGGGATTTACGGACAGAGACGTGTTACATGTCCGAACCTGAACTGTGATTATTTTGTTTGAATTTACATATTTGAAAATAAACGATTCATTTCGACATTCATTTGCTGCTTAAAATACGATAGCATTTAAGTTTAGCGAATTAGTCGACAACGTATAGATATCCCGATGTATTACATAAGGCACACCCAAGAATGCGTACCGTGCCAGACACCATGTTAGTGTCCGCATGCTTGACCACGAGCGCGGTATTCTCGTCAACGCCTATCCCACGGGCCGTGCCCTTTCCATGCGCCATTGTGTCTGACAGCAACCGTATCATCCGGCCCTCCCGGCCCCGCTGCCTGCAATAATGAGAAGTAGTACTCAAAAGGGATAGCATACATTCCAAGTTATGTTGTCCAAATTGATTGTTATGTTATTCATTTAAGTTGGTAGTGAGGCTGCGAAACGTCACGTGTACGTATATTTGTACGTGTGGATCACATTTTGAGAGGGTCATTATCTGTGGTTTAGAAGTGTAAAGGGTCTTATTGATATCAAGTACCTATGGCAAATATTTCATCTTAGTCACGCAGGTTTAGGTATACTAAAGTATTATTAAATATATGGCATTGAAACATTGACTGAACGAAAGGTACAAAACACGTGGAGTTAAAACATGCAAGAAGTGCAATTGGCATTTCTAAAACGACTGTTTTTTAATCTGTTTACCTTGACTGTGTCGAAAGAGAAAGTAGACCCGGTCTTTATAACATACTATTTTTAAAGTTTAGACAATAGATATTCAAGCATATATGGCTATAGCATCCGAACACTTTGAAACCATTCACGGTAAGTAATCTCAGGAACAATAACCATAGACTCGAAAATTAGAATGTACATGTAGTTATATCTTATACAACTCTCAAATTTGAAACAAGAAATGTTAAGATTAGAATAATAGTGCTGAGATAAAATAGTTAAATCACCGTATTTTAAATGCCGACCAATTGTGGCAAACGATATAAATGTTTATAGGTAATGTCCAATAAGTTGTATAACAAAACTTTGTTTCTGTCAGCGTCGTTGGAGCATATCGTTAAGTCCAACAACACCCTTTACTTGTACGGCTATCTACAGGCACACGTTCTAGAAGCGTTAAGTCCACTTGTACAGCCAGTTACATGAACACGTACACGTAGCGTTAAGTCCACTTGTACGGCTTAGGCTACAGGCATACGAACACGTAGCGTTAAGTCCACTTGTACGGCTAGCTACAGGCATACGTACACGTAGCGTTAAGTCCACTTGTACGGCTAGCTACAGGCATACGTACACGTAGCGTTAAGTCCACTTGTACGGCTTAGGCTACAGGCATACGAACACGTAGCGTTAAGTCCACTTGTACGGCTAGCTACAGGCATACGAACACGTAGCGTTAAGTCCACTTGTACGGCTTAGGCTACAGGCATACGAACACGTAGCGTTAAGTCCACTTGTACGGCTTAGGCTACAGGCATACGTACACGTAGCGTTAAGTCCACTTGTACGGCTTAGGCTACAGGCATACGAACACGTAGCGTTAAGTCCACTTGTACGGCTAGCTACAGGCATACGTACACGTAGCGTTAAGTCCACTTGTACGGCTAGCTACAGGCATACGTACACGTAGCGTTAAGTCCACTTGTACGGCTTAGGCTACAGGCATACGAACACGTAACATTAAGTCCACCTGTACGACTAGCTACAGGCATACGTACACGTAGCGTTAAGTCCACTTGTACGGCTAGCTACAGGCATACGTACACGTAGCGTTAAGTCCACTTGTACGGCTAGCTACAGACATACGTACAAATAGCGTTAAGTCCACTTGTACGGCTAGCTACAGGCATACGTACAAAAAGCGTTAAGTCCACTTGTACGGCTAGGTACAGGCATACGTACAAATAGCGTTAAGTCCACTTGTACGGCTAGCTACAGGCATAAGTACAAATACCGTTAAGTTCACTTGTATGGCTAGCTACAGGCATACGTACACGTAGCGTTAAGTCCACTTGTATGACTAGCTACAGGCATACGTACAAATAGCGTTAAGTCCACTTGTATGGCTAGCTACAGGCATACGTACAAATAGCGTTAAGTTCACTTGTATGGCTAGCTACAGGCATACGTACAAATAGCGTTAAGTCCACTTGTATGGCTAGCTACAGGCATACGTACACGTAGCGTTAAATCCACTTGTATGGCTAGCTACAGGCATACGTACACGTAGCGTTAAGTCCACTTGTATGGCTAGCTACAGGCATACGTACAAATAGCGTTAAGTCCACTTGTACGGCTAGCTACAGGCATACGTACACGTAGCGTTAAGTCCACTTATACGGCTAGCTACAGACATACGTACACGTAGCGTTAAGTCCACTTGTACGGCTAGCTACAGGCATATGTACAAATAGCGTTAAGTCCACTTGTATGGCTAGGTACAGGCATATGTACAAGAAGCGTTAAGTCCACTTGTATGGCTAGCTACAGGCATACGTACACGAAGCGTTAAGTCCACTTGTACGTCTAGCTACAGGCATACGTACAAATAGCGTTAAGTCCACTTGTATGGCTAGCTACAGGCATACATACACGTAGTGTTAAGTCCACTTGTACGGCTAGCTACAGGCATACGTACAAATAGCGTTAAGTCCACTTGTATGATTAGCTACAGGCATACGTACAAATAGCGTTAAGTCCACTTGTATGGCTAGTTACAGGCATACGTACAAATAGCGTTAAGTCCACTTGTATGGCTAGCTACAGGCATACGTACACGTAGCGTTAAGTCCACTTGTACGGCTAGCTACAGACATACGTACACGTAGCGTTAAGTCCACTTGTACGGCTAGCTACAGACATACGTACACGTAGCGTTAAGTCCACTTGTATGGCTAGCTACAGACATACGTACACGTAGCGTTAAGTCCACTTGTATGGCTAGCTACAGACATACGTACACGTAGCGTTAAGTCCACTTGTATGGCTAGCTACAGGCATACGTACAAATAGCGTTAAGTCCACTTGTATGGCTAGCTACAGGCATACGTACACGTAGCGTTAAGTCCACTTGTTTCGGCTAGCTACAGACATATGTACACGTAGCGTTAAGTCCACTTGTACGGCTAGCTACAGGCATAGGTACAAATAGCGTTAAGTTCACTTTTATGGCTAGCTACAGGCATACGTACAAATAGCGTTAAGTCCACTTGTATGGCTAGCTACAGGCATACGTACAAATAGCGTTAAGTCCACTTGTATCGCTAGCTACAGTCATACCTACACGTAGCGTTAAGTTCACTTGTACGGTTAGCTACAGGCATACGTACAAATAGCGTTAAGTCCACTTGTATGACTAGCTACAGGCATACGTACAAATAGCGTTAAGTCCACTTGTATGGCTAGCTACAGGCATACGTACAAATAGCGTTAAGTCCACTTGTATGGCTAGATACAGGCATACGTACAAATAGCGTTAAGTCCACTTGTATGGCTAGCTACAGGCATACGTACAAATAGCGTTAAGTCCACTTGTATGGCTAGATACAGGCATACGTACACGTAGCGTTAAGTCCACTTGTATGGCTAGCTACAGGCATACGTACAAATAGCGTTAAGTCCACTTGTATGGCTAGCTACAGGCATACGTACACGTAGCGTTAAGTCCACTTGTACGGCTAGCTACAGACATACGTACACGTAGCGTTAAGTCCACTTGTACGGCTAGCTACAGGCATAGGTACAAATAGCGTTAAGTTCACTTTTACGACCAGGTACAGGCATATATACAAGTAGCGATAAGTCCACTTGTATGGCTAGCTACAGGCATACGTACACGTAGCGTTAAGTCCACTTGTACGTCTAGCTACAGGCATACGTACAAATAGCGTTAAGTTCAGTTGTATGGCTAGCTACAGGCATACGTACAAATAGCGTGAAGTCCACTTGTATGGCTAGCTACAGGCATACGTACAAATAGCGTTAAGTCCACTTGTATGGCTAGCTACAGGCATACGTACAAATAGCGTTAAGTCCACTTGTATGGCTAGCTACAGGCATACGTACAAATAGCGTTAAGTCCACTTGTATGACTAGCTACAGGCATATGTACAAATAGCGTGAAGTCCACTTGTATGGCTAGCTACAGGCATACGTACAAATAGCGTTAAGTCCACTTGTATGGCTAGCTACAGGCATACGTACACGTAGCGTTATATCCACTTGTATGGCTAGCTACAGGCATACGTACAAATAGCGTTAAGTCCACTTGTACGGCTAGCTACAGGCATACGTACACGTAGCGTTAAGTCCACTTGTACGGCTAGCTACAGACATACGTACACGTAGCGTTAAGTCCACTTGTACGGCTAGCTACAGGCATACGTACAAATAGCGTCAAGTTCACTTTTACGACTAGGTACAGGCATACGTACACGTAGCGATAAGTCCACTTGTATGGCTAGCTACAGGCATACGTACACGTAGCGTTAAGTCCATTTGTACGGCTAGCTACAGACATACGTACAAATAGCGTTAAGTCCACTTGTATGGCTAGCTACAGGCATACGTACAAATAGCGTTTAGTCCACTTGTACGGCTAGCTACAGGCATACGTACACGTACACGTACCGTTAAGTCCACTTGTACGGTTAGCTATATGAACACGTACTCGTAGCGTTAAGTCCACTTGTACGGCTAGCTACAGGCATACGTACACGTACCGTTAAGTCCACTTGTACGGTTAGCTGTATGAAAACGTACTCGTAGCGTTAAGTCCACTTGTATGGCTAGCCAAAGGCATACGTACACGTACCATTAAGTCCACTTGTATGGCTAGCCACAGACATACGTTTACGTAGCGTTAAGTCCACTTGTACGGTAAACCTCGTTTCCGCAAAACACCCTACGCTCGGGTTGGGATGAACCACTCTCGGCCATGGGAGATACTTATAATCCTCTATATCCCTTTAAGGCTGATACGTAGAATAATGTCAAAATGGACATTTCTAATGCTTACACATTAAAAGAACCTTTTACGCCAAGTTTAACTTTTCATCACAGTTCATACCTTATTACTTGTCATTGGCGATTTATTCAGAAACATACATGGTTTATCATTAAAGTGTCCTTGAAACCTGTTTGTAACCTTCATATAATTATATTTAAAAACAACAACTTATCGTCCGATACATACGAGAAGTGAGAGTCTAGGACGTATCCTTTCATAAATCCTATTCCCCCGGAAGAAAGGTAAACGAGCGGGTACGCGTGCGCAATGGTCGGCTCCACGTCCGGGAACGCCCCATACGTGAGAGCATCCCAGCTCACCCCACCTAGTAGAGAAGGTTTGTCGCCAAAACAGTTTGTGTTTCATTATAAGAACAGTCACACAGTTTGCACGAACGAAACAATTCACTGTCGATTCTACCAACACTACATACAACACGGGGACGTTTAATTTGGATAACTGTTGCTTTGTTTTGTAATGAAAACTACTCACCTTCTACCATGTAGTTAGCTGTCTGACAGGAGCACCCGGCGCTGGTTCCAGCGATCACGGCGCCAGCGTCATTCATCTGGTGCAGCGCAAGGAGAGCGGGCGTGTATTCCCCGTACTGGCCTAGCAACCTGTGGGATTGTTTTTCCACATGTGAAACATGATAGTACTTTGTGAAAGTCCCGGAGGGTGGCGTATACTCGAATACTAACAGACCGTTTCAATTAAGCGTTTACATACCAACCTTTTAACACACACTTTATTGAAAATGTCGAGAAGCATTATGTATAATCATTATAATGAAACACTCAATCGACTACTAATATTCTGTAGAGTTATCGGAATATCATCTGTCCGGTTAGCGCAGTGGTAATAATAAATACAAATCAAAGAACCATTTGCCCATATATAAAAAGGAACTAAATGGCCTAACATACGACTTGACGACCCTCTCTTGGTCACCACCTCCGAAAAAGAAGCCAGTCTGGGCGTATATTAAATCAATGGTGGCCTGCGGGGCGTTGTCAGCCGTATGGTTCAGGTCGATGGGGATACGGGCAGTCTCGAGCGCCCCGTGTTTGAGAAAGAGGTTCCGGTAGTACTGATACCCGTCCAGGGGGTCCGCGCTCGCTGCGTTGATGATTCCAACTCTGGCCACCCCCTTACCACCCTGAATAATACAATAATAATTTCCTTTTTAATAAAACCAGATTTGTTTTATTTTTAATTTCAATAAATGTGTTGTTTTTCGGTATTTTTCCGTTTGAAATTTGTGGAAAAGACGTTCGAAAACAAAGTTAACAGTGTTTTTTAGTTTCCTCCTTAAGCATTTTTGTATTCTTTCATTTTTTTCTGATGTTCTTTTACCAATTTGTTACTGTTGTTGAATATGTTTGAACGTGTTAACTTGCCTCACAAGGCAGTGCAGTGTTTGAAAATGAAAAAAAAGAAACTGAACGTACGTTCGATATTTAAATACTTACGGCCATACGAATAATTGTGTCATATATTTCTGTGTTATTGTCCCACAAGTGTCCGCCCACAAGCACCATAGAACGCCCATACTGAGCGTACTGGGGGAGCTTGGCAACGTGTTGACGTAGAATGACGTCATCAGTTAGAACGAATCCGTGCACATGATTTACAGCATTTAGCACTACGGCTATGCATAGAAAATACATCACCATGGTTGTCAACTGTGCGGTTATTCACGGCCTATTTCAGTCACATGTTCGAAGATAAGAACGCATATTTCTCCCACCTCAGATAAGTAGATCCAATAATTTAACCATGCTAGATATTCTTATCTTGCCCAAGGGCGAAGATAAAATGCCCGTATGGAACTCCTTTTACCACATTGTAATTACCTCCCTTGTTGAAGACTGTCGTCAGTAGCATCAATGAAATCTTGTCTTATGGTAATATTTAGAACGCTAATTAATTATTTCTCGCTTCAAATGTCATCATAAAACAGTTTTCAGGCACCATTCAAGAAAAAATGCTTCATTCTCCTTAGAACTATTTTAAAAGACCGATTTGACTATTAACATTAACTGGATCACTGCGCGTATATCCATGACAACCACTTGCTATCGCATATCCATACGCAATTATTTTCACTAAGCAAAAAAAGAGTTCCAGCAAAAAAAAACATTTTTACTTAATTTTGTTTATCTGAGGTGGGAGAAAAAGCATCTACCATAGCCGCTCGTATAAGATAGGTTCATCCCGACCCTCGCGCTGGGTGTTTTGCGGAAACTCGGTAAACCTCGTTTCCGCAAAACACCCTACGCTCGGGTCGGAATGAACCTATCTTACACTCTCGGCCATGGGAGATACTTATACTGTTCCATTACTAATAAACATGTAGGTATATAGAGGATTTTTATTATAAAATTCAAATTACAATCGAAACTGGAGACAATAAACTCGAAGTTGTACCATGAAAACAAGTGGATACAAATAAAAATATCGGGATAACTATGTTAACTATGTTATCTATGTGTCATAATGTATTATATTTATATACTGCAGTTACTATTAGGTAAGATCTTGTTCATAGAAGATCGTCGGTGGTTCGACACTTAAGAGAAGTGCCCACATATACACAAAAATTTAAATCATCATCATCATTCTCATCGTCATCATCGTCACCATCATCATCATCATCATCATCATCATCATCATCATCATCATCATCATCATCATCTGGGATGTCATTCCATACCGTCATACTGTAGTAAGAAAATGAATCCTTAGAATAATTAGTTCGTGGTATGTTTAGTAAAAAATTACTCATGTTTTGGAGCCGATCTGACTGAATGATGTTCATTGTTTGCAAAAACAAGGATCTCTGTCATGTAACAAGGGGGCCATATCATTACGCGTTATGTATAACAAGTGGCACAGTGGTACTTGCATCGGTCAGTAAAAGTTAGCCATTGAGATTGCAATCGTTTGGTTGTTTAAGAATTATTGTTTGCAATCCTTCTTTGCAGCGTCTTTACTTTATGTATGCAATAATTATTATATTTACCCCAAATATGAAAACAATAGCCAAGTATTGGAAGTATATAAGCATTGTAAATCACACGTTTCATATCATTATCTTTCATTCTTCAAAAGCGAAATTTTCCAGTTGATTTATTTGCAAACAAAGTTAATTTTAAACAAGATTTAGATGATTTATAAAAAAGATAATGTACTTCACCATGTTTTGATATTTAAAATATGTAATGGGAGTATGACTTGGTTATTATCCAACGTATTGAATCAGCTACTTGATATTCTTCGATAAATTGATGGTTTTTGAATGTGGGAAGATAATTTTATGTTTAACAGGCTTGTATGCCAAGGACAAAGGTTCCTGATATTCTAGAAAAACCAACACGAAACCTTATTTTTTTTTTTATTTACATTTTAAAAATGAGTGGGCCAGCGTTTCTGCGTTGGAACAATTCCTAGGATGAACTGCCTTTCGGTAATTGCGAATATATTTTCCGATGAACCTAACATGTTCGGATCGTGAATCATCGCATATGAATATACACGTTAATTGAACATTGTTTATCATGTTATTGTTTGTATTGTGTCAGCAGGCCCCCCAAAAAACTTAAATCAACATATAAAAAGTGTTAATTTATGATGTGTTAAATGTATTGTTGTCATAAGTGTTTCAATGTTACATTTAAAGGTGATTTGGAATGATTGTGGACTGTTTCCGATTACGGTCGGGTCGTTCTGATTATAAAACAGATGAGAAATTATTACTGTAAGATTTTTTTTCTAAATGAAATGAAGTATTTTTGTAACAATTCTTGATTAAATAATAATGAATAGGTGTAAATATAAGTAAAACATTGGGTGATTGATTCCATTATCGGGAAAACGGACGCATTTGGGCTGGTTCAAGAAAGCGTGGAGTTCGGACTCCACACGCTTTAACCAGCCCAGCTGCGTTCATACCCCGATAATCACGCAGTTTATTCTTTAAATCAGCTTATAAAATGAAACTAAGGTGTCATATTATAACAGCGAACCTGCCAGAAAAATAAGCATATGATTTTGGGCCCGAACCAACGATCGCCGGTTGATTCGCTTTTAAATAGCCAACTTGTCAGTTGAAAGCCTTATCGCAAACTGCAATCATTAAATTATACCTTAAAAGGATTGTACACCAGATTTGCATCCCAAATAGGTTTTTTTGTAACGAATCTCAGGACAATTATCTAAAAGAATGTGTTACGCTTTGATATCATAAATGTAAAAAAGTACAAAAATATAAAAACAAAATTGTATCGGAGAGCGGGTTCGAACCCGTGTCGCCAAAATTGAAGTCCAGCGTCATATCCACCGAGCTACGACGGCTAACAGTAATTGGGTGACATAATTAAGCTATACACCTACCTCGGTATTATCACGTGATAACACCGACTAGCCAATTACGCATAAGGAATAAATTCTACCTGGTAGACATACCCAGTAATCTTTTTTAATAGAAAAATACGAAATTACTGCTAAACTTAAATACATTGTGAACTGTGCGGTACTTAGGTTAGTAAGTTTCAATGCATTTTACACATCGATGCCAAGTTTATGTCTGTTTTCGACAATTTTCTTTTTTTCGCTATTTTATCATACGGAGTACAGCCCCTTTAACGTTTGAATCATCGGGTTCTTAAGTGAATAATTAACCGAGATTGTAAATATTTCTACGACGACAATGGGCACATTATCTTCGCATATCTATTAGAAAGCATTCGAAGCGTTGCTTGATTTTCATCGAGATAATGAAGTATGAAATGAGTATAACAATTACAGCAATGTTGGAAGCAAATGTAGGTGTAAACTGTGAGGAATTAAGTTTTTGTTTTTGAAGGTCTGCCCTCGCTTATTTGCTGCATTATGGCTTGACTCCGCTGCATCGCCATATTTAAAATTATATAGAAAGTGACGGCAATTGCCAGAAACGGAGTGAGAAATAACAAGATCCCGATGCAATATCATAAAGCAGCATTTGTCTTGGTTAAAACAGTACTCCGAATTTTCCAATACTTCCCTCGAATGCCAAACGCGGGCAAGGGTGCTAACCATTTTAATGTATTATGATGCGGTCGGGTATGAATCCGTGGCTTTCCGCACCCAAAGCGGACGCTCTACCACTGACCTATCGGGGCGGTCCGTGAGAAACCAAATGATACTTGCACTGTTATAACTGATACTTTGTTTTTTGAATAGGTAAATACAAAGAGATAAAATGAGTTACACAAAAGTAATATCAACAATGAAGCGAACTTTAAAGTCTGACTGTCGCTGTGTTTTTAAGCCAAAGTCTATATTCGCTTTTACTACCCGTGCGTATTGTCTCTGGCTACAAAATGAACAAAGTTGGCATACTATTTCTTTTGATTTGATAAACAAACAAACTTCATAATTTATGTCTCTCTTCTATAACTTTGCCAGGGTGCTGGTGTTGGTGTCATGACTGTTAAGATTTGTAGACACATTTAACCAAACTCACGCTTAAAAGTATACAATACTCAGACTTAAATATCAGTCTGAAATAGTATTCTCTAGCTTAAACATGGAGAGTTTATCGTGAACTACATACAGAACCTTAACATTTAATTATAACGTACCTTACATGTTTAGACTCCCTAAACTTAAAACAATATCTCATCTTGACTAACTTTAATAGTGATTTTAAGTTATGATATAGTGCCCAAGTTTGAGCCTTTCGGATTGCAACATTCACTTTGGAGTTATTGCCCTTGAATGTTGCAATTGACCATCTCCGCATATATCGCATGAAATGTTCAGACTGTTTTCATCCAGTTTAACAGGGAAACATTTCACTTTAGTTGCTTCATCAGTCCTACTCATAAATAATTTTCTATTCCAACTCGTGAGCGCTCCATGCAGGAGAAATATTCTAGTTATGGATTTAAAATGGAATTTAATTATTCTAAAAGCTCATTTTGTAGTATATACGGTCTGTTTTAAGGATGTAGTGGAAACCACAGTAACTGTAAATGATAAAGATTGCATGAAATTTAAAAAAAAATAATATGTAAAAATATTCGACTAAAAGTGGATTATTTGTTTAATTGTGTATCATAGAGTAATAGAACACATTTTTTATGATTCTCAGTCCATAAAATCACCCTAGGGACCAATCGCTCGAATTAGGTAGCTCGACTGGCCAAAAATGCAGTCCAAATACCAAGTAATTGTAGTGGTTACGTTCCATTCATCCTTGACCTATAAACTGACCTAATAATGGCGTACGTAATTATGGTGTCTGAATAATTGTGACACACTCTGGCACTTTAATATATAGGATTTTAGCATCTGTTCCCATTTATCTTATAAGAATGGCGTATGGGCAGCTTCATTAGTTATATGATATATCTTTTATAGCCCTCTCAGAACTTGCATTTTAAAAAAGGGTTCGATATTGTATGATATTGAAAGACCTTTGTCCCTTATATGTGTATGTGTAAACTGGACTCTTGTTCGACTATCTTGAAGCAAGGTTTCACTAGATGACCTGATATAATAATGTCACGATTTTCTAAAACTGGCGAAGCCAGATGTATTATATCTGTTATACTCTCTCTACAAAGTTGAACTGTATAAGCGTTCCAAATACTTTAAATTAATCAACATTTGTAAGATCCTGCTGCCACAGTATGTTCAACATGTTCTGTATAACGTTGCGCTTATATGCCGGTCATATGACCATGGTGCAAATTTGCCCCTGGCCCTGGTGGTCAAGTGTAGCATCTTTGGAAAATTTGACTTTGATTTTTTGGGACGTGTTTATGTGGCAACTCAAAACTATTATGTTGCAGCCATTTCGAGTAAAATGATAAATAATCTTTCACAAAATAGTGTCATACCGTCAGAAAGGTTTAAACTGTACGTGTTCATGTTTGTTCCATTCTAAAAACAAATCGAGCCTCATGGATATGTTCTTAATTATTTCCGAAATTACATTACGGTCTCATTCAATTTGACACGCTTTGCTGAAAAAAATACAATTAAATATCAATTTAGACACTTATATAGGCATATAATAAAAACGAAATAGATGTTGGTTTCAGTGTACGATTGCATTGAAACAAACAATTATCCTCTATTTTGGCTTTACTAGTTACTATAAAAACCCTGCACGTTTGAATATATTATTGATATATTTGAACCATTATTTTCGTCCGTTTATTAACTCTTATACAAATGGAGAATGTTAAGTGGTGAGGGAAAGGTTTTAAACTTATGCTATATCACAATATATATATATATATATATATATATATATATATATATATATATATATATATATATATATAAACCACAATCAGCGGTATTGAAATTTGAGTCAATGAAAGCTGGGATTTACCAAATTATTTTAATCGAGAATTTGCCATTTGTTATATGGATTATGCTTATGTACGTGAGTAAAACAATCAATTTCAGCAAAGAATGATAAATATGTTGCTAAAATCTGATTGCATTTATATTCATATTTTTAATCTTGCACATGGTAACAATTAACAATGAAACAAAAACTAATATACAAATTGGGTCAGTATATTAATTGACAACCCAATCAGTTGTAGGTAAGGAAATCATAAATAATTAATCAAATAACTAATTACTTAATTTCATTGAAATATGGAAAGTCGGACAATGCATACCGTTAGACAGTTATTTATTTAAGATATCATAACATTTTAGACCATCTGAAATACGTAGATCTGTGGCTAATTTCTCGAAACTACTTAATTCTGTTAAAACATATTTTTGTTGTAAATTGAAGTTATCTGTCTGATAATTATGAAAAACTTTTATTTATCAAAATCAGGTTACAGTAAAAAAATAGGCTTAAGAAGGCTTAATAAGTTTCAACAAATCATGGCATAATGTTTGATCTGACTGAAATTTCATAAACAAATGTTGAGATGCTCATTGTCGTTAGAATCCTTTATCTACATAACATAAAGTCAAACGAGCGGAACCTCTCTGAATAGGTCGTTATCAATTAAGGTCAAATTAAGAATATATATATGTAACAATTTCTTATTTCAGCACAGAAGAGTTGCAAGTATGCTGAGCGGATTACTATTTTCTGGGCTGTTTGGTATATTTATTTCATACTTTCTCTCTCTAAATGAACCGAGCTGCTCAATAACGGTGACGCATTCGCTAATATCTGACAAACCACGTTTCATTTAATGATCATCTTCGTATCTCTCTCTATATACACATGTCCCAAATAGAACACACTAGAACATAACATATGTTATTTTACGTAAACTTTACAGTTTTTGTGTTCTTTTGTGTGTTAAGTTTTCATATATCAACATTACAACTATTCTATGCAGCGAGCGACTAATATTATTGACATATAAAGGATGAACTGAAAAAAGTACTATTGCAATTATCAAAGTTAGTACAAGTCGTTAGAATACCATTTGACTTTCGTATATGTCCCAAATAGGAACACGTTGATTTCTAATTGCTCACTTGATTGTTTACTTTTAATATTTGCTAAAATTAATCGTCAAATGATGAAAATAAGATTATTTTAATTTACGACTAAGACTGTTTTAGATATTTTTGAAGGGGTCATAGGATACATAAGATCTGATTAGATTAAGGTATTACAGTTAATGTTTTGGTTCTTTTTTCTACTTAAATATTGCGTGAAATTACCTATTTATCAATTTTTCAGAACCATAAAAAGCTTATTTAAAATATTTGTTTCGACATCTATGTTATGTATTATGTTTCTCCTCGTAAACCCCATTCCAACGATACCAGAATGGGGTAACCAGGCATCCAGTAGTCACATATATGTACCATGGTTATCGTAACAGTTCAGTAGTGCATGGAGCTTAGATAGGACATGAGATAACCCTTTTCTTTAAAACAATGGATTGTGACATTGGGACGCAAGGAAAACATTAACAACAACAACGACAACAACAAAAACAACAACAACAAGATCAACAACAATAACAACAGCAGCAACAATAACAAAAACACAGCATCAACAACAACACAAGTGCATAAAATATATACGTAGAAAGGAAATGTCATAACTGATGTCTACATAAAAAGTTGAACGCTTTGTTAATGTCAGCAGACCCATCTGGAGTTGAACTCTTTGTTAATGTCAGAAGACCCGTCTGGAGTTGAACTCTTTGTTAATGTCAGGAGACCCGTCAGGAGTTGAACGCTTTGTTAATGTCAGGAGACCCATCTGGAGTTGAACTCTTTGTTAATGTCAGAAGACCCGTCTGGAGTTGAACTCTTTGTTAATGTCAGGAGACCCGTCTGGAGTTGAACGCTTTGTTAATGTCAGAAGACCCGTCTGGAGTTGAACTCTTTGTTAATGTTAGGAGACCCGTCTGGAGTTGAACTCTTTGTTAATGTCAGGAGACCCATCTGGAGTTGAACTCTTTGTTAATGTCAGAAGACCCATCTGGAGTTGAACTCTTTGTCAATGTCAGAAGACCCATCTGGAGTTGAACTCTTTGTCAATGTCAGAAGACCCATCTGGAGTTGAACTCTTTGTCAATGTCAGAAGACCCATCTGGAGTTAAACGCTTTGTCAATGTCAGGAGACCCATCTGGAGTTGAACGCTTTGTCAATGTCAGAAGACCCATCTGGAGTTGAACTCTTTGTCAATGTCAGAAGACCCATCTGGAGTTGAACTCTTTGTCAATGTCAGAAGACCCATCTGGAGTTGAACTCTTTGTCAGGAGACCCATCTGGAGTTGAACTCTTTGTTAATGTCAGGAGACCCAACTGGAGTTGAACGCTTTGTTAATGTCACGAGACCCATCTGGAGTTGAACGCTTTGTCAATGTCAGGAGACCCATCTGGAGTTGAACTCTTTGTTAATGTCAGGAGACCCGTCTGGAGTTGAACTCTTTGTTAATGTCAGGAGACCCATCTGGAGTTGAACGCTTTGTTAATGTCAGGAGACCCATCTGGAGTTGAACTCTTTGTTAATGTCAGGAGACCCATCTGGAGTTGAACTCTTTGTTAATGTCAGGAGACCCGTCTGGAGTTGAACTCTTTGTTAATGTCAGGAGACCCGTCTGGAGTTGAACTCTTTGTTAATGTCAGGAGACCCATCTGGAGTTGAACTCTTTGTTAATGTCAGGAGACCCATCTGGAGTTGAACTCTTTGTTAATGTCAGGAGACCCATCTGGAGTTGAACTCTTTGTTAATGTCAGGAGACCCATCTGGAGTTGAACTCTTTGTTAATGTCAGGAGACCCATCTGGAGTTGAACTCTTTGTTAATGTTAGGAGACCCATCTGGAGTTGAACTTTTTGTTAATGTCAGAAGACCCATCTGGAGTTGAACTCTTTGTTAATGTCAGAAGACCCATCTGGAGTTGAACTCTTTGTTAATGTCAGAAGACCCATCTGGAGTTGAACTCTTTGTTAATGTCAGAAGACCCATTTGGAGTTGAACTCTTTGTTAATGTCAGAAGACCCATCTGGAGTTGAACTCTTTGTTAATGTCAGAAGACCCATCTGGAGTTGAACTCTTTGTTAATGTCAGAAGACCCATCTGGAGTTGAACTCTTTGTTAATGTCAGGAGACCCATCTGGAGTTGAACGCTTTGTTAATGTCAGGAGACCCATCTGGAGTTGAACTCTTTGTTAATGTCAGGACACCCATCTGGAGTTGAACTCTTTGTTAATGTCAGGACACCCATCTGGAGTTGAACTCTTTGTTAATGTCAGCAGACCCATCTGGAGTTGAACGCTTTGTTAATGTCAGGAGACCCATCTGGAGTTAAACTCTTTGTTAATGTCAGGGGACCCATCTGGAGTTGAACTCTGTTAATGTCAGGTGACCCATCTGGAGTTGAACGCTTTGTTAATGTCAGGGGGCCCATCTGGAGTTGAACGCTTTGTCAATGTCAGGGGACCCATCTGGAGTTGAACTCTGTTAATGTCAGGGGACCCATCTGGAGTTGAACTCTTTGTTAATGTCAGGAGACCCATCTGGAGTTGAACTCATTCTAAGGCACAACCTTATCTACGACCGCATTGAACTATTACATAATAATTAGTAACAATTCTTCAGTTTGCGATGTTTTTGACCTACGCTTGTAGATAGGGCGGCATCACAATCCTTTGTTCTTAATTATCAAGTTTTAATTAAATCAACATAATAAACCGGACAAGACAGAAATACAGAATCACAGACGAACATAACATTCAAGAAGACCGAGTCGAGCCATGAAACTATTAATTCTGTACGTGCTAAGGCAATCAAACAATAATCGTTTATGCCTCAGTCACATTTGCCACGGCGACCGTAGGGTCTGTAATATATACGGCCAATCGCAGTTATATGGCTGCCGCCGCATTTATATACCGAAGCAGTCACAATTGTAAGGGGTGCCGCACCGCAAATTTTGAAGTTGTGGAGACTAAAAATCTGCGGCTGCGTATCTGTGAAGTAATGGCACACGGTCGCCTTAGGGCGTCTCCGTGGCAACCGTAGAATTTCGACGAAAATATCAAAGGCAATGAAACTATGATTATTTTAGCTCGGTGCTCATGCTGTCGATCAAACTATGCTCGTTTTATCTCCTTTCTAAAGCAATCACACTATGATCATTTCAGCTCTGCGATAAGGCCATCATTTTCATACATCCTAGGTTTGATAATGATCAATCTGTGGTACGCATACTTAGAATTATCACTATGATGTTCGAAAATGTAAGGCCATCAAAACATGACCTGTTCATCGATGGTTTAATGCAATCAAAGTATAACCTTTTTAGCGCTGTTGGGTGCCTCTTGTGTTCCAAGCCACATTAAGCTCGGGTATGGCACTGTGCGTGTAACAACAGTCGACAGACAGTATCAGCTAGGCGATATCTTCTACAGGGACTGTGCAGGTAAATTATTTCATCAAATACGTGATAAGAAAGTTATTTGTTTGTATGGCCTTTTCACAATTGCTCAACCCTTTTCATGTACAATGTTAATTCCAGTTTCACTTAGTACTAAAAAGCATTGGGTTTATTGTTTGCTGGAATATTCAGGTACTATAGACATCTATCTAAGCCGTTTATAAAGTATTCAATGTGGATATTTACGACAACCTGAAGGCAATTCTGCTTAAATTGGTTGCTATATTCTGATTCTAGCGCCTGCGGACCGCGAGCACATCGGTTGGTGCCCGGATCCCCATGACCTTGACCCCAAGATACGGATAAACTTCCCGGAAGTTACCGCCCTCAGTGCCATAGTGTTCCAGACCACTTACACCGCCTGTGACAGACCGACTGACTACAACCGTAAGGCTTTCCTGGAAACGTTTGACCTCCACTACCTACTTCCGGGGGACAACCAGGAATCCTGGGTTCTGTTTGAAGAGGTGAAATATCTCACATTTTTCTCAAATTATAATAGCTTTCCAATCAATGGTATAATTTGTCGTAATCACAACGAATTTAACAAGAACCATATCGGTGCATTTAATAGCATGTTTATTAAACTTCGCTTTATATGGCGTTTCAACGCATACACTGTGGCGGGTCCGTGGTCTAGTGGTAACACACTTGACTATCAATCCAGGGGTCGCAGGTTCGATTCCCCGTCTCATCACTAAACAATACTCATCGTCTTCCGGGAGGGACGTTAAATGGGGGTTCCGTGTGACAGTGCTTTACACTGGTGCACGTTAAAGAACCAGGGTAGCTCTAACCAGGGTTACATTCTGTCTCTGCACTATGCTCCAAAAACCTAAAATGACTAACAATCTAAACGGAGCAGTAGCCGAATGGGCAAGGCCCGAGTGCGAGTATAAATAAGCTTACACACCACCACTCTGATACATTGTTATCAAACTTCTCTGGCATTCAGGGCATGTCGGCGTTGGACGGCCACTCGGCGGAGAAGACAGTGACGTTTGATCGCCCCATTACGACCCAAGTCCTCAGGATCACACCGAAAACACAAAACGTCTACCCGTGCTTCAGAGTCAAGTTCATAGGCTGTAATGCCGAAAGTAAGAGAATTGGGAAACAGCTGGCTACATATCAAATGTGATTTCCAACGAAAGGATATGATACACAGTATAATATTATTTTTAAAATAAAAAAAAGGTTTCGATATATATGGAAACGGAGATTCTTCAAGTGTTCCCAGTTTCCACTGCAGGAACGTGACTAAACTGCATGCCTCAACAGGCCTATAACAAAAGCATGTAGCAATAAGTCAGCCTTAATCGATTCTATTATCAATAGCGTTACACCTTCAGGCTAAATAAAACATTTTGTGTCAAAAAATATGTTTTATTTCTTTTCTTTTCCGAATTCTTATTTCTTAATGTCTTATTTTATGTAATATGATATCTTAGTTTACCTTCTGATGCTGCCTTACAATAAGACGCGCACACTTCAATGTTTGCTCCAATGGAACGTGCTGCATGCTACGTCCGAAATGGCTTCCATTTCAGGTCTTTGTCCCTCTGAGTGGTGTCTTAATGGCGGGAAGTGTGCGGGTGAGAACTACTGCACGTGCGCTGAAGGTTTCCTTGGCAACCGTTGTAACCAAACAGGTAAATATTCAACTTACACGAACATATTTAGAAGCTTTTAAACATTTCAGTAGAAAAAACACCTTTGATATATGTTATCATGTTTTTATGAGAACACCCCCCCCCCCCCCCTAAAACAAACAAAAACAACAGAAAAACACCAAAAAAACCCCACAACAACAATGCCTCACTGTATGCTTAATGAAAGCGTAAGGGTTTACATTGCTGTAACCAGTCAATGTCAAACAGACACTAAAACCAAAACAAACACAATCACAGGCAATTCATAAAGACTCCTAGGAGCTAACTCGCTCCTATGGGTGGTTTTAGGTAATAGTAGTGTACTTCTGAAAACCTCACCTGAGTACAAATACACAGATACAAGATACACAGTTAGAACACATTAGGTAAACTCTTAATGATTAAGATGGGCTGAGCAAGTGAAGCAAGTCATTTTCAATCATTACGAGTTTTCCCCTATCTTAAATGTATTATATTGTAACCTGTATTCAGCAGGCGGGGAACCAATTGATGACGTCATGTCTGTTCAGTTCTTAGCAATTGAACGTTGATCGTTTTTGAATCGTTCGCTCGGAATAAACCCGGAAAGATCTAGTTTAAGTATTCACGTGTAGAGTACAAACATTGTGGGGCCTCGAGCTGCATCGTACAGCCTCTTGTCCGCCAAATGTTTAGTCAAGATAAACAGACAGACGTACAGTTGTTCGGTCTCGTTCAATATCGCCCTTTATGACCCGATTTTCTTTGTAAACAATGAACAAGAAACATAATACATTCTGTTTTGTTTCCTTTTCAGTGGAAAACATGTAGGCGTACTGAGCCGTTTTACATGATTTGAATTGCAATAAATAATTCAAATTTACGTGTGTGTTATTAAAACGTGGTTCTTTCAGTCTGAGAATCACATTTGATCAAATATGTTTAACTGTTATTACTTTATTCGGAGGTATTTCTTAAAATTAAAAACTGCATTTACGGAAAATATAATGGTGATGAATTAGAAGTCTAGTCCAGTTGAGCGACTCATTAACAGAGCTGTCCAAAACAAATATAAACCAACAATACCCTTCGTTCATCAACCAGATGGCCGTTTTGGGCAGGTCACAGCATTACAGGAAGGACTAACTTAGTCCTTAACATATATAAATCTTACCTTTATATTGACAGCCAAATAGTGTGCATCTAAATAAGAATGTTTTTATAGTTTTACCTCACGTTATGTTCATCCTAAACCATTACTGTTGAATATCAGGATGTGAAAGCGAAAAGGTTCTATCTTCTTTATTAAATGTCACTTAAATCATGTTTGCTCACCCCTCGAATTATGGTAACCTCGGATGAAACTGAAGCATGCTCTTAAAAGCCTGATAGAGCTGAAAAGGAATTGAAACGGGCATACACGTTACATGAAGGGTCACGAGAGTGTCCATACATTAAAATAATGCTCACGATCACCTTGCCATAACATTTGTTAACGTTTTGTCTCTCGGAGTTCTACCATTTTCATTTCAGCCGCTATGTTTACTTCTTGCTTATCTGAACTCATTGATTACGCTGTTTTGCTTTTATTGCCAGTGGAAGACTTGGACCAGTACGACTACGACTTTAAAGAAATCACAAATGGTGAGCTGATTACGCCTGACGCCGTATTCTCCGTCGTTGGTGACGTCACGTTGGAAACGGCATCAAGGAAACGTCGTGATGGTCACGGTCATGGACACAGTCATGGACACTCATGTCACTTCCATAGTCACCACGGTCACCACAGTTACTGCCAGTACAGCCACCAGAACCATCACGGCAGCCACAGCAGTCACAACTCACACAACCAAGGCACAAGCAGCGGAAGTAGCAGCGGAGGAAATAGTGGCAGCGGTGGTGGTCATTGTATGAACAATCTGAACCAACACCACCATGGCTTCACAACGTCAATGAACGTCCACTTCCACCACAACCACCAAGGCCACTGCCATCTTTTCTCGAGCGGTGGCAACTTCCCGGGTTACCAGGGAACGTCACTAAGCTACAACACCAACCAACATAAACTCGAGTTCCACGTTAGCACTAATACGCATAAATGGTCGGTCAACGTGCATATTAACCTACAGTTACATGTCACACACTCCATCTCTGTCTCCTGGCATCCCCATACCGGCGCCTCTGTAACGGTCAATAATCAGCACAAAGGTTCCTGCGCATGCGCACAACCCCATTCATCACCCGCCAATAAAGTTATGGAGCTGCTGATAGGGGGCGGGAATGTGAAATATGCTCTCGACACCTTAGTGAACATGTCCATAAGTGGCCTGAACATATTCGCTGCCCCTGCTTCACAGCTCCATAAGGCTGGCGTCCAAGGTAACGAGAACCATTATTAATGTGTTATTTGACTAGGCAATGACTGAACGTGTCCCACTTATACTTCTTGACCAAGGGATATAACTTGTCAGTAACTAGAATGATATTAAACGTACATGCTGTCATAACGGTTACCTTTACAGCAGGATGATAAAGGAAAATGCAGTAATCGCCATCTCATTTAACTTCACGCAAAATGCAAAATTGATAATCTGAACACGTATTCAACTGCAAAATTTACATAGGGATTTAAAACGTTTTTTTTTATTTAGCTCCTTTCACCCCGCCTTCCCTGTCCACCGCCTCTCCAATGACTACCACTACAACATCAACAACTTCTACAACGCCTACAACCACCACAACAACTACCACTACCACCACAACTACCCCAGCGCCAGTCACCGCCACCACCGTTAACAAAACCCCACAGACCACAACCGCCGCCACCACACCCACGTCTACCTCAACAACAACAACCACGACAACAACGCGTAAGTTAAGCTATTAAGCTTATTATTTTTTTACGAAAAACACCAGATAATCTTTACAAAGTTTGAATCAGTTCTTCGACCCACTTACTAAAACAATTCTAGTAGAATTATGTATGACATCTTGTATTAAACATAAGCATTTTACAATAATTTCTGAACTCTTTCACGTCTTATCATTTTCACGCAAAGTAGCTATGGTTACCGAATATTCTTTAAAACTGAAACATAAAAGTTTTTAAATATTATTAATTCTCGTCTTATTCTTTATTATACAAGCATGTAACACACTTATAACCGTTCATCTATAAACAGATGTCTTTCGGAAACGTCTTCGCGTTGTTAAAAATAAAGCTCACTAATTATGACAAACGTTCTAATACCTGATCAATTCGTTAGCATTTTTGTTTTACGTTGACCTTTGAACTATGTGTGGCTTGTATATCACATGGCTCAATGTGGATGGCATTTGCTGAAAGCTGTTATGAAAATTCCGATATGCATAGCGCAGTTTCAGTAATAATACCTAATACCTGGTACATTCAACGCACAAAATGTGTGCATCACATTGATATGGGGTATGTGAGTTTCATTGCTGGTCGCCAAGCTGGCCAGGTGGGTTTCCTCCGGGTACTCCACGGTCAATCACATTATAAAACCACATACACTCTCGAGTAGGGTTACTAAACTTAACCATACACTCGTGCAAATATAATTTACAATACAGTTGAATACACACTTTTGTATTGTGTCTCACAATCATTGTAATAACGATATAAATAGATGTTTATGCTTCGAAAGTCCAAAATGTTTATTGATTGGTCAAAATGTATTCAATAATAACTACTTACCAATCAAATCGTTTTGATGAGTCTGTTAGCCAAAAGATAACATGTGAACATGTGGACAACTTATCAAAGTTTTATGCAATTGAATGCGGATCATTACAGCCATCCATGGGCCAACATGTTTCACATACACCAACGAGAAGACGATCGGAGCGGTACAAACCCACACCCGATGTGCTGCAGGCGAGGTAAGACACTGTTGCATCTTCATTATTTCAACCGTTGATGGCTAATTGGCCGATTAACGCATAAACAGCTATTTTAAGCGCGGTCGGCAACCCTGGGTCAGTTTGTTTGGACATTTTAACCCACGGTTTGCCAGCAACCAATGGTACCAAATGCTTACTTCATATATTGTATTTAACTCGTTTTTCAAACATCATATCAGCTACGTATAAAATATGGAGTAAGTTGAAGTGATTGTCGTGGTTTAATGGTATACATACAAACCAGGACCCCGGTAAAACTCTTGTATCTCTTATTGTTCCATGGTCAGCATTTGACCGCTCCGAATATGTATTAATGAAAATGTTTAAATGCATGTGTACTCTGTCTTTCTTGATTTCTGTATGTTTCTCGTTAGGACTAAGGCAAGTTTGGCTGCTATAATTGTCCCTTGTAAGTTCAAATGCATTACTAAGTACACAAAAAAAAAACATGAACTAAACATACAGTGGCTAAGATATACATATTTTAATGGTTACCTTGACAAATGTACGGAGTTATGCAGCGTCTGCAATCAAGTTAACGTCAATAGTAAACACACACACACGATGTATCAGCATATAGCGATACAGTTTTAGGGTGTTAATGTGATTTTAAATAAGTAATTTTAATACACACACATATTGATATAGATTAAAAACTATCTGTCATGAAAATATAACTTTATATTTCGTCTAACTCGTTAAAGCTGCACGCTCACACATTGACTGTTTTGACCTCTTTTATTATTTTTTACCTAGAATGAGCCATATTTTGCGTGAATGTCTGGTAACCAGTGACATAAGAAGGCAGACTAAAGATTGGATCAAATTGTTTCCTATTATGGTCGAAAATTGATGTTCAAGATTACAAGCGTTACTAACGCTTGTACAATATTGGAATTTTCGGCCGTTTTTCCAACAATTAAAATATGTTCTATTGTGAGTAATCTTATATGACTGAATTGAAGGCGTTGATGCAAAACTCAGCTGATTCTGAGACAAGATTAAAAAAAAAATGTCAAAAATGTCAATCTGTGAGGGTGCAGCTTTAAGGTTTGTGAAAAGTTATGACATCGTTTAGTTTCCCTGCCGTTGGTTATGATGTAATACATTATGTCACGATTTACGGCATCATTTGATAGGATTTGTTTTATTTCATAACATTTGAATGCTAGTTGTAGTATGGATATGAATAAACATTTGCGAAATACCAGCATTCCTGTATACTTATTGTCACTCGGAATTCACTTCGGACTGAGTCGGTTTACGTCAGTTTGCTTAATGATTTGTTCATTTCTATTTCAGGTCTGCTCTTTGTTTAAAGAAGTCCAAGGCCAAGGCTACACCGCTAAGTGCTTGGAAAAGAATGTAAGTATATACACATCTGTTTTTATACAAAGCAAAGATATGTTAGTATATCAACTCCTTTTTGATTTAAGTACTCCAGAATGTAAATAGAAAATAATCTAGAACGTAATCTCCAAAATGTCATGCAGTTTCTATAGCAAATGTAGCTATAATTTGAAGAATGTTTACCAAATTTACCTAGTCTTTTATTGGAATTGTTGCCATTTAAATAATTTGCAACTATTGGCTTTTGGTGGTTATATTTCACAACTAAACCTTACTTCAAATTACACTAAAACTGAAAAAAGTTTTAAAGTGTAAACAATAAAACATTAATATGACAATTTTAAAAAAGCGGTAATTAGTAGTACAGCTACAGTATATAGTTTTCTTATAACTCATCAACCACTATAATACATTGCATAATACTGATAACATTTTGTCACCTCATTCAGCTGTGCGATACAGGAAAGAGGCTTGCTTCCGGTGCCTGCTGGGAATGTTGCGATAGCTACCTCTGCAACGACCACTGCTCTGGTAAGGAAGTCACTACAAAATTGACCATTGCTTGTGTTTCTTGGTCAATAAGTATAGCGTTTGTGTGTCAGTCACTACATAGTTTATATATACCATTTGGAGATCCTGTGAGTGAATCTCTTAATCGTTAACCTGTGCAAAGACACAGCTTTCGCTGGTACTCAAAATACAACTGATACTAGTTCCGACATAAAATTCCATGAAATGTAAACTTTATGGCTTCCGGTTCATAACCATTCATATCGTTATTTCACACATAGCTTCTTCATCTGCAACGTGTCAAGACAAGCCAACGTGTCAGACCATTATGGCGACCGGATATGACGTATGCACTGATACCAAGATGGCGGTCGACCTTTGTAGCAAAACATGCAAAATCTGTTAAATGTGTCTACCGTCTAGATGGATGCTTTTCGCTGATATTAATTGAATTTTACAAGTATTTAATTTGGAATTTGGAAACCGTTTTTCTGAAATATTAAATAAAACAAATATAAATCTTGCGCTTTGTTTTTATCCATACACTATTGAAAGCGTGTGTATATCCTACATGCTAATATTTTATGAAATTCTTAATTCATTTTGTAAACCTTTTTTAAAAGAAGTCAGCGGTATATGAACGGCTTTAGATACAACGAAAAACATTCTATACGCATGAAAACTCCCATCACTGAATTGCAAGTTTGAGAACAAGTAAACGAATACTTAAGATTTATTCTGTAATGTATCCAATATATGACGATATTAATACAATATACACACTTTACCTTAATGACAAAGTACAAGAGTTTATCTGTCACATTGGATAATTCAAACAACATAAAATACTACAAAACTTCTTGATGATTTGTGGTGCCGAGTAACAAACATTGTTTGTGGTTAATTAACCAAAATGCCTATTTAAACGTATGGTATATCTCGTATTAAACTGCACATCAAATGCTGCATTCCTTAAATATATGCATTTCATTATAGATTGTTATTTCCCCCACATTGTTTGCATTCCTTTTGATGATTGTCAAAATGTGCTGTATTCCGAATGCATTGTTTCAGACAAATAAATATATATAATCTTAAAATAATGAATAATACGGGAAAAATATTGGGTGCTAGATTGCAAACTTTGATAACATAAAGAATGTCAAAATAATTATACAAAGTTGCATTATTGATTAAATACAATATGTCATTGAGAAAGATGTTGAAGACTAGAGGCCCTAATATAGATCCTTATCATCAGGCTTTTGGCACGCCTTTTAGGATGAAGTCCCACTCACTGTTGATTTGACCAAGTTTGACACGTTGTCTTCTGTTTGTCAGATAGCTGTGCATAAGTTCACATGCTGGGGCTGAGAGACCATATGCATTAAGTTTGTCTAAAATGAGATCATGGGACAGGCAGTCGAATGCTTTTGAGATGTCCAATAGAACTGCACCTTCATGTTTGTTTTCATCAAGGTTTTTTTTCAAATCTTCCACCAGCCTTAACAGGGTAGTTTGACATTCAAATGATGTTATGAAATCTACCAGAAAAGGACGAAAAATGTTATCAAAATGACTAATCAGTTTCTCACTTATGACCCGTTCATGTATTTTGACATTGATGGTAAAATACAGACTATAGTTCTTTTCAATAAAGGGGTCATCTTTCTTGAGCATAGGGGTAACTTGTGGTAGCTCAAGACTGTTTGGAAATGATCCATGGCGTATGATTTCATTGGCCATGTTTCTGATGGGAACTTTTAAAGCATCCTTGCCAGCAATAATTATCCAACTCCCACAGATAACGATAGGTTAATAAAGAGTTTTTATCTTTAAATATATCAACCGAAGTTAAATTAACAATGATGACGGTTCCATTCATATACTAGTATGTAAGATTTCGGGCAACTTCGTCTACACTTCCAAAGAATATTTGAATGTCTTTCATGTATGTCTCGGGAACAACATATAGAAAATATAACCACTTATTGTTTGCTGAAACATCGACAGAAAGCATGCTCCGAAATTTAAAGAATTGTATGTTCAAATTCGAAAGGTTGTCGTAAGCCCTTTCTATAGCTATGTCTCTGTCCAACGGGCATATTTTGCAAAACATTTCAGATTATATTTCTATGTCATCGTTCTTTTTTGGAGATTGTTCCGGCTTCGTAATGATTCTTTGAACAAAGTTAGTGTCAAAGACAAAATGGTCATGGCCAAGCTTTCGAATATCAGACACCTCACAGGAGTTTGTGTCGCATCTCCTGTATAGTATTTCTAGATCAGCTACCGACATTTTGCATTTCTTAGCCTTTTCATATTGCATCTTATATCTATGAGTATGCATATCCTCCTTTTGGTAAATAACAACTTAATACCTTATGCTCTTTGAGATTAAATCGCCTTAAACCTAAGGTTTACTTTATACACCATTTCCACCTGAGGCAACATTATTCAACGTTTGTTTGTGTGAATGAGGTGAATCGTAAAATAATATTTTGATCATCCTGACATAATCCGATTAATTGTATGCCATAATAATCATGGTGACTGACGGCTACCACAGTACATAAATAAGCGACAAAGCAGTAATAGTGTAATCAACATACAGCTATACACGCCAATGCGTGTTGACGCGTTTGATGAATTTTACAAACCACGAGTATGTATAACAATTTGTTCTATTGTGGTACCGTCTGTAGCCTCGTCTGCAATGAATCAAAAACATGGGATTTTGTTGCAGTCTCTCACATTATCGCCGACAATAATTTCTCCACATATGTATTAAAATCATTCTGAATTTTAGGGAACGTGCACTTATTTGTGGTTTCCTTCTTCAGAAAATGGTCAAATAAAAGCCCAGTATCCTTACTTCTGTACTGAAGCAACTTAATGAGGTTCCCACCATCTTCTCTGTGACCTCTCAATGTTTGTACCTGGTTTCCTCAAAGGATATTGATGTCTAAAGCATTTCAGTATCTGTCTGTTACTAACAACTGTGTCATGCCCGTCAGACAGTTAAGAAGAGATAACGTTCTCTTTACCTTCTTAAATCTTGATGAAGTTGTCTGTTATAAGAAGCGAACTTCCGCGTGATTACAACGTCTGGTGCATGTACTGTGGCGATCCATCCTAGATTGCTCCCGTTCTTGATTGGCGATACCCCGGAAGACTTTTCCTTCGAATCCTCACCTTGAGGACCAAAACACCGACTTTTCCCACAATACACACTATCCTTGCTTGTGGAATATCTCAACCAACTATTTGACACGAACCAGTGAGGCTGTCACCGCGTCGAGCTTGATCCAATAAGAAAAGCAAATATTAATGTCGAGTTGACATCTCGTGTATGGACGATATGCGCAGATACGTATTATATGATTAACAGATTGAAACCGAGTCCCTAAATTGAAATAAAACTGAATATTCATTAAGAAAAATATCTTTGATAAAAGTTATGTAGAATTGACATACTACAATAGTTCATATAAAAATACATTTTATAATTATTATCCAAACTGTTAATAACATTGAAATAAATGATAGAGCTTATCTTGCAATATTTAAATATAATAAAAGGGATTAGAAGTGTAGTTCTAATGTGAACATTTGCTACATTTATAATTGTATGTAACTATATATAATTTATAAATACTTCTTTTCCTCTTCTTCTTTTTCTTCTTCTTCTTTCTTTTCTTGTTGTTGTTGTTGTTGTTGTTGTTGTTGTTGTTGTTGTTGTTGTTGTTGTTGTTGTTGTTGTTCTTCTTCTTCTTCTTCTTCTTCTTCTTCTTCTTCTTCTTCTTCTTCTTCAGTCGTTTGCCATTCAAATATATTAAGGCTCTTGGAATATGTTGTGACGATATTGTCTTTCTTAAAATTGGACATATAAAGAACTTCTTACAAAGTTTGTGTTACCTTGGTAATACATGGAATTTCGGATTTCTGTTTTGGAGTTTCGAAATATTATCTGATTTTTATATTTTTGTTGGTATTGTACATGATGGAGTGTTTCGACGTATTTGTTGATGGTACAAATATTTTACCAGGTTATCGTTATAACTTTGGAATGCCAGCTGATTTTTGGGGTATTTAAATTTAATCGGGGTATACATACATTGATCATGTAACCAGATTGAAGACATTAAAAAGCGTCATTTTTGTATGACGTGAGATAAATATATATACCCCTAAAGGTTTTGAAAGAGTATGTTTCAATAAAGTTGATATGCTAAAAGATTATATGTTTAACTAAGATATATTTCTGTTTAAAAGAAAAAAAAGTTGCGGTAGATCAGCATTTACTTCTCAAAAAGCATCTTCATACAAATCAATAATCTAAGTACTGTTTTTTATTAAATCCTTTATAACATAACATTCTCACAAATATAAAGCAAATTACAAGTATTGTACCTTGCGACACAAAAAGCAAAATACACAATGCATGTCAGCAACAATAAAAATATGGTTTAAAAGATACTGTATACAGAATATACATCACAGACATGACTTGTTAATAACCAAGTGCCTACAAACAGGGCATCATTGATTGTGGGTTACTGAGCTTGTCCGTGTTTCTTCTATTGTATTATCAATACAAGCCTAACACAATCGGATTTGAAAAGAGAACATTTAAACAAATTTAAATACATCTTTTGTCACATTTGATAATTAATACTGCATAAAACATGTCACAGTTTTTGAAGTGTTAGTGTTAAATAAACATCGTTCAAGATAAGTAAGACCTTACGCCTAATAGAAACCTTCCTCGTATCAGAAAGCGCAACACAAGAAGTTTTCCTTAAAACAATAATGCTCCTAAAACAGAGTATTCCCCTTAGCTTATCTATTTGTTTATATTCATTTAAAAGATTACAATTGGTGCTTCAGACAAATAAGTTCACATAGTACTTAGTATACAGATATTCGTAATATATTTCGTTTCTTTGATTAAATTTAATGAATAAATTTTCAAAACAATACTGATAGTCTGCACTTAAAGACTGATCTACGTCCGAAACATAAAGCGAACATACAAAATAAGGGAATACAAACTACTGATCCTTAGATAATAACAATGCAAGTTTTATAATAAAGTCTAAAGCATTCATCATACACAACGTCCACAGATTATATATATAAAAAAGAGTTGTTATCTCTAAATGTATCGACTCATGTCGACGGAACGCTGATCAAAGTTCCATTTGAATAAAAACAGTTTAGGCTACTTCGTCTACAGTTCCAAAGAACATTGGAATGTCTTCCAGGGTCATCTCGGGGACAGCATATGGAACTTCTATCCACTTCTTGCATGCTGAGACATCGGCAGAACGCATGTTCCGAAATTTGAAGCATTGTATTTTCAAAATCCAAAGGTCGACGCCATCCCTTTCTGCAACTTTTCCCCAGTCCATTGGGCATTTTTTACAGAACATTTTGGATTTCTTTTCTATGCCGTCGTACTTTTTGGGGGTTATGTGCGGTTTCGTGGTGAATCTGTTTTTGCAAAGCTCTTATCCAAGACAAGATGGTCATGGCCAAGCTTTCGAATGTCAGAAACATGACAGACCTTTGTGTTGCATCTCCTGCAAAGTATTTCCAAATCATCTTCCGACATTTTGCTTTTATTAGCCTTTTCGTATTCCATCTTATATCTATGTTTTTGCATCTCCTCCCTCTGGTATATAGCAACCTTATACCCAATGGTCTTTGGGTTAAGCCGCTTAAATTCATCCATCGCCTTATACATCAGGTTTGCTTTGTACGCGTTCACCATTTCCTGTTCCACTTGTTTGTCGCCTCCAACTATAACATGAGTGGCGCCCTTATTCCTGCTGCGACCTGAGAATAGAAAAAAAATACCATAAACAATATGTTACTATTCATCATGAAATGGCCTTGTGCGTGTTAAATTAAAAACCGTTTTTCGTATATATCACAAAATTATGTTTCGCTTCAATTTTGCCTGGCTAGAGACTGAATGAGAGACAGTTCGGAGGCACTTAATAGCAGTCAAGAATGGATTGGAGCTGGATATACTGTGAACAGAGTTCTATTGACCTTTCATTTGTATCTTGGTTTGAAATCATCCCCGGAGTAGTTGTAATTCACCACGATGTTACAATCAGGAACGTCTATGCCCTCTGTTCCGACGGAGGTGCAAACCATCACCTTGTAATGCCCTTCCCTGAACTTTTCTACAGTCTCGGTTTGAACGCTCTCAGTCATACCTGTAGGATTTATAACAATACCACAATGGTACTGCATGATGATTTACAATAAAAGAGCTACATGGACACGCCAAGAAGTCAAACTTTTAACACGTCACAGGGCTAATGCATTATGGACACTGTGCCTGAGACACACAGCACAGGCAGACCACACATACATAAAATATCTGTATAAAAAATGTACCGACTTAAGTTTGTTTGGCCTTCTAAAATACTACTTAACAGTAGCTTAAAACGACAAATTATTTCATGATTTCAACTGAACCTAAAACCATTTATACAAGTAGTGATATTCATATATTATTCAAAAGGTCAAGAGGAGGATGCAAATGCTGATTTCTCCTTATTTGTTAATGGCTACAAATTCGACACCTCGTTAATTTTACAGTCACGATCCTTTCTTTTAATTCTATGTAATGTCATTTACATCGTGTGAACTAAGTTTCATGTGAATATTGTAAACGTTTTGAAAAATGAGCAGGATTGAGCTTTGAGCAATATTCTTTGACAGCACTAACGCCAACACTAAGGCTATCCTAACTCGACATTCATTAACTGTTTTATTTGAGTATTACCTTGGTCCGCTCCGCGGGTTTGTTGGCCATGAAGTGGGCTTGCCCGAACACCCATATCTCGCAGATCTCTATCGATATACTCTGCCAATGCTCTGCACGTTGCCCGTGCCTTCACAAATACTATTGCTCGCGGGTCATCTTTCTGTTCCTGGATCATCTGGCGCAATTGATCGCTGACTATTTTCACATTTGGGTTTTCAGTCTCTTTTTCTTTTGCTCTTGAAGACAAATTTCTCTGAACATCTGTGAAATATACTTAATATAAATACCACTGTTTGACTCATGTAAACTAGAGAGAACTATGAATTTAATAATTTAAAAAACACACATTCAAAAGACTTCAACAATTGGTTCGCTCTTACAATTTTATACAACTTTTTGTAACACATACCCAACAACTTTTTGAAAAGAATTCTTTCTTGATCTGTGTGCTTGCCTCTCCTTTGACTTTCTAAGGTATGTTTCTCTGCCAGGTAGTTAATGACGTGTTTCAGTTGCAAAAGATTGTTGACTTCCAGGGCGGAATTGTACACCTGAAAAGAACACCGGCTTGCGCAATTATTTGCTTCAATATCGTTCTGCATACATGAAGTTTATTGTTTATTACAATAATAAATTTTGTAACGTAGAACATAGTCAATAATATACATAATAATACATAGTCTGATATAATGAAATACATATTAAATGACTAAATAATGCTGTACATTCAAATAACGTGCACAGGAGCTGATGTCTCGCGCCGTGTCGTGATCTGTTACGTTCAGTTGTGCCGCTTTTTCAAGATCAACAGTCCACTTGTTATATGCCTGTGACTCCTTTTCCGCTGGCCTTTTCTTCATCATTAAATCAGTAAGATCAGGCTGTGAAAACGCCATATCTGTAATTGGAATACCATTTTTGGTTTTAATCGCTTAAAACGTAAACCGATGTTGTAGATCAATACTCAATGTCATATTTGCCAAAGATAGAACATTCTAAGCCTACTTGTTATACGGAAGACTGTTTCATTTGTCGTTGATATTGTTCTGACCCAACATTCATCTTCCTGTACAGTTAAGGACATTTTCTCAATATATCACGTAAGGCTGTCAGTTACAAATATGGAAGGCAAACACCATAAACGGAATTGATTATCGATAATAGTTTGGTCCGATTCAGCAACACTTATACTTTCATCACGTCCTATCAAAACGTATATTGACCAGATTTACAAACAAAATTTAAATTTTAAACCGTCTAAAAATAACGTTATTGGAAGCTCACCTTCAAGTAACGATTCTGTGTCATTGATTGCACTGAACAAGAAATCCCTTCCAGGATCAGGGTCCCGTGTTACCATCTTTACAACTTCTGCGAATCAAAATATTTACCTTTAATTAACCTCAATACTTCTGTGAAAAACTACAGAAACAAGCTCAGTAGCAAAAAGTTTAAACATAAACTCGGTTTAATGGCACTGGGTTAACGCCAAAGACATAGAACACAAACAACAAGAAAATCACAAAAAACAAGAAACATGGAAGAACAGCATAAATCTCCACAAACAGCACAGTGCATACATACTATAAAACAAGAGCTGTCACAGAGACAGCGTGCGAAACATGCATGGATCACTGTCAGATTAGATTTCAATGCAATACATGATCTGCTGAGATATTAACAAAAATTTGGTGACATGCAAAATTTTAACTAGAATTTTTAAGTCTTATAATAAAGGGCCATTATTTGCAAAATACAGTTATCTGACATGGTTATTCAATTAGGCTGGGTGGTTCAATACCATTGTATAAAGTCTCACAGGTGTTCGGATCATGATGGTGAACAAGTGTGCAAAGTTTGAAAGGCAAATGTCAATGGACTTTGAAAATATCTGAGGTAGTACGCAAACTTTAACATAAGTTCTAAGTAAAAAAGGGCATACCATTGTAAAAAAGCTTGAAACTGTGACCTCCTCCTGTACACAGGTTGAGATTATGATGGTGAACAAGTGTGCAAAGTTTTAAAGCCATATATCGATGGACTTTGAAATTATTTGAGGTGGAACGTAAACTTTAACGTAAATTCTAAGTCGAAAAAGCGGCATAAATCTGTCAAAATGTTTGATACAGTTACCAGCTCATGCGTACAGGTTGGTGGCATGATGGTTAACAAGGGTGCAAAGTTTCAAAGCCAGATGTCAATGGACTTTGAAAATATTGAGGTGGTACACAAACTCTTACAAAAATATTAACATATGTGGTTACGCCGACGCCGACGCCAACGCTCGGGTGACTAGGATAGCTCTCATTATTCTTCGAATAGTCGAGCTAAAAACTAGGTATGTTTATCAAGGATTATTAGGTACTGCCTTGGAACGGTCGGTAAAATGTAAACTGTGGGTTTAAACCAGTTTACGTACACAAACATCATGTACTAATTACCCTACACTCTTATCCGAATAATCCAAAACAATGAAAGCTTATCCCAAGAATGTATTGGTTTTCTTTTAAATACACTTTACACAGCTTTTGGATTGGTCAGGGCATTTCTTATAAAAAGATCGGATGTTGTATGGGCTAGCCCGACTGTATCGATGTAGTGCAGGACAACATACCTAGCACTAAGTTTAAAATAGTATATTATCCAATGAAATTAGCTTACCTGTTTTCGGTATATTGATCCATTTAATTAGGTTTGCCTTGCATCGTTCAACAGTTGATAAGATTGGTGTGTCAAGCTTTGCACAAAGGTGCAGAATATAATCAACAGCTTCCTCAACGGTTCTCGACGGCCCGATACCGATTGAAGCTGTTAGACCAACGATCTGTATAAGACAATCATTGTTTAATTGACACATACGAGTATTCGAAATCATTGGGATGAAGAGTTGACAAATATGTCATGCAGAAATAAACTGACAAGTAAGCTATTTAGCACATTAACGCCACATACGAGATTGTGTATGTACTGAATACGTGTCATTTACAAGCGTGTACCTGTGGTAATCCCTCTGTTCGTTTTTCCTTTTCTACAAGATACCTTCGAGCAAGTCTGGCGTAAGGCTCATCTCCCCTTGTGTAGTGACACTCATCGAAAATCAACAGCGAAAATCTGTTGAGGGTTTCAATGTTTTTGCTGTCAAGATTGTTAATCAGTACTTGCGGGGTTAAACACATGATATCATAGTTGACCACACAGGCGTCCAACATTCGGGAATCTTTTTCTTCACCAGTGACTAGCTTGGTCTAAATATATTAGGATAGCGCACGTATATGTATTGAATTGTACACTAAAAACTCAATTTTTCTGATGCTGATCATGTTTGTCTCATCAAATAATACTGTTTTTGTTAGTAAATCAAGAAGGTATGTATCGATTCTATTTAAATCACTTGATCTTAATAATGTTAAGGCTAAAAACGTGTTTTCAACCAACACAGGTTGTAATAAATTAAAGCATGCATAAGACGCCATATCATTGCTCAAAAACGTTAAATCAAACCTGGTATTGTGGAAGATAACGTTTAAACCTATCCGCATGTTGCTTTATAAGAACGCCTGTTCTGGCCATAAACACAACCTTCTTTGGTGCTAAAAATGATAATAATAAAATGCAAAATATTAACATGCATACCTTTTTTCAATCACATGATTTTGTATATTACTATTAAGCAAATGCATCTATAAAAAGATATCAAGATTTGAAAAGTGCTTTATACATTACGCAACCATTATCACTATGGTAAATGAATATCAACATTTAAGTGTAGTATTATTTTCTTTTTGTTGCTAGGAGATGATTAGAAATATTGAATTCTGACATGGAAACCAAATGAACCAAATGGCTAGGTAAGAGTTGTTAACTTCATTATTAGTATATTTTCCTAACAAATCTGTTCACTTGTTCACTACAAAGTAAAAAAAAACAATACCTGTAATATCCTTAACCAAAGTCATTCTCTCAGGTCTTATATTCAGGTCCTTTAAGTTTTCAATGTCCGAACCGCCATCTATTAGATGTCCACTATGGGTTCCCCGTTGAAGCATTTGTTTCTGCAATTCAGACGCCGACGTTGCTTCAAATGTCTCGCCTGTAGACGGAGTTGGTGCCTCAATGTAATCTAAAGTATTGAAAACAAGTCTTTTTGGGAATTATCACTTGTAAAAATGTTAAAAAATAATGATGTTTAAAAGTGCAGGAATTATCCTCATTCTAGTAAATTCAAAGTGACTTAAGTATTGATTCAATTTTTCAGTGCGTTCATGCGCTCGAACGTTCAGTCGTGTGTTTTTGCAAATCGATGAAGCGCGCTAGTACTTCACGGAAAAATACACAATTTAGCCAAATCGAAGCAAAAACTTCTATTTACATAATCCCCTCATCATAACTTTTTTCTCGACTTAAAAATCTACGCAATTTAATACCAATGAAAGAAAGAAAATCATCGAGAAACTTTAATCTTGTATTTAACATATGCATGAACCTGGTGAGTCAGAGGCCACAAAAGTTCAGCCGGATAATGCAAAATTAATGCAAATGTTATCGCACAGACAATAAGGTGCGAATGTAAATATTTTAACTTAAAAAAACAAGAAGGCAATGGAGTAAAACTTTGCGATCAGTAATACAACATGTTTGCAATGTTTATGGAATAAAACCTGTTTTATCGCTAAATATAAATATTACCTTCAAAGACGTGCTTGTTTGCATCCGTATGGTGTGATTGTTGATTGAGGCCTGAATATAAATATGTATATAACTAAGTCCCATAAGACATAACTTTGTTAATCGTAGTATACAAATATATGCATAGCTTTGGTTTTATTTGGATATCTCTAGATGTTGGCGACATAAATCTAATTCTTAGTATCTTCACACAGAAAATTATTGATTGTATTAACCAAAATTGGCACAAATCTATTAACAGTTTGAGTCGGTGTTTTCATTATAAAGAATTTAAAACCTTGTTAAATGTAGAAAGTTATCTATTATGAGAGATACATTCATAAAATAGCATTTAGCAAATTTCAATGTTCAAATCATTAGTTATTAATTGAAACTGGCAGGCATACTCCTATCCTAAGAAAAGAACGTTTTTGGTGTTTATTTTCTAGATACTGTAAACGTTTTTGTTTTAGACTGCGGATACCATGCTTTCTTTGTATGTCGTTAATACAATGTTATACGAACGCAATACTAAATCAATTGGTATTATACTGGTACGGAATTTGAAGATCTTTACAGCTATTAAACACAAATCAATTTGAAGATCCTTGCAAAATGCCTTATCATGTATAACATCTCCTATTGAATATACATAGTTAAACTTAAGGGGAAGTCACCATGTTTTGATACCTATCTTACCATTGTATCAATTAATAACCGAGAAACAACTTATGCTTTTTTGTTCGCGTTGTAATTTATGTGCTTTTGGCCGATGGCCTGTAACTACTAAATAAACTATTTCTTTGACTTTAAATGTATTTAAATTAGGAACCATAATATTTTTAAATTGAATTAAATGAATAGAATTCAGTCTTACCAAACTTTGTCATAAATCCAGATGGAATTTCAAGGAAGAATGACTCCAATGTTTTTGCGAGAAAATGGTTCCCGGTGATGTGAAGTGCAAAAAGGAACCCACCGTACCATTCAGTTGGTCTAAAATTGGAAACGCTCAATACAGGAAACACCCGCAAGATATTTCCAATTCACTTTTCTAGACTGGACTTTGCTGAGTTTGACTTTCATCCTTCTGGCGACATTGCTCAGACTTATGAATAAGCTACTGTACAATCTAAGGAATCATATAAATTTGTCTTTATTTCGTAAATCGTATGCCAAAAGTTCAACCTTTGTTGTCCATTTTGTCAGTTTCCAAAAAGATAATTGTCGTAAAATCTACCAACAGGTTAAATACAACTGTAATATTAAACCGTACAAAGTGGTTGAATTATCTAATAGGCTAGTAATTTGAAATATGATTTAAACGAGGCACACAATTTTCAAAAACTTCGATAAAACAGAAAACAAGATGGCTGCCTTTTAAAATAATTTCCAGCATACTTCTTATATTAGGGAGAGTTTTCACAGTCAATGAAAATGTTCAATTTCTCTTATCCTGTATTCGGCGAGTTAAGTCGCCAATCAAAACGGCAGAAACTCATATTAGCCGACTTTGGTCGTCAATTGTCTGGTATTAATACTACGACTGCCCCCATATCGCGTCAAATACGTGATAGTTGATAAATAATACCCATTATAAATCAAATATTACGGACAAAATGGACGACGAAGGCTAAAACAATGTTGTACTATTGCAAACGATTTACCAAAAAATATATGCTGCCTTAGACTGTACAGTGCAATCGCTTTACTCATAAATCTGTACAAAGTCATTATAAAGGATGCATATCAAAATCAGCAAAGTCCCATCTATAAAAGTAGAATCCATGAAGCATTCGCAAAAGTTAGTTAATGAAAAACTCACTAATTATGTGATTTCATACTGGCTAATGTAGCATTTGAGCTCGATTTTTTTTAAATATAACCAAATATTTAAAGTATTCTTAACATTCACATAAAACTTGTTTTCATTCATTTAATAGATATAGATAATTCAAGTAAGAAAACCATCGTACCTCTTATTCCAATTCTGTCTTGTTAAAAGAATATTCACGGCAAGATATAGACTCAAGTCCATAAGTTCTCGTCGGTCAAAATCGTGTACATCCTTGTCCCTTTTTAATGATGTTGCTATGTTAACTACCTCATCAACTTCCATTTCTAGGTTGGTGGCGAAAACCTGAATCATAGTCTTTCCATGCTTTCTCTCTTCTGGTATCTCTATTTCTGATTCTTTTAAACGTAACTTACCTTCCATACCTACAAAAATAGTGACAAGAGGAATATACTACATGTATTTCATAAATTGAATACTTGAAAAGAAAACATATTTTCAGTTACTCAATACTGTACTAAGGCACTAGCAAAGGAGTGCACATCCGGCGTCCCCTCTAGCTACAATTTGTCAAAATAAATATTTTATATAAATATCGGAAAAAAAAACATACACTAAAATGCACAAATTCAGACTAGAAATATACTACTTGTCAAGAGGAATCTGAGACCGCTCCACCAACATTTAAACATTTTATGATTTGGTTTTGGGGTGGAGGTCGCATGTCTTAAGATGTGCCCAAAAGCTGCACCACTCTAATGGCTAATGCCAAATTTTGGACAGCCACTAGCTAGTACTAACTATTGTACCATTATTATATACCACTACTTAATAAATCAATATATTTATTCCTCAACTTTTTATAAAACAAAACCAATGTTATTGTTAGACGTTTCATAATCACTTGGCTTAACAGTTCTTTATTTATCTCATTTAAGAATCAAACCTTTATTTGCATAGTGAGGACATACTTATGTAAGAATATTGTAATATGGATTTAATAGCTATTTTAGCCAGGGTCTAAAAATATATATTTATTAAGAAATACACAAACTTTTGCAAAAACTCGGATCATCATCATTATTTTCGTGTTCTAAACCAGAATCAAGCTCATCTTTGTCCGGCTGTGCAGTGTTTTCGTCACGTACTGGATCTGGATCTAACGCAAAAACATAAGTACATTTATAGAACCTGTTAACCAAACTAAACGATTATGATAATATTCGCGTATTGAGGACTTTCCAAGTTCAATCTCTTGATGGAGACTTTATTTAATTAATCACCCGTAATGTCTCTAACGTTTTATCCTTCTAGCGTAGCTGCGAAATATAAACAAACAGTATACTTAAGTCGCAATGCAAAAGATGCATGTGCATGCAAGTGCCCTGTCTTGCCAGTACGATGAGTTTTATAGTTAGCTCTTACAGTAATGTTGTAATGTTACATACCATTCGTACAACACTCGTCATCATTGACGTCTGTATCTTGGTTCTGGAAGAAATGTGTTTATAGAGACGGCAATGAATGTTTGAGAAAACTTACAAATTAAAATAGAAATTCGACATGTGCTAAAAAGAAAGCAGTTCAAAACAGTACCTTGCGATCGGTGATATGCTTTTGATTACATTTAGTTGCTTTAGTGAAAAATCTTCATGTATCCGGCAAAACGTCAACTAACATTTGGCGAATTTTGAGAATTAAAAATCAAGTTAAGCACATGTGAAAAGGGTTACCTCATTTAGTACTGAAATGGAATCGGCTTGTTTCTCAGACTCGGGAGAATGTGGTTTTTCTGTAAGAAACAATACCTGGAAATGATTGTTGCATTTAAGCATTATAATGCATACGTGCATAAACACAGGAGTAGCATTGTTAAGGCTCGATTTACAATGACAACATTGAAAATATATGGAAAAGTAAAAAAGTAGAATAAAATAAAAATGTACCTTAAAGGCCTAGTTTAAGCCTTCTATAAGTGACCCCTCCCCCCAAACCTGTGTACAGGTCACAAGCTCTGTGTATTGATCTTAATCTACTTGCCTTGATCCCTCTTATCAGATCTCTGATCTGGGTATCCTGCTGTGCAGATTGGGAAGTTTTATTGTAGAAATGGACATTAAATGGCCCGAACCAATAAACGAATACACAGGAAATTGGCCCCAACTGTGACACCAGTGCAATTAGCAGGAAATGCACAGAAGGGGATTAGCATGCCAAACATTCCTTTAACTAGGCCTTTAACGAATCTAATAGATGACATACCGACGGTGTAGTGGTTTCGACAGTTTTTCAATAACGATCGTTGTCAATAATCAGTTTTAATCAACCTGAGATTATATTGTTTTAATGCTTTGCTGCTAAATAAACAAACGAACCAATCTCTAGATGCATTCCGTAGTATTTGCTTTGTGTTTACTTGTTTAAATATTTAAACACATGCATAAATTATTCAATCATGCTCATAAAAAATAGTAAAGTATTAATACAATGAAACATTCACGTATAAGCAACCTCTGCGTGTTTATGTAAATTCGAAAGATGTGTTCATTTTTCCTTTCCTATCTCGCATTTTTACACACGCATTTTTCTGTTTATTGTATGTTGTTGTACAATTAACAGTTGCAGAGATGGTTGGCACACAAACGATTTCTTATAATCGTCATTATCTATAAACCAACACTGTAGTCGGTTTATGAAAAGGTAACAGTATATTCTTTATATTTGCATTGTATTGAAAATTGGATACGATTATTTGTTATTAATGAAATATTATCAATGAAAACATCCTTTACAAGTTAAATTATTTCTTCTGAAACATATGAATTGCGGGTGTTAACAGGAAATAATAGAGTTTATTGGTTTATGGCAATGCAACAAGGGATATGATTTAATATTGTTAAATGTTGTATTGGTTAAGGTCCAAACGTCATTGTTTAGCTTTAACAAAAGAAAGTAGGTCAACATGTCACTGTATAGCACATTCGAAAACTACAAATACATTCGTTTGCAAAACTGCACACATGTTCTAAATTTCAATGTTGTAGCTTTATAACTATTAAATTACCATAGGTCAAAAGGTCACAGTCAAGGTCATCCAAGCACAACATTAATATTTATCTGTAAAATTGCACATATTTTCCAAATATCACTGATGTAGTTTTAAAAATAAGAAAGTAGGCCTAAAGGGGAGGAGCAGCTTTGACCCCAGGGGCATAATTTGAACAAACTTGGTAGAGAGCCATCATCTGATGGTATATAACAAATATCAAAGGTCTGGGCCATTCCATTTGCGAAAAAAAGATTTTCAAAGATTTCTCTATACAAATCTACAGGAAACTTGTGAACCCCAGGACGTGGCCAGTTCTGTCCCAATGGAACATAGTTTGAATACACTTGATGGAGGACCACTGTTTGATACTACATGTACTTACAAGATATCAATGGTCTGGGCCTAGCGATTTCAGGCAATAGGATATTTAAAGATTTTGTTCTTATATAAATCTATAAGAAATTTATGAATGCAATATTTGTCTCATAACTTATCAAGTATTGCAAAATGGTCCCTTCAGTGAATCAATATACAATGTGTGAAGTGTCATTAAAAAATCGTGTTTAAATATTTATCTGTGCAACCCGACGAACATAGAGTTGATATTACGGTTTAAGCTTTCTCAACATGTTTTTTAACACGACGTTATTTTTTATCGTACAGTTTTCCCGCTATTACACATCTCATAAAAATGTCACATTACATTTTAACATTCAAATAATTCATACCTGTTTGCCCTTCAACATTTCCAATACTTGAATCATTCTCCAACATTCGCTCAATGATTTCCCCTAAAACAGGTAAAACACCTAAATCATTTACCATACAAAAGTTGTTATTTTATTATCATGTCAAAATGCATTTTAAATGACAGGGTCGATAAAGGTTGAAATATGAATACTCGGTGGAGGAACACGTCCGATCGGTTATTAAGGTGACTGCCTATCAGTGTTACCCGCTGTGGAAAAGTTTTGACAGACTATTTAGGTAAAACGCCCGCGTTGAATAGGCCTTAAGTACAAAGGGCATAAAAAGTACAGTTGACAAATTGAAGGCATAGTTGTATGCTGAAAGGACAAACTTAATTGTTTATTCTCGATATCTGATTATTATTCTTTTGATTTGCAAAAACATGTTTTCAACCTGTTTTCCGAATAAGTAACAAAGCTTTCCGTATTTATTTCCAGACTTCCCTGTCTGTTAATTTCGAGAAAGAGGCAATTACAACTCGTTAAATATTATATAGGTTTAAACAAGCATTTCAAAGATTTTTTTTACTCCCGATCGCCGTTCTGAGATCAGAACTGTCTTCAAGGGGACTCTCCTTATTTCTCAATCGAACAATTTCTTCCGCTGATAATAAGATATGAACACTAAATAAAAATAACATAAAAAATATCATTTTGATAGTACAATATCAAAGATAAAACATAACAAAAAAGATTATGAATTAAAAAACTTCACAACGTCAACTGCTATACTCATGGCATAGCAATGAGTAAATTGGGTATTTTTTACTTTAAATATTATATTAGAAATTACCGGTTTCGTAGATGCATCTCCAAAAGTCTACCCTATCAATTAGAAGTTCTAGTTCTAATTCCGGAGTGTTGAAATCTTTCCTTAGTGCAGATTCAAGGGGTTTGATCAGACATTGAATTTTCCCGGAAATTACGTCATCAAATAACTTCCGTAGTTCCCTCAAATTTCGGCAGTGAATGTCTAGTTATATACATGCTACTTTCCCATTAGATACAGGTCCTGCAATTGACTTTGTTGTAGTAGCAAGATAAATTTAGTTGTTTATAAATGTATATTTAGAACAGTACATGTTTAAAAGTCGCGATTTATTACATCAATCAAGCAATGCAATTATTCGCATTTGAACTTTCAACAAGAACCTCTATAGCAATTTCATAACTAAGTTTTTGTATGGATATTTTGTTTAATTGCCCGAAGGATACCTAGTCAGTTAGCATTATATTTCACAAAGAATTACCATAGTCTGTTGTTCGCATTGCTTCAACCGCTTCAACAACATTTTGACAGTTTTCACATGAACAGTCAGGTCCTTTGTTGAACAAATTCACAACAGCTCGGGACATCTGCTTTTCTTTTTCGTTATCGCAGTGTTTGACTAGTATGGTGCATGTTGTTTCTGTAAGTGATAAGAGTAACTATAACTTGAATATAATCAAAGGTTAAGCAAAAATAGTACCAGAAACAATTACTACATCTGCATGCGTTCGTCATTTGGCTATTTTAACTAGGTATATGTGCATGAAAACAAACGGTGCTCTTTTGAATTACTTACTATGGTTCCTATCTTTATCGTGTTAGCAAAATGCGAACACGTTGATCTGGTGTGTTTTTTAATGATGGCTTCTTTTCAACGATGATGGAAATATAGCAAGAAAATAACGTAAACTGAAAAATACCTTTAAAAGGAAAACACTATGAGACAAATCAAATTCCCAAAAAGTACATGTAAAAGCTTTACCCGGGACGGGTACTGTAGTTCCATCGATCTTCTGTAATATTTTATCGAGCTTTCCTAATGCTTCAGCTGCTTGACTGTTCCCACGTTGCACACCGTCTTTTATTTCACACGAATCCTGCTTCTGGCAGTTCATAAAGCTGACATGCGCTGAATGTGTAAAAGAAAATATACTTAATAGAATAAATGATGAAATACAATATAGTTCAGTTTTATTTTATACCCATCATAAACCCACACGCAGATATGTTAGTCCGTATTCAACTCTAGTGCAATGCGGCCGCCGTATTTTACTCTGCTGATGCCACTTCATAACAAGTATCATTGCGCGTGAAATTTGAATTAACACGGTGTGCGCCTCTCAAAGTCCAATTTTGAAAAGATCCATTTGAGTCGCATACAACCCCCAGGATGAAACGCAGAACTTATAATTAAACCTTTTGTATCGTTGTATCATTGATTTTTTAAACTATATCTTATCGGGTTTACAAACATGTTGATGGCAATGTGAAGTCATTTTTCAATACTTATTATCATTAGCAGAAAATTTAATTATGTACAAAGTATTTTGCATTCTTTATACGTTTAAGTTCTATTAAGGTTATTCAATTTCTGTAGATTTATATCGCATATTTAGTTATTGTTTGCTAGTTGATTGAAGCAAAATTATAACTTAACTACATGAAACACTCTTTTCAATATCTACGTTATGTTATTTTTTGACTGTTTTGGAACAAACAAAAAAAGACCTGCGTTATCTCAAAATGGCCATCGATTCACATACTAAGTTGAATGAACACAGTTCAACACAGTTTGCTTTATGCCCTGATGCAGGTTAAAAGATAAAATTTCATGAATCTTATTGTTAGAGAAACGACATTTTTCAGCCGACCAAAAATAAAAAGACTTATATATTAACATCGGAAGAACATAGCATTCACTTAGATACTATTTTTAATTAAATTTATAACAATTGTGCATTTATTTCAATAAATATATTATACAAAAAGTAAAAAAAAACTCACCCGTTTTATGTTCATTATCCCCTTTAATTTTCCTTCTATATGCTTCCTCGAACTCTTCTAATTTTTCCTCTAACGCCATTATTCTACATACTTGTTCTCGCTTTGAAACATTGTATGCTTTTATAATTTCTGAAGGAATGGGTTTTTCAATCGCGGCTACATCTTGTCTTACTTCCGTTGATAAAGTATCATCTTCTATAAAATTCAAAGACGACTCAATAAATCTATCACATCTTTTTTAAATAAGTCGTACTCCGCTGGTGTAAGGGAAAAGCGTCCAGGGTGTGAAATTTTGTTTCTGATTTCTATAACCAGGTTCAGACTAGTTACTAGGTCAGGCTTTAGACTGCATGCATTCAATATTAAAATGGAAAGCAGACTTATATCTAATGTGTCCAATTGTACTTTTCCTGTCGGAGGGAAAATGGCGTTTTTATGTTTCCTATTAACAATCTTATCCCTGTTTGCCTGTAGAAAACGATCTACATCCCAAGATGTTTCGTTTGGGGGCTTTAAATCGAATGCACGTTTGATTATTAATTCCTGCGTGCATCGCCTAGATGGTTCATGAACATATTGCATGATACGTGTAAAATATTCTTCTCCTTCTTCTTTCCTCGCTGCCATTGTAACTGTAGATAGTGTTTTTTTTCTGGAATGTCAATCGTTCTGTCTATAACCTTATTAACGTCATTACTGAAGCTTTTATTCAATTAATTGGCCCGATATGGGAACGATATGTTGTTATGCTCATATCTTCTCTCATAGAAATCGTGAAAGGTCTATATATGTATATATAACATCAACATCAGATCATCGCTGAAAATACACGAGGGTAGACAACTTGATAGATATAGTGTGCGTGCCCTTCATTTAATAACATCGATAAGACAATTGCTTTAATTTTTGACACAATAGACAGGATGATACTTATACAAGGTTTGTGAAGTGATGTTTATGTTAAGTCACAAGATCGCAGCTTTACGTTTAAAATAATAAAAAAAACCCACTAAGACTAGCGTTGACGGTGTCCATTTACTGATAACGATAAAGCGGATATTACTTTCAGTGAATAATCTACCTGGTGGTATATACATGTTCACCGCAATTTGTTTTACAAGTGGCGTTTAAACGTAATCTCGGTATTCGTAAGATTATTTAAAATTGATTCCCCACGAACAAGTCCTTTTATTGTCTAAACACTTTAAAAATGACATGTTCAAGTTATTTATGGTTTTGAATAGTCAACATGGTTGGTTAAGGATAACAACACAGTATCACATATGTTAAAATGGTAGACAGGAAATGACGTCGCTTTAAACATTGCCTGACATGCTTTTGGCAACATAACTATCAATTTCGAATCACAGAATGATGTGCCCAAAATATTTGAACGCTTAATCGGGATTAATTTCTACACAACTGTTTTATATGTACTACATGGCTTTAACAAAGCACATAAAAATTAGAAAAAAAACGTGTTCTTAGTGTTCACAATTGTAAATACATCATTGGTCTAAAATTTTATATTTATTGTTTACCTCGTTTTACTTGACGTTTGATACAGCTGCTTCCGTTGTGATAAAAATTGAACATCAAAATTGCCTAATGTAAAATAGTGTACCAAAATACACAGAATTGTAGAGAAATGCAAGCAAAACGGCAAATACAACCTTTTAATTGTTTGTTATTATTTGGTCCCAAATGACTTTCAAACGACATTCATGACCAAACTATAAGACAAACGAGATGTCACTACTTTGATTTTTCCACAGTGAGTCAAGATACATATCCACAGTCTTTCTTGTAACCCACATTGCAATAGTGGTCAAGGCTGTTGAAAGGTAAGACAGAATCCAAACTTCGATGCGTCCTTTTCCCCCATCCACTTTTGTTTACCTGTTAGCTCTGTTAAATAATGCCTTGGGCAACGAACATTTAAGATTTTTACACTAAACACAAACACATTATGTACACAAATATAATCCTGATCAATTTACACATTACAATTCACCTTTCTTGATCAAATTATCATTTGATGACCTAACCTTTCCGGTAAGATTTAGTATTGTCATGCAGCTGGCTGCCATTTTCTTTTACCCGGATGTAATATGAAGATTACAAAATAACCTTGTCTTACTCACGATGGATAAACGTACATAGTATATAGTAGCCTTAGCGAGACGTAAACAACGCAATATGGCAATATTTAAGTGTACAACAGGTACAATTTAACATCAAACAGCTTATTTGGAAAAGTAAACAAAAAACAAGCAGATGTCATCACAATGACAGAGCACATGTTACCTTTAGTTCATGTCTAGTTAATGGGGAAATTTTATGCATTTGGCGTAGTCTAAAATTCTCTATATTTAAAAATTATATACGAAGTGTATATTTATCAAGTATCCTCCAATCAGGGCAAATGTTGGCGAGAACTTCAGACATTGCCAGTAAAGTGAAGCCGTTCTCCTATTTCAGACGTAAGTCATATGGAGGGCTATCAATTCCAAATCGTCAGCGTGATGATTGTGTCACAATACTTTTCTGCTAATTACTGAATTACGGTACAGAGTATTCACAAAGTACTCTTAATAGGGAAAAATAAAATAGTAAAACCACAACAGGTTGTACATATACTTCCTGTAACTTGCAATCTTTAAGTAACAATGCCAAATATTAAGTTAAACCTTGTGATTCAAATGGTTGTAAAGCGCATGGCATGTTGCACTTACTTAATAAAGTTGACGCCAATGTGTGCCTGTTCAAATTTGCGATATTTCGGGGGCCGCAATGTCCATTTTATGTACGTAACAAGTTTCCAGATACATCGCGGGAATGCTTATGTTTGTCCATACACGCGTTGGCGTTGGTGTTTATTTCTTTAATAATTCAATATCAAGATACATAGCGGTACAGATTTTGGTAAACATTCAATTCTCGACTAAGCACGCGGTGGTGTGTATTTCTTCAAAAATTCAGGACACATTCAATTAAATTTTCTGGCTGTAATACTTAGTTCTGTACTATTTAAATATCGAGGTAGTTCGCTAAAATGTGTATATCTGGTTGCATTCAATTTCGAAACACCAATTTTAAAAATATCAATTTTGTACACATTTAAATTTGGAAAGCTGTCTGTTAATGTGTAATGTTGTAGGTTATCATTCATGATACTCGAATATATTATATTTAAAACTTTTATGTTTATCTTATGTTTAAAATTAATATAATTCTATTGCTATGTTTTACTGTTTTCTTACTAATTTCTGACATGATGATGACGATGAACACGCAAACTAGGTCATATTCCCAGATCAGGAACACTTATAACACGAAATAAATATCCACTTATTTTGTTACGCTCATACAGTACATGCATAATTCTACCTTAAAATCAGAACTAAGAAGTTTAACACTTACCGTTCCCATTCCAATAAAAGCTTTTATTATCTTTATTTTGCATTAATTTCACTTTTTTCCCAACAACTTTATTCAGGTAGAACAAGTTTGTGCCTCACAGAGATAACTGACATGGGATTCCTCTTACAACTCTATTTATATAAGATATGGGATTCCACACGGATTTCCCAATTGTATAATTATATCATAGCACACTTCAGTGCATAAACGCGCTGCCAAAGATCTTTCATGTACTACGTATAGAACTAGCATTATCAAGAGATCAAGGCATCTGTCATTGAAAGGTAAAATACTTCACAAAGAATCGTTTCAAATTTATTAATACCTTATCATTATTATTGATTTACATTTAACTATTTATCTTATTTGTTCAAAACTGAATAACCATTTATATCCCGTTATTGGTTTAATATTAAATTTCAATGTTTAGTTGTGCAGTTAAAATTTCCATCGGAAAACTCGTCGATAATGGTATTGTACATTTAAATAATTTGCAAAATATGTAAATTTGAATTTGTGAGACTTAAAGACGCATAATATATGTTGATGCAAAAAAGAATGTTTCTAACTTCAATGCATTATCATGAGTATGTTTAATTCATTTGACTTTAATGATTAAAACAAAAAAGCACATGATTTAGGTTCAGATAAAAATATGTTTGCCTTTATAAAAAAAAAATTTTTTTATAAATGACCACGTGGCCGCAAATTTCCTTGTTAAAATGCGCCATAATTTCGCTTATATTTTTTATCTTTACCTAAATCATATGCATTATTTTATCATTAAAGTCAAATGAGTTAAGCACGAAAATGCATTATTTAAAAAAAGAATGGCATTAACCTATATTGTTCGCCTTTAAGGTATCAGAACCACAAATATGTGAATCTGATATGCCTGGTGACCCCATATTAAAATGGATTCTAAAAAGGTTTTGTAATGTAAATAGTACAATAAACAAGATTGTTCGGTCTTCAAAGATTTCACATTTTGAGTTATTATCCGATTTTGGTATAAATAAAGAGCAAATACACAAACTGTAGTAAGTGTATGTATGGTGTACTTTCGATCATTAGAAGGCAAATTAGCAATCACAGTGTGTGAATACAATGTACCATGGGCATGATGTGGTAAATTACGTCATAAATGCTACGTCGGAAGGTAACATTTCGCTTCGAATGAAGACTTTAAACAAAGATAACTTTACTATTAATTCGCCATATCAAATGAAACTTGGCGCAGTCTACGCGGCTTACAAAGCCCCGAATTTGGTCTTTTACTAGATTTTGAGTGAGAGTTTAGTTTCTTAAAACACGTCGAGAAACCTTTTCACAAAACCGCCACCTGATGGCGCATTGACAAAACATTATTTTGGAAACAGGTTTATCGAAGTGTTTGGGTTAACTAATCACCTTATCAAACAGGTAATAAAACGAAGGTGTGACTCTTTAAGCGACATAGACTGCCATTTGTTTCATTTAAAATGGTAAAGAAAAAGAAAAGTTATTTTAGTTTAAAGTCTTCATTCAAAGCAAACTATTGCCTACCGACGTAGCAGTTAGGACGTAATTCATCACGTGGTATACACACACTGAGTCAATAAGCATACACCATCTTGCTGATCTTAGGTTTTTAGATTTTCCTAAGATTTACTCCTGGGACAAGGGAAACAAATTATACCGCTATTAATAGTTCTTCCTCTTTGACCAGCTGGATACGGGTGATTTCCTGCCTATTACTCAAAGCCGGAGTACAATTTATCTGGTCTTACAATTAATTTTATAGTTTAACTCGCTCGCCTAATAGCAAAATAAGCTGCATACGTAGTAGTCGTGTTTGTTATAAGGCGGCGCCCAGAATTGTCTTTGTAAGACATGACACACATTCTTGTATGACATGACACACATTTTGTAAATTGTACGCATTCCTGAAGGGCGGTGTGTATTTTTGTAAACTGTTTCATGATATAATGTCTTTAATGGAAATACAGGGTGTTTGTTTACTTTTACAAAGTTAATGAAATTTATCCATCAAGGGAAGGGCGCGGACTTTTTAATTAATATTAAGTGGCAACTGCAGGGGAAAAGCTGCGACATGACATATAAATCGCGTATATAAAGGAATTCAATGAACCAATCAGTTAAAGTTAAGTTTAAGTTCAAAAAAGCAAAAGAAAGAAATTTTATTTAGTTGCGTTTATTTTATTTATTTTTGTTAAAGGCCGTTTGAATGTGTACTTGAAAGTATAGTGTTTAGAAAAAACAGTGTTTAATTGTTCATGTTTAAGCATTTAACATTAGCTAAAAGAGGAGGGAAAAACACTACGAATGCACACTTGGAACACAACTTAAGGTCAGTCTTTGCAAATATACAGCCACGTTTTAGCGCCTTTTTAATTTAGCATAGTTTATAACACGTACAAACATATCGATTTTCCATACTTGTATGAAGTTTTATAGATTACAGTTTAGTGAATTGTATTCAATGTTTGTTTATTAACTTACCAGAGCTCACAATATCCCCGTTTACGTAGACTTAAAAAAACGCCTTAATAAATTTTTCCCCTGCACTTGACGAATACTACATACAAGGCATTCTTTTGTCTTCCATTACGTTTACTTGTTAAATATTTTTTTCTGTCTGAATTAAGGTCTCCGGATTTCACTTATATTTCTTGCAAAAATGATAACTTTATTATCCGAAAATAGTTGCCTTATTTTAAGACAAGCAATGTTAAATTGATGTAACTCGACTAAAACCTTCAGTCACTTAAATGTTGTAGTTTGTTTACTTTATTAATCCTTTTGGCGCACAAAAATAGTTTTATCCGATGTTTAAGCCACTTGTAGATCACTCGCTTTGACTGTAATTTATTACAAGATCGTGCGTTGTATCACCGATATATCTTCTTTTCCTTTTCACGCAAGTAATATCGATTTGATATACTAGCGAAATGTTACCCTCTAGAGTAGCAGTCAACAGTTCCATTGTGTTCGATGCGAATTGACAATTTGGTTAGATCATCATGTTAGTTCACCAGTTGCTTTCAAAAACCTTGTTAAAAATCGACTGCATGACCAGTTTATCCAAATCTCTTGTGCTAGACCAGTTTTGGATAAACTGGTCATGCAGTCGATTTTTAACAAGGTTTTTGAAAGCAACTGGTGAACTAACATGATGATCTAACCAAATTGTATATATTATTCACCAATCTTGCTAATATATTGTGTAAATTGCAAACTGTTAATCATAAACTGCCTATTCCAATAGGAAGAATTTTAAATATAGAAAGAAATAGTAGAACATGCAAGTTATGCAATGTTAACCACGATGTAATAGGTGATGAATTTCACTGTATCTTCCAATGTTCATTTTTCAATTCAGATAGAAAAAATATATTGAAGCTTATTATTACAATAATCCAAACACTTTAAAATTTGATCAGCTTATGACTAGTACAAATAGATTAAGTTTGTTAAGATTAACTTTATTCCGTATAAAAATAGTGTCTTTGTTTAGATAATCGTTATAGCCAGTTCGCATTATATAATTTTATAATCATAATATGTCTCATTCTCCACCTTTGATTTTTTTTCTTTTAAATGCCACCTAACCCATCATCATTATCATTATTATTTTATTTTAAACATGTTTTAGTGTTCATATTGTTTATTGTATTGTTATTTCAGATGCTCCAAATGAGCCTTGACTACTAAAACTTTCTTTATTTCTTCTTCCTACTGAGTGATATCCCTTCTCCAGCAGAGAAAGTCTGTGCCACCGCGTAAGACAACTAACTTGATTTAAGGTTAATATCTTTTATTTTTATTTTTGATAAATAAATATTTTGCGCGTATTTATGTAATATAACATTATATAACATATAACATTTAGGTTTCATGAAAAAAACGTTAAGTTTACATTTAATGAAACAAAATAGAGTCTTCTTCCACCACATCAATATGTAGCTTAAATTCAACAGGAGGCAGGAGGGATTGACGAGGACACAGGAGGCAAGAAGGAGTCTCGAGGATGCTTTAATGAGTGTCTAGTAGTGTTGTCTAAGCCTTTGAAAACACGTCAGTGTTGCATTGTCCGCATGTCTTGACAAAAATACTTGTGTTGAATTAAAGTCAGTGTCCGACGACATATCCTCGACTGATCTGCATTTATAATGGAACGAAACGAGAACGAAATTCGTCTGTATTTGTGCGCCAAATGCAGCTACTTTTTTCTTTTCCTGGATGAATCTGTTGTACCATTTACGAGTATGGCATACTTGCGCCTAATATTCCTACACATGTTTATGCTGTGAGCAAACGTTTCAGGATCGGAAAGCATTTTTGTTTCATTTGAAGAATAGACTTGGCACAAACCTGCGCAGTTAATGATGCTTCTTTAAAACCAAGTTTCATGAAGTTTTCAACCTCAGTGAGTGTTTGGATGACAGGTAGTCAAGTCGTACATAAGTGGAAAAAATGGATCTATACGATACATGACCAAATAAGATGAGGAGGAAATTAAAAAAGCTGAGTATCGAAAAAGACAGGAGCATTGCTCCAAAATGTATATACGGATGGTTCTCCCAGCTGAACAGACGACAGCTATTGCCAAAATCATGCGTGACCGTCAAGAAAGGTTGCGCCGTCTAGACAGAAAAAACGAGACAAACCTCAGAAAAGTCCGAAAACATCATAACCAATAAGATGTAAATTTAATCCAATGATTAATTAAGAAAATCTTAGTCTGCCTAACCGACGTATTAAAAATTGAATATATGACTCAAAGATAGGTCTAGGGTTCTGAAATCCATGTTTCGTGAAAGGCGTTAGTGTGACAACTCGAAACAACAAGTTTGCTACACGCTTAACGTTTTATGTAGTTCATTATAGTTATTATAGCCAGGTATGCATAAGCAGGAAAATGCGCTCTGTTGAATCGTTTTATGCCTATATAAATCCGCAACCTTAAAATGAATATTTTTTAAGGGCTGCTAGTTCGTGTCAATTTAGAAGCGTTGTGCAAAAGTTGGAAATGCCATTGCAGTTATTGCGCTTTCATGTATAAACAGGCTAATTTAATATTTACTTATATACTTTTAATATACTTAAAAACATTACACTTATACTAGTTAATTGCCTACTTAATACTTAAATTCCTATAAATCAGTGGTTTAAGTAATCAGGATGCCTACTAACTGCAGAAACCATAATAAACAACATTACATACTAACCATGAGGTGATCTCACTGTGTGCTACGCGATTTAAGATTTTAATGAAGTAGACATTTGTGACCTTCAAAAAGGAAATAAGGCGCTCCTCGACCACTCAGACAGCCTCCTGGCTCCCTCCTCAATCACTCGCGAGTGTCTAATGACCCGCTCCTCGAACCTCCTCAATCACTCCGAGTGCCTAATGACCCGCTCCTCGAACCTCCTCAATCACTCCGAGTGCCTAATGACCCGCTCCACGAACCTCCTCAATCACCCCGAGTGCCTAATGACCCGCTCCTCGAACCTCCTCAATCACTCCGAGTGCCTAATGACCCGCTCCTCGAACCTCCTCAATCACTCCGAGTGCCTAATGACCCGCTCCACGAACCTCCTCAATCACCCCGAGTGCCTAATGACCATCTCCTCGAACCTCCTCAATCACTCCGAGTGCCTAATGACCCGCTCCTCGAACCTCCTCAATCACTCGCGAGTGCCTAATTACCCGCTCCACGAACCTCCTCAATCACCCCGAATGCCTAATGACCCGCTCCTCGAACCTCCTCCATTTCTCCGAGGGCATTTTTATCCCCTCCTCGAGCCTCATTAATATAGCCAAAAGTATTTCTTTCGCCTTTCATATACAAATTACATTTCTGAATATTTTGATATTTTAAAATATGACAAATCAATTATTATTTTTCAGGTATTTATTGCACGGGCTTTCATATTATATTGCCATGTAATTTAATCCCATAATGTTTTTTTTTTTTTATTTTGTAATGTTTTGCATTGAAATTCAATTGAAAATTTCGACCGTGCTTTTTTACTTAATTCCAACAAATAATCAGTATATCTTCTTCTTCTTCTCTTCTTCTCCTTCTTTTTCTTCTCCTTCTTCTTCTTTTTATGCGTAGCTTGACCCGGCAGTACGTAAGTGATGCGTTAAAATTCGCTCCGTCATAAGTCTATTGTGTAACGGTAAACTTATTCACATCTTCAACAGGCTGGCGAATTGCAGATTTCTTTAACGAATATTTGTTTATCAATGGCTTGTTTGAGTCGTTTGTTATCATCAGGTTCTGGAAACTTGTTGTGGCTATATTCTCTTTCCTAAAATTGGACTTATCAATAATTTTTTTCAAAGTTCGATTTCCCTTATTAATGCATGGGATTTCGGAATTTCTGTATCGAAGTCACTTTTAACTAGGTTTAATATCTTTATGAATTTGGAATGCCGGACAATTTATGCGGCTATTTAAATTTAATCGGGTTATATGTACCTTGATTATGTTACCGGCTTCAAAAAATCGAAAAGCGTCATTTTCTTTGATGTGAGATATATTTTCTTTATCTATTAACATTTTGAAATATCGTGTTTCAATAAAGTTTATATCCTAAATGATAATTTGTTTAAACTTATATTTAACTGTATATATCAACATTACTTCACAAACAACATATTCACACAGGTCAAAAATCTGAATACATTTTTTTTATAAATCACTTCTAACATTAACAGTCTCACAGATACAAAGCAATATTGGAAGTGTTGTACATTGCGACATTAAGCCAAAATACACAATGCATGTCAGCAACAATAAAAATATGGTTTAAAATAAAATATATACAGAATGTACATCACAGGCATGACTCTTTAATAACCAAGTGATTGTTTGGTTACTGAGCTTGTCCATGTGTCTTCTATTGTATTATGAATACAAGGTTTACCCAATCTGATTTGAAAAAAGAACATTCAAATTTAAATACATCCTTTGTCACATTGGAAAATTTAAACTACATAAAACCTGATAATGTTATCGGCTTGAAGAAATCAGAAAGCGTCATTTTTGTTTGAGGTGAGATATATATTCTATATCCCTTAGCATTCTGAAATAGCGCGTTTCAAGTTTATATACTAAAAGATAATATGTTTAACTTTGGTATATTTCTGCTCACAAGAAAAATATATTTCCGATATATCAGCATTTACTTCACAACAAGCATATTCATACAGGTCAATTATCTAAATTCATTTTTTCCTCAATCCTTTCTAACATAAACATTCCAACAAATACAAAGCAATATTGCAAGTATTGTACCTTGCAAAAGCAAAATACACAAAGCATTTCAGCAACAATACAAATATGGTTTTAAAGATAATATATACAGAATGTACATCACAGTCATGACTCCTTAATAACCAAGTGCATACAAACAGAGCATCGTTGATTGTTTGGTTACTGAGCTTGTCCATGTGTCTTCTATTGTATTATGAATACAAGCCTAACCAAATCTGATTTGAAAAAAGAACATTCAAACAAATTTAAATACATCCTTTGTCAAATTTGATAAATAGTACTACATAAAAACAGTCACAGTTTTTGATGAACATAAGTGTTGGCGTTAAATAAACATCGTACAAGATAATTTAGCCCTTACGCCTAATTAAACCTACAGTGTACCTCCAATCAGAAAGCGCAACACAAGAAGTATTCCTTAACACAATAATGCTCTTAAAACAGATTATTTCCCGCAGCTTGTTTATTTGTTTATATACATTTAAATAATTACAATTGGTGCTTCAGACAAATAAGTTCATATAGTACTTCAAAGTATACAGTTATTCGTATTATATTTCGTTTCTTTGATGAAACTTAATAAATAGAATTTCAAAACAATACTGATAGTTTGCACTAAAATACTGATTTACATCCGAAACATAAAGCAAATACGCAAAATAAGGGCATACACACTGCTGATCCTTAGATAATAACAATACAAGTTTAATAATCAAGTCTAATACATTCATAATATACACCGTCCACAGATTAAGATATATAAATAAAGAGCTGTTATCTCTAAATGTATCGACTTATGTCGAAGGAAAGCTGATTAAAGTTCCATTTGAATCAAAAACAGGCTACTTCGTCTACAGTTCCAAAGAACTTTGGAATGTCTTCCAGGTTCATCTCGGGGACAGCATATGGAACTTCTATCCACTTCTTGTATGCTGAAACATCGGCAGAACGCATGTTCCGAAATTTGAAGCATTGTATTTTCAAAATCCAAAGGTCGACGCCATCCCTTTCTGCAACTATGCCCCAGTCCAACGGGCATTTTTTGCAGAACATTTTAGATTTCTTTTCTATGCCGTCGTACTTTTTGGGGGATTTGTGCGGTTTCGTGGTGATTCTGTTAGCAAAGCTCTTGTCTAAGACAAGATGGTCATGTCCAAGCTTTCGAATGTCAGAGACCAGACAGGCTTTTGTGTTGCATCTCCTGCAAAGTATTTCCAGATCATCTTCCGACATTTTGCTTTTCTTAGCCTTTTCGTATTCCATCTTATATCTATGTTTTTGCATCTCCTCCTTCTGGTAAATAGCAACCTTATACCCAATGTTCTTTGGGTTAAGCCGCTTAAATTCATCCATCGCCTTATACATCATGTTTGCTTTGTACGCGTTCACCATTTCCTGTTCCACTTGTTTGTCGCCTCCAACAATAACATGAGTGGCGCCCTTTTTCCTGCTGCGACCTGAGAATAGAAACAAAATACCATAAACAATATGTTACTATTCATCATGAAATGGCCTTGTGCGTGTTAAATTAAAAACCGTTTTTCGTATATATCACAAAATACGTATATTATGTTTCGCTTCAATTTTGCCTGGCTAGAGACTGAATGAGAGACAGTTCGGAGGCACTTAATAGCAGTCAAGAATGGATTGGAGCTGGATATACTGTGAACAGAGTTCTATTGACCTTTCATTTGTATCTTGGTTATTTCATCCCCGGAGTAGTTGTAATTCACCACGATGTTACAATCAGGAACGTCTATTCCCTCTGTTCCGACGGAGGTGCAAACCATCACCTTGTAATGCCCTTCCCTGAACTTTTCTACAGTCTCGGTTTGAACGCTCTCAGTCATACCTGTAGGATTTTTAACAATACCAATAGTACAAGTGTTACTTAGGTCATAATGTTTGGCTTAATTACTGCATGATGCTATACAATTGAAGCTACATGAACAAGCCAAGTAGGCAAACTTTAATCACGATACAAAGCTAGGGCATTACGGACACTGAACCGGAAACAAACAACGGACAAACATCACAGACATATCACACAGAAATTAAAATATCTTTATGAAAAATGTAGCGACTTAGTTTGACTTTTTAAAATACTACATTACAGCAAATGAAATTGACAACCATAAACATTCTTCCGTAATGTCAACTGAAATCATTTTTACAAGTAGAGATACTCTTATATTTAAACAAAATGTTTAGGTTCGCAAGAGGATGCAAATGCTCATTTTCTTCATTTGTTAACGGCTACAAATCCGGCATTTTGTTGAGACACAGTCATGAACCATGCTATTTAATTGTATTGTGTACTAATCTTCATGTGAATATCGTAATAGTTTTGAGGGTTGAACACTATTGGGCTTTTAGCACCACTCCGACGACGACAACACTAACGCTGACACTAAGGCTGTCCTAAAGCGTCGAGATTGTAAGAAAATCGACATTCACAATATGTTTTATTTGATTATTACCTTCGTCCGCTCCGCGGGTTTGTTGGCCATATAGAGGGTGAGCACTGACACCAATGTTTTCAAGATCTCTATTGATATACTCTGCCAGTGCTCTGCATGTTGCCCGAGCCTTCACAAACACAATTGCTCGCGAGTCATCCCCTTTTTCCTCAATCATCTGGCGCAATTGATTGCTGACTATTTTCACATTTGGATTTTCAGTGTCCTTTTCCCTTGCTCTTGCAGACAAGTTTTTCTGAACATCTGTTAAAAATACTTATATGAATTTCACTTTGTGCCTTCTGTTAATTAAAAAAGCTATATTTCGTTTTTAAGAAATACACTTTCAAAATATTTAAGCAGTTTGTTCGCTCTCACATATTGTATACAACAATTTGTAACACTTACCCAACAACTTCTTGAATAAAATTTTTTCTTGATCTGTGTGCTTGCTTTTCCCTTGCATTTCAAGGTTATGTTTATCTGCCAAGTACTTGATGACGTGTTTCAGTTGCAAAAGGTTGTTGACTTCCAGGGCGGAATTATACACCTGAAAAGAACGTTTGCATAAGCAAGGTTTGCTTAAATAATAAATATCGAATATATCTAAATGTATGAATGAAGTCAATTGTTTATTACAATAATACATTTTGTATCATAGGAAACATTCAATTACTAATTATGCTTACAACACAAACTGCCTTTAATATATGATGAAATGAAATACATTTAAATGACTACAAAATGATGTACATTCAAATAACGTGCACAAGAGCTGATGTCTCGAGCCGTTTCGTGATCTGTTACGTTCAGTTGCGCCGCTTTTTCAAGATCAACAGTCCACTTGTTATAAGCCTGTGACTCCTTTTCCGCTGGCTTTTTCTCTATCATTAAATCAGTAAGATCAGGCTGTAAAAACGCCATATCTGTAATTGGAATTATACGTTTGGTTTTACTTTAAATATTTCAGAAGCTAAAACTGTATACCGTATATTTAAACAATAGTCCCAGTTAGTGGTTTATTGGCAAAAATTGTAATTGCAACACATTTAACATCACATATTACGGTTGAGGCGGAATAATGTTTGGTATGAACACGTCATATTCAATTATCCAGAAGGTCAAGGATAGCCATATTGATGTCTCTCATCCGGTTATAAACAATTACCGTATATAATCGAATAATCGTCGCTTAAAATGTCAACCGATGTTGTAGATCTATAATCCATGTCGCTACATATTTGCCAAAGGTAGCATATTCTAAGCCTATCTATCATATTAAAGACTGTACCATATTGTTTTGTTCTGACTAAACATTCACCTTCCTGTACCGCTAAGAAAAGTCTCTCAATGTATAATGTAGAGAGGTCAGTTAAATATTTAAAGACTCTTAAACCTTAAGCATTGTTTATAAGTATCAGAAACATTACATTTATGGTTTATATCAAACAAAGTCATGAACTAATTGAACATGGTCATAAATGCAGCTACCAGATTATGAACTTCTTGGCTTTATTATAAAGTCACACACAATAAAAGGAACTATACATATTTGATATTATTTCAAAGTAAATCAAAACCCTTCTTTCAAGTCGAATCGATTATCGATTCGGCAACACCAATACTTTCATCACATCCTATCAAAACGTGTATTGACCAGATTTACAAACAACATTAAACTTTTAAACCGACTATAAAACAACGCTATTGGAGGCTCACCTTCAAGTAAAGATTCTGTGTCATCCATCGCATTTAGCAGGATATCCTTACCAGGGTCAGGGACCCGTATAACCATCTTTACAACTTCTGTAATTCAAAAAATAAATCTTAAGCTTTGTTGAACTTTTGTACGTTTGGTCGAGTTATATTTAAAAAAAATAAAAAAATAAGCGGATGCGGTTTGGGCCTACCCGGCTATCAATATAATAACGGTATTGTGCAAGACGACATACTTAGCTATAAGCTTAACGTAGTATGTTATTAGCTGAAATGAGCTAACCTTCTTTCGGTATATTGACCCATTTCAGTAGGCTTTCCTTGCACCGTTCAACAGTTGATAAAAATGTTGTGTCAAGCTTCGCACAAAGGTGCAGAATATAATCAACAGCTTCCTCAACGGTTCTCGATGGCCCGACACCGACTGACGCTGTTAGACCAATCATCTGTAAACAACACTCATTGAAACATTGACAAATGCGAGTATAATCCATAACCCAAGCGAATACTTCATTTTTTATTGTCTGATGCATGTATGGTTTGTGTGTGGTGTTGGTACGTGTTAATGTGCTGTTTGTGTTCAGTGTCGTTTGGGTACCTACCTTTTGCATATGAACAGTGGTTATATTTCACGTTTTGAATACTGGGCCTGTCCCTGTAGTTTTCATCGTTGACACAAATGTATCCATAACAAACGATGTTTGTCAAACATTATCCCCCGCACCCTTAGCGCCATGTTGTCCGGATTATATGGACAATTGAATGAAATATGCATGGACCGAAATGACAGCTGATTTGTCACTGACATTGGATGCCGTTGAGGCAGTTTTAAGATTCAAAGTGTGAGGATAGAGTGTGTTATGACCATGACCTTAGACTCTATGACCTCAAAATCCATAGGAGTTTTCAGCTGGTCACTAAAAACCTAAATGCCTAGTTTGAGGGCAATGGGTGCAAGCATTGACAAGTTATCAAACAAACAAGCTTTTCTCGTTCAAGGTCACTGTGACCATGACCTTTGGCCGCCAGATGACCCCCAACAACAATAGGGGTCATCTACTGGTCAGACCCAACCTCCAAGTCAAGCATGAGGGTCATGGGTGCAGGAATTGTCGAGTTATCACTCGGACAAATTTTTACCATCTACTGGTCAGGCCCAACTTTCATATCAAGTTTGATGACCATAGGTATAGGCATTGTTGAGTTACCACTCGGACAAGCTTTAAAATTATTTTACCATTTAACGTCACTGTGACCTTGACCTTTGACCCCTAAAATCAATAGGGGTCATCTACTGGTCAGGTCCTTCATATCAAGTTTGATGACCATACGTCCGGGAATTTTTTATTTATCTCGGACAAGCTTTGGTCTACCGACGGACCGACCGACCGACATGTGCAAGGCAATATACCCCTCTTCTTCGAAGGGGGGCATAATTAAGAAACTGACAAGTTAATTAAGTTCAGAAAACTATTTAGCAAATAAACATCAAATACATTTCCAAGAAGCGAAACTATTTATATTATGAACATGTGCCATTTACAAAGGTATTACCTGTGGCAATCCTGCTGTCTGTCTTCCTTTTTCTACGAGATACCTTCGAGCAAGTCTGGCGTAAGGCTCATCTCCCCTTGTGTGGTGACACTCGTCGAAAACCAACAGCGAAAATTTGCTGAGGGTTTCAATGTTTTTGCTATCGAGGTTGTTTACCAGTATTTGCGGTGTGAAACACATGATATCATAGTTGGGAACAAAGGCGTCAATCATTCGGGAATCTTCTTCCTCACCAGTAATTAGCTTGGTCTAAAATACAAATGCAAGATCATGATGTACGCGTATTTGTATTAAACTATTCATTTTACAAAAAAACGTATAGTATAAAATATGGTCTAGGGCCACTGCGGCTCATATCATGTGTTCTTGTTTTAATAATGTGTTTTGGCAAAACGAAAAGGTATTTGCCGAATATAATTTAATAACGTATTCGCCCTAAACAATGCAAGGTTTGACATTGTGCTTTTAACAACCAACACAGGCTCTGATTAAAGTAAGTATACATAAGAGCTTCAGTAAATCGATCAAACACGTTAAGTCTAACCTGGTATTGGGGTAGAAAGCGTTTGAACCTGTTCGCCTGTTGCTTGATTAAAACGCCTGTTCTGGCCATAAACACTACCTTCTTTGGTGCTATTTTTTTAAAGTATTCAAACAAATTAATTCATAAAAGTATGACTAAAGTGTTTCAAATATTTAAGCGTCGTGTTTTAAGAACATGTCAAATGAAATTTTGTAGGTACTAGTATTCAAAATACAAGCGTAGTATTCTATATTTATTGTAGATAGAATATGTGCAAAATTCTGAAATATACTATAGAGGTGCAACAGATTTATATCAATGCATAAAATGAGAACAATGGGTTTTAAGATGGAAACCAGCAACAGTAGATCAATAACATGAACTATGAACTTTTGGCCGCGTCGCTTGGGCCGTAAATGCATTAATACGCTTACAATTACTAGCTTTAGCAAGATGGCTGGCAACAATATGCAAAGCAACCCAAGTCTTTCCGGTTCCGGTTTCAGCGCATATTATCGTGTTCCTTCCCTTTATAGCCTCCTCTGCAAGCTCTATTTGATAATCCCTCAACTCTAATGAATGGGGTTTTGCTAAAAAATAAACAGTTTAGATGAGAAAACAGCCACTAATTTATATGTTTTTAAACAATTTGTGCTATTTAATATGATGCTTTTACTGACTTATATAATCTGCTCTGCAATGTCATGACGTCTTTTTTGTAAATGTGTATATATTTCATTCAACTTTGTTTCATATCAGTACATACGTTCTTCTTCTTCAGCATCTGAACCTTCGTAGTCAGAAGCAAGCGTATTTTCTTCTTCACTTTCCTCGTCGGATTCAATTGTTTTGTCTGAAACCATATCAAAGTTATAGTAAGTGAAGTACTTAGGTGCGCTTCTGCACACATGCAATCATAGCAATACATAACTATGTGAAGAAAATCTTTAGTAAGCGCTTTATATATTCAAACTTTGAAAACAGCAGCCTCGGTGTAATAGCAACTGTTCAATGACAGCACTGGTTGATGGAATGACCACTCTCACTGGGGTTTTTTTATTAGCATTTTTATACTTTACTTAGTCATACTGAAAGAGAACGAGCAAGGAAATAGTAAACTTTATTATTTTAACTCACAATATTTGTTTACTACAGAATTAAACACAACTCTTTAAATACCTTTAAATTCCTCAACCGACTTCATTCTCTCAGGCTTTATGTTCAGGTCCTTTAAGTTTTCATTATCTATAGTGCTATAAATAAGATTTCCACTACCGGTTCCCTTTTGAAGTTCTTTTTCCTGCACTTCTGTCTCCGACTTCGATTCAAAAGTTTCGCTTGTAGATGGGGCTGGTGCGTTAAGATCATTGCTTGGCTCGTACTCCATTTTATCTTAAGTTATATGAGAACTATCATGGAAATATATTCAGATTGAATTATATATTTGATGTTCTACAATGCCGATGCGATTTAGTTTGTGTAGTTAATGTTACCGTTCTTCTGATAATGAAATAAACACCAAAAAGACAACTGAACAAAACTTAAGTTATGCGACCTGCATGCCTAGGTATTCTTTAACGAAATGAAGCTGGTATTGTTGTTTGCATTATTTGAATTACCTTCAAGCAGGTGCTCTTTCTCACCAACATCTGTTGACTGATGAATTGGACCTGATATAATAGGTTTTAGAATAACAACATTTGTAAAAAAACACACGTGAACTTTGACATTGGGACTGTTTAACTCTCTAATTTAGATACATAGCAGACATAACATGGTTATTCGTAGAATACCACACTATTTTTAAGTTCGAATAACTGCATGAAATTTAGTCTTACCAAGTTTAGGCATAAACGCAGATGGATTTTTAAGGAAGTCTGGTTCCAATTTATTTGCGAGATGTTGGTAATCTGTGTCGCGAAGTGCACACAGGAAAGCATAGTACCACTCTTCTGGTCTAAAATTGGAAACGCTCAAATAAGTAGACATCCACAAGACATCTTAAAATAGTCAATTTATTTTAAAACAAGAAACGCCTCTATTTTAAGAACAGTGACCTTGATCCTAAGGACCCCAAACACAATCTCATGACAGGTCTCCAAAAACTCTTCCATTATACCAAGATTGGTCAATATATGTCAACCCTAACTTAAGTTATTCAGTTTCAACTGTTTTTCTTTTAGTAACAGTGACCTTGACCTTGACCCTAGGGACCCCAAACGCAACCCCATGAAAGGTATCCATAAACTCTTCCTATATACCAAGTTAGGTCAAGATATGTCAACCCTAACTAAAATTATTCAGTTTCAACCGTTTTTCTATTTTAAGTAACAGTGACCTTGACCTTGGCCCTAGGGACCCCAGATGCTATCCCATGAAAGATATTTATTAACTCTTCCTATAGACCAAGTTTGCTCAAGATATGTCAACCCTAACATAAGTTATTCAGTTTCAACTGTTTATCTATTTTTTAGTAACAGTGACCTTGAAATTGACCTTAGGGACCCCAAACGCAATCCAATGAAAGGTATCCATAAACTTTTCCTAAAAACGAAGTTTAGTCAATATATGTCATTCCTAGCTAAGATATTCAGTTTCAACCGTTTTTCTGTTTTTAGTAACAGTGACCTTGACCTTGACCCTAGGGACACCAAACGCAATCCTATGAAAGGTATCCATAAGCTCTTCCTTTAAACCAAGTTTGGTCAAGATATGTCAACCCTAACTTAAGTTATTCAGTATCAACCGTTTTTCTATTTTAAGTAACAGTAACCTTGACCTTGGCCTTTGGGACCCAAACACAATCCCATGAAAGGTATTCATAAACTCTTCATATTGACCAAGTTTGGTCAAGATATGTCATCCCTAACTAAAGTTATTTAGTTTCAACCGTTTTTCTATTTTTAGTAACAGTGACCTTGACCTTGATCCTAGGGACCCCAAACGCAATCCCATGAAAGGTATCCATAAATTCTTCCTATAGACCAAGTTTGGTTAAGATATGTTAACCCTTACTAAAATTATTCAGTTTCATAGGTGAGTTTGACGCCGCCCGGTCACCCTGGCGCCCGTCCGCCCGAACAACGACTTTCGTCATTCTAATAACCAGGTTTCACTTTGTGAAAACCTGGTTAAAAGTGAATATTATACATTACATAAATACATTTTTTTCCACTCATATCAGTGCTTCAAAAGCGGTCAACAGTGCGCAGGATTGTTAGGATTAATCTCCCTTGACTAGCAGAAAAGATTTCTGCCACCATGTACGAAAATAGGTGGACTTCAGCTGTATACGTTTGTTTTTGAAACATACGTATTTCTACAAGTATTATTGCTGCACCTTAAAAAAGGAAGTAGGTCAAAAGGTCAGAGTCAAGGTCACCCGAGGACAATTTTGATATTTGTTTTCAAAACTCTACACATGATCCAAATTTCATTGCTGTAGCTTCATAAATAAGAATGTAGGCAGTCACAGTCAAGGTCATCCAACCATAACATTGGGTTTCATCAACATGGCGGAGCATACAAACTGATATATTAACACACACTTATTAATAGTACCTTTTTCATTTAGCTCATTTGCCCATGGTAAGGCATTGTTATAAAAAAACATTGAGTTTCATCAAACGTGGTTGATCAATTACCGCCATGTTGTTTTCAAAGTAAACTAATTGTTGGAATTAGGATGGAATGAACCGATGAACCCGATGAAACCGCCCCCAGCAGGGGTTTCGATAGTTTCAAAAACTGGTTTCGTTTTTTGTTAAAAATGATAAAACTGGTTTTGGTTTTATTTGAAACTGTAACAACAAATACACAGTTTGTGAAACCGAAATGTTCACTGAATTTGGACTGGTAGTTTCAGAGGAGATGTTTTTTAAAGCAAAACAGGAAGTCGGCCATTTTGTTGTTGTTGATAATCAATCGTGACCCCCTTGTTGTATTTTTGTAGAGAGACACCCAAGGAAGGTTCCTGTGAAGTTTCATTGAATTTGGCCGGACGGACGGACTAACGGACGGACAAAGACCGATCACAATAGCTCACCTTGAGCACTTCGTGCTCTGGTGAGCTAAAAATATAAATGTTTAAACACACCTGTTTATCTTTTAATATAATGTCACGTGAATTTGATCACCACCACATGACATGCTTGGTAAAAGTGATTACTTTACGTCGAAGGGAAATAACCGTTGTGTGTAGTTAAAAAAATGCAATGGGGCTCTCAGTGAACCGTTATACGAGTATATAGTATAAAGTTAGTGTTTTCTTAGTATTTGTAACATTTGCGCTCAAGAAAGTAAGACAATCCTCGTACCTCTTAAGACATTGCATTCTTGTTAAAAGACACTGCACAGCATGAGCGGTTGACCGTTGTGTGTTCAAGTTCATTATTTCTTGCACGTGAGCTTCGTTTATAATTCTATCCCTTTTTAATAATGTTGTTACTTTAACAAGATCGTCAATGTTCTTTTCTAGGTCGGGAGCGAAAAACTGAATCATCGCCTTTCTGTGCTCTCTTTCTTCTGGTAACTCTACAGCTGTCGCTGTTAAACGTGATTTCACAAATTCCATACCTTAAATGAACATGACTTTAATGTAATCAATAATCTAATTTTCTAGTTCATCATTTTTACCAAAATAATCAAGAACTATCAAATGTTTCAGTAAAAACATATTAATGCTCCAAAACGCACAGTTATGGTTTAATATATATGGTAAAATTGAAATAAAAATCTTAAAATACCTTCGTCATCGAGTGCCTCCAAAAACAACGCCCATTTTCCTGCTTGTTGTTTCTTGAGCACAAGATCTAACAGTTCGTTACTTGCTTCATAAAATGTTTTATTCCGATAAAGATCACATAACCGGGTTTTATCAACTGAAATGGTTCGAATTTACAGCATTAAACAAAGATCATATATATATATCAGTATCATAATATAAACATGTATTTATCAGTAGTATTATATGCATGTTTCAAATAAGCATGTAACAGTATCTCTATATAGAAGAATATTATTATTTTTATTAAACAGTTTTATTATATACATGTTACTGTATTATTATATGTATTTATAACATAACTTACGGCGCAAGGGTGATATAACCCCATGCAATATTTTTCATATATAGCTAGTGTAATAACTATGCAAATTAGGTAACCGCATCACAAAAAATGTATTCATACGCGCTGTCAAAAACGTAAACAAACATAAGAAAAAAAATGTTTCAAAATAAATCCCATCGGTCTAAACAAACTCAGCTCCACGATGAAACGAATGGTGAAGAAGGCTGTTTTATTGTAAAAAAAAATGTTTTTATGTAAGACTATTTTCTTTCCTGCGGATGAGGCATCCTAATTACACTCAATGTAAATTCTTCGCTCTAGGACACGAGAATTTATTTGTATCAAATTTATATAAATCGTCATTTAAAAACGATAAAAACTCGGCAAAGACTCGTTTTTATCGTTTTAAAATGAGCTCGTTTAATAAATTTGATACAAAATAAACACTCATTTGAGATCCTCTATGTAAAAGTAGTATTTTTTGTATGTTACAATATTTTTATTTGTATATTATTTATCATCGAAACAACTTGATGATTGTTTTGATAAAATATTTTCAAAACTACGTCCTTCAGTCAGTACCAATAGGGGTACAGATCATGAGATGTATTCAACCGTTTGCAGGCCAATGATAAAATTTCTAAAAAAAGGCATTCTGTCTTATTTCAGTAGCTGTGTCATAGATGCCACGATGTGAAGTGCAAATCAAAGTGAGGCGAATACCTTGATCTTATCTTAAATACAATATTCTCTTGGTTTAAAAATGCATTGGCTGTAATCAACCCATCATTGATACAAAAGTTTGAGGCCCTCGTTTTTCATTTCTCCAGATGACATTCCATTCAACTCATGACTTTTAAACAAGTAAATGAAAAATAATATTTGATTAGATCCTCACAAAGTATGCCGTAATTATGAATATGGAAATAGTGCAATAAGAGGAACGCAATTATTAGCGAATATTTTCTTTTAAATCATGTGATGGGATTACAATATCTTTTTTTTTAAATAGGCCATATCGATGCTACGTAACAACCTTAACACTAGTATGAGACAACCGGCTATGTACTCTAATATTTGTAAACATTGCATGTAGACACAAAATGCTAGAAAAATATTAAGCGGAACAGGTTGAAGTCCTTATAACATTTATAAAATTACATGCTTTTATTTGATTTTACATAATAACAAGAAGTTTATCATGATTAACTTTAAAAAATATATATCAAAAAGAAATAGTATTCTTAGCTTAATTCTGTGACGTTTCAAGCACTTGGGGCACCAGGACCTACCATCCGTTATAATCCCTTTAGAAGCTAGCCTGGTACATAACTGATGGGTCTGGATGCACTGGACAATAGCTGGTCTCCAGTGTCTGACCCGCAGTTCAACCAGCGATTCCATGTCTTCTTCAAACGAAGCCATCCCTTAGCCTGAATGTAAAACATATCATCTTCTGACAAGCATGACCTTTAGCTGCATAAGAATATCCCACAATACTGCAAGATATAATCAAGACAAGTCACTATTTTTTCTATTTGTGAATGGAGGCATTACGTTCATATAAACATGGGCTATCACAGAATTTATAACATCCCTAGAAAGCCCCATTGACATAGGATTATACTGCTCGACTCGGGCAAATAATTAAATAAATTATAAACATGTGTGTAAACAATTCCTTAATCAATCTTATCTGATAAAGCCAAAATATTAAACTAATGCTGAAGGGCGTATATACGAGTGACCGTAAATTTTAAGATTACTAATCCGTGTTCCGTCGTCTTTTCGGAGTCAATTTTGAAAGGTAATTCCAAATTTAACAATGTTTGTTAATAACACAAATCACTATCAGTATTACTTCCACGGCGATGGGGCTAGGGACCAGGGTCCGTTTACTAATGGACTAACGTATGTGCAACTCTAATATTTTCGTAGGTTTTTTTGTATGCATTACGATTTAATGTAATTGCGTTGTACTAAATAGTTCGTAAGTATGAAATGTTAAAATGAGCGTGGTATTACGTAAAAAAGCATTCGTAAGTTTGTTGTTTCAAATAGCGTAAATATGGCCTTCGAGAAAAATCCCCGACGTACGTCTTCTGTCCCGTAATTTTCACGATATAGTAGATTTACTGAATAAGTTGAGTGATAGATAGGTGAGGGTTATACAGGTATTCGAGGCAGCAAAACATTGTTTTGCACGTCCTCATTGAGGAAAACATTTAACAAAACAAGAGGGTCATAATGGCCCTAAAACGCTCACCTGAGCAAAGGGCCACAACTCTGTAATAAAGCATTAATACAAATGTTGCAATTTAAACATACCTTAACTGATGACGATGCCTTGTTTATATTTGTAAAGGCTCATGCAAACCTGTAAAGTTTCATTGAATTTGGCCTGGTAGTTTCAGAGATTTTTTTAAAGCAAAACAGTAAGTCGGTCATTTTATTGTTGTTGTTGCTGATCAATGTCAATGCCTTGTTGTATTTGTGTAGAGGGTCATGCGATGAAGCTTCCTGAAGTTTCAGTGAATTTGGCTTGGTAGTTTCAAAGGAGATGTTTTTTAAAGCAAAACAGGAAGCTGGCCAGATTGTTGTTGTTGTTGATCAATCGGGCCCCCTTGTTGTATTTTAGTAGAAGGCTACCCAAGGAAGCTTCCTGTAAAGTTTCATTGAATTTGGACTGTAATTTTAGAGGATATTTTTTTTAAAAGCAAAACAGGAAGTCAACCATTTTGTTGTTGTTGTTGTTGTTGTTGTTGTTGATGATCAATTTTGACCCCTTGTTGTATTGTAGAGGGTCGCCTAAGGAAGCTTCCTGTAAAGTTTCATTGAATTTGGAGTGGTAGTTTCAGAGGAGATGTTTTTTAAAGCAAAACAGGAAGTCGGCCATTTTGTTTTGATCAATCGTGACCTCTTGTTGTACTTTTGTAGAGGGACACCAAAGGTAGCTTCCTGTAAAGTTTCAGTGAATTTGGCTGGGTAGTTTCAGAGGAGATGTTTTTAAAGCAAAACAGGAAGTTGGGCATTTTGTTGATGTTGTTGTTGTTGTAGATCAATCGTGACCCCTTGTTGTTTTTTTTGTAGAAGGTCACCAAAGGAAGCTTCCTGTAAAGTTTCATTGAATTTGGAGTGGTAGTTTCAGAGGAGATGTTTTTTAAAGCAAAACCGGAAGTCAGCCATTTTGTTGTTGTTGAATGTGTTGTTAATCAATCGTGACCCCTTGTTGTATTTTTGTAGAGGGACACCCAAGGAAGCTTTTAGTGAAGTTTCATTGAATTTGGCCAGGTAGTTTCAGAGGAGATGTTTTTAAGCAATTGTTGACGGACGACGGACAAAGACCGATCACAAAAGCTCACCTTGATGACGATGCCTTGTTTGATATCTGTGAAGATTCAATTACATTTCTTATATTAATGTCATTTAAAAAGTAACATTTTGTCAAATATTCTGTTCACATTTAAAGGCATAAAAACATTATTATAATCCTGGCCTAATTGTAACCCAGGCCTCAGCGTACTTCACACATCAAACATAACATACATGTATAATAAATACCAATCTATTTTTGGCTGCATGTAAGTCATAATTAGTTTGTATACGTCATAAACTGTATGGTATAACTGATAAATTTCTAATAAAAAAGAAATCAATTCGATTTTTTCGCGATTTTTTCGCCTTTTAGGGTTTATCATAAAAACTGTTCCAATTGAACTGTTAAAGTTTTGCACTTACGTATCGAAAGCTCTATATACTATATACATTCCATTCACTCGATATAAAGCTTCTTGTGCAATTCGATCTCATTACAAACCTGCCATTCAGTATTGATTACATTGCATATCAGTATAAAATTAAGTGCAGTATTCTATATATAAACGTAGCTGCGTCTGTGATGATAAAAACTTAATACAATAAAACCGTTAAAACTTAAAGATAATTTAATATACATCTAAAAGATAAATGCTATCTTTATTTTCCTTTAAGAGTTCAGTGCAGATAACATCAATGCATGAGATTGCCCGTAGTTTTAAAATCTCTGTACCTGGAAAACCAGATTTTACCTTGCTTGATAATTGGCTTAGGAAATCGAATTATTGATTAAAATCAGACTATGTTAAAATCTAGGACATTCGCTTTAAACTCATTCTATCCTTTTTTTTTTATTTATAAATGCATTTATCAAATATAATCGGTTAACCTTGTTGAAGAAAACATGCTTATCATCACTGAGCTAAGGGTTATAAACTATACCATGCGTAATGCACTGTTAACATGTATACATTGTTCGTACGTCAACCTTCACTTCCTGATTCAATGATTTAAAGAAAAAATAAATGAAGTCAATTTAAACGTTAATATTCTATCTGTTAACGTTAATATTCTATCTGTTCAACAAATTATGTTGAGTATTATCGAGATATATCTATTTGATGATGCCCTATATTCTTAATGGTTGTCTGCTATACTGTGCCATTTCTAGTCATGCAGTTTTAATGATTATATGCAAACAATTTTAAATCCATACTTACCTCTTAATGTATACAATTCGTATGGTTTCCAAGGTAGAGTAATGTCATCTATTAGGATTAACAAAGCCTTTTGAATGGTATATTATTGACAAACAAAGTAAAGATATCCAAACACTCCATTGTATTCACTGTCGGTCTTTCCAATATTTTCTTAAAATCCCCCCAAACTATTTTCTAAAATTCTACTTTCGCTTTCGATTCCATCTCGGGTAAAAAAGAGCCACGTCAGTTTGTGTTCACTAATGCCGCTACATATTGATTAGAATGTATAAGTCTAAGAGCTATTGCTTCTTTATATTAATTGTAATTAATTATCAGGTACTATGCACCTTCAAAGTCTTATTTATTATAAATATGCACTCAATGAACTTAAAAGGCTACGTGATGAATGATAAATACGAAAGGAATCATTAAGGAAGTGGTTAGCACCTAGCCGCCCGGGTTCGATTCCCGTCTTGGATGCAAGTGTGTGAGTCACCAATATATATGCAAAAAGCTACAGAAACATGCTCAGTAGCAAAAAGTTTAAACATAAACCCGGTTTAGTGGCAATGGGCAAACGCCAAAGGCATACAACACAAATTCACAAACAAACCGAACAAGCTGTTTTTTTCTGTCTTTTATAGATATGTGTGGCCATCATTGTGGATATAGATATGTGAGGCCGTCATTTCGGATATAGATATGTGTGGCCATCATTGCGGATATAGATATGTGTAGCCATCATTGCGGATATAGATATGTGTGGCCATCATTGTGGATATAGATATGTGTGGCCATCATTGCGGGTATAGCTATGGGTGGCCATCATTGCGGGTATAGCTATGGGTTGCCATCATTGCGGATATAGATATGTGTGGCCATAATTGCGGATAAAAATATGTGTATTTTCATAACGAAAACTGTTCCATTACATGTAAAATTTAAATAAAAATCATGAGTGGCATTCCGCAGTTGCTAACAGTCCTTGCTTAAAGATAATAAATAACCTGCAATGTATTCATATATTGTGACATTAAGAATGTCATATGATGTGATCGTTGCTCTTCACAAAACATTGAAAACGAGTGGGGGATGTATTTGAGCATTCCTAGAGGTTAACGAATATGTTAACTACGCAATAACAGGCCAGAAATGAGAAAAAAATAAAGTGTTCAAATTTGATTACATTGCAACATTAGTGATAAATTAGATTTTGTAAAATATCTCCCAAGTAAATATATGCGACCTGTATTTGAATAAGTTTGCAATGAACATGTCTTCTATAGTTGGGAAAAACTCTTGACTTTATCTATGTACGCATTTGCTTTTAAAATACAGAACGTTGTTTATTTACAACAATGATATAGAGTAATTTGCATTCATTTACATGTGTGAAATAACATAGTTCATGAATATGTGGCTATATCATGTATCTTTCAATATTGAATGCCTTTTAACATTACGCATTTCAAACCAATCGAGTTCACTGATTTTCCTTTTATGTTCATTCAGTCATACACATATGTTCTTATTACCAGGCGCGTAGCTGCCAATACGCGAGTACGCGGCTGAATCCAAATGGTGATGACAAAAAAAAGTCAACCAAAGTTGCAGTGTGTGTACTTGACCAAATGATCCTAAAACTTCCGATTTCTCTGAAAAAAGTAAAGCACCTCAGAACGCACAGGTGAGCACCTCAGAACGCACAGAATGCACCAAATTGCACCATGGTTTTCTTTTTTCCCGAAAAGGCATTCCCCCGGACCCCACTAGCACAATTATGAAACAACATAAAAGATGGCTAGCTACGCCCCTGATTTCAATAACGTAGTACTAAGAAATGTTCTTTATTATTTGCAAGCCAGTACGCTATTTAATATACGTCGTTGAGTCTACGCTGTCTAGGGTCGAAGGTCTTAAGCTAATAAATGCATTGAACTGAAATGAACTCAATTGACCAAAGAAAGTGTACATTTTGGAACTGACCCGATGTTTTGCATAAACGTTGCAAATGAAATATTTTATTGAAAATAATGAGCATCAACTTTAAACTTTTAAAAAGTATGCAAAAAGTCCTGCATACAGTACAGGTTACATAAGCACACGCTACAATGCTATATTTGAATAGTAAAATGTAGATCATGCAACTTAAATTAAGACATTTCAAAAAGCAAAATTAAAAACAACTTTTATTTGAAAAAAACACAATTATACAATTTTTATTTCATGCTAATCGGAGAAAAAGTGGGGGAAAAAGGTAAAGGATATTTTGCCTCCAAATGAAAATTTTACCACAGACTACTAGGTACTACTTTTTTCATTTTTGTGTAAGATTCGCTTCCCTTGACTATAAAACGTATTATAGTACATGTAGAGTAGAGGTGTTTGTTGTCGTCTGCACTGCAGCAATTATCTGCTTTTGGGAGGATTTCGATGACTTGTTTGATAAAGAACTGTTTTTAAACACAGACGTTGAAAGAATAAGGATGTAAAATGATAAATCATCTTGAATAGCAAATGGAAAACCCTGAAAATGTTAAGTTGTAAATTACTTGCTTTTCTCCTCCGGGCGCCTTTTATGTAAATCAAAAAAGATAAGAATTAAAATATTGTCCTTGTTTTATTACGTTTGATTTTGCTTTGCTGGTAATTTTTGAAATTAGAGATTAGTGCTAAACATAAAATTCATGTGGAGTGGCCTAACGCTGAAACATAGTCGCTGCGTTTGATTTTTATGAACAAAAATTCTGTTCGGATTTGTGGGATTTTTTTTCTTTTAGTTGTACATATATAGATTGTTTAATGACGTCATAATTATTTCCTTCTATTTCCTCAATTGGTTTATCTCGTTGATCTTACATACATATAGTTATACATATCGTGAAATGGAACTATATTTCCTTAATTAATTACGACTTTCTCAACCAAACGTTTACGTAGTGTCAAAAGTCAGAATGTTCCATTTTCTGCTAGCCTTTCTTATTTCGAAATGAAACCCTTTCAATGACAGGCAATACTCTAAGTTAACGTTTTCCGGAAAACATAGAATTTGGAAAAATGGCCAAATTAACAATACAGCACTTTAAATATGTGAAAGATAGATTTGATAAATAAGAAAAGTCACATATAAAAATACACCCCTAACAGGAACAATAATCTCAGAATGAAAATGGAACAATATGTAATTTTATTTTATCACTGAATGATCGTTATTTCATCAGCAAAAACATTGTTTTATAAAGCTTTGATATTTTGACTCAAAATAATATGACGCATATGAAACAAAAGCAAATAAACTACGTTTTGTTGAGTAATTTAAATTTGCAGACGCGTCAAATCCTGGTATTTCAGCGTCAAACGTTAACGAAAAGGTTGTATAGAAGCTCATTTTTTCCTACGCTGCGTAACTGCTAAATTAACCTTCAAAATAGTGTCAACTTCATGAAACCCGATAACTGCAGATTCCACAATGAAATTGATAAATATGTTACAGATTCAACTTTTCAGGTGAAGTTCTAATCAAATAAAGCTTTAATCACATTATGAACATCATCAATAATCATCACCAATATCTTGCCGTTATCATCATCTTTCTATAACAGTGCTATATCTTATTCACCACCTTTTCTGAATAAAAGAAATACATTCATTTGATAAATAATTTAATTCGGGAATAGTGTGTTTTCCTTAACCTCCCATTCATCTCGTTGGTCCCCCACCTGTCATAGCTGCCAGTTGCCGCCTTCTTTTTCTATCAGCTTCATTTATTGAGTTCATTCAGCTCAAAACCGAACAAAAAACAAAAGCAAACACTGGTGAAAACGCCCAAAATGTTAGGTACGATGGGGTTTATTTTATAAAAAAATCATTTCAAAAAGCGGTTATTTTCATTATTAAAAATGGATACATTTGTTGTTGCTTTTTGTTTTGTTTTTATATTTGCAATACGAAAACAAACATTTTCAATAGAATGTGAATTGAAATCGAAAAACGTGACAAATGAATCAACATAGATTTATATTTTTTGTTCAAATCTTGATGCCTGTTCATTTGGCTGCAAATAGTGTAAGTCATACGCGCACACAGAGGGTCAGTAACGCCGAGATGCTGTACATGTATTCGAAGTGTTTCGACAAAGGCGCCCTGTGGAATCTCTGAATCAGCTTTTTAAGGTTTAAATTACTTACATTTTTGTCCGGGCGCCTTTTGTGTAAATCCAAGAAGTTAAAAAGAAGAATATTGTCCTTGTTTTTCACGTTTGTTTGTGCTCTCCTCGTAGGAATGTAGGTTTTGAAATAAGAGCTGCCCAGACGCTTAACAAAGAATCAATGTGAAATGGCTTTTATAAGTATTGATGTACGTATCTAAAATCGAATACTGTTTCAAGTGGTTGCCATAGTTCGATTCACAAGACTAAATACTGCAATACAATAGAAATATTTCTGTTTGAACGCCATTTTGCCGTTACAATTGTTAGCATGACCTTTTGATGGAATGTCATGTATGTATGTCCTTGTGTGCCAACTATGTTGAACGATTATAACCCTAGCTCTGTTCTTAAATCTCCTTATACGTGCCTTAAATAATCAGTGTTATGTTTTTCTCGTAAGATCTGCGGCCTCTAAGCAGTCGGTAATATAAGCTTCCTACTTAAGATATACAGCAATCAAAATGACTTTGGAAATGGTAGATGGTCTAAGAATGCATTTGTTGAAATATTGTAATATAAGTTTAGTAGTTTAAACATAATTTTTACGGAAGCGGTCACGAAGTTGAGGGGGACATTAAGTTCCATTCTGCACAGTGGTTTTAACACAATTGAACTCCATCCTCTTACTCTAAGGACAATTTATGAAAATGTTGTAATGTCAAAGGCATATTATGGTTCTCCGCTTTGGTTCAACTATTCGAGAACGGACATGCACTAATTGGAAATTTCACACAGAAAATGTATTAAACAAAATCAACAGTTGAGTGCACCCACAAACACTGACTTTAATTTGGCCTGCTTATTAAAATATTGTATCTGTTGAAGAAATTGTGGACTAAAACCAATTACACTTCCTTGGACAATTATGCAGGCTACCAGATAAGTTTCTTGCCAAGAATATATTTGTTCAAAGACTGGTGCGCTTTAGTTTAAACTCACAATTGCTTGTCTTTAAACAGAATATATTTAGGCTTCTGCAAAAATACAACCTTGCATATGTTTTGAATGAGTTTCGGAGAAGTGGTAGATTTCCCGGAAAGCAGTCTTGGAAAAAGACTATAACAATGAATGTTTAGAGTCTAAACAAACAAACTCGTGCTGCCAAGGTGCAGGAGCCGATGGGCATATCATCACCATCAATGGTTGTATCGGACAAATCTTGCCCTGTATGGGAGGTCGCCAAATATCGTCCGTATTATTGCTGATCTGTCATAAGGCCTTGAGATTATTCAGTTCGACCATTTCAAGGTAGTTTGGCAGTAAATGTAAAAAGTGCGAACAGTTTACGGACAGTTTAGCAAATAATGCTCTCTGGTATTGTAATAAATCGGAGAAAGCCCGGATAAAGGTGAAACAAGCTATTACAATTTAAATTAATCACTCTCGTTGGCACGATGTTGCGCGAGAGTGTGATCTTGTGTTGTGGGGGAAACCGGAGTACCCGGAGAAAACCCACTTGTCCGGCTTGGTGACCACTTACCACTAAATATTGTAATATTGTCTGGCAGATAACGTAAATATCCAAGTAATAAAACACATGTACATTTAATTTCCAGTTATCTATATCAGACGAATGAAGCTGTTCACACTTAATTTTTGAAATTACAAGCAGACGTTGGAAGATTGTACGTCTTTCAAGACAAAACAGTGGGGTTTCAACGACGAGTTCAACAATACGGACAAAAAATACATGTTTGTAATATAGTTATGCACCAAAAATGAAACTGCAAAAAAACATATGACCAGAGAGTAAGCATACACATATAACTTATAAACAACACTTACAATTTCACGTTTCAAATTAAATCGAATTACCAATTGTCTTCTTTTAAAAAGAGCACATATAAAGAACTAACATAACTGACATTCCAGTTTCAAAAAAAAAGTTCATACAATAGCATCAATTATAATGTTATAAACCATATCAAACAAAATTGGGCTTGTATAAGATATACAAAGTAAATTTAAAACATATTCAGTTATCAAATTATTGACAAAGTTGGATCCATCAAAGAAATCATAGTCCCACGCGCAAAGTCATTTCTGTCGGATATGGTATACTAAACGTTTTAAAATTTCGTCAATGTAAGTGCATTTAGTAATTTTCCGAGCCAGACCCCACTTATGAAAGTATTGGAGAATGTTTATATCAATAGTGATGATATTAACCAAAACAATAATCACGATTCCTCTTGATTCTGTTAATTTCGAGAAATGTTTGACTGACTATCAAGGTCCATAAAAGATGCTAGAGAAAGTTCACTTGACCTTTTCGATTGAGCGCTGCCCCGTACTGTCTGTTTCTTTCAAAGATTGTTCGCATAGTGATATTTTTTCGGACGTGCCACAAGCTTTTTAAGAAAAGTTACATCAATTTGTTTTATTAAGAGGTGGATTCTTTTTACCCAATCGGTTGTGGTTTAACCTTTAAAGAACATTTTGTTTACGTAATATTCATTTTTAAAGGCATGTGTACAGTATTTTTTTTCTCAGAAAGTAGCTTATATAATCATAATAATTCGGGCCCATTTATAAATGTATGAAAGCATGGCCGTTTTAATTGTTTTCTGTTGATTTTATAATAGGTCACGAAATACTAGTATATCTAAATATAGGAATACTTTGAATTCAATTACGAAATTCTCACAAATGTTTCAGGATCAAACATATGGGGGCATTCCAAGAAATCCGGATCTAAAAGTTCACACTCCGAGGTGTAGTCGTTATCCCGGAGCGCGCAAAGAAACGCGTAATACCATTCCTTTGGACGCAATCGGATCTGCATTCTGCGCAAAAGGCACATTATACCATACAATCTGCTTTTGGTATGACATAGATTTAGCACTTCATCGCAGTCGTCTTCTGTTATAGCCTTCTTCGAAACAAGGCTGCTTATAATGTCCTTTGGTTTGATGTTTTTCTCTAGCTCTGGACCAAAGAGTCGTATCAGTTTTCGACCTCTTAACCTGTCCTCTTCCGAATCTACAGTGTCTTCTTCCAGCAATGACTTGACGTAAACAAGCTCTGAAAATGTGACAAACAAAGGTTGAGAATGTAACTATTGTTATTATCTGTTTGGCTTGTCATCGACAAAACAGACAACTCGTAGACACAATTAAAACATTACCGGATCGGTTATCGTAAATATATATGAATGTATGGTAAACTCATTAATATAAAACAACGTTAAACGTTTGTGTTTGCTTAGATCATTTGTTGTTTTGTATATATAGTGATACGTATTAAATGTGAATAAATATATGAAAAGGTGCATAATGTATCAGAGTAAAATAGGTGCATAAGAACTAGAAGTAATACCAAGAACATATGTTAAAGTAGAGCATGTAACATCTTGTTTCCTGTTCAATATAACCATCATTTTTGATAGTAAAACAAATGTTTAATATTACATTGCTCTATTTCTATTGTTCAAAAAACATATTAACACGCATGTTTTTATATAGTTTATTTGAAAGAATGATTGTCTTATTTAGTAATATTTTATCGAGTCATACATTTGTTTTTCTTTGTGTGTTTATTACAAAGATTTATTTTAATGAAGTTATTCATTTGCAATCCAAAATTTGAGAGGAAAAAATGATATTTCAACTTGATTTTCATTAAAACACGTTCCGCTTTAAGTATTCAAACCGGGATTGACGTCTTGATTTTTTACCAATTGTGACGTCCTCTAACCGGAAGTAACGTCACAATGTGAGAAAACAATTTTCCTTAAAAGTATATTGTAATACTGTGATTCTTACTGCATTACATCTCAGTATTCATTATACTTTGAAACGGGATTAAAACAATCGGATATACACATTTCCTTGTGGTTCTCGCTTTATCATCAGCGAAGGTGGTTTTTTACCGGTCTGCGTATGCGATAAAAAGAAATCTGACACTCGGCTTCATATAATACACAATTGTACTCAGATGGTCCAAGAAATATATAAGTAAGCTAATCAATAGTTGCATACTTTCTATACTCGTTTAATAAAATGGTCATTTATTTATAAGATTCATAAAATGCATATTAAGCAATTATGTTGACATAGAACATATAAATATGAATGTATAAGAAGTTCATAACTATACGTATATATCAAAACCTTAGCTAAAATAAACTAACCTTCTTGTTCAAGTGCATTTAGGAAGGATACCCACTTATTTGGAGCAGAGCTTTTATCAAAGGAGTCCAGAACGGCCTCTCCGGCTTCTGTTGCTGTTCGAGTCTGATATATATCATATAACCTCGACTTCTCATCTGCAAGTATAGCGTATTAAGGCTTAATGGGGGTTCGGATTTTAGCAATAACAAATGCCCGAAGTTCTGGAAATTCGTTCAAATTCCGTTAGTATCAACACGGAAAAGTCCTTTGACAATACTTTTGTAATTGACATTTTTAAATGAAAAGATTGTTGAAATGCATAGGAATTTGATTCCAGAATACAAAAATGAAAACTGATCTGTATTGAACTAAAGTAGAGCACAATATAAATGCAATTTGTTGTGTCGAAAGTAATGATATTATATATTGTTCTTCGATACAATGCTAAGTGGGCCGTTTCATACATTTGTGGTTCGATACAATGTGAGTAGATGGTTTCATCTATCTAGGGCAAAACGATATTGTGTGGTAAGCGTCATATAACCTAGGGCTCAATGCCATGTTGTGGTGATCATTTCATATATATTAAGACACAGTAGTTTCATATATTATGGTGTTATACAGTGTTCTGTGGATAGTTACATATATATCAAGACATAGTAGTTTCGTATGTTGGGGCACTGTACAGTGGTGTGTGGATAGTTACATATATATCAAAACACAGTTGTTTCATATGTTTGGGCACCATACATTGGTATGTGGCTAGTTTCATATATATCATGACACGGTAATTTCATATGTTGGGGCACTATACAGTGGTGTGTGGATAGTTACATATATATCAAGACACAGTTGTTTCATATGTTTGGGCACCATACATTGGTGTGTGGATAGTTTCATATATATTATGACACGGTAGTTTCATATGTTGGGGCACTATACAGTGGTATGTGGATAGTTACATATATATCAAGACACGATAGTTTCATAATTATATTGGGGCACTATACAGTGTTGTGTGGGTAGTTACATATATCACAATGCATAAACTACTTTCATATATTGTGGCACTATACAGTATTATTTGGATAGTTTCCAATATAGTTTTTAAAGTGACACTCTTATGTAAAATCAATACGTAAAACAAACATAAATTTTGAGTTATAAATCTTTAACTGCTTACTGAAAAATGCATTTATGGAATACTTATTACTGATAAGAGGATTGTAACCGTGTATTAAATAGCTGAGGACTCACAAGTCATTCAAGATTTGCCGTGATTGAGGTAAAACTGCATACTAATACGTCTTATGAGGTAGAAATACCGTATTTTATGCACCTTTCTTTCACATAAAACACGATATCATTCAAAAGAAACGTAATTTGCAATATTAAATTATTCTTTTCGTTAATGTAAAACATTTGTTTTAATTGTGGTACATCTCATTTGGGAGTAAGAGTGGCACAATTGTTTCCAATATGGGGACACTATACAATGTTGTGTGGATTTTTCCATACATAGGGGCACGATACAATGTTGTGTAGACAGTGTCATATATTGGGACACTATCAAATGCTGTGTAGATAGTTCCATATGTAGGGGCACGATACAATGTTGTGTAGACAGTGTCATATATTGGGACACTATCAAATGCTGTGTAGATAGTTCCATATGTAGGGGCACGATACAATGTTGTGTAGACAGTGTCATATATTGGGACACTATCAAATGCTGTGTAGATAGTTCCATATGTAGGGGCACGATACAATGTTGTGTAGACAGTGTCATATATTAGGACACTATATAATGCTGTGTAGATAGTTCCATATGTAGGGGCACGATACAATGTTGTGTAGACAGTGTCATATATTGGGACACTATACAATGCTGTGTAGATAGTTCCATATGTAGGGGCACGATACAATGTTGTGTAGACAGTGTCATATATTGGGACACTATCAAATGCTGTGTAGATAGTTCCATATGTAGGGGCACGATACAATGTTGTGTAGACAGTGTCATATATTGGGACACTATCAAATGCTGTGTAGATAGTTCCATATGTAGGGGCACGATACAATGTTGTGTAGATAGTTCCATATGTAGGGGCACGATACAATGTTGTGTAGACAGTGTCATATATTGGGACACTATCAAATGCTGTGTAGATAGTTCCATATGTAGGGGCACGATACAATGTTGTGTAGATAGTTCCATATGTAGGGGCACGATACAATGTTGTGTAGACAGTGTCATATATTGGGACACTATCAAATGCTGTGTAGATAGTTCCATATGTAGGGGCACGATACAATGTTGTGTAGACAGTGTCATATATTGGGACACTATCAAATGCTGTGTAGATAGTTCCATACATAGGGGCACGATACAATGTTGTGTAGACAGTGTCATATATTGGGACACTATCAAATGCTGTGTAGATAGTTCCATATGTAGGGGCACGATACAATGTTGTGTAGACAGTGTCATATATTGGGACACTATCAAATGCTGTGTAGATAGTTCCATATGTAGGGGCACGATACAATGTTGTGTAGACAGTGTCATATATTGGGACACTATCAAATGCTGTGTAGATAGTTCCATATGTAGGGGCACGATACAATGTTGTGTAGACAGTGTCATATATTGGGACACTATCAAATGCTGTGTAGATAGTTCCATATATAGGGGCACGATACAATGTTGTGTAGACAGTGTCATATATTGGGACACTATCAAATGCTGTGTAGATAGTTCCATATGTAGGGGCACGATACAATGTTGTGTAGACAGTGTCATATATTGGGACACTATCAAATGCTGTGTAGATAGTTCCATATGTAGGGGCACGATACAATGTTGTGTAGACAGTGTCATATATTGGGACACTATCAAATGCTGTGTAGATAGTTCCATATGTAGGGGCACGATACAATGTTGTGTAGACAGTGTCATATATTGGGACACTATCAAATGCTGTGTAGATAGTTCCATATGTAGGGGCACGAAACAATGTTGTGTAGACAGTGTCAAATATTGGGACACTATCAAATGCTGTGTAGATAGTTCCATATGTAGGGGCACGATACAATGTTGTGTAGACAGTGTCATATATTGGGACACTATCAAATGCTGTGTAGATAGTTCCATATGTAGGGGCACGATACAATGTTGTGTAGACAGTGTCATATATTGGGACACTATACAATGCTGTGTAGATAGTTCCATATGTAGGGGCACGATACAATGTTGTGTAGACAGTGTCATATATTGGGACACTATCAAATGCTGTGTAGATAGTTCCATATGTAGGGGCACGATACAATGTTGTGTAGACAGTGTCATATATTGGGACACTATCAAATGTTGTGTAGATAGTTCCATATGTAGGGGCACGATACAATGTTGTGTAGACAGTGTCATATATTGGGACACTATACAATGCTGTGTAGATAGTTCCATATGTAGGGGCACGATACAATGTTGTGTAGACAGTGTCATATATTGGGACACTATCAAATGCTGTGTAGATAGTTCCATATGTAGGGGCACGATACAATGTTGTGTAGACAGTGTCATATATTGGGACACTATCAAATGCTGTGTGGATAGTTCCATATGTAGGGGCACGATACAATGTTGTGTAGACAGTGTCATATATCGTGGAACAATGCAATGTTGGATGACTAATTTCATCCAACACATAAACTCCCGTCATGGGCCCAACAGATTCCGGACGCAGTATTCAGCGAATCCAGTACGTTCATAACGAGGTTTAAGCGAAAAGGGTACAGACGTAAAGTTTTAACAAAACAAGTATAGTAAATATTTATATGCAGTTTTAACGAAAAGTGTATGAAAAGGAAGGATACATTGGTAATGAAAGAAAACGAAGAGGTATGTCAATTTACATGATTAATGACCAAAATAATATGAATTGATTTTTAATTATTTATTTATCTGTATGTAAGTTAAAATGGATGACACATTTCAATTTCTGTTTTCACAATGATAACCATGGTCAGAACAATCATCAGACATTTTGAGCGATAGATGTACGTCGCTAATGTCCTGATCACGCGATGGATATATGTCGCGTGTGTTTTTGATCACGGGTTGGAAGTCACTTAAAGTTGACTACGCGATAGATGTACGTCGCTGGTTTAACATTCTAATTATACGATGGATGTACGTCGTTCAGAAACGTTTAACAAGACCAGATTTGATGGATTTACGTCAGTCGGAACATGTGGGAGACTCAACACGATGTGACACATATAAGCATTTTAAAACTTTGTTAAATCCAAAAAAATATTTATGTATTAATCTACCATTTTATGTGAGGAAATCGTTAGCGAGATTTCGATGTTCTAGCCATAAATTGTTTATTGAGACTGGTCGACATTTGGGTATCAAAAGGGAAAATAGAGTGTGTAGATATTGCTTAATTAATTTTGATATCAGTTGTGTAGAAGATGAATTTCATTTATTCTTTCAATGTAACAGATTCAGGCAAGAAAGTCAATTTTATATCTATAAATGGTACACGGGTAGGCAAGACTTCAAAAACTTCATAAATCTTATGCAAAGTCTAAACGATGATCGAATAAAAAAATAGCATTCTTCGTAAATGTAACTATGAAACAAAAAGGTAAGGAAAAAATGACTGTCATTAAGAAATCACAAATCTAAAACCTTTATGTTTTGTATTGTATGTGTTGTTTTATGGGCCGGAGGCCTTTCTTTACAAAATAAAATTATATATTTTTATAATCATAATAATATGTCTCATTCTCCATCTGTGATTTATTTAAAAAACAAATATTGTAAATTCCACCTAACGCATTATCATTATTATTTTGTTTTAAATATGTTTTAATGTTTATATTGTTTATTGCATTGTTATGTCAGATGCTCAAAATGAGCCTTGACTAATAAAACTTTCTTTCTGTCTTCTTCCTACTGAGTGATATCCCTTCTTCAGCAGAGATAGTCCGTGCCACCGCCTAAGACAACTAACTTGATTTAAGGTTATTATCTTTTTTTCATTTTTGATAATTAAATATTTGCGCGTATTTATGTAATAAAGTATTCAAGTTTCATGAAAGAACGTTAATGAAACAAAATATGTAAAAGAAAAATTTAACTTTTTTCAAAGCCGTCGCCTGATTATTATCATGTGACACGCGGAAGGGTCTACAAAATTATGACCGATGTTTTAATAATTAACACACTCCCCCTAAGTAATCTTAAAAACTGACTGTTTCTGGGATTATCAAATAATATAAATAAGAAAATCACTTTGCAGTGTTTGCTCGTGTACTTTGACTTAGAGGTTCTTAAGGGGTGGTATTCAATAAAAATCTTAAGATTAAACTTAAAATTGGCCTTATCCTTAAATGACGAATTTAAGATCAAATCTTAAGGTTGAAGTAAACTTAAGATGTTCCTTATCCTTACCTTTCGTAAGAATAACTTATCCTTAAGATTTATTATAAGGTTGACCTTAAATCGGTTATCAAGCACAGCTGGCTGAATATTTCTATTTATGGAACGTTCGGTAGTTTCCAAGTTCTTAATATAGTAACGGAAGTCGAGTGCGCGAACGTTATAGACAGCATACATCATGGCGGAAAATAAAACAAGAAGTCCTAATTTTACGCAGCAAGATTGCATTTTATTAGCTAGAGGCATGGGGGAAGTGTCAGCTTTTGACCCAGGCAAAACAAACCACGATTTTCAGAAACACAAGTACACTTCAAGTAAGAAAACCTTTGCATTTTATATTAAGAATGCACGTGTTCATATATAAAACGTACACGTGCTTTGTGTGTGCACGTGTACATGCAGCATTGGCTTAAAATTAGATAACATGGTGTTTTAAATTTCAGACAAACACTTATGAAACATATGTGTACATGTAGCACTGCTGACATAAACGTCATGTACATGCAAGTTCATGTAGTTTTGAACTTTTCCAGGAATTACCTCAGAAACAAAGAAGGATTTGTGGATCAAGATCAATGATGCCTTCAATGAGGATTCACAGCACCGCAGAACAGCGGCTGAACTAACAAAGAAGTGGGACAACCTTGTTCAAACCCACCGGGCAAAGTATTCCCAATATAAGAGAGAATTGGGTAGAACTGGTATGTATTCTTTAAATAAAAATATAACAGTATACTGATTCTAATTGGTATAAAATGTATCTTTAGCCAAATGCTTTTGCTTTAAAAAAGGTGAAGCAACAATTATGTTTTTAAAGTTTATAACCGCAATAATCACACACAGGTGCAGTTTTAACAAACAATTGTTTTTAACAACTCAAACACTTCTGTGAATATTCAAAATTAGATTAATCTTTTGGTACAAGCGATTATTATGTAAATATAGCTACAAGCTAAATAATTGCAGATGATCAATTTAATGGAGTTGTTACACCATTATTATTCAGGTTCTGGAACAAATCCTGTGAAACTGTCTGAGGTGACAGAACGAGTTATGGCAGTTGTTGGGGAAAATTCACCCAACATTGTAGGATTAGGCAGTGGGCTGGACAGCACAATACTTCAAATGCAAAGGTATTTAATTTACTAAATGTAAACCATTCTTTTATCTACAGACTGTTTAAAATTGAATTGAATGAATTGTATTTAAAACACTTGTATCACTTTTAAATTGCTTTTAATTGCTTTCAATTCGAATTGCAGTGCAGTGGAGACACCTTCACAGCCTTCGCATACCATTGAGTAAGAAAACAAATTGTATACATAATTCTGACATATGAATTTCATTAAATACATTATTTAATAACAAACATAAGTCAAACATTATTACACCATAGGCTTTCTCTGAGTGTAAATATTTTCTTATTTCTTAATGTCTGACTACGAGGAGCCACTACAGCTGGTACAGGATATTTCCACAAGTTACATTGTCAACTGTTCTGGAAGTAGTACCAGCAACAACACTAACAACAACGGCTGCAGTCACTGCAGCACCTGCATGGAAATCATGGCCCTGAAAAAGAGGAAACTTCAGCTTGAAGTCCAGCTTTTGGAAAAAAGACTTAAAACTGATCATTGATGTTAATCAAAATATGTTATTTTCCTGAAGCTACATAGTGGCATTTATTGGTGAAATTGTGTTTAATTTTGTTTAAATTTTCATAATAAATTGGCATTTGTTGGTGATATTTGTATAATTTTGTTAAAGTTTTCATAATAAAATATTTTGATGTCAATATGTGTGTTAAATAAGCCTCCCTTAGTACTACTAATTGTCTAAGTAAACTTTTAACTTGGCCTTAAATTTTTTGAGCAAGTTCTGACCATTTCTGATTTACACAATGACTTCATAATGGTTCAACTTTCCTAAACTAAGCTTACTGGATTTAAATGAAATATATGCATTATACTTTGACCAATACTTCTTGTAGTTTAAACATTGATTGGATATAAACAGATGAGAAACTGACCATGAATGTTTGCTAAAATATAAGTCTTTAGATAATGTTGTATACATTTAAATATTTAAAACATTAAATTCATATATATGCATATTTTAACTTTCGAAAGAAGGTATGCATGAGTGCCACAGAGGAAACAAAAATCACACACACATACCTGGTTTTGTGTAATAAGACAGGAGTATGATTTTGAAATAAAAGAGCAAGAGTTATGAACCTTTAAGTAGATATTAATATCTGCTGTGTAAAGTGTGTACCAAATTGTATTGAAGTATATTTTACAAGGTGTTAGAAATTACCAAGGTGTTGCATTTCAATGACACAGCCTATGACATAATCAAGGCAAGGCTTTTAAAATAACTAGGTTCTTTCAACAACAGCAAAAACAAGAATCATTACTGAAATATGTTGCTGCAACATGATCCCTGAATCTATTTCCCGCCACATTTGGAGGTTGCCGCACTCCCTGTGCCAGTTGATCATCTGCATTATCATCCTCGTCATCAGAATCATCATCGCCGTTAATAGGGATTGCTCTCTCTTTGCAGATGTTGTGCAGAACACAACATGCTACAATCACCCTGAAAAAATATATTGCAATTAGCTAGTCTTGTATATGGTTTCTTACTGCAGTATAGTTTTATATGTTTAACATTTTTACAATGAAAATGAATGCATTATAATGTGTTCCCACTGACATAAGGAGAGTTGACAAAAGATAATGACAAGAAACTCAATAAAATGATAATGAATATATTGTGGTAAAGAGTGACATATGCTTACATATATTCTAGCCTAATGAAATATAATGTACTTCAGGTAACTTGTTTTTCATCATTATGCTATCATCTTATCATTTAATAGGGCATGCACTTTTTGACAACTATCTCTTTATATGTCTGCCAAGACAGCCCTGGTTTGATTCCCAGTCTGGGTACATGCAAGTTTGGTTTGTAGTCACCAAATAGGACAAGTAGGTTTTCTCCATGCCCTGGTTTCCCCTAGAAACTTACTTGCAAACTTTGTGTGGCTCCAAATTTATTTCTCCATGGAGAACACCAAACCTTTTCTTAAGTTGTCCAATAGATCTCTCAACAAGAGCTCGTGTGATTTTGTGACTTCTGCAATATAAAAAATGTACACATCAAATCTATGACATAAGTTGCATCTATGTATCATTGTTCTTTCAAACAATTGCGGAAATATTTCAGCTCACAAAATCTTCATATACAATCCTGTTACCACATGCATGCAATATATTGGAAATACTGTATACTGAAAGTGAGAAATACACGGAAGATATGATGTATATTTATAAACATACATTTATTCCAAGGAAGTTTCTATATGCTTGTCTTTATGTATCAACTAAAACAAAGAAATCACTCGACATGGTGTCTACAATTAAATTAACATTAAATGCATACATGTGGCTGAATTCACTATTGATTAGCTACTAAGCATATATTGCAAATTAGCATTAAAAATCATATTTATAACCCACATGTTACATATTACACAAGAGGGATGAAAGTTTACTTTGGGAATAATACCCAGAAATCATACCGGTTGTAGCCTTCTACTGTTGCATTCTGTGGTGCCAGGTAGGGAGTTAGCAGCCATCTCTTAGCTGGATATCCACTATCTCCCAACAAGTAGTATCCATTTGCATGCCCGGGAATCTAATAAATTATCTCACAATATCTGGCGTTGTTAAGACATCAAAGACTCTAGTCAAAACTCTAGAAACAGTAGGTTGGCTTACTTTGTGTTAGTCACTGTCATTAAATTGTATAGGCCCAGTTGCTAAGTACCTTAATGTGATTAATATTTTCTGCCGGGCACGTAAGGCATTATTTCTATTCACTTTTGGGGTGATTCCATTCCCGATTAACTGTTCCAGATATAAGATGCCATTCATGTCAAATCTGTACCGCTGAATAATTTCCATTTCTGTCAAATCATTCAAATTTGGAGCACGATCCATGGCCTGAAATAGAAACAAATCATCTTGTCATCAGCGATGGCTTATAGATATCACTAAATAATGGTCCAAAATTTGGTTAGGAATAAACCATTTAATGCATTAACAATGTTATTGTACTGAATTACTCTGTAGTTCATAAATTAATTGCCTGTGCATTGTATATTTTACAAGTTCAGAAAAAGCTAATAAATTATAAGAAAAATATCTGTAATAAATTATGATTATATAGCTAGTACTAAACAAATGATCAGAGATATTCAAGGATGAGTGTATTTAATCGTTTTTTTTATAGATCGCGAAAACATGTTACTCTACAGTTTTATCTGAACAAAAGGTCACATATCAATAAGTGATCAAAATATTTGAATCACTGTTAAAAGATATACTGAATGATACATTCAATAGGGCAATCAGATCCTAGAAGAAGAAAAAACAATACAAACAGCAATACAACCTTTGACGGGGACGATCGTTGGAGGTACGAAACATATGGAGTTTATCAATAAATACCGTAAATTAAGCGTACCTGTACTGGCTGAAGCGTTGTAGGTTGAAGTTAAATGGTCCGTACCGCACGCGTCGAATACAACGCGTAACAAAACAAGCAAAACTGATTAAAATGTGCTCGTTCTTAAGTTAAGATTTGTTGTAAGGTAGGTTGCATGCTTCCTTAATTTCTAAGGACGAATCTAAGGTTAAGGCCGTATTTAAGAACGACTTAAGTATTTCCTTGCATCTTAAGTTAAAAGTTAAGGAAATCTTGCCATTTAAGGAAATCTTACATTATCCTTAGATTAAGATCGACTTAAGGTTTATATTGAATACCACCCGAGCTCGTTCTTTTTCAGAGCCTTATGTCAATATGTGCCTCAGTATGTACCTCAAATTCAACAGGAGGCAGGAGGGATTGACGAGGACACAGGAGGCAAAAAGGAGTCTCGAGGGTGCTAATAATGCGTTTCTAGTAGTGTTTTCTAAGCCTTTGAAAAACGAAAGAGTTGCATTGTGCGCATCCCTTGACAAATATACTTGTGTTGAATTAAAGTCAGTGTCCGACGACATATCCTCGACTGATCTGCATTAGTATGAAACGAAACGAGAACGAAATTCGTCTATATTCGTGCGGCAAATGTTGCGCGTATTATTCCTACACATGAAAATGCTGTGAGTAAACGTTTTTAAGGATCGAAAAACATTTTTGTTTCTTTTGAGGAATAGCCTTGGCACAAACCTGCGCGGTTAATGATGCTACTTTAAAATCAAGTGTCATGAAGTTTTAAACCCCAGTGAGTGTTCGGATGACAAGTAGTCAAGTCGTACTTAAGTGTAAAAAATAGATCTATTCGATACACGAAAAATACTACTCAAAATAATTTAAGGACCACAAAATTTATAAGGGCTATAATTTCATCAATTTAATTAGTACAAACACAACAGTTTATAATATAAACTACATGATATCTGTAGTTAACAATTGTAAAAGTACGTAATAGCGAATAACAATGGTGAACACATGTGAGTTAAAAAGGTGTGCTCACCACTGAAATTTGAACGTTTTGCATATCGGTGGGTGGGGCATGAAATTTTACAAACAGCAATGTGACATGTTGAAAGTCACACACCAAGTAAAGTTAATATAGCGTGTCACCACCTCACGCGTCAATCACAGCCTACACCTGGAATTGAATTCCCGGGTCTGTGGTTGAGCTGGCGTTGAAGTATGTCCCATACATGCTCTATTGGATTAAGATCAGGAGAGCGGGCAGGCCAGTCCATACGCTCTATTTCTTCGCGTTCAATGTAATCATTGACAACACGAGTCCGGTGCGGACGGCGTTATCGTCCATAAGCACAAAGTCCTGGCACCACCATAAGGTCGCACACATGCATCAAGGATCTCATCTCGATAGCGAACACCGGTCAAAGAACCGTTTTGGATGACGTACAAGTCAGTAGAACCATCATAGGAGACCCCACCCCAAACAAGTTCTGACGGGCAGCCGAACCTATCGTGTTCCTGGATGCAACAGTCCTTGAATAGCTCATTTTTCTGCCGCCACACACGTCTCCTGCCGTCATGGAAGGCAACACGAAACTTCGACTCATCAGTAAACAGGACTGACCGGAGTCTAACTAGTGGAATGTTACGGTGGTCTTGAGAAAAAGCCAACCTTAATCTCCTGTGGCCTGGTTTCAATGGATGGCGGACAGCTGGCCTCCGAGTACGAATATTGGCAGCGTGAAGTCTGTTTCTTACAGTTTGTTCACTGATTCGAATCCCAGATGCCACACGAAAGTTTGCATTCAACGTTTTAGCGGATTCGAACCTCCAACGTTTAGCCATATTAACAATATAACGGTCATCGCGGTCCGTTGTTTTCCTCGGACGACCTCTTCCTGCTAGTTCAACAACAGAGCCAATATCCAGGTACCTCTGCCACACACGGCCGACCACAAAATGGCTCACGTTAAACTGACGTTCAACGTGACGTTGAGTCTGTCCGGCCAACAGCATTCCAACCATTTGTTCTATATCACCAAGCGGTAAATGTCTCTTAAGAGCCATAATTGCCGTATAATTACTCTTCAAGTCTAAAACTATCCATACTTGTGTTGTGTTTCATCAGTAATACTACAAAACTGACTGTTTTAAAGAATGGTAAGAAACACTTAATATCGCAGGGTGACCCAAACAAAATCAAAATCCTCAATTTACCCGTGCAGTTAGGTACGATTAACTGTGTTCTACATGCACACTATACACATGTATACTTGTACTTCAATGGATAAATTATCATTATGTGTACTGTTTCAAAATAATGGTATGAAATAGTGGTCCTTAAATATTATTTTGAGGGGTATAAGTACGGATGGTTCTGCCGGTTGAACAGGCGACAGCTATCGCCAAAAACATGCGTGACGGTCAAGAAAGATGGCGCCGTCTAGGCAGAAAAAGCCTAGACAAACTTCAGAAAAGTCCGTAAAAATCTTTACCAAAATGGCAGGTTTTAAGCTGAATGTTTCACTCACTTCTCCTCATGAGCGCTATAGGATTTCGTTGCGATGTACCAGTGTGACATTTTTTGAAAAGTTTCGGAAGAAACGATAATTTGTTGCGACATAAAATATCTGCGCATTCAAAAGAAGATTCGGATGAAGACGCGATGTCTGACGTTACTGACCAAGACGATATTTTTGGACCTGGAAATGAGTCTGATAACAGGAACGACGTGTCTGTAACCTCGGAGAACTCTTCGGATATTGATCCTTGACAAGAGATTGCCGATGAGGCTTTTCAAGAGTGTCAATCTCAGTATGAACTTATGCAGGAATATACCGACCTTAGTGAAAGCGAAGCCAAGAAGGATGTCTTGGAAGATATGCGGGGTACTTACAGAAATACCCTGATGAACATTTTTGAGGGGCCAAGCTGACATGGTTTGAAGCTGTCAAAGAAAGCAATAAAGAAGACAGTTAATCATCTGAAAGAACCACACAACTACGAAGAACATGAATCCGTTAATTACGCCACTCTTAAGCGGAGATTTCAGTTCGATAAAATCTTGGACAGTAACGACGTTCCTTAGTTTGATGCAGAGCAATACTCAGAAATACTTTGGAGCGGGGTCGAGTGTTTCGGAGATTTATTTGTTTAGAACCTTACACAATGCAGAATGCAGACGTCATTTAATTCCATAACACATTTGTCTCCGATAGTTTTGCCACACGTTGCTTGTTTTAAGTTGTCTAAATGTCTTCTGATGTGACATAAATGTCTTATACGAAACGAAGTTGTTGTTGTGTTTTTAGTTGTAGTTTTATTTAAGTTTCAAGTATTTTCCATATAAATACTAGGGCTGCTCCAATGATTAATTAAGAAACTCTTAGTTTTCCTAACTGACGTATTAAAAATTAAATATATGGGTCAATGATAGGTCTAGGGTTCTTAAATCCATGTTTCGTGAAAGGCGTTAGTGTGACAATTGGAAACAAAAGTTTTCTATACGCTTCACGTTTGATGTAGTTCATTTTAGTTTATTAAAGCCAGGTATGCATCAACAGGAACAATGCGCTCTATTGAGCCCTTCTTTACCTTTATTAATCCACCATTTTGAAAATGAATCATTTTTGAGGACTGCTAGGGCGTGTCAATTTAAAAGCGTAGTGCATAGTTGGGAATCCCATTGCAGTTATTGCGCTTTTATGTATAAACAGGCTTATTTAATACTTACTTATATAATATCAATATACTTAAAAATATGCTTATACTAATTAATAACATACTTAATACATTCCTTAAAATCAGTGGTTTAAGTAATCAGGATGCCTACTAACTGCAGAAACCATGATGAACAACATTACATACTCACCATGACGTGATCTCACTGTGTGCTACGCGATTTAAGATTTTGATGACGTATACATTTGTGAAATTTTAAAAAAAATAAAAAAATGAGGCGCTCCTCGACCACTTAGACAGCCTCCTGGCTTCCTCCTCAATCACTCCGAGTGTCTAATGACCCGCTCCTCGAACCTCCTCAATTACTCTGAGGGCCTCTTTACCCCCTCCTGGAGCCTCATTAATATACAAGCCAAAAGTATTTCTTTCGCCTTTCATATACAGATTGATTTTCTGACCATTTTTATAGTATATAATATGAATTATTTATTGCTCGGGCTTCCATATTATATTGTCATGTAATCACATAATGTTTTACTTGTTTCTTTTTGTAAAGTTATGCATTGAATATTCAATTGAAATTTTCTACCGTGCTTTTTTACTTAATTCCAACAAAAAATCAGTATATCTTCTTCTTCTTCTTCTTCTTCTTCTTCTTCTTCTCCTTCTTCTTCTTCTTCTTCTTCTTCTGCGTAGCTTGCCGCGGCAGTACTTAGGTGATTCGTTAAAAATCGCTTATTTTTTAACTACCTTTAATATCGTTATGAATTTGGAGTGCCGGACAATTTATGGGGGTATTTAAATTTAATCGGGTAATATGTACCTTGATTATGTTACCGGCTTCAAAAAATCGAAAAGCGTCATTTTCTTTGAGGTGAGATATATTTTCTTTATCTATTAACATTTTGAAATATCGTGTTTCAATAAAGTTTATATCCTAAATGATAATTTGTTTAACTTATATTTAACTGTATATATCAACATTACTTCACAAACAACATATTCACACAGGTCAAAAATCTGAATACATTTTTTTTTATAAATCCCTTCTAACATTAACAGTCTCACAGATACAAAGCAATATTGGAAGTGTTGTACATTGCGACATTAAGCCAAAATACACAATGCATGTAAGCAACAATAAAAATATGGTTTAAAATACAATATATACAGAATGTACATCACAGGCATGACTCTTTAATAACCAAGTGATTGTTTGGTTACTGAGCTTGTCCATGTGTCTTCTATTGTATTATGAATAAAAAGAACATTCAATCAAATTTAAATACATCCTTTGTCACATTGGAAAATTGAAACTACATAAAACCTGTCAAAATATTTTATGAATATATGTGTTGCTGTTAAATTAACATCGTACAAAATAATTTAGCCCTTTTGCCTAATTTAACGTACGGTATACCTCCAATCAGAAAGCGCAGCAAAAGGAGCATCTTTCAAATAATATAGTTCTACAAACATGCTATTTTCCTCACCTTGTTTATACTCAATTAAAGGATTACCATTTGGGCTGTATTTAATCCTTTGGACAAATAAGTTAAAAATAAAATATTTCAAATTATACACTTATTCGTATTAAAATCCGTTTCTTTGATTAAACTTAATAAATATAATTTCAAAACAATACTGATAGTTTGCACTAAAATACTGATCTACGTCTAAAACATAAATCAAACATGCAAAATAAGGGCATTCAAACTGCTGATCTTTAGATAATAACAATACAAAGTTAATAATCAAGTCATATACATTTGTATTATACCAAGTCCACATATTGAGATATATAAATAAAGCGTTGTTATCTCTAAATGTATCGACTTATGTCGACGGAAAGCTGATTAAAGTTCCATTTGAATAAAAACAGTTCAGGCTACTTCGTCTACAGTTCCAAAGAACTTTGGAATGTCTTCCAGGTTCATCTCGGGGAAAGCATATGGAACTTCTATCCACTTCTTGTATGCTGAAACATCGGCAGAACGCATGTTCCGAAATTTGAAGCATTGTATTTTCAAAATCCAAAGGTCGACGCCATCCCTTTCTGCAACTATGCCCCAGTCCAACGGGCATTTTTTGCAGAACATTTTAGATTTCTTTTCTATGCCGTCGTACTTTTTGGGGGATTTGTGCGGTTTCGTGGTGATTCTGTTAGCAAAGCTCTTGTCTAAGACAAGATGGTCATGTCCAAGCTTTCGAATGTCAGAGACCAGACAGGCTTTTGTGTTGCATCTCCTGCAAAGTATTTCCAGATCATCTTCCGACATTTTGCTTTTCTTAGCCTTTTCGTATTCCATCTTATATCTATGTTTTTGCATCTCCTCCTTCTGGTAAATAGCAATTTTATACTGAATGTGTTTGGGGTTAAGCCGCTTAAATTCATCCATCGCCTTATACATAAGATTTGCTTTGTACGCGTTCACCATTTCCTGCTCCACTTGTTTTTCGCTTCCTACAAGAACATGAGTGGCGCCTTGTTTTCTGCTCCGACCTAAGAATTAATTTCAAATAATATATTATTACTGTGCATTATAAAACAGCCTTTTGCGTGTTATTTATAGCAATTATTCGTATAACACAAAATGCCTATACGTTGTTCTGCTTGTCTAGATCCTGAACGAGAGACTGTTCGAAAGAATAGCCATCGAAGATTGTTCGAATTTAGTTATACTGATACGAGTCATCTGTTTACCTTTCATTTGTATCTTTGTTATTTCATCCCCGGAGTAGTTATAGTTGACCACGATGTTGCAATCAGGGACGTCTATGCCCTCTGTTCCGACAGAGGTGCAAACCATCACCTTGTAATGTCCTTCCGTGAACTTCTCAACAGTCTCAGTCTGAACGCTCTCAGTCATACCTGTAGGATTTATAACAATGCCAATAGTGCGAGGGTTAATTGTTTCATAAACTAGGATGAATGAATGCTGTAGTAATACAACAATGAAAGGTTCTGGGACAAGACAGGTAGGCAACTATATAACATAGTATTAACATGGTACCAGGCTAAGGCCTAACAGACACTGAACGAGATACAACCAATGCACAGACAAAACAGACCGAGCACACATCCATGAAAATTTCAATAAATGTTCTGACCTAGTATTTTGTCCTTCTTTAATACAACAAAATATAAACATTATTCGCTAGTAATAAACAATAAAATTACAAAAACAATCATAAACATTCCGACATTATTTCAACAAAAGTACCGAAAGCGGTTGCAAATGGTCATTTCATTAAGGTTAAATACCCGGAAGTTTCTTGAGTCACAATAACAAGCTTTGACTTAATGACACTGGTACCAGGTGTTTAAAGATTCATGTGAATATTGTGCGCGTTTTAAAAAAGGAATTAGGTTCAGGTGTTTGCACGAGCTCGACGACGAAAACACCAACGCCATCATTAACGCCGTCACAACGCATCGAATTTTGTTTGAAAACAGACAAACTGTTTTATTTAGTTATTACCTTCGTCTAGTCCGCGAGTTTGTTGGCCATATAGCGGATGTGCTCGGACACCAATTTCTCGCAGATCATTATCGATATACTCCGCCAGAGCTCTGCAAGTAGCCCGTGCCTTCACAAATACAATTGCTCGTGAGTCATCTCCCTTTTCCCGAATCATCTGGCGCAATTGACCGCTGACTATTTTCACATTCGGGTTTTCATTGTCTCTTTCCCTTGCTCTTGCAGACAAACTTTTTTGGACATCTATCAAACATAATTACTTTATATAAATGACGTTTAGACCGTACATAATTTTAACTTTTTAAGAAATACACATTCTAAATCCTTCAAAAGTTAGTTTGACAAATTTACTATATAAATTTTTGTTACACTTACCCAACAACTTTTGAAACAATTTTTTTTCTTGACCTGTGTGCTTGCCTCTCCCCTGACTTTCGATGGTATGTTTATCTGCCAGGTACTTAATGACGTGTTTCAGTTGTAAAAGGTTGTTGACTTCTAGGGCGGAATTGTACACCTAAAACAAACGCGTGTATACGAAATAGTTTGCCTAAATATCGAACTAAACTATAAGCATACATGAAGAATATTGCTCATAACCAAAATACATTTTGTTACATCAAAAACACTTAACTACTAATTTAACTTACAACATAAACTGCTTTTTGAGTGACGTTTATGAAGAACATTAAAAAATGACAAAACATTGCTGTACATTTAAATATCGTGCACAAGAGCTGATGTCTCGAGCCGTGTCGTGATCTGTTACGTTTAGTTGCGCCGCTCTTTCAATATCAACAGTCCACTTGTTGTAAGCTTGCGACTCTTTTTCGGCTGGCTTTTTCTCTATCATTAAATCAGTAAGATCAGGCTGTAAATACGCCATATCTGTAATTGATATCATATCTTTGGTTTTACTGAAAATATTTGAGAAGCACAAACTGCATACCGTTTATTAAAACAGCAGTCTCGGTTTGAATGAGATTGTTCATCGGCATGAATTGTAAGTGCAACGCATTCAACATCACATGAAACGGTTAAGGCGGAACTATGTACACATTCCAAAGGACCAGGATAACCAAATGGATATGAATTTCATCTAGTCGTGTATCATTTATCGAATGTTATCGTCGCTGATAGTGGCACGCCGACGACAATGCTTTTGTTTTATAATCAATGTCGATACACAATTGTCAAAAGTAATTTACAAGCAAATTCATTGTATTGACCACTGAACCATTCCTTCCTTGTACTAGCCATCTTGTTCACCGTCCTGTACAGCTGAGTACATTTTGTCAATACATAATGTAAGGAGGTCAGTTAAATATTTGAAGATTTCAAAAAAATCTTAACAATGTAAGTTTAAGTCGTTGAACAAAGGCAATAAGAATCAAAACCATGCCATTCATAGTTGATAGTCATCATACTCATGAACACAAACATGGTCATGTATGAACTACACATTATATAGTAATCGAAACACTACATACGATTCCATTTGATTATCAATTACCTTTAAGGTCTGACGCTCGAACACTAAAACTGTCATGACATCATATGAAAAATGTATTGAACTGATTTACAAACAATATTTCTATTCAGAATCACCTATAAAACAAAACTATTGTAAGCTCACCTTCTAGTAAAGATTCTGTGTCATCCATTGCATTAAACATGATGTCCTTACCAGGGTCAGGTTCCCGTTTAACCATCTTTATAACTTCTGCAAATCAAAATGTATACTTTTAATTTAGTTGAACCTTTTAACAAGAATTGGTATGATGACTTGTTCAAATACACTTAGCACAGAATATATCTGAATTTTAATGTTGTTCTAGGCATATTTCAAAGAAATGAAGGAAGCGAATTCGGTAAGGGCTTACACGGCTATCAATAATGATATAATGCAGGACAACGCTTAACATGTTATATTATCAACAGAGGTGGACTAACCTTCTTTCGGTCTATTGATCCATTTCAAAAGGCTTTCCTTGCACCGTTCAACAGTTGATAAGAGTGTTGTGTCAAGCTTCGCACAAAGGTGCAGAATATAATCAACAGCGTCCTCAACGGTTCTCGCCGGCCCAACACCGACTGATGCTGTTAGACCAATCATCTGTATAAATAAAAAAATGTAAAATTGACAGATTCGATTATTAGCGGCTACGAAATTCGAGTGTCACTAATCATTTCCAGGCGGATATCCGACCTTTTATCGGTATGCTAGTTTGATGCATGAGTCTGTTTGTGATGTTTGTACTTGTGTATGTGGTGATTGTATGCCTACGTATTCCGTTTAGTGTCAGTTTTGGCTGTTACCTTATGCCTCTAAACAGTGTTTGTATTGATTTAATTACTATCGGGCTTGTAATGAACAAGTGACTTTTTCAAGCGTATTACCTGTGGCATTTTTGTTGTTTGAATTTCCTTTTCTATGAGATACCTTCGAGCAAGTCTTGCGTAGGGCTCATCTCCCTTTGTGTGGTGACACTCGTCGAAAACCAATAGCGAAAATTTGCTGAGGGTTTCAATGTTTTTACTGTCAAGATTGTTCACCAGTATTTGCGGTGTGGAACACATGATGTCATAGTTGGGGACAAAGGCGTCAATCATTCGGGACTCTTCTTCTTCACCGGTGATTAGCTTGGTCTAAAAATGAAGAAAAGCACATGTTGTACGCGTATATGTATTAAACTTAAACATAAATTGCAAGGTTTCAATGCATATACTATGGTTAATGGTTAATACTGCTTCTCCTATTATGTAACGATTTTGTCTCATTAACTAATGCTATGTGTTTGGCAAAACAAGGATGTATTTATCGATTATACTTTTGTAACCTGTTTACCCTTAGTAATGTTAGGCTTGTCACTGTGTGGTTTAGCGTACACAGGCTTAGTATAAAATACAATACAAATAGGAAGTACAAATAACGCTCAAACACGTAAAGACAAACCTGGTATTGTGGCAGATGGCGTTTGAACCTGTTTGCCTGTTGCTTGATTAGAACGCCTGTTCTGGCCATAAACACTACCTTCTTCGGTGCTTAAAAAGACAAGAAAATACAAACGATTTAAATGCATAACGTATTATTTTCCAGTCACCCGATGGATAGTGCTATTGAACACTTGTATCCTTAAAACTTTAATAAAGTATATGTTTTTCAAACATAAGGTCATTGTCTTCTTAGAATATGTCAAATGAACATTTGTATAATCTAGTATTCAACAATTCTAGCATATATCTCTTTATAGTAGCTAGCTGATGTATAAATTGAAAAAAAAAACTGTAGAGGAACAACGCCTTTATAATTATGCATTTAAAGAACAATGGAAACCAGCAGCAGCGCCTAAACACTATGAATTATAAGCCTTTGACTGCGGGGCTTGTCTCAGTAATTGAATTACTAAAACTACTGAGCATAAAAACGCTTACAATTGCTAGCTTTTGCAAGATGGCTTGCAACGATATGTAGAGCAACCCAAGTTTTTCCGGTTCCGGTTTCAGAGCATATAATCGTGTTCTTTCCCTTTATAGCTTCCTCTGCAAGCTCTATTTGATAATCCCGCAACTCTAATAAATGAGGTTTTGCTAAAAGATAAACAGTACAGAATGGAAAATAGCCAGTCATTCATCTGACTTTTTAAAAATGAAATGCAATAACATGGTCTTTTAAATGTATATGTGTCTATACTTATACAATTTTATTTAATATTCAGTGCATACGTTCTTCTTCCTCAGCATCTGAACTTTCGTAATCAGAAGCAAGCGTATTTTCTTCTTCACTTTCCTCGTCGGATTCATTTGTTTTGTCTGAAATCATAATTATTATGAAGTAAGTGACGTACAAAAGTGCACACAAGTGCAATCCAAGCAAAACGCATTACAACAGATGTTTTTTTACGCACTTTACGCAAATTTAAACTTTAGACAAGAGGCACATCAGTGCCTGTGCTCCACTGGCCAAAAGGTTCAAGCAAAGACCACCTAACGAACATTTTCGTCAAGTTTCATAGAAATACAATCATCAATTTTTGAGGAGAAGTTATTTAAAAAAAATTTTTACTTTAATAGCTCTGGCTGCCATGTTGTGCAGTGGACCGAAATGATTTGGGCAATTTGAGTAAAGGAGCACCAAACAAACATTTCTGTCAAGTTTTATCGAAAAAAGGTCATCGGTTTCGACGACAAGTCGTATAAAGTTTTTTTTATTTTTTAGCTCTGGCAGCCATGGTGTGCAGTGGACTGGAACCATTTAACAAATTTTGGTTAATGACCATCCAAGGAACATTTCTGTTAAGTTTCATCAAAATCTGATCATCGGTTTCTGAGAAGATGTTCTTTAAAGGTTTTTCTATTTTTTTGCCCTGGCAGCCATGTTGTGCAGCGGACCGGAACCATTTGAGCAATTTTGGTTAAGGACCACCCAAGGAACAATTCTGCCAAGTTTCATCAAAATCTGCCTATCCGTTTCAGAGGAGATGTCGTTTAAAGATTTTGCTATTTTTAGCTGTGGCGGCCATATTGTGCAATGGACCAGAACCATTTGAGCAATTTTAATAAAGGACCACCCAAGGAACATTACTGTCAAGTTTCATCAAAATCTGCCGAACCGTTTCAGAGGAGATGTCGTTTAAAGATTTTGCTATTTTTAGCTCTGGCGGCCATATTGTGCAATGGACCGGAACCATTTGAGCAATTTTGGTAAAGGACCATCCAAGGAACATTTCTGTTAAGTTTCATCAAAATCTGATCATCGGTTTCTGAGAAGATGTTCTTTAAAGGTTTTTCTATTTTTTTGCCCTGGCAGCCATGTTGTGCAGCGGACCGGAACCATTTGAGCAATTTTGGTTAAGGACCACCCAAGGAACAATTCTGTCAAGTTTCATCAAAATCTGCCTATCCGTTTCAGAGGAGATGTCGTTTAAAGATTTTGCTATTTTTAGCTGTGGCGGCCATATTGTGCAATGGACCAGAACCATTTGAGCAATTTTAATAAAGGACCACCCAAGGAACATTACTGTCAAGTTTCATCAAAATCTGCCAAACCGTTTCAGAGGAGATGTCGTTTAAAGATTTTGCTATTTTTAGCTCTGGCGGCCATATTGTGCAATGGACCGGAACCATTTGAGCAATTTTGGTAAAGGACCATCCAAGGAACATTTCTGTTAAGTTTCATCAAAATCTGATCATCGGTTTCTGAGAAGATGTTCTTTAAAGGTTTTTCTATTTTTTTGCCCTGGCAGCCATGTTGTGCAGCGGACCGGAACCATTTGAGCAATTTTGGTTAAGGACCATCCAAGGAACAATTCTGTCAAGTTTCATCAAAATCTGCCTATCCGTTTCAGAGGAGATGTCGTTTAAAGATTTTGCTATTTTTAGCTGTGGCGGCCATATTGTGCAATGGACCAGAACCATTTGAGCAATTTTAATAAAGGACCACCCAAGGAACATTACTGTCAAGTTTCATCAAAATCTGCCGAACCGTTTCAGAGGAGATGTCGTTTAAAGATTTTGCTATTTTTAGCTCTGGCGGCCATATTGTGCAATGGACCGGAACCATTTGAGCAATTTTGGTAAAGGACCACCAAAGGAACATTCCTGTGAAGTTTTGTCAAAATCCGCTTAACAGTTTCAGAGGAGATGTCGTTTAAAGTAAAAGTTTACGCACGCACGCACGCACGCACGCACGCACGCACGCACGCACGCACGCACGCACTCACGACGGACAATCTGTGACGACATAAGCTCCATGGCCTTCGGCCAGTGGAGCTAAAAAAACATTCTCTGTTTTATTGAGACTGTTCATTTACAACACTGGTTGATGAAATGCAGAAACTTACCATGAACACAGGGTAACCATTAGGTAGTCTACAATTTTCATACATTTCTAAGTCATATTGAAAAAGAAAGCGATTAGCCAGGTAAAGTAAACTTCATTATTTTATTGCAAAAATATCGGTTCACTACATAATACACACAGGCTCTTTTAAATACCTGTAAATTCCTCAACCGGCTTAATATTCAGGTCCTTTAAGTTTTCAATATCCGTCCTACTATCATTTCGATTTCCACTATTGGTTCCCCTTTTAAGTATTTGTTCTTGCACTTCAGACTCCGACTTCGATTCAAATGTCTCGCTTGTAGATGGGGCCTGTGCGTTAAGGTCATTGCTTGGTTCGAACTTCATTTTATCTAAAGTATTTAAGGTAAATATATGTCAGAACTATCATATGTAATTACTGAACGATAAACTTAGATAACTGGTGTTCAGAAATGCAGAAGAGATTTATTTTCTATAATTATGTTTTTCGTTCTTCTGCTAATATAAACAAAAACAAGACAAATGAACAAAACTTAAATTAAGTTAATTATGCAGTAGTATCAGTAGAAATATATGCATGCATAAGTATTCTTAAACGGAATAGAACTGGTATTGTTGCTAAAAGATAAATACTTGAGATTACCTTCAAGCACGTGCTCTTTCTCATTGTTTGATGGTTGAATGGGACCTGAATTAAGAGGTTTGAGTTTAACAACGTATAAAGAAACATGTGAATTTTGATGGTGCGACTATAAAACTGTTTAACTTAGAACCATAGAAGACATAACTTTGTTATTCTTGGAATACCACACTACTTGTGTCTGTTCAATTCAATGCATAAAATCTTACCAAGCTTAGGCATATACGCAGATGGATTTTTAAGGAAATCTGGTTCCAATTTGTTTGCAAGATGTTGGTACCCTTCGTCGCGGAGTGAACACAGGAACTCATAGTACCACTCTGCTGGTCTTAAATTTGAAACTCTCAATTAAGCAGACACCGGGTAAGACATCTCAAAATGATAACTTTTATTGGCCTTAACCCAGGAAGCAGACTCAAATGTAATTAAATAAGTTAATATAATACATTACATAACTACATTTTTAACGCATATCAGTGTTTCAGCCTGTTCGATGAATGATAGTGACTGGTCGCTCACTGCATTAATTTGCACAAACTCCTACGTAGTGATCTCACTTGATAAGCAGAGAAGATCTTTATCACCAAGTAAGAACATATCTGGATTTCAAGTAAATAACCTTTTTTAAAAACTTCGAATTTTTGTCACAAGTTTGTATGCAATAAGTTATTAATGTTCCATCCAGATACGTTGTTTTCAAAGTTAAAAAAGTAAAGGTGTTTTAAATGAGTTTTCGTTTATCTTTTTGAATGACGTTACGTGATGTTGATTATCACCACATGACATGCGTGGTGGCAGTAGTTATTGTACGGCAGTAACCGATGTGTGGAGGTTTAATAATACAATGTGCTCTCAGTAGACTCTTCTGCATTGTATTAGCTTACTGTGTTATGGCTTTCATCGCGTTCGAGCTCAAGAACTAAGCATAGCCAAATGTGTAAAGCTTTCCAAGCAATCAAATACAAGTTATGTTTATCCATCTATTAGCTTATTCAAATAAGAAAACGCTCATACCTCTTATGGCATTGTATTCTTGTTAAAAGAATATGCACAGCAAGATTTGTTGACCGTTGCAGAGTCGAATTCGTTATTTCTTGCAAGTCAACATCAGTTATAACCTTTTTATTTTTTAATAATCTTGCTATTTGAAGAGGCTCATTAATTTCCTTTTCTAGGTCAGGGCCGAAAAACTGAAGCATCGTCTTTCCGTGCTCTCTCTCTTCTGGTAACTCTATATCTGACGCTATTAAACGTGACTTCACATATTCCAGACCTATCGCAAAGAAATATGAATATATCTGTTTACTAGTAAAACGTTTCTTACAAAAAGTAAACAGAAAGTATAAAATGTTTCAGTTTAATAAAATCAATTAATGCACCAACGTTTAATTCTGGTTTAATATATATGTAACAACTGAAATAAAAATCTTAAAATACCTTCGTCATCGAGTGCCTCCAAAAAAAGAGCCCACTTTTGTGCTTGTTTTTTACTGATCACAAGGTTTAACAGTTCGTTACTTGCATCAAGACATGTTTTATTCCGATAAAGGTCACATATCCGGTTTTTTTCAACTGAAAAGGTTCAAGTTTACAGCTGATTATATGTATTAAACAAAGATGATATATGAATATATCAGTATTATAATATAAACATGCATATATCAGTATTATAATATGCATGATTTGTATAAGCATGTAACAATATATCTGTATAAAAGAATATTATTATATACATTAAACAGTTGTATTTTATGCATATAACAGTATTATTATATATAAGTAACAGTAGTGTTTTCGCATGTTCAGTATTTGTATATGTATATCATTATCATAAAATGCTTTGAACAGTATAATTATATAGTTTTGAGTACAAGTAATACCATATACAAAAGGGTAATTAGTACTGCGTTTTGATCCGGGAGGTTGTATTAGAATCGAGTGGATTTTTGCAGATTCGGATTTTACAAGGCGCATGCCGAGATAAATCAAAATCTGCAAAAATCCACGAGTGTCTAATACGGCATTCCGGATCAAAACGAAGTACTCATAACCCTTTTAGTATATACATTACTGGTTAGATCACTGTAAAGCCACATGTTTTCATAATGAATGTCATTTTAACGACGCACTATTTTGTTTTATGACGTCATTTTAACATCGCGCAAAGATACTTGTGATGACGTGACGTCACAAGAAACAATATTCTCTTGGTTTAAAAATACATTGGCTGTAATCCACCCATCACTGATACCAAAGTTTGAGGCCCTCGTTTTACATTTATCCAGATCAGATTCTATTCAACTCATGTCTTTTAAACAAGTTAATGAACATAAATATTTAATTAGGTCCTCACCAAGTATGCCGTAATTATGAATATGGAAATTGTGCATTATGAGGAATGCAATTATTAGCGAATATTTTCTTTTAAATCATGTGATGGGATTACAATATCTTTATATTAAATAGGCCATATCGATGCTACATAACAAGCTTAACACTAGTATGAGACAACCAGCTTAGTACTCTAATATTTGTAAACATTTCATGTAGACACAAATCCTACAAAAATATGAAACCGAACAGGTTTAAGTCCTTATTACATTTAGAAAATGACATGCTTTTATTTTATTTTACATAATAGCAAGTAGTTTATCATGATTAACATATATACCAAAAAGAAATAGGAATCTTAGCTTAATTCTGTGACGTGTCAAGCAATTGGGGCACCAGGACCTACCATCCGTTATAATCCCTTTAGAAGCTAGTCTGGTACATAACTGATGTGTCTGGATGCATTGGACAATAGCTGGTCTCCAGTGTCTGACCCGCAGTTCAACCAGCGATTCCATGTCTTCTTCAAACGAAGCCATCCCTTAGCCTGAATGTAACAAATACCATGTTAAATAGACAAGCAGGACCTTTAGCTGCATAAGAATATCCCGCAATACTTGAAATTTATTGCAAGATATACTCAAGGCAAGTCACTAATTCATTATTTGTGAATGGAGGCATAACGTTAATTTAACAAGAGCTATCACAGAATTGATGACATCCCCAGAATACCACTTTGACATAGGATGATATTGCTCGACTCGCGCAATTCATAAAATAAATCATAAAAATGTGTGTGTAAACAATACCTTAATCAATTTAATCTAATGTAGTTAAAATATTAAACTAATGCTAATAGGCACAATACTAAGACATGGGCAGAGTGTTTGGCCCAGTTATATAAGTGACAGTGAATTTGAACATTATTAATCCGTGTTTTGTCGTCTTATCGACGTCAATTTTGCAAAGGTATTTCCAAAATTAACAATGTATGTTAATAATCACTATCTTCAGTAACACTTCCATGGCGATAAAGGTAGGTACCAGGGTCCGTTTTACTTACGGACTAACGTATGTGCAACTCTTATACTTCATAATTTTTGCGTATGTATTTAGATTTAATGTAACTGCGTTGTATTAGATAGTTCCTAAGTACGTAAGAACGTAAAAATGAGCGCAGAACAACGTGAAACAGCATCCGTAAGTTTGTTGTTCAAATAACGTAATAACAAATGGCCTACGGGAGAAATCCCCGACGTATGTCGTCTGCCGCGCAATTTTCGCGATAGAGTTGGTTTACTGAATAAGTTGAGTGATAAAAAGGTGAGAGTTATACAGGTAATCGAGGCAGCAAAACATGGATTTGCACGTCCTCATCGGGGACAACAAAAAGCAAGATCATGCTATTCGAGCGATGTTAAAGGTTAAATAAATGTTTATATTTGATTAGATAGAAGCCGATGAATGAATTTCTATCCCAGTCTTATCATGAATTGCAAAGTTATGGACCGGACATGAAGGCGGGACGGACGGAGGGACGGGCGGACGGACGGGACAACGCGCGTGATTCCTATATAGCTCTCACTTCAGTTTGTAAAGCGAGGATTTAATTACAATTCTTATAATAAGGTCATTTAAAGAGTAACATTTTGTCGAATATTCTGTTAACATTTAATGGCATAAAAAACATTATTTTAATCCTGGCCTAAATGTAACTCAGGCCTCAGCATACTACACATATTAAACATAACGTGTGTATAATAAATATCAATCTATTTTTGGCTGTCATGATTAGTTTGTATACGTCATAAACTATATGGTATAACTGATAAATTGCTAATCTAAATGAAATCAATTCGATTTTTTCTCCTTTTAGGGTTTATCATTAAAACTGGCCCAATTGAACTGCAATAGTTTTGCACTCACTCGATATAAACAACCTCGCTAGGCTTCTTGTGCAAATCGATCTCATTACAATCCTGGCATTCAGTATTGATTACAGTGCATATCAATATAATATAAAGAGCAGTATTCTATATATAGATATAGCTGCGTCTGTGATGATACAACAAAACTGTTAAAACTTAAACATAATTTATTATACATTTATAAGATAAATGACAGCTTTATTTTCCCTTAAGAGTTCAGTGCAGATAGCAATTCATGAGATTGCCCGTAGTTTTAAAATCTCTGTACCTGGAAAACCAGCTTTTGCCTTGGCCTGGGAAATCCGGGGAAATCGAATTTATGATTAAAATCAGTTTAAGTTAAAATCTAGGACATTTGTTTTAAGGGTTAGGGTTAGGGGTTAGGGGATAGAATTTAAACCCCCAGTAAATTTGCATTTTACTGACCGTTCCAAAGCGGTACCTAACAATCCTTGATAAACACACCTAATTTTTTATATAGTATATATGCACTGTGTTGTTTGTAGAGTTTTTTGCTGTTGTTCCATGTTTCATAATTCTTGTTTGTGATTTTTTGTTTTTGTGTTCTTTGTCTTTGGCGTTTACCATGTGCCATAAAACGGGGTTTATGTTTAAACCTTTGGCTTCAGAGCTTGTTTATGTAGTTTTTCATATAAATATTAAACTCACTGTGTCTTTGTTTCATGATTTCAATGCATTTATCAAAAGGTATCGGTCAACCGTGTCGAACAAAACATACCAGCACTGAGCTAAGGGTTATAAACTATACCATACGTAATTACTGTAATTAATTTGCAATGTTAACATACATTGTACGTACGTCAACCTTCATTTCCTGATTCAATGATTTAAAAAAGAAATAAATGAAGACAATTAAAACGTTATTGTTCCATCTATCGAACAAATTCTGTTGAGTATTATCGAGACATATATCTATTCGAGTGCCCCATATTTATGTTGGTTGTCTGCTATACTGTGTCATTTCTAGTCAAGCAGTTTTAATTCATTATATGCAAACAATTTTAAATCCAAATCTTACCTCTTAAATTATACAATTCGTATGGTTTCCAAGGTAGAGAAATGTCATCTGTTTGGATTAACAAAGCCTTTTAAATGGTATATTATTGACAAACAAAGTGAACATATCCAAACACTCCATTATATTGATCTGCGATCTTCCCGATATTTTCTTAAAATCCCCCCGCGCTATTTTCTAAAATTCTACTTTCGCTTTCGAATTCATTTCATAGGCCACGAAGGGCCACGAAAGGCCACGTCATTCTGTGTTCGCTTTAATGCATTACGTATTGGTTAGAACTACTAGTTTGCTTCTTTATATTTATTATTAATAATTGTCAGCTACAATGCCCCTTCAAGTTGATATTTTATTTATTATAATATACACTAAATGAACTTAATTATGAATATGTTAATATTATGTGAATATGTTTACGCAATAACAGGCCGGGAATGAGCGAAAATGAAGTGTCCAAATTACAAGATTTGGGTAAAATATATCCCAAGTAAATATATGCGACCTGTATATTGATAAGTTTGCTATGAACATGTCTTCGATAGTTGAGAAAAACTCTTGACTTTATCTATGTACGCAATTGCTATTCAAATGCAAATCGTTGTTTATTTACATTGATATGGAGTAATTTGCATTCATTCTCATATCATTACCAATCGTTTCCACTGATTTTCCTTTTATGTTCATTCAGTCATTAACAATCCTTCTTTTTACAATAACGTAGTACTAATAAATGTTGTTTTTTTTGTAAGCCAGTTCCGCTAATGATATTCGTTTTTGAAGGTTTAAAGCTAATAAATGCATTAAACTGAACTGAATTGACAAAAGAAAGTGTACAGTTTTGAATTGTCCCGATGTTATACAGAAACACTGCAAAGAAAATATTTAATTTTGGTGAAATTCATATTGATTTCATGGAAATGGGCTTCAACTTTAAAACTTTATAAAAAAAAATATATATATGCAAAGTCCTGCATGCAATACAGGTTACATAAGCATCAAACTGCGTTTACGGTCGGATGAGTCACTCGCTAAAATGATATATTAGAATAGTAAATTGTAAAGTATGAAATTTAAATTACGACATTTCAAAATCAAATATGTTTTTATTTGAAAAAATATAATTATGCAAGTAGTATTCCATGCTCATCGGAGAAAATGTGGAAAATAGGTTAACGATTATTTGGCTCCAGCGAAATAATAACATTTCATCATTTTACCGCAGACTACTCGGGACTACTTTTTCATTTGCTTCCCATGACTTGAAAAAGTACATTTATGATACGTGTAGAGTACACATGTTTGTTGTAGTCTGCACCGCAGCAATATAAGGCGGGTTTTTTAAGATTTTGATGATTTGTTTTATAAAGAACTGTTCTTAAACTCAGAATTTGAAGAAATGATTATTTAAAATGATAAAACGTCTTGAAAAGCAAACGGAAACAACGAGCAGCCGATGAACTCACCGACACGCATCCGGAGCAGATGTATCGCAGGGGTGAATCCAGGATTCAAATTTATAGACGGCTTAACTTAGGGGCGTTACCTTTTGAATTGCGCCCCTCCATCAGAACCGATTTTTTGGTTTAAAGGGTTGGTAAGGGAGTTTTGAGGTTCAGTTCTAAGAAAATTTAAACAATTTATTGTCTGAAATGGTGCATTTTTGGGCTTATTTTTTCCCTTTATTCTCTCCTATATTGAAATTTAAAAATAATTTCGGAAGATTTTGTTTTGGGTGTGGGTGGGGATGCGCCTTGATCCATCAGTGCATCGCATCCACACACTTGGTGATGCCACTGAATGAACCCTTATCGATTCCATGTCGTTCATATGTACAACATTTTTTTTTAATGAGGACGGAAGCTGAAGTTCAAAATATAAGATAGGTCATTCACCTAGGGTTGGACACTGAAACAGTGCGATAGTTCATTTAACTCAAAACCGAACGACAAACGAAAGCAAAGACTAGTATAACGCCCGAAATGTTAGGTACGTGTTTTTTTATTGAACTCATTGTAAAAGCGGTTCTTACCATTGATAATGTAACGTTCCGCTGTAGGCGGAAGTGCGTTCATAGTACGTTGATGTACTTGGTAATATGCCTAACAAGTTATCCATGTAAAAATACTGTATATAAAACCAGTAGGGTTGAGCATGCTTTTCTCTAAAGGGATCTGTTGCGTCTTTAGACTCGCACGTTACAAATGTTGGAAGCGGTGAAGACAACTGCCGGATCGGAATTGCCGTACCAACGAGTTTCTCAGGCTAAACCTCGGGGCGAATCTTCTCGGAGGAATAAGTAATCTAACGTTCCGCTCTAGGCGGAAGTACGTTTATAGTACGTTGATGTACTTGGTTATATGCAAATTGGCATAACCAGTTCTCCGTGTGGACGGAGAAAATACTGTATATAAGACCAGTTGACCCCTTTAGGGATGAGCATTCTTTTCTCTGAAAGGATCTGTTGCCTCTTTAGTTTCGCAAGTTACAATGAAAACGGATGTTTTTTATTTTATGTCTGTAATTCGTAAACACCCTTTTTCATGAAAATGTGTATTTAATTAAATAAAAACGTTAAATTCAATCATCATAGAATAATCATTTTTGTCCAAATCTTGATGTATTGAAAACTGAAGATGATATAAGATGCCATTTGTTTAAATAATGTAACATTGTCTGGCAGATCGCGTAAATGCTTCGAGTCAATTATATCAAATGATTTAAGTTGTTGGTATGTTTCTTTTTGAAATTACAAGAAACATTGAAAAAAAGTTTATCATTCAAGACTAAACAAAGTTTCAACGACGAATTTGACGGTACGGTCAAATATTTATAATTCTTAATATATTTATGCACCAAGAATGATTTAGTTATTCTGCAAAAAGATACACGACCAGAATAACAGTATACACGTAATAATTATAAACTTCATTTACAAATTCACATTCAAAATTGAAATGTATTTTCAACATGTCTTCTTTAAACAAGCGAACATTTAAGGAACGAACATAAATGACGATCCAGTTTCAAAACACATGTTTGTAAAATAGCATCAATAATGATGATAATGTCTAATAGAATTGGGCTAGTATCTTGTATGCAAACAACACAGTACATTGCACTAGCGGTTCCAGGAGGGATGGACCCGGCGCGCGCCCATACCACTATACTCGCCTAAGTTTACTTTTAAAATCAATACAGGGGAAAAGAGATTAAAGAAATCCGCCAAATATGAACCATTTCGGACTAATAATTGTTAAAATTGTCTTGGGGGAGGTCCCCCCCCCCCTCTCAACACTTTAAACCATATTAATCTTGGGTTTGGGGGCGGTCTGCAAGTCAAAAGGTTACGCCCTAATGTTACGCCTCCTCTTACACCAGATCCTTGATACGCCGATCCGCCCCTACATTGTAGTAACATCCAATATCATAATTTCCAATTTCGGAGCCAGACCCCGCTTTTGAAAGCCTTGATTTTGTCTATATCGTCCTGTCGGAACAGAAAGCTTTCAGTTTAAAGACGAATATGTCGTGTCCAAATTATGTGAAAAACTACAGAAACAAGCTCAGTAGCGACAAGTTTAAACATAAACTATCTATCTATCTATCTACAACGTTACCCAAGTCTTGGATGTTACGTTTACAAGACTTTTTATACTTTTATTCGAATCGAGCAGGATCTGGTATTCTGTGAAGCTTCCTACCAATCTTATCCGGAAATGCTTGGATGATGACAAATTGTTGACTTCCAGTTAATACACTCATGTAAGACACGTGATAAATCTATTTCATGCACTATACACACATAACGTCCATATCATCTTTGAACTAATGGTTTTTCCTTGCTTCAAACAAATCAATTTTGTTAACCTGCTTCCGTACTTCCTCTTTCTGGTAAATATCTCGCTTGTGTTCCAATTCAATCTTCTTAAAGGTATCCCTAGCCTTTTACATCAAATTGGCTTTGTAGACATTCACTTTATCTTGTTCAACTAACCTTCATTTTCAATTGTGGCTGTGGGGGGCATTATACCTTCGGCTTCTTTCTGCTTATTGAACGACGTATCGTGTGTGGCCCTACAGGCATGTGTTTAATAATTACTTCACAATATATAATACATTTGATAGATCTATCGTTTTTAAAATCTGGAAAGTTCAAATTTAAAACCGACGTTCCTCGTTTAAGCCAATTGCTCAGCACGATATCTCTAACGGGATAACTCTCATTTGTATATTTATCATTTCGTCATCGGAGAAGTTGTAATTCGTGACAATATTGCAATCTAAATACATATATCCCTTCAATTGCAATAGACGTGGATAAAATTATATTAAAGCTGCCCTTTTTGAACCTGAACAAAACTTCTGTCTGCTATTCATGATTCATATCTAGCAAAACATCATATTTCTTTAAACGGTACGAAATCCAACCTAATATTAAAATATTCCGATTCAGCTGTAACATATCAACAATTTTAAAGTGTTTCGTTTGATTTTAATTATAGTATACAGTAATATAACTCAATTTGATTTATATTGTTAAATTAGTATTAAACCTATCGTTACATTTCTTATGAACTTTTTTCAACCCTGAAATGCTAATTAGTTTCCTAATACTTACTAGTATATGTTTCACCAAGCAGCTGTCAATACGCGAATTAAATCAAAATGATAATAATAATATACGCTTTTCCTTTCACTGTCTCTATTTTTTAGTCCATACAGACATCGAGATTTATAGAGTATTTTTTGTCCCCACGATCCCCAAGTGTTACGCATGTTCCTCTTGCAAAGACCATTACTCTTGACCCTTTTCCTGGAACATTTTCATTAGCCGGTTACAAATTATCTCAACGTTAGAATTGCTGCTTCAACCTCTCAGGTTTTCCTAGTTAAATCTTTCTGCAATTCTAAAAACAGTGCACAAGTTATGAGAGTATCAGTCAAAAAGGGGAAATCTTAATATCAACAGTTTACATGCAAAATGCAACAGAACATGCTATACCTTTAAAGTTTTCAAACAGTTCCTTTTCTTGGTCAGTAAATTTTTATCTTCTCTCAGCTTCTTTTTTGTTTCATTTGCTAAGTATTTCATAACATCTCGAATTTGCAAAAGCGTATTTACCCAAAACGCCGAACAGAAGACCTAGATAAATAACACAATGTTAGAGATATTTATTGATATCAGTACATTCGAAAGAATTCCAAGTAGCACCATCCGCACCATGAAATCAGAAACCTTGGTAAGATTGAGGGTGCTCAATGGCAGAATAGAAACCCTAAATAAAAACATAATATCAGGGATAGTTTGATTGCAGTACAATTCGGAAAGAAAATATAAATCTCGAGATTTTTCATCGGCAAGTACAACAATGCCATAGCCAACCAGTGTGTTCATTGAAAATCCTAGGAATTACTTAGTACCTCGAAAAAAAATCGAATAAACTTAGTGCACTTCTGAATATATCTCCTAAGTACGATACTCCTAGGATTCAGGCAAAAATGTTGCACACGTTGTAATTTCGCGAAGGCTGTAGAGATTGTTAACAAATCGTTCTGCTTTTTCGTCTATTTGTGTTGTCCAGCCGTAATATGCCAGAGTTCCATTTTCCCGTGGCCTTTTATCAAGAATTCGATAATTTCTGGTTCACACACTGACAAACAAATGCCAAAAAAAATAGTGCATGTCAACTACTGGAAGAAATTTAGTGATAACAAGTAGAATGCGTCAATGATAAAAAGCTATTTCCAGACATCAATTAAATATTGTTAAAACATTGTAATTCCTCAAGAATGGTACGCGCACACGATCGCTAAAATCCGATTAATTATAAGTAGTTGTTTTTTACGTAAACTATGCTATTTAAACTCTTACAAGAAAAAGTATAGGACTAATTGTAACAGTACCAATGCAGTTTTTATTGTTCTGTAATCACAATTGATATATTTTGAACAACCATATGACGTTTCTGTGATAAAGCAATCAAAGGATAAAAAATGCAATTTTAAATTTAAATTAAAAAAATCAGGACATAAAAGAATTTAAACATTAATCTGATCCCTTTGTTGTTATTCACTACACATAACTATACTTGCACTGTTAGCATCAACATTTGCGATATACACTTCGGGTAAAGAACGAGATCCTTCCAAAGAGTTGCGCTCAAAACGCGAGAGGTGTTTTAGGGCTTAGCCAGAAATTGTTACCTCACAATTTTTGCCTAAATTTGTGTGAAACTAGACTGCTTTTCATTAGATATTTGTGTTGTTTTCTGTTGTTGTTTTTTAAGTTTTCGTCCGTGTAAGAGCATCGATTTGATCATTCAAAACTAGCTTTCCAGTCTTTAAATAGACTACATGTCACACATCATAAACTTGGATGAATACAAGAAACAATCGCCATCCACAAGACGGATATGTACATGACATTAAATAAACAAGACAAATTTACGCGAAGGTTTAACATAAATATGGATGATGTTCATCTTATTAGTGAAATCAAATTACAATCATGTTGTGATAAACATAGTTTCCAAATACGATAGTAGATCAATGATACGCCTCATCTATCCCGTCAGCAGAGCTAGAATACTATTGCATACGACTAGGTCCAGCATCGTATTTAAAGTCAACAAGGCAAGGTATATCACGATTTCACTCATCCAATAAATGGTGATATTAGGTAATGTACTGTGTTTCCGTGCATGCATATCATAAACGTTCATATATAAACTTTTATTAATGCATTTATGCTTCAAATGATTCCAGTTTATACATTGACCATCTTACATTGGTCAGATGTTACCATTATTTAATAAATATTTGAAAGGTCGATAGTGAAAGTGATAAACATTGAAAATAAAAAACTTTTTTGCATGATACATAGATATTCAAACACGTTCATTGTCAGAAAACAGTCTGAATCGCTTGTAGGCAGGTTGTATGAAAGTTAATGTTCGGGCATTGATCTTCAAGAAAACGTTTGAAAAATAGTATGCCCATACCCTTATAAACGGTAAGTAATGTTTTGTTTTCCATTTTTTTCTTTGAAAATATGCATTTCTGTCGAACTATTTTTTTATATAATTAAATGTTTCAAAAGTGGGGTATTCCTTTTTATTCAAAGGATAGTAACTCCAATTGATTTCAAAACTAGTCTTCAAATATGATATTTATTCCTTAGTTTGCAGTGGAAGTATTACTATTTTCACTGTTTTATTTTACTTATAAAACGCCATATTTCACCGAAAAGCAAGAACGAAGTAGCGGATAACTTTTTGTTTTAGTGTAGTAAATCGTGAAATATACTTTTTGTGCTCACTCGGTGAACTAAGTTGCAATTTTACACTTAAAAAACTTTTTAATTTTATTTTAAGCATATTATTCATGAAAAGCATACTAATATATATTGAATTAGAAAAATAAGCAAAATTATATCACACCAGAAATAGAGTTTTCTTCTAAGAACTGTGTGCAAATTTTTGTTATCGAGTTAAAATAAGTGAAACAGTGTGTTGAGCTTAAGTCACTTTTTTCAATCAATGTGAATATCAGGATATTATCAACCTTCAACATCAATTCAAATTAGGGCTACGGCTATTCGTGTAGATATTTTACAACAAGTATTAGATATCTTCACACCAGACCTTCTTTCGGAGTATTCACGTGCTTTTCAAAACTAGTTCTGCATACTTTAACAGTTGTTAGCCGTTTGACGTCGAGTGCTACAAAAAATTAAGTTATATACTCTACAGCATTTTCCTCATTCCTTGAATTTCCTACTCCAATAGACGCAGTCAGAACAACAATCTGATAACTAAGAAACTGAATTGTAATTCGTAGACTGCATTAAATGTCCTTAGCGTAGCAAACATAGGCGGTAAATGTTCAGATCAGTTTAAGACTGTAAGACGAGTTCCGAGTGACAAAAAACTTTTGCAAATATGTTCCAAATGCTAATATATTACACATCCTGTTTATGACTTATTGCCGTCAAACAGTAGACATAAATGCCATTTCGTTCTGAACACGCAAACAGGCAATGAAGGTAACCCTTGTGGGGATCGAACCTTAAACCTTAAACATCTTGGTGAGATGCAGTCTTTCTTGATGACATCATTATCATCGACCTGCCATTTTCCTAAAAAAGTTATCTCATTGAAACTTTGTTTTATTGTTGCAAACGCGCCTGGAACATCATTGGAGAAGAGCGAAATAATGCAATTTTCCAGCCGAACATTCCGGTAGTGTCAAAAGTCAGAAATCGGGCCCTCTGTTCAAAAGCTTTCGTTTGTTTAAAAGCTTTAAGTTGCCTTTTTAGTAGGCTACATTCCTTTCGAAATTTATCATTTTCAACGACAGCCAATAAGCAAATCCCGGTTTTCTGGGAAAAATGCATTTTTCGGAAAAAAAAAACGTATACACAAATCAATACGGTACTTTAAGAACGCGGAAAAAGTTTGTGCTGAATATGAATAGCACCGTATAAAAATACAGGCACAATACTCTCAGAATAAAGGTCATTGGAAAACTATAAAATATATTATACACATTATAAAAACACTGTTTTATTTCTGAGTGTTTATATTTATGATTGCGTCCTATGCATATTCAAATAGTATATACATAGCAAACAGATTTACAAAGCGTTTCGTGAACATGTTAATCAATTTCGTAAAATCACATTTTTTTTAAAATTTAGGTTATGTGCTTTAAATGCTGAATTTAGTAATGCCAAATCTGCAATTACTTAAACCACGATAATGAAGGCTTCATTATCAATAATGCAAAACTACAGAAACAAGCTCAATAGCCTAAAGTTTAAATAAAAAATAAACCCCGTTTAATGGCACAGGGTAAAGGCCAAAGACAAAGAACACAAAAACAAACAATCACAAACCAGAAACATGGAATAACAGCTCAAAACTCTACAAATAACACAGTACATATATACTATAACGAAAACTAGGATTTTTGGGTACCGTCTTGCATGCAGTAAGATGACCTTGGGTAATGCTAGATGATCTGAGATAATAAAACATTTCATTTTTTGCTTGGCAGATCATGTAAATTTTGAGTATATGAAATCCCTTTTAATCTATATCATATGAAATCAGCTGGCAACGAGTTCCTTTTTAATTTTAAGCTTAACGTTAAATAATACACAATCAAATTAATGAAGTGAAAACGATGGCATTTAAATGAAGAGTTGGACAATACACACAAATATGTTGTGAATATATGTTACAAGAATGATAAACCTCTACTGAAAAACGATTCATGACCAGATTAATATTTACACACATACTTTGTTTATACTCAACCTAATTTATTTTAAAGAATATAAATAAAACACATAACTTGTTATCATCAGACAATACGTTCCTATAAAGCCACAAAAGAATAGAAGCAATACCAAATATAATTTATCTTGCATACAAAAAACACAGCAAATTCCAACGACCATAGTATTAACATGTTAATGTCATAAAACAGATATTGTTTACATGCGCAAGTCATTTCTGTCGGTTTTGGTATGCTAAAAGTTTTGGAATTTCGTCCAAAGTGCAGTCAATCATTTTCGGAGCCAGACCCCACTTTTGAAAGTCTTGGATTTTGTCTATATCTTCTTGTCGGAACAAAATTCCTCCTATTTTAAACACGAATATGTCATAACCAAGTCCTTGCGCAACGATACCCCAGTCTTGGCCGCACCGTTTACATGACATTTTCTCTTTCTTATCGAGCCCAAAATAGCGTTCTGGTCTTTTATGAGGCTTCCTATCAGCCTTTTCCGGAAACTCTTCAGTGATGACAAAATGTTGACTTCCGGATAGTACACGCATGCTAGACACGTGACAAATGTATTTCATGCACTTGACACACAGAATTTCCATATCATCGGAGGACTGACGGTTTCTCATTGCTTCTAACAAATCTGTTTTGTTTATTTGCTTCCGTACTTCCTCTTTCTGGTACAAGTATAGTTTGTGTTCCAATTCATGGGCGTCCATCTTCTTAAAGGTGTCCATTGCCTTGTACATCAAGTTGGCTTTGTAGACATTCACCATGTCTTTTTCAACTAACTTTTCATTTCCAAGTGTGACTGTGGATGCATCATGTGTTCGGCTTCTTCCTACAACGATACCAACCAAAATATTTATGATAAGTTCAGCTTTCGTAACTTATTTCATTATGTAGGTTTCAATGTCTTACAACATCAGCATGTACACAATGCCCATATTGGCAATGTATATAGGAGTAAGTAGAAACATGAAGAGCCATGGTGATATCAGATGTAAAATTAAAACATGAAGTGCATTATTTTAGCAGGTTTTTTGAGGGCCAGAAAAGAGGTGATTATGTTTCACTTAACCTTAAAACTTGCAGCTTGTATTTGGTACTCTGAATTGTGTTACATTATCTATAGATAGAGTCGGGATCCCTATATTTAAGCATGGGGGTTACCTATTAGTTCATTATTATTCATTTTTCGTTTAGGTTTCATCAAATTAATGCATAGTTTGATAAGGTTTACCTTATACGCTTTTACCTTAATCGGATTGTTGGGATAAGACTGAGGTGGTGCACACAAGCTAGTTAAACCCCCCAGTAAATTTACATTTTACTGACCGTTCCAAGGCGGTACCTGACAATCCTTGATAAACATACATAACTTTTGTTATATAGAATATATGCACTGTATTTTTTGTGTAGCTTCGTGATGTCGTTCAGTGTATCTTGTTTGTGATTATTTTTGTTTTTGTGTTTCATGTGTTTGGCGTTTACCCTGTGTCATTAAACGGGGTTTATGTTTAAACATTTGGCTACTGAGCTTGTTTCTGTAGTTTTTCATGTAGATATTTAAAGATTGACAGTGAATGCTTTCCTTGTAAAAGAACGGTGTGCCGTTTGCAGGCCTATTAGGATGGGTTTGTTTACCATTATTAATTATAAAAAAATATTTAATTGTTTCATATGTATTCCAAAACTGGATGGATTATGTCTGAAAAATACATTTTCGGTTTAAGCCAATTGTTCAGAACGATGTCAATAACGGGATACCTCTCATTTGTATCTTTGTGATTTCATCACCAGAGTAGTTGTAATTGATGACAATATTGCAATCTGGAACATCTATCCCTTCAATTGCAACAGACGTGCATACAATTATCTTAAAGCGGCCCTCCTTGAACCTCTCCAATACTTCTGTCTGCTCTTCTTGACTCATACCTGGAAAAACATCACATCTCCATTTATAAGATAAGAAATACACTGCAGAAAAGTTTTAATTCAGCAATTTCAACTGTTATACAGCTCTGTTTGAATTTTATTGGTAAATCAGTAGAAAAACATATAATATATATCGACCCATTCTAATTAGTTTCCAAATTAATATGTATGTTTCATCAAACGGCTGCTTATATGAGAATTTCTTTTTATTAAACATCTTACCATTCATTGATCCTATTTTCTTTTGTCCATACAGACATCGAGCTTTATACACTAATCGTTTGTCCAAAAGATCTCCAAGTGCTAAGCATGTTGCTCTTGCCTTAACAAAGACCATAGCTCTTGACTCTGGACCCTTTTCCTGGAACATTTTTGTTAGCTGGTCGCAAATTATCTCGACGTTTGGATTGGCTGCGTCAACATCTCTGCTTTTCTTAGTTAAATCTTTCTGTAATTCTATAAACAGTTCACACGTTATGAGAGTATCAGTAAGTGAAAAGGGAAAATCTAAACATTTACATATAAAATACAACAAAAAACGCCATACCCTTGAAGTTTTCAAATAGTTCCTTTTCTTGGTCAGTAAATTTTGATCTCCTCTCAGCTTCTTCTTTTGTCTCATTTGCTAAGTATTTCATAACATCTCGAATTTGCAAAAGTGTATTCACCTCAAACGCAGAACAGTAGACCTGGATAAAAGCACTATGTTACATACATTCATCGATATCAATACATCCAGAAAGCCTCCTGTAGCACCATCCACACCATTAAATAATACTGGGTAAGATTGAAGGTGCGCAAATGCAAACAATAACTATTAAAAAAAACAAATTTCCAATGGAATTAGTGCACATATGAAATATATCCTAGGAACGAAATTGCTGCTAGGATTCTTCAAAAAATGTTCCCGAGAAGTATTGAATAATAAAATTGCGTACATTTAAATACGTTGCACACGTTGTAATATTGCGAAGACTTTCGGGATCGTGAACAAATCGTTTTGCTGTTTTGTCTATTTGTATTGTCCAGCCGTAATATGCGATAGTTCCCCTTTCCCGTGGCCTTTTATCAAGTACATCGATGATATCTGGTTCACACACTGAGAAACAGATGTCTGAAAAATAGAATAATGCATGTAGACTACTGGAAGAAGTCCAGTTATAACAAGTAGAATGTGTCGATGATAAAAAGCAATTTTCAGATATCGATATTTTTAAAACAAAGTACTTCTTAAAGAAAGGTAAACGCAAACGATCGCCAAAATCCGATCAATTTTAAGTAGCTGCTTTTTACGTAAACTATGCTTGGGTATACTTTTTTACGTGAAAATTATAGCAATAATAGCAAAAATACAAATGCAATTTTCATTGATCCGTAATCACAGTCGATATATTTTGAACAAACACATGCCGTTCCTGTGATAAAGCAATCAAAGGATAAACAAATGCAATTTTCAATTACACCCAAAAAAACCGGGACCTTGGCCGACCACAATGCAAACGTTGTTTGAGAGACCAAAATTGAAAATATTGAAAAAAAATCAATTTTTATTTAGTTTTGAGTTTCAATATTAAGCAAGCATAATTCATATATCCATTGCAACATAAAAAGCTGCAATAAGGAGTTGAGCAATTTTAACGAACGAAGATTTTATCAGATTTTTAATTAAAAAGCATTTACGTTTTCTCGGAAATGTCTTTATATAAAATGAATATGTTTATGAGTCAAAATTATCGGGATTACCCAATCAACAATGTCTCGAGGCTTTGTGGTAATTGCAGCTATTTAACAAAAAAAATATTTGCATTTTTGTAACCAGGAAATGAATTTCATCCACTATTTTCCATTTTTTAATAACTTTTTTATTTGAAAAGATATCATCAAGAACTCTAAAGACATTGTTGATTAGGTAGTCTGGGACATTTTGACACAAAAAAGTAACAATGTCGATAGACTTTCTCGAAAGAATATGAATCTATTTTATCCAAAATCTGATAAAATCTTCTTCTGAAAAATTTGTTCTACCCCAAAGCATGTCACCTAAAATAAATGTTTTACTCCCCAAAAAGATCGTTCCTCAAAACTTATTAAAACATGAACTTTTGAAACGTTTTAATTTTTGACCTTCCCTATCCATTTTTGACTTATGGAAGGCCTTTAAAAGACGATTACAAACAAAAATCTGAGCTCTTTGTTTTCATTTATTACACTTCACTTTACATTTACTAGAAACATAAACATAGGCTTTGTAGTATACGGGTAAAGAACGAGATCCCACCATAATAATTTGCGCTCCAAACGCGACAACCCTTATACAGATGATACAAAATAATTACTTACCGTTCAGTATATCTTCTGTCTTGATCATATTTTGAATCAGCACATTTCTGCATGGATCTTTGACCCGAACTGTCATTTTGATTGTGTCTGAAATCAGATGAGTATTTATGATCCCTCGATCTTGCGAATATTGGTAATCGCTATCATTTTATGAGACATTTCAATTTGGAACCGAACACTAGCACCCTCTGTCATAATGACCAAAATCAAATTAAATGAAAAACACGCTTCACAATACAGAAAACATCATCATTTCGTTCTTTGAAATTAACTTACATGATCTATTATATAGAGGATATTTGTGGAGTTTAGTGTTAGATCAGATTTATTTCAATGTCATAAAAAAACATATTCTTAATAACGTATTATTTGTACAAAATGGTGTTTTCATACGACCAGGAGTGATAAAAACGATCTTACATGAAGTTAATGTTACTTTTAAATTCAATTTTGGTCATGTATGGGTGTTTTCATATTTATTAAAGTTTTACTCTTACTCCCACATACGAATTACCACAATTAATACTATTGTTTAGTAATCCCAAAAGGATAAATAAATGTCAAAAACAGTGGTTCTTATGAAGGATATCGAGTTAATTTGAAAGAAATATGCATAAAACACGGCATTTCAACCTCATGAGACTAAAGTAGATCACAGTAAATATTTTAGCATTCACGAATCATTTAATATTTTTGCGTTTTCAGCTATTAAATACATGGTTACAATCTTGTTATTAGTGATTGATATTTTCTATACATCCATCATTCAGTAAGTAGTTAAAGGTTAACAATCAAAATTTATTTTTGTTATACATGTGTATTTTTTGATTTTGAATAAGAGTGTCACTTTAATAAATAAAGCCTTTTCTACCCCGCTACTCGTTGAACGCAATGTTTTGATCGCCGATGATGTAGACTGTCGTTTTGTTATAAATTAGCTCTATGTACTGTGTTTCCATGCAAGCATTTCATAAACGTTTATCAATAAAAAAATATTAATTCATGTATATCCTAAATAATTACAGGTAATACATTGACCAACTTACACTGGTCGCCATTATATGAATGCATATTTGAAAGGTCGATAGAAATTGTAAGCTAAACATTGCAAATAACAAAGTTTTGAGAAAGTTTTAAGAGTTTGATTTCTGAAACATTGATATTTTATCACTCTCAATATCAGAGTTCAGTCTGGTTCGCTTGTTTATCGTTTTGCAGATGCAGAGTAAATACAACGCGACAGTTGATGTGTTATTGGATTTGTTCAGTTTATTTATCAGATAAGTGTTGTGTGAATTTACCGGGAAGTTTGTATTTCATAGTTACACAGTCAAACAAATATATACATCGAAAGTATGTGCGAACATTTATTTTCTACAGTGAACTATTTGTTTCAGTAAGAAGAAAGTCGTGAAATAAATTTTGTTTGTGCTCACTCGGTGAAATATGTTGTAATTTTATTCTTGAATACTTTATGCAATTTCCCCTATCCGGTTAAAATGAGTAAAACGGTAAATTGTATTTCATTAAATTCACTGTTTCAATCTATATGTATTAATACACCACCGAAATTCATAAACTAGAATGTTGACACCTACAACTTGGCACATTAAATTATTGCTGTTTTAATGCTACGGCTATTGTTCGTATATATTTTTTACAATACGAAGTAGATATCATCACAACAGACCTTCTTTCGGTGTATTCACGTGCTTTTCAAAACTAGTTCTGCATCTTTCAACAGTTGACAGCCGTTTGACGTCGAGTGTTGCACAAACTTTGGTTATATACTCAACAGCATCTTCCTCATTCTTTGCATTGCCTACACCAATAGACGCAGTGAGACCAACAATCTGATAACAGAGAAACTGAATTGTAATTCATAGAATGTACATAGCATAGCAAACATAGATGGCAAGTATTTAGCTTAGTTTAAGACTGTACTCGTAATATGAGTTCCAAGTGACAAAAAAAACTTTGTCTTTCGCAATTATGTCTCAAATGCCAATATATTACACATGATGTCCATGACAATTTGCTGTCAAATAGAATAAAAAATGCCATTTCGTTCTGAAATCTTTGTAAGGCATTTAAAATATTATACCGTATGAAAATCAAATATTACCTGTGGAAGTCCAGCAACTCTGTCAAATTTCTCTGTAAGGTACAACCTTGCAAGCTCTCCATACGCTCCCGATCCCTTTGTATGGTGGCATTCGTCGAATATCAACAAGGAAAATACAGCAAGACTTGGTATGTTCCCGTTCTCTAAATTGTTGACAAGTATCTTTGGCGTGAAACAGAGGATATCCGCATCTTTCACGAAGACATGAAGCATCGTTGATTCATCTTCTCCTCCAGATATAAACTTGGTCTAAAATTGTATATTATATAATTTGGTCACCATTTCATTTTACATAAAGGTTGTAAATGTATAGAGAGAGAAATAACTCTGGATAAAACATATGTTCATCAGTCAAACGATTAACAAACTTAAATAATTTAATTTGAAGAAAATCGGAATGACGAGATACTTACGTTATAATTTGGAAGAATCTGCTTAAATCTATCTGCTTGCTGGCGAATTAAAATTCCTGTTCGAGCCATGACTACAACTTTCCGGGCTCCTTAAATATACCGAGCACTTATAATTTACTAATATTTCAACAGTATGGTGCCATATGCTAACCACGTTTATAAGAGATGACTGTAGATATATTCATGAACTAACAGCAAATATGGAATGTATTAAATAGCAGATGCTACGTTGGCTGAATGTTTAACAAAAGCGAGAGTCTATACCTTTCGTCCCTTTATTAAGATGCTCTGAGACGATATGCAAGGCAACCCAAGTTTTGCCAGTCCCCGTCTCAGCGCTTATGATGGTGTTTTCTCCCTTAATCGCTCGCTCAGCTAGTTCATACTGGTAATCCCTCAGACAAAGTTTTGGATCTGCAATATTTAAGATCCTTATAGTAGTTTCAGTAACCTCGGCAATGACAAATGCTGATGAATTACTCTCGATCCCAGTTCCTGGATATAAACCAGTAGTGGTGTCCAGTTTGAGAAGCCACGAGAAGGAAACCCTGGTGGGGATCTTAGGTGAGTTGCAGTCACCAATACAACAAGAGAACTCTCGACCTAGCTTGAATTGAACCCATACCCTCTTGGGTTATGGTCTGACACATATGATACTAGACCATTCATACCCGTCATTGCTAAATTACACACACATTATATAATATCTAAGCCTTATTATTCAACAGAAATATCCGTCATTTAACTTTAATTTTTGTAACGACTATAGATATTGGTTATTTTCTATCTAAATTATCAAATGCCTTTAGAACGTACTAACTAACATTCCTCATTTTTTTAATTATTCTTTAACTGATATATAATACACAAACTTTGAAAATCGTCTTTGTATTCTGAATCAGAATCAAGTTCATCTTCGTCCGACTGTACAGCATCGTCTTCATGTACGGGGTCTGGATCTAAAATTAAAGCAAATAGTACATGAATGTGTTCGCCGTATCAAACGATTGTAGTAAAAAATATCATTTCTATAGTCCGAGATCTGTAGTAGTTATATACAGCTCAAAATTTCTAAAGTGCGAGATATGTAGTAAGTATTAAAGTTTTCATTTCTAAAGTGCGAGGCCTGGAGTAATTACAATCCGTTCTGATTTCTAGGCCAGGTCAGTAATTATTATAAACAGTTCTCATTTTTAGATGGCGAGGTCTAATGAGATGGTTGAAATCCATACACCCAAAAGTTATATGTATTATGAACAGATCTGAACAAGTTAAAATTGGTACTTAAGTAACCATATGAAATCAAGAAAGGAACACAAATCAGTTAAAGCACATCCTTCCACTTTTGTATTTGTATCGAGCACGATATTATGTTTGTTTCGTCAAATGTTTGATTGACTATCATGGTCCTTAAAAATGTTATAAAAGTTCACTTGACCTTTTAGACTGAGTGCTTTCTTGCAGTCCGTACTACTAGATGAAAATACTTTCGCCTTGTCTGTTCCTTCCAAAGATTGATCGCACTGTGATCTTTTTTCGGACGCGCCACAAGCTTTAAAAAAAGAAGTTACATCAAAGCTTTTTGTTAATAAGATGATCTTAAATAACCGATAACTTTAAATGTTATTTCATACGCTGTACATGAATATTAATAAAACGAAGAATCTGTTTACCAGTTTGCTGTTCTTTAACCCCATCAGTTGGTGTTTCACCTTTAAAGAACACGATTTTACGTAATATTCATTTTTGCAAAGCATGTGTACTTCAAAAATGTTATTTCATCAAACAAATGCTCATTATTTCATGATTAACTGGGCCCATTTATAAATGTATTAAGGCATTGCCCTTTTAATTGTTCGCAGTTGTTTTAAACAGATCTCGACATACAACTACATCTAAAATATGAATACTATTATTAAAATGATGGAATACTTACAAACGTTTTCAGGATCAAACATATGAGGGCATTCCAAGAAATCCGGCTCTAAAAGTTCACACTCCGAGGTGTAGTCGTTATCCCGAAGCGCGCGAAGGAACTCGTAATACCATTCCCTTGGTCGTAATTGAGACTGCATTCTGCGCAAAAGACACATTATACCATACAACCTGCTTTTGGTATGACATAGATTTAGCACTTCATCGCGGTCCACTTCTGTTATAGCCTTCTTCGAAACAAGGCTGCTTATTATGTCTATTGGATTAATAGTTTTCTCTAGTTCCGGACCAAAGAGTCGTATCAGTTTTCGACCTCTTAACCTGTCCTTTTCCGAACCTACATTATCTTCTTCCAGTAATGACTTGACGTATACCAGCTCTGAAAATGTGACAAACAAGGTTGAGAATTAACAATTGATATGCTTTTACCGGCTTGTCATCGACAATTAGACAACTCGTAGACACAATTAAAACATTACCGGATCGGTTCTCGTAAATGAATAAAAATGTATGGTATACTCGAAAATATAAAACGACATTTAGAATTTATATAATTGTAAAGATCCTTTCTTGTTTTTTATATAAAGTGAAAAGTATTAAATGTGAAAAAGTAATTATGAAACGTGCCTAAGGCCACACCAAATTAATAACTTGTTCATCGGATTTTCCGCACCTATTTCTTCAGAAAAGCAAAAAAAAAAATTATTGTTTTATCACTTGCGCCCGCACCATCTAAAAAAATAGTTATTTTTTTACGAGCGCTTATTTGTTTAGTAGAATGTAGCCTTTTCCCTTATAACCGCGTTTTTCGATCGTAACAATTATCAAAACACCGGCTCAATCATGCAGCCGCTCTAAGAAGAGTCAATGAAATATATACCCGGATACAAGCGCCTAGATGATCGAGACTAAATTGGCATTTCACTTCCAGATGCTTGAAAATTACGTCAACAAATGACAATTCTACAACCAATTAAAGTTTGATTAAATTTTGGACAAATGTGTTTGTTTAAATTTGGCTCACGCTAAAAGTAAACGTATATATACTGGGCAAGAAGTGCTGAATTTTATCGTGAATGACAGTGATTATCCAAAGTTTGAATTTGGTTCGGACACGTTTGACGGGAATTCGGATGACCGTTACAGTGAAAAGACAGTTTCCAACCGTTCATCTATACCTACTACACCTGTCCAGGTAAAAACTTCAGGTGTGTATTTTAACTTCTTTGTTGTTTTGCTGTATATATAGCAAATATGATGTATTTTTTGTATTATTTGTTTCCTTCAAAAATAATTATACAGTGCATTTAATGATTTATGCATGTTTGTTTTTATTTTGCTACATATCAGAGTATAGTGTTTATTTAATTCATATGCAATGCATGTACAGTAATAGAAAAATAAAGTTTGGACAAGAAACGAACACCACCTTTCTTGTGTCATCATCAAACTGTTTTAGTAATGCATACTATTATACTACAATGAACATTTATGTATAAATTGCTCATCATAATTTCAGATTCCTCCGACGCAGCGGATCATGAAATTCCTGTCCCGATGAGGCAACAAGGGCATGCTTGTGGTGGAGGCCTTTGTCCCCGATGAGTCAATGTTCATGGACAGTAGGATGACGCTAAAAATTAACCTGACTGACATTTATATGTGCTTTTACCATTAACACAAAAACATCAAACAAGCCGGATTGTGTATATTTTGTAAATATTAGTCAAAAAGGATAAAAAAATGGTGCCTGACTGTGTGATTGGAAAAAGGTATTAATCACGCTTTGTGTTGCGAATAAATGTTTGTAGATTTTTTTAGATGTTCATGTGTATATTTAAACTATATTTATATGAAAACATTCAAGTGTTAAATATGTATGCTGATTGGTTTTTGTCTATGAAAAAATATTGCATATTCTTGTATTTTCTTGAAATATTTTTTTGCCATATATGAAAACTAACACAATCAGTACTTGCAGTACAAGAGAAGTAAAAGTGTCTTGTATTTATGTTTATGTTTTATATTACTTGTCTAAATTTGAATAAGATATCTAAAAAAATAAGGAAAGTCTGCAAATTTAAAAAAGAATTTAAATTCTGAGAAAGCCTAAAATCAAACTGGCGCTGGCTGGAATTTTCTGTATTTCTGTATCATTTTTAACTTAGATGCCTACCAAGGCCAATCATGTAGACAAAGCAAGAGTGATACATGTAGCTGTAGTTTATATTTGACTGCAAATGCCTATATTCATTTTGTGAGTTATTTTTCAAGTCACCTTGTCTAGTCATTTCCATGGCATGAGATATGACAATGTATTTTAATAGATAATTATTTTTATCCAAGTTTTACTCTGGAAAAGTGGAAAACCTAGTTAACCTAGTTAATAGATTTGGATATGCCATGTGCAGGTAGGTGGCTGTAACCATTGGCGCTTGTGTCAAATAGGGTATTTTGAAAACACTTTTCAAAAAGGTTTAAAAAACTGGAAAACTGTGGTTTTGAGTTCTCTCATTTATGAAATAGTTTAAAGAAATGCATTTGCTTGATCTCAAATAGCATTTGTTTGATCTCAAATCTAATATCTGTATAGAATTATCTTTTAGTGTTATCATTCTTTCACTGGATGTTATCCTTGTAATGTTTACAATATCATTGTTTAGTTAATAAGTGAATAAAATGTGAGCAAAGGTGAGTTAAATCACTATATATAATTGTTCGCTCTTCGCTCGCTCCTCTTATTTGCTAAATGCAAAACAAATATTTTTTTTTATTATTTCGCTCGCATTATTTTTTGGAAAAAAATCCGATGAACAAGTTATCAATTTGGTGTGGCCTAATGGATCAGTGTAATATGGGCGCATAAGAATTAACAACAAGAACATTTGTTAAAGAAGAACATTGACCATTACACATATTTTAGAATAACACATTTGTAATATAACATTGATAAATTTCTATTGTTCAGAAAATATATTACCCCGCGTGTTTGTAAATAACTTTTTGGAAAGAATGACTTTCTTATTTGGTAATATTTTAGCAAGTCAAACAGTTGATTTTCTTTGTGTTGTTTTATGATACAGATTTATCTTAATAAAGTTATTTATTATGATTTTATCTAAATCTTGAGAGGATACATCGAGGGGTGAATGCGAAAAGGTTCTAAGTGTCATTAGATGAAGAAGAAGATAAAGCCTTTTCGCTTTCACCCCTCGATTATTTTGTATAATTGATTTCAGTGAAAATATCTGAAAGACGTTTTGCTTTCAGTATTTAAACCGGGATTGACGTCATGAAAAAAGTACCAATTATGACGTCCTCTAACCGGATATAACGTCACAATGTAAGAATATTTTGTATAATTGATTTCAGTGAAAATATCTGAAAGACGTTTTGCTTTCAGTATTTAAACCGGGATTGACGTCATGAAATTAGTACCAATCATGACGTCCTCTAACCGGATATAACGTCACAATGTAAGAAAGCAAATTTCATTAAAATTATAATGTTATGTTGTGATTCTTATTGGATTACCAGTATGTATTCTACGTCTAAACGGAATTAAAACGATCGGATATACATATTTCCTTGCGGTTTTCGTTTATCATCAGCGCAGGTAGGCGCTTTTTACCGGGGAATGCATGTAAATAAAAGAATTTGACATTCGTCTTTATTTAATACACAACTGTATTCAGCTGGTCCAAGAAATATGTCAGTATGCTAGTCAATGAATGCTTATTTACAAAATTCCTGAACCCGTAGAAGAAAATATTAGTGTATAAGAAGTTCATAACTGTAAGTATGTGTGAAAAGCTTATATATTATTAAATAAAACTAACGAACCTTCTTGTTCAAGTGCATTTAGGAAGGACATCCACTTATTTGGAGCAGAGCTTCTACCAAAGGAGTCCAGAACAGCCTCTCCGGCTTCTGTTGCTGTTCGATTCTGATATATATCATATAACCTCGACTTTTCATCTGCAAGTGCAATGAATTTAGGCTCATCAATTGAAAAGGGGGTTGGGAAAGCAAAATATTTCAATATTGTAAAATGCTTTACGTGTATTCGTTTGAATTTTTAAAACATAATTTCTTTGGTTAGAAGGGGAATTTAGCAATAGCATATGCACGCAGAAGGTTCTGGAATTTCGTTCAAAATCCGTTAACATCACACGGAAAAGTACTTTGTCTACACTTTTGTTATTAAGCTTTTTTGTGTCGAACTGCTTTCGAATATTATTAATTGGTCATTTGAATATATATTAAAAATGAAAATGCAAACTGATCTGTATTGGACTACAAGTGATCTTTAAAATGGAACACTACAATTTGTTGTTTTGAAAGTTATTATATTAAGGGAACGGTGTTGTGTGGATATTTTCATATATTTGAGCACCGTACGGTGTTGTGTGGATAAATTCATATATTGGGGCACCATACAGTGTTGTGTGGATTGTTTCATATACTGGGGCACTTTGCAGTGTTGGATGGATAGTTTCATATATTGGGGCACTATACAGTGTTGTGTGGATATTTTCATATATTGAGCACTATGCAGTGTTGTGTGGATAGTTTCATATATTGAGCACTTTGCAGTGTTGTGTGGATATTTTCATATATTGAGCACTTTGCAGTGTGGTGTTGATAATTTCATATATTTAGGCACTATGCAGTGTTGTGTGGATAGTTTTATATATTGGGGCACACTATGCAATGTTGTGTGGATAGTTTCATATATTGGGGGACACTATGCAGTGTTGTGTGAATAGTTTCATATATTTGGGCACTATGTAGTTCTGTGGATAGTTTGATACATATTAAGGCACAATAGTTTATATACTGAAGCACTTTTCAATGTTGTGTGGATAATTATATATATATGTATATATATATATATATATACTAAGGCTCATATATCCACTCATAATTGAATAGTGCCCCAAATGTATAAAAACCATGACACATTATTGTATCGCCCAGTTATAATTGAAACTATCCACACAATGTTGCATTGTTACCCTTTATGTGAAATTATCCATACAGCATTGTATTGTTCCCCAATATATGACACTACCCACATGATATTGTTTCGTGCCCCTACATATGGAACTATCCACACAGCATTTGATAGTGTCCCAATATATTAATCAATCCGTACAACATTGAATCGCTCCCTAATATATAAAACTATCCACACAACATTGTTCTGTGCCGCATTAAAAAGAAACTACAATATTGTATAGTGTACGATATACATGCACTATCCGGGGCACAATACCAAGTTATGTGGATAGTGTTTAGGCGCTAAAAACAATGTTGAAAGATAGTTTCATGAACTGGTACTTTCGCATATTTATTTACATGTGTTCCTATATTGCAACTATTTGGCGTTTGAATGCAAAACGTTTTTCGACCTTAAATTTAAATGTTACTTTTTTATCGCCTTTAAAACCGATGCGATCCTTTCTCGTGTAAAGTTAATTTAAGTCATTATACAGTATTGAAAAACAGCTAAAGCTACCATTAAGGCTCCCACGTTTACATATTTTTGTAAACTTGTACACGGTACATGAAAACGAACCGATGCCGTTGAGGAAAGGTCGTAGTAAATAAATACTGCCTGTACGTACATATACAATAGATATCTTCATGTTTCATTGATCAAGATGAATAATCACCGCTTGTATTCTAGTAGGCATGGATTACAGTATCCAATTTCAACTTTCTGTTTACCTGTTTATTTAAATCTTAGAGGAAATTAATCCAATATTTCTTTTTCAAATTCCCGATCTTTCATTCATATCCACGCTGTATTAACACATGTTGTAATGTCATGATTTTCTATTTTTATCAGATTGTCCTCTCAATGGGGATTATTGTTAAACAATACTAAACATATTTATTTAGAAATTCACTATTTATCTTCGGGAATAAAGTAAATTCCCGTTAATCAGCATCTTAGCACGTACTACAGGTTTTTGGTTTACGAGATTTGTAGATGAGTGAATGTGTATATTAACAAATACTGCGGTCTTGTTTAATAGATTTATAGGCGTGCTTCAAATGATTCGTCATTTTTCCTGTATTTCCTCCCGAATACGATAATTCCGTTCCACAGAAGTTGCACTTAACCTTCATACGACAATCTTTTTCAAATTTAGTGAAATGTTGCCACACTTAAGACTGACGAAACCAACCTCGTTAACTGCACACGACACGGAGAATACAGAGAATATTTCCGTACGCTTATAAATAGTGTGACCGTTTCGGTTAAACGGTCTGAGGTTTTGTGAACGTGTACGGGCGAAAAACGACACAACGCCGTTTACACGTGTAAACGAAGGAGCCTTAGCTACCATATCAATTAACCAAAATAAGAATCGATAATAAGACACCTTTAAAATCAGAGACATACTCCATATCCTGTAAAAAAAATATGCATGTACCTTCGTTGAAAACATCCTTAGCAGCCAATTGTGATAAAAATGTTGGCTTGTCCAAACATCGTACAATTTCAATCCTCCAAAATTTCAATCTCTCCTCTAGAAGTGACACTTTAGGGTATATGTCTGCAGACATTTCTGAAAACGATTTCTGGACTATTGAGACTAGATTAATTCAATCAAAGGGAAATAACTCAAATAACTAGACATCAAAATGAATACATGAGTAATTGTCTAAAAAAATATAAAAAAAGGAGAAAATATATCAATTTAATTATATTAATTATTCCCGGTTCTTTTTTTGGTTAGTCATTTATATAAACAAAAATATGTATAATATTTACCAGCTTCATTTTCTTTAGGGAGCAGTGCTGAACTCAACGATATATCCCCGTTATTTTGCACGACAGGTTTTGACAAGTTTTAAATCATCCGATCCTGGTAAACAAGCATTTCACTCTCGATAGCTTCATCATTTGCCTAGGAAATTAAATGACTTAAAGAATGTCCTAGTATAAATAAAATAGAACATGAGAAAACTCACGTACCTTGCTATTGTGTTATCATCTCCAATGTCACAGTGAAAATGTGTTGTCCTGTCCAATGATGCAGCTTGAAATCATTATGTTATCATTTTTGTCAAATTACATATTACCATCATATAAGTCGAAGGAATTTTAGAAAATAACAATGTCACAAATGAAGATAACAAGAATACCGACGAACAGAAGGTAACATATTGATCCTCTTCCTCGTAAGTTTCTAAAAATACTCACAATCTGTTTTCTAAAACTGTACTTTCGATTTCACTTCGATGTAAATAGAAATGTTTGTAGGCCACGTCATTTTTGCATTATGTTTTAGGGTAACCCAACTAGAGTTTATGCATTACGACTAATTATATATAAGAGTAAATCATTTATTCCAAAAAGGTGTGCATATTATAATCATGCCGCCCGTCCCTCCATTCATCTGTGCGTCCGCCCAATATGTTTCCGATCTATAACTTGAGAACGATTTAAATGCCAAGTGACTTTAAAATCGGAACGTTGTCAAAATAACTGTACGTTGACGGATGTTTTATTACGATTTTTGATATGGCAAATCCTTCACGTACAAATTGTTTTGTACCAAACGTGGGTAGTTATTCCGATCGGGATTCCGGGTAAAAGCATATTGCATCTCTAAAATATCATAAAAACAAGAAATATTACCAGATAATGCTATTTAATTTTAGTTCCGTTCTCAAAAAAAATATCCAACGAATTAGTATGAGTTTGTGTTTTCCTTCATTCCATACTGTCAAAACATAATGATATATACTTGAAGGGCTCCTGCAAGGCTGCGGTTTATAGTTTGACAACAATGAGAACACCTCGGCCATTGCCGAGATTGTATTTACGAGGTCTATATCGAAGCTTGCCGGAGATGGTCGAGTTGTTATGATTGGCATAATTGTTGTCTGTGTCTGTCAAGTTTCGTTTTATTGAAAAGGTAAATCCTGTGTTTCAAAACATTCAATGCTTGTTTTTGTGCAAAACATCTTTGCACTTATATGATAAAATATGTATATAAACCTTTATCATCAATTTCAAACATAAAATACTTCTCTAAATACAATTTCAATATTTTTCACACCCCTCTTTTTGCACCCTGTTTTTGCAAAAACCCGTTTAGACGTTAGGGATTGAACGAACCCCGTATAACACGTCCATTATTCTAGAATAAATCGTAACGCAGTTTGATAAGGACGAGCATATGAACTATATTGGTTATTATATAACTTAGAAAATGATCAAGGATGCGGTGACTCTAAGCGGCAAATCCGTTTCCGTTCAGTATCTGAAGAACGCTGATGCAGAAGAACCTCAAAGTAGGAAGGCAGGTCGGTCATGGCAAGTAGATGAACTCTATTGACTTTGCGATCAGTGTTTTAAGGCAAATGTGCTGGTAACCTTGAGCTGAAAACTTAGTTTTGGCAGGTTGATCATGGCCAGTGGATGAATCCTATTAATTTTGCGATAAGTGGATCAAAGGTCAAGGTAAATAACTGATAAACATTTGGCCTAGAAACTTAATTCCTGGTAGGCAGTTTGAACACTACCAGCGGATGACCCCGATTGATTCTGAGGTCAGTAGGTGAAAGATTGGGCTTGGGCCTTCAATGTGTTTTGCAGAACCGCTGACTGCTATTACACTGACCATACTTCAATTATCACAACAGTAATAACAGACAGTGAATAATTGATACCAGGCTTCCAATACGGTAATCACGATCAAGCCATTTACCTTTAACATTTACTTAAACGTTATACGTTATACATCGATTGTAACTTTGATTCTTTAACATAAAAAATAATTACTATACCCTTTAAAAAGTGAATCCTGGTAAAAATATCTGTAACGTTATTTACGTTTTTACATACATACATCTTCATATATGCCAAACAATATGATTTAAAAGAACACAAGAAATTAATTGGCATCTACTCAATAGTACTTTGTGGTCATATGTTACTTTGTTTTGTAAGAAATGGAATGTGTTACGTTCTTGATGTTTTCTGTTATGTCACGTTTCTGTGACAAGTCTTCTTGATATCTTTGCTAGTTAAAAGAGAATTATCGACCCGTCCCTTTTTATTGAATAGACTAATAAGTATGTTACGGCCATCTTATCGAGGAATGTTTGACAAAATATCGTAAGATCACGATTTTTAACTCAATATTAAGCGAACATCAGAAAAAATAACTTGTAAATCTAAATATGCATGGAGTGATATTTCCAGCCTGGCTTTTCGTTTGATGAAAATAGTCTTGACATCCCGAAATTTTTCGAAAAATCGATCGTACGACGAGATGGTTGATAAAATGGCCCCTATTTCTGTATTTGAGACCAGGATTTCTCCCAAAGTGAAGGCAATATGAGGGCAGGGTAGATGCAGCGTCATGTGGCCTAATGTAGCTAATATTGGGTTGTTTAATATGTAGTTAAAAGTAAACTACGGTTGGGCATATACATTTTTTCAGTTTACTTTGATACCAAAGTACAATTACAGCAAAATAGTATTAAAACAATACTTGTTGTATGTCATTTAAATACATTTCTTCCGATTAAATAACAACCCGGATCTTGTATTTAGAATCTTGCTTTGTAACGACAGAGGAAGACAAAATTTGAATTAAAAAGTTAATATTCCTCGCAATTATGGCAGGCCCACAAGAGGAGGCGCAACATCTTACTATAATTAATAAACTATAAAGGCTATATGCATGTCAGTGCTTTAATCGCTCTTTAACGTCTAAATTTGTTACGTTTAGATAGCGTAGTAGACTTTTACTTTTTAATTTATTATCGGATAAACGTTTTTTGAAAATTTGTAACATTTTCTGTGGGTGTATAAATTTAACACGTCCGATTCAAGTAATTTTTTATTGTTGTTTTAATTATCGCAAAATCGTTCGTTCTTACTATTCGAGTCGAATCTATATAGCAATGAAACGTTCGCGATGTTCATTGATATCATATTGGTGGCACTTGTACTTACCAAGGGATGGAGAATTTCCAACCGTCTGCCACAACATAATATTATTTCTGTTGTATCTGGGCAGGGTGAACATCTACACTTCCACTTAATAAAGTACATTTGTGGCAGCACAGGCTGATATGGTGTGATTTCGATTTACCTCAAACTGTTCTTCATTCATCACTTTAACAAGCATGGTTTTTTACCTTCCCCACCCACTTTTGCATCGCTGCAGGCCCTTAAAGTTATGATCCATTGTTGTTATAATTATATCAATATCTTAAGTTCTCACTATTCGATTCGAGTTGATTGAAACTTCCGCGATGTTAATTGCAAGCATATTGGCAGCACTTGTACTGTTCCGTGAAATGGAGTCTTTCCAATCGTCTGACGCAACATATCAACACATATGTCGTATTCTGACAGGATGAAAGGGTACCCTTTCTCTTAAAAAAGTACTTTTTTGGCGGTGGAGCCTTGCATTGCACTGGCTCATTTGGCGCGATGGCGATTAGCTTAAAATCTTTGATCGTTATTTCGTTAATAACTAGCTTAAAGGCCTGGTTTAAACCCTCTATAAGTGACCCCCCCCCTCCCCCCCCCCCAAAAAAAAACAAACAAAAAAAAACGTGTATTTGTACAACCTCTGTTAATTAATCTTAATCTTACTGCCTAATTGTCTTATCCGATTTCCAATCTGAGTATCCTGCTGTGCAGTTTGGGATGTTTTATTATAAAAATGGAACCTAAATGGCCCTTAGGGATTATCATGCCAAACATTTCTTAAACTAGGCCTTTAAGAAGGCTTTGGCCATCCAGTACTGATGTTACCACGATATATCTCCTGCAGAAAGATGCGTTTTGTTGACTTTGTGTGCACGCAGTGCAGTTTGCCCGTGAGGACAGATTATCCAAACACCATCTGTCAAGCAAACAGCTTACTGTTTACACTTCGTAATAAGGTTGGTTTCGATGTTTCATTGATTTCATGGTATGTCGTTAATTGATTCAAATTCAAAATGATGTCAAAAATTAAGGACCGGAATCCGCCATATCAGATCAATTAATATGAAAGAAATATGTCGCCAGAACAATGCGGACGGCCGCCGGGCATCGAACTCAACCAGTGTCTGCGTGCCCTGCCTTTTGTACATGTATCTGTCGATAATGATACTAAAGGATTTTTTTTCAAAGGAAACATGGCCGACGTTATTCCGAGCCCAATGATTTCAAATTATACTTGTAAAAATGTTTAGAAAGTGACAATGTTACGTACATGTAAGGCGTTTCAAGCTAGTAACTGTTTAACATTTTTAACTGTTATCACTGTAAATGTTTTACGATTGTCAAAGTAATGTGTAGAAAATCGTCACAATAATTTACAGTTTATATGTGTTATTTTGATGCACATATAAGAGTTTGATGCCAAAGCAAAGTTACTAACTAGAAAGTTATAGAATGTTTCATTGAAACATACGTTCCTTTTTGCCTCGTGGCTTTATATTCAGTAGGGAAAGGTAAATGTTTTATTTGAAGGTTGTCAAGTTTCATCAGTCATATTTATGAAACGTTTACATTATTGTTTCGTGACTTTGTTTTTTTTATTACCGTCACGATATTGATCATGGCGTGATTTATTTCGGTAAAAAAGGCGGATTGAATGCATTTTATCTATTTGTTACTGAAATGTAAACAGTTATTTTATTAGTTTCTCAATATACCATCAACTGGGGATTACTCAGTAATGCTTGAATTTGAACAATTGTTGAATAGAACAATAAAAGAAAATGCATATGAAGCTTACTAGATAGTAAACCGTCGCCTTACAACAATAGGAAACATAATAATAATATAAAGCATTATGCAATTATATAATCAGCTTATAATCACCCCCCCATTAGAGTCCCTTATGATATACACACATACTGAGCTGAAGTGATTCCAAATCACTGAAGTAAATAAGGATTTAATATAAGACAGAAACTAAGCTGCCACAGCACAACAAACATTTGGTAATGGATTATTGGTCAATTTACAATGCCAATTTTTATCAACGTTGAAGTATGTTCTCTTGCTTATGGGCATATTTGAACAAAATGGTAACAGTTCTCACAGGGCTGATACCGCAAAAGACGTATAAATAGTGTGACACAAACACATTTTTCTGGTTTTCAGCCACCTTTCACATGGTCAACGTTACTTTTGTTTAACGTTTTAAGGCGTTGAACACGTTTCCGATCTCTTCTTCTCCCTTTCCGTCTTGTTCCTCACCTGACTTATTACAGTATAAAGATGCATTGCTAAATCTGCTATTTGTAAAGGACTGCAAATCAGACCAGGGACAGTTTTCGAGCTATGTTGCCAAATACCTTTTTGAATTCCCCATGCATATAACAAGAATACGACAATGGAAATACCGATTCCAAGTATTATCCATAGCCCTGCATAAGAGGCGTAATTGTTTATAATGGTATTAACATTTTTTGTTACAAAATTGTTTGTGATAATGTTATTGTTTTCAACATGTTTTCCATCTGTGGCAACTGATGGAAATTTATTTCTGTCGTCATCTGGATATGTGTCCGCATTGCAATGCTGCTTTACATAAGCTGTCTCCACCGTACCATGTATTGTTAAATGTGCTTTAGTGACATGACATCCATAAGCTGAAACACAATACAAACTAGTATCTGAAATTAGCGTCGGTTTTGTTTTTGTAAACGTTCTTCATTGTACCTTCTTACTTTAAGACATGTTAAATATCGTAACGCCATGAGCCTTAACACATTTTTACTGAAGTTTCCATGAAAATAAAAACACAGCACATAATGTACAATCGTTGAAAGCAAAGCCTTTCTCACATCACACATTATGCTCTTTTTGTCAAAAAGAATAATGCTCATATTTAATATATTTCTTGTTTGAACACACATTTTGGTAAATGTCAAACATGTAAGGAAGTTTACCCTGCACCCTCGTTCAATTATTTTAGGAATGTCAAAGAGTGCATAGTACAATTTATTCGTTTTATTTATATGTGTACCGACTGCTAAATTCGACAAATGCACAGTTCATCCGAAAATAATACATATACAATGTAAACTTCAAGAACACGCACATTAGCCAAATTGTTAACGAATATCCTTGAGGTAAAAGGATAGGGCCTAACAAATACTATCCGAGAGACACGTACAAAAGGACATCAAGTACACATATGTATCATATATTTTCACTTAAAATGTTGGTGTAACGGCATAAAACAGATCTACAATTGAAAATCAGTAAAACCATTTACCTGGAAAAGGATGGGACATTGGCAAGTTGCAACCAATGTAAATATGCCAGCGCCCTACACTGTTTTCTCCCCAGAAGTGGTTGGACCGAAATATACTGTTAACATGTTTTTCTTTATCCCCATTTGCAACAGGTTTAATTTCTGCTAAAGTTGATTTAGTCCCACTAGGCGATTTAGCCCACAGTTTCATGTGATGTCGTTCTGAATACACGAATTCAATTTCAAAGCGAACTTCTTCCATCTTCTCTATGCATGGTGCCGTGTCGCAGAAGGTATTGTCGTACAATACTCGAAGGTACCAGTGTAAATCTTTGAGATGACTGTGACAGATATAGTTCGGGAAAGGTCATTGTTATCTTAAGAAACGAGGATTATGGTAATTCAGAACTTTTTATCAAAAATTATGTACAGTAGGATTTTCTAAAAGAATATTATTTACCGTTTGGTGCCAATTTGTGAGAGTGGATTTAAGTATCGATCTTGTTTGAAATAGCAATTGGTATTTCCATGAGATATGTCTTTATTCAAGTTAATAATGAAAAATGAAAGTTATATTACATATTGAATTGATTTGAAGTAACACAAAGAATAAGCTTTCATTTACCAATTATGTGCTACCTTCAATGTATGTTTTCTGTTTAAATTACACTAGTTTGTAAATAAAAACACCTTGAGTGTGCATTTTATGTCTGAACATTATAAACTTATTTGAACATGAATATTTTTTAAGAATAATAGTATATGTTATATGCATGACTATAACTACATCTGGAATTGTCTGTTTCAAAATAAAATTGTCCATTTTTTAAATTTAATACGAAAAGTTGTTCCTGCAATGTCGATTGTGCTTCTAAGTAATTAGTATATATTTATAACTTTCAAGCAATAAATACTATTTAATATATGTGAAAACAGATTTCGGTTTTGCGTAAAAATTGTATGAGTGAGTCTTTCCTTTATATTACCATATTGTAAATATAAAAAAACGTTTTGTGTTCAATCATGCTAAGTATGTATACTTTCAATGATGAAGATGTCAATTATGCAACACATTAACCTAGTATGTGTGCATTTATTTATATAAACATGACACGGAATTTGGGTCCAATGACTAAGTATGGTAATACTTGTTATACTATACAAATTATCACTCAAATGGAAATTATTTTTTTATTAGTAATTTGCCTTTAATAACATCTTCAAATTCTCACATAATTGAAATCCTATAGAATACTCACTATGAATCTTTCGAAAATATAAGTGTTGATTTGCACAATGGTGCTAACTGATTCCAGCGCCTTCCCAGTAATACCATCTTTGAACTGTCCGGCAGCCCGAATCCCAACCTCGGATGATCTGATAAAAATAATAATATCATACATGAAAAGACGCCATTTTATATGTTTTAAATATTTATAGTGAATTAACGTTTGACATGATGTCACAAAAGAATAGCTTTGAAAGTATGCGCCCTTTATAGTGACATTTTATATAATTTTATTTAGCGTTGTAAATAATCAAATTAGTATTTTTGATAGAAGTAGGATATCACGTTCGTGGCTTTCAAATTGAATACGAAATCTATAAACAGAGTGGATATAGTAGCCCTAGCGAGACGTAAACAACGCGATACGACAATATTTAGGTATGAATACATCAGGTAAGGCTTTACGCGATATCTTTAAAGATGCAGTCTTATTCCCAAATAAGATTTACCACAATTCAATAAATTGTTATAATTTACCAAAACGGATAAATAAATATCGAAAACAATGGTTTTTATGAAGGATACCGTACTTAATTTCAAAGAAAGGTGCAGACAACAGGGTTTATCTACCTTATGAGACGAGAGCTGATCACTATAAATCATTTCGCACTCACTAATCATTTAATATGTGTGCGTTTTATTTTAGTATTTATGCATCATGTTTCATCCAATGAGGGCAAATGATGGCGATAACTTGTATCGTCGTGTTAAGACATGGCTACTAAAGTGGAGTCGTTCTCCTATTTCAGATGTTATATAAGATATTTTAGTCAAAACTAGAACTTATAAGGTAGGGCATATGCAGGACTATCGATTCTACATCGTCCGAGTGTGTAATAATACGTTTGTGCTTATCACTTAATTACCGTACAAAGTAAACAGAAAGCAATCTCAAAAGGAAGACTTAAAAGAGAAAAAAAACACAAAAGATGGTACATATACTGTCTGTAACTTAAATTGTTTGACTAAGAATGCTAAATGTCTACACTGTGATTAGAATATTCATAAAGCACATGTCAATGACACAACTACATCCAGTACAACGAAAGGCTATACTCAGTGTCTGCGAATTTGAAGAAAAAATTCTACTTAGAAGTTGTTGTTTTTTCATTTGTAAGTTTTATTCAGCATTTGACGTTTACATGCCAAATTATTCAAATAATTTTGTTTCAACCTACCTTTGCCAGTGAGCTATCAATCACCCATTACTAATGTTTCAAAGTCATGCACCACATGTTGTGTTGATGTCTGTAGACCTGGGCATGTCTTTACCCGATATAGTGATAATTTATTGTGTCAAACTCAGTACCCCTAATCTATAATTCACACTACGTACAGTTAAACTAACGATGGGCATACATTACATGTATAGTACGTACAGTTAAACTAACGATGGGCATACATTACATGCATAGTATCGATAAATACTTTCAATTAATTTCATTTAAAAATAATCATGGATAGTTAAATAAATTAGTGGTTTACCTCTCTCTGTTACAATCCCTAAAAATGAAGCAGTCATCTGTAAAAAAAACTTACAATATTTTCCAGCTGTGTTTGGCACGAATTCAGGTGATGCTTCTATCCAAAGATGGCTACTGGATTCAATTAAGATATGTTTCACGTCTCTGGCAGATAAGCGAGGGCTGAAAAAGGGAAGCGAAAGGAAGCCTTAAAAAGCATTTTTGCATCATGTTAAATATCACAGTATGACACTAAAACGCCGATTGGGACGAGATGATACACGACTGGTTGGTGTAGGGTTATGGTAAAAATCTGAGAACACCGAGTAACGAAACATGGTCGACTGGTGATTACCAAATTAACTCATACGTGTATGTCGGGAATGTAATAAAACCAGGGACCATGCCTTAGTGAGAGGAAGAATACAGGTGTCTGCCATACACAAAGCGAACAGTTCTCATAACTTACTTAGATTCTAACAAAAGAGCAATCATTCCAGAAACAATTGCAGTTGCAGCAGATTCACCGCCGAAAGTTGTGTCACACCTCTTGGCGTTGTGCCCAACTGTTATCTAAAAGCGAAAAATAAAATAGTAAATGTAAAGAAACGTGAGCTAGTTTTGTTTAGTCTAGCTGTTGTCAAGTCTAACAACTTTATTTTATTTATGCGTTCTATGGTCTGCCTAAAAGTTTTCGATGGGTTATATTTCTCAGGCTTGAAAAACAACATAACGATTTAAACCTCTGTTCCAAATATAGAAAAATACCATTCTTTGGTCGTTTCTTTTTCTTCCGTTGCAAAACACAGACACGAGTGCTGCAGCATTGACCGCGCTTATATCAGCAACGGTACCATTGACAGCTAAACATGCGACGGTGATGCTCCCAATGTGATTGGCAAATCCAGATCCAGGTTGCCCGGCAGGAAACGATCGCGGCCACTTGATTTTCTCAGCTAAACTTTTCAATCAGTCATTAGGACTAACATTCAGTTAGGAAGCATTACCTTATTAACTATACATATTTGTCAATTACTATGTGCTTATTCTTAATATTATGCTTATGAATGTTATTTCTGTATTTTCAGAGTACTTCGTATTATACTACTCTGATATCTTAACTTCGTTAAAAAGTAGAGGTTTGATCGACCTTTTGTTACTTTAACACTATGTTATTAGCATCACAACATCGCACCTAGAGCCTATACCTGACAAGTCAGGAAACATAGAAAGTGAGAATGGCTTTTCAATAAACCAACGAACATTTTCTGCCAGTGGTTCTAGCGGTAAAAGCTTACCAAATATCGAACTCAAGTGTATCGAGAAGAACTACAATTAAGCAAAACAATAGAAGCGCTTAAAACTGCGTTCGCATTGGTAAAACTGTAAAATCTTGTAAATATTGTGACTCTCATGCTGAACACGCGAGAACTTGTTTTGATTTATCCAACATTATTTTTGATAGCCTGTCTGTCATGTTTCGTCAAGGTCACATAACTTTATAGTCTTATTATTACTTTTCAGTGACAAATGATACTCTTTAGCACAAATTGATAAACGTTAATGGTTTAAAATAAAATATACGAGAAAAACTAATCGTTTTAATACTTCTCTAACTCCTTCGGTCAAAACGTCTTCTTCATAGAAGTTTAATTTCTTAAACGGTATTTTTGCAGCCCAACTATTTGAAAATATATGGATCGCGTCACGTCGATATGCTAAAGCTCTTGAAAAAATGGCAGAATCTATCACTGGAAACATCCAACTGTTTTCTTTGACCTTTGCAATTTGCAAATCTGAAAAGGAGAAGGTGGCACATTTTTTACATATATCCAGTTTATAGTTTGTTCTTTTAAGACGTATTCTATATCTGTTTGAACTGTTACAGAGACGTTTGGCATGTTTGACATGTATACCACATACCTGCAACCTTTGATTCGTGTGCGACACCGATTCCACAAGAAACGCATTCATCTACCGTCATTGGGCGAGCTACGAGTCCTGCACACGCAATTGCATGTCTTCAAATGAAAGGGGAAATAACACATTTCAACAAAAAATAAGAAATGAAAGCCTAATGCATTCAAATTTTAAAAGTGCTACGGATGCTTTCAAGCCAATATTAAATAGTATTCAGTTGTACAATTAGTTTTAATTATTATTGATGAGAACGATTTATATTGTGCAGTTTTTAAAATTGTTTTTTGTATCTCTGACCAATAATCGTGACCGAGTGTTTTTAAGAAGCGTAAGCTGTCTCGAACGATATTCAACATGTGAAACGTTTAATTTATTTTGGGAATAATGAGAAATGCGTATTTTTAAGACTTGTGTCTGTTTACATTTAATAGAATGTTTGGTAGCCGAGTTCACCAGGTAATAGAAGTTCAGTGCTTACCCTGTTATCGACGAACTTTCTAATATATTTGGGAAAACGGAAGGGCTTGTTTGTGTGATATTATTCACAAAGTTGTAAGACAAATCAAGTTTCTGAAAGAAGTAACAAACCTTGCTTAAGGAAAAAAATGACAATAATAGTTTAAACCTGTTCTTTAACTCTGTTTTGCATCACCAGTGGACTCAAGAGTATCAATATTTACGCTCTTCACGTTCAGATAGTTCAATTCAAAGAGAGCAACCATATCACAAAACGATTAAGCAAATACGTTTTCTACTTCTTACTATGTTTCCACGTATATGTGTATTGCTCGCATTGATGCCGACGTCTGTAACTCCCACAACAATTCCACGTCCACTGACATTATGTTCAATCCATGATTGGTCAATTCCAAGCGCTTGGTCAAAATAAGGTGGGCAAAGGTGCATGAAATTCTTAAACAAATGCAGATAAATATGATAAACAATAAACACACACGTGTGGTGTACTGTTTAATTTTAGTTTAAACTATTTCTTATATCTCGATTGTTACCGGAATAAAGATGGCCGACCGGACATAAACAAACGCCCGATTCCCAGCTCAGTTCGTCGATTTTAAATACAAATTGAAACTACGTGGATAGACAACTGTTCCATTACATCCATATCTATAAAGACAGGAATACAGAGGTACGAAAACGCCGATAACCACCGTGTGACCAACTTTATATATTTAAACTTTTCAACGGAACCAACTCACTAACCTTTGTATTTACAGTGTTATATCTAGTATTTATAGGCTAGAAAAACATAAAAACAGTTTGCTTCTGTCCTATGTAGTAAGTGCAATACTGCAGTCTGTGTTTAAACATTCAGAGTAAACAATATTTGAAAAACAAGATACTCCAGTATGATTTTTGTGTTCTATATACGTACTTGTATAACATATACAGTTCTGTGATTCACATGTCATGTTTATGTTTAATTGTACACAACCATTTTATAACTGTGACAATCTATCACTCACACAAAACGTTGCTTATTGTGATAGCCTCGCCAAATAGCCATTATTCAGACTTTTAAAATATGAAATTATGCTGAAATTCACATACAATATATAATTCTAATGATTATAAGATATTAATTTCACTTTACTTTAGGATGATACCAGTGGATGACCAAGGTCATATGACAAACATGTGGTCAAGGAAACATCACTATTTAACTCCTTGGACCCGCTAGTGTATATTATATGTTGTTCATCATTGGCAATACTGATTATTGGTATCTACGTTAGTATTGAATTCGATGTTAAAAATAATACCATTTGTGGTTTAATAAAAATAGAGAATAAAAGTTACACTCCATGTATATTGACGTTACGATCCTGTAAAATTGACATATAATGACTATATGAGTAAGTACTTCTAACACTTAAATTTGACATCGATAATGGGACAGCTTAGTGTTATATTAGTTGAACAGTATGTATGAAATGGTTAGTAGGTGCTTACAATAACAACTGAAGAGATAATGTTTCATTCTATTGTAAACAGAAACAATGATGAGAATTGAATAATTTATTTATTGATCACTTTAAATGATCTGACAGCTGTGTGTGAAAATTACGTCATTCTATTGCATTAAGGGATGTGGGTAAAATTTACTGCAGGTAAAAAATCACCTTTACCTGTTAAATTAACCGCCTTGGTATTTTATTTTATACAGCGCATTTACCGGCTTGGTAATATTACCACGGAATTTACCGGTGGTTTTATTTTCCGAGGAAATTATTTACCATTGTTTATACAATTGGCTGCTGGTGTCCATTTTGAGAGGCCATAAGAAGGTATTCCTGGTGGGGATTGAACCCACAACCTCTTGGATGAGTGGTGGATACCTATACCACTAGACCACTCTCGCCACTCATGTACTATTTGAAGGTTATATTTACACTAGAAATGTATCATTAACCAAACTGTTTAAGAACATTTCAAGACAAAATCAACAACACATTATTTATTTTTATTTTCTGACTGTGTCGATCACCATTTTTTATGTATAAACATTCCAAAATATAACGTGATCACTGTCTAGACGCACATGAACTTGTACATTAAACATAGGTTCATTTGGTACACTGCGTTACATACCAAAATTAATGCTTGTAAAAAGCCACTATGGTGAAAATAAACCAATTAAAGTTTTACAATCTCGGATTATAATATTAGCTTAGTGTATGGAATACGTACGCGTGCATTTCCTTGTTCAGTCCGGTGGCCATCGCTGCCATATGCTGAAAAGTGTGGCTTTAGAGGCGATTCTGGATACCAGCTGTAGCTTTGATCTAGTCTTTCTATCTAAATGAGTCAAAATATTGGGCTAACAAGTAAGGTTGGATCGTTTTCAAATGTTAAGTGCTGGTTTGTGTTTCTTAGCACAAAGGCAGTGAAAGCGTATTAGATTAGTAATGCATGTACATACGTGTTCTTTCATTGAGTATTTATTGCCATGTTTGCTTTAATGTTTCTTTGTTGGAAATGTCTAAAAACGACTTTTAAGTTAATATCTACTTTTAGACATGAAATGCTTAAATGATGAATTGCCGGGGTTACAAAACTGGACGTATGGTGTTATGAGATTTCATGATACGAATTAAAAGATCACTTTATATAAATAAGTTTATAAGATTGCAACGTTAAAGTGAATTTGAAAGCAAACCGAAGAATATTGGTGAGAAAACGATGGGAATAGGGACAAATATTTAATTGCGAAGAAAATTGAAATATGTTCTTTTACATTTTCAGCCAATATCGAGTATTATTTAACTCATTTTATACTATCAATTAATTTAAGAGATGAAAGCAATATTCATATAACCTAGTACATAATGGTTTATCAGTGACTGTTAATAAACTTGCTAATAGTATAAAAAATATCATCAATTACATTACTTATTCTTATGTAATAACTGGCACTTATCGGTTACAATTTGGGGCCACTCAAACGTCTTTTTGGATTCCATTTGTATTGCGTGTGAACAGAAATATCAGGCTTATATCCTTTCAACGCTTTAGGCGCTTTCATCTTAATTTGGTAATAGCATTAAGTCTTATTGGCATAACGTCTTTATTATAGTTTTTGCATCGAACTTAGTAAACGTTTACTTCTTATTATCACAGATTAGATAATAGTCTTACCTGCTATTTCAAGGCGGTTAAAAAACACATTTTGAATACTGTCTTTGAATATTACAATAATGCACATGCGTACAAAACAAGAACCGGCAATAAATTATAATGGTACAGACGAGTACAAACCAGGATCTGGCGATTAATTACAAAGGCACAAATGCGTACAAACCAGGATCTGGCGATTAATTACAAAGGCACAAATGCGTACAGACCAGGATCTGGCGATTAATTACAAAGGCACAAATGCGTACAGACCAGTATCTAACGAGTTACTAAGGCACAAATGCGTACAGACCAGGATCTGGCGATTAGTTACAAAGGCAGAAATGCATACAGACCAGGGTCTTGTCATAAATTACAGAAAAACAATTAAGTTCAAACCAAAATCTTGCAATGAAACACAGTAAAACAATGTACAAACCAGGATCAGACTCTTAATTACTACAGTACACATGGGTACAAACCAGGATCTGGCGATGAATTACAAAAGTACAAATGCGTACAACCAAAGTCTGGTCAAAAACTACCGAAGTACAAATAAGTACAAACCAAACTCTGGTCACGAAATACAGTAAAATGTTTTACAAACCAGGATCCGGCAATAAATTACAGAAATACACATGCGTAAAAGCAGGATCTGACCATAAATTACTACAGTACAAATGCGTTCAATTCAGGGTCTGAGCATTAATTTCATAAATACAAATGCGCAGAAACCATGGCCATGAAATACAGTAAAAAAGTGTACAGAATCAGGATCAGGAGATTATTTACAATAGAACACATGCATACAAACAAGATCTGGCGATAAATTACAAAAGTACCAGGTTCTGATCATAAATTACAAAAGCACAAATGCGTACAAAACAGGGTCTGGCGATAAATTATAATAGTACAAACGCGTACAAACCAGGATCTGGCTATAAATTACAATAGTACACGTGCGTACAAACCAGGATTTGGTCTTGAATTACAACAGTACCCATGCGGACAAACCAGGATCTGATTATAAATTACAAAAGTACAAATGCGTACAAACCAGGGTCTGACGATACATTATAATAGTATAAACGCGTACAAACCAGGGTCTGGCGGAAATTACAATAGTACATGTGCGTACAAACCAGGATTTGGTCACGAAATACAACAGTACCCATGCGTACAAACCAGGATTGGCCATGAATTATTTAAGTTCACGGACGTACAAACTAGGGCCTGTCTATGAATTACAATAGTGAAAATTCGCACAAACGATGATCGGGCGATTATTAATATAACTTAAAATGAATAAAACTAGTTTTAACATTTGAATTTCTATTATCATACCTTATTTTGCAATCTCCATGGAAAGGAGCTATTGACGGAAAATTAGTTCGAAAAGATGAAAAGCAAATTCTCTAAAGTAAATACAAGTTTGAGGAACAAAACTAGAAATAGCAATTATAATAATAGCTTTAAATCCTTGAAACTTATTAAAACAAGGCGTTGCTTTAAAAACAATTCATCAGTAATAATGAATCATTATGATATAAAGATATGTAATCAATACGATCATCAAGTTTGCGCACAATCATGAAGAACGCAATTACATACTGTCATTATAAATTTCGTATATGACGAGGGACTCTATAAATACAATCCATTGAAATCTTTTCAAACGTGTCAGTAATAGAATTTAATACTTATATTTAATCTATTGAACATAGGTAGATTGAGTATAAAGTGTAAACAATTTGAAGCGCATTATTAGCAAAAATGATATTGAACATATGATAACACCACTATTATTATCTAACCTCAAGACAGGTATTTAACATGCGAGAAAGTTCCTGATTGATAATGCTTCAGGCATGTATTATGCTGGTGTATATGAATATGATATCAAGGATAGGTCTTAATGAAAGCTTATTTTATGATGAATAGTAACCATTTACAAGATATTTGTCAGCAATAAATATTTACTATAAAAATTAAGTATGTAAGGGTAAACTTGTTGGTCAGATTTTATGCAAAAGGGAAGAAAGTAAAAGAAAGTGAATACGTTTTGGTTTGAACGTTGGAGTGCTGCTAGTTCATTCGACGACAGTTGTATGCGGTTCGGTTCCTCTGTTTTCTTTACGAAAATGAAAAGGCGGTCATTTATCTGAAAATAAAATTAAGTAAATTCATAGCAAAACAAAATCATTACATTTCCATTACCTCATTGCGTAGAGAGTCGTTGCGTTCAAATACATGTTTGTATCATTAACGCGTATTTCCTTTCAAATGGAAATATGATGGACAATGTTTGCATGTGTAATGGGAACACCAGGGTACAAAACTTCCTTACAATACACATATTTGATGTCTGTCTAAGTAGGTTTTATCGATTTGCCGGTGTTCATTTATCTAAAATAAATACATTTTACTGAAACATTTACAATTGATTGGTCATTTAAAGTAGCACTCAATACAATACATACATATGTATAACAAATATAAATATTGAGCATTAAACCTTTAACTACTAACTAAATAATGCATTTATGGAAAATATTAACTACTGATATCAATATTGAATCCGTGTATTTAATAATTGAAAACGCAAAAGTATTAAATGATTGGTGAGTGCTAAAAGATTTACTCAGATCTACTATCGTTTCAAAAGGTAGAAATACTGTGTTTTGCACCTTTCTTTCAAATTAAACTCGGTATCCTTCATAAGTACCATTGTTTTCGTCATCTATTCATCCGTTTTGGTATATTTAGACATTAGTATTAATTATGGTAAATCAAGTTTGGGAGTAAGAGTGCTTCTTTAAGTGACATGGACGCTTTTTAAATTTATCGAATGGAACATCTCCAATATTGCCAATGATAACCTGTAACCTTGGTTGCAAAATATATAGCTGTTTAAGTTATAACCAAAAGTTAAAGGTCCAGTTCCGCTTAGGATTAAATTAAAGAAAAAAATAAAAGTGTGTATATAACTATAATAGTGTCTCAGCTAATAAAATCAAGAGGTCCACACGATGCTTTATGAAAAAGAAATGTATGGGATATACCAACGAAATGCCTTACTCTACAACTGACTCACTATATGCTAATGAGTTGAGAATACTGGTAACATTTAAAAAAGAAAGAGTGTAATTGTCATTATTTCGATAAAAATAGGACTAAACAAAAAGCTAAACATTGACCGTTCATTCATCTATCATTAGTCGTACTTGAGTTACGGTCCTTGTTATTTCCAAGTGGTAAACATATTATAATTACTGTTTTGTTTGGGAATGGACTTATGATAATATTGTGGCTATCATATCAACGTTCGACAAAATATCTTAAAGATGCACTCTTACTCAAAAATAAGATTTACCACAATTAATAGTATTGTTTTAATATCCCAAATAGGATGAATAAATGTCAAAAACAATGGTTCATATGAAGGATACCGAGTTTCATTTGAAACAAATGTGCCTTAAACATAGTATTTCTACCTAATGAGAATATAGTTGATCGCAGTAAATTGTTAAGCATTCACCAATCATTTGATATGTTTGCGTTTTCAACTATTTAATACAGGGTTACAATCTTGTTATCAGTAGTTCATATTTTCCATAAATGCATTATTTAGTAAGAAGTGTCATTTTAAGATCACTAAGAGTGTCAGAAATAAAATAAAGAATTTAACCTGTAACTCTAAATAAGAATAGAGTGATAATTCAAAAAAGGGTTTTCAATATTGATTTAAATAAATCATAGCAACCCAGAATTTATGATTCGAAAAATCGATATCACGATATTTTCGGTGATATGATGGCCTCCATATCTCCAGACAAGAGATTGTTAGTAGTAGCCTTATGTGATCCGTAAGCAAATACTGCGTAGTATGTATGGTAAAATAATTCGTTTAGCTTACCTTGCTTTCAAAGTAGAACAAATACCTGCCCAGCGATTGTTTTATATCATTTAAAAATATTTCATCCGATCGAATAACAATCCGGATCTTTTCGTTATCAGAAACTTGTTTTGTTTCAACAACGTAGGACACAAGTATCAAAATTATAATTGCCCTCGCCATGTTTGAATATCCACAAAGTACGACGCAAAACAACACTGCTATTTGCGTTAATTAGTAATACTAAAGTTTAAATCAAAGAATTGTACAATGCTAGTCTTATTAATATATCCGTTTTGAAACTGCGTAACGACGAAGCTTTAACAATGTTTACGCTGTTTAAAGTATGTATGACTAACTTCCTTTTGGGCTTACCCGATAAAGATAGGTGCAGTTAATCTTCCTTCGTATCGACATGCATTGTATGAAATGAATTTATTGCACGATTTAAACCTTGTGACAATGCATGCTGTCTCTGTGTTTGTTATTTATCTTAAATCACATCATGTATTTTAAAAACATAGTCTATTGTCATTCAAACAACTTGTCATGAAAGAATTGCAATGATTAGAGTTATGCATTGCATTACTTGATTGTAAGGGTTAATACGCAGTGGTATCCTAATGTGTCGATTGAACCATGCTGGCTCAAACGCCGTGCAAGTACATGTACCTTGTTTTTTGTATATAGTTTTGCATGAATATTAATATCAGCAAGAGCACTGCTGAGTGACCTTCAAACGCTTGCCTGTTACATTTTGTCGAATAAAGGTCATAATTGAACAAATATCAAAATGATGGGCTTTGCTAAACATGCGCGTATTATTTCTGGCAACATGAATATCTAGTTCAATTTTAATAGTTATTCACTACTGATCATGGTTTTAGTTATTTATTTGTAGAGAATGTTTGCAAATTATGAGTTTAATATATACTTTTGAATGTTTAAGATTGTATTTACACATTCCACGTTTTTCATTTGATTGTTAGCATTTTAAATTGACTGCTTGATTATTTTATCATGTTGCAATATATGAAAATATATCTTTCTGATATTTTCTTTACTATTTTCTTTAAAATGTATTGGAAGTAGTCTGTTTTCCTTGTTATCGTTTTTTTCTATGTGTTTGTATGACTCTTGCATATATATCTATGTTTAGTTTGAAGCTGCTTTCATCTTTTAAATCTTTTGAAAAGGCAGCAATCAGTTTATCGTTGTATACATATGATTGTGAATATTACACGCAGAATCATTCATTTATAAGCTGGTGTTACGGCATATATCATTATATTGTTATGTAGTATCGATTGTTAGCAATCATTAATTGGTTTGCTTTCATTATTTTCATTATATTGTTATAAACTAGTGAGTGTAACTTTCACAGACAGAATTATTTATTATTAGCTATTAACAAGTTATCATGTTTGTTGAGTATTAGCTTTAAAAACTTTATCATTATATTTTTTATACTGGTTATTGTGGCTTTCAGAAGCAGATGCATTCATTCTTGACTCGTCTCTTTTTCAAAGAAAAAACACATGGTTTTGTGATAGTATTTGTGTCGTCGTTGGCGTTGTCGTCTGCATCGCAAAGAATATAACGTTTGCATTAACGCAAAGGTCGTCCGAGATTTTCAAATGAATATTAATGCAATGGTTGCAATTTTGTAAATCCAAATCTGTCATTCAATTTTTGATAGCGTTACTAACAACTTTCGCGTAAAGACATTTAATTTCTCACGTATGTTTTAGTAATCTAAAAACTGTTTAATGTGCTTTGTTTGCATTTTACCACATGTACGTTACTTAGTGCGTTTCTGTTGTATGTTGCGTTTAATCATTTTATCCAATCTTTATTATGATATGAGCAGGCTTATTATAGTATGTGGGTGTTTTTTTATGAACAGTCTTTGTTGTATCATGTAGATGCTCTACTGTGCTACACATCCTTCATTATGCTATGTACATTATTTGTTTTGTTGTGCGATTGTGTTTTTTATTACGTGGATTTCTTGTTATGTAAAATATGTACTATGTTGTGTAGCCGTCGGTAATGGTGCGATGATGTGACGGCTGACCTAATACAATACATTTGTGTCGGTACGGACACAATAGCATCACTTTTATTTTCATTATTGTGGGCCTAATATTGCTCGCAAGACATTTTAAGTCAGAATTAATGCCGTTGTGAAACGGCCCGATGCCGTGTGTTTGCTGACAGCACGACCATATTCCGGTTCTGGGCCAATGCTGTTTTGCCGAGTATGCACGAAATAAGCCTAAAACTAGGTATATTGAGTGGAATGTCAAATACAGTCAAAGCTAGCAATGTCGATGACGTTTGGGACCTCGGGAAAACAAACTTTCGATAAAACCGAAATACCAAAAGTGAATTACTAAACCGAAAAAATCGACATAACCAGAACATCGACATAAGATAGTTTGACATAGCGAATTGGTCTGTATAATATATATAAATCCGAATCTGCTTGTTTTTAATACGACTTTTATTGTAATGACATATTTTATTAAGAGAATTAGCCAACATCTAAGCAAACTTTTAAATACACAAAATAGGATATTACCTTATAGTAAACATTTTGGCAGTTATTTGTTTTATTATGTTAATTATTTAACATTATTATGTTGATGAGAATTTAAGCAAAAAGGTACAGAAACAAGCTCACTAGCAAAAAGTTTAAAAATAAACCCGGTTTGAAGTCAGTGTATGTCTCATCGAAGGTAAATTGAAGTTGGCGTATTTGTCTCGATGGCCAGACGCATGCATGCCGCATGCATGCTCCCTTTTGGCGGTGCAACCTGAAGTTCGCCCATTTATGTTATCAACTTTTATCAGATAAGATATAAGTAAAGTGTTTGGTCGTAATTTATAGTAAATGTATGTGATCCAGGTTGTACATGTACGTTATACATGCTTTCAATTAATCGCTAGAGTGGTGCAGAGGAATTGGGCCCCTTACCGAAAATGACGTAGGTAGAGGATAAAAAGTTGCCGATAAGTCTTTGATTTCTACTTTAACTATCGCTGAATATTAGAGAAAATCAATCGTATGCGCTTTATTTCTTGACGAATTTGGTAAGTGATTTGCCTAGTGTTTGGAAATATGTTTTCCTGAAAATAAACCACGTCTATAAATCAGATGAATACTGTATTTTATCGGAAATCTCGTAATGACTGATGTATACTAGGACCAATAACAAATCTTTCTTCCAGATGTATATAAAAAGGGCACTTTTTCAATTTAGCTTTTCCAGCAAATAAATATAATGATGAATAGCTGACTAAAAATATGAGCAATTCTTGTGTTCTTGTTTAAAAATGTTTGATCTGTGTGCGCTGTTAAAAGTTCACTGAAATATATTGTGCGGTTATTATTTAACTGAAATTTTATGTTCTGTATTTGTTTTCATTGAAAATCGTTTAGATCTTATTTCCCTGACCTCTGTATGATGTTTTATCTGCAAACAAGTGCGTTTTGGTGAAGCTTTTGTGGTTCGCGACGACATGTTATCAATACACCACGTCTCATGCAAATATTTAAGCTCCAGCAGTCTCAAAAGGAGCGTTATGTATGTTCGTATTTTGTGATAAGATGTTGGTATCGATGCCTCTTTTATTTCATGGTATATCGTTAACTGAATCAAATCGAATAATACTGGTAAGTACCATAATCCGCAATATCGTATCAATTATAAAAAAATGTCGCGTATAGTACTATTGCGTACTTGTTAGACGTTACAAGCTAACAGTTGTTTACTTGGTATTACCATAAATGATTGACTATTATATGTTTAATGTTCAGCACTTTGTTAATGGTGTGCATGGACTTGGAAGCAATGTTAACTACAAAATTAAAAAATGTTCTTTTTGCATCATTGAATTGAAGCATACGTTCCTTGTTCCCTCGTGCCTATGCGTCTGCATCTTAAGTTTAAAAAGGTAATCTGTGTTTTATGTGTAGATTGGATAGTGGCATCAGTCTTATCAACAAAAAGTTAACATTATTATTTCGTATATAAACAAATTTTGATTGTTTGACGGTCATTTATTATGCAAAAATGTGTCGTCTCATGATTTTTATTGGAAATCATTTGCGCAACTCTAGATGAATGTGTGTTTCAAACATGGCTTTAGATTTTATTTCAGCTTATCATAAACATTACGATATTTATCATAGCGTTGTTCACTTGGGTAATAAGACCGAATGATCACAGTTTATTTGTAAGTAGTTGTATACAATATTAGAAGATAAACCATCACGGTTGCTTTTTCAGTAATGCTGATTTGAACGATATAAGAAACTATATGAAGCTTACTAGATAGAACAAAGTCTGGAAACCATGTTAAGTTGAATTGAAAACGAGACATGAATACAAACACTTTGTATGCAACTCATTGTGAGCATCGAGTTCCCTTTTGAATTTGAGCATAATCAAAATTAACAAAGACCAAATATGCTATGCATTGAATGAGAACATGAACATTATGCACAAAACAAAAGTGTACACAGAATTGAGAAGAAAGCCTTGATGCTTATGATATGCCTTGCTTCTGTAAGTCATTCATGCTGCTTATGCTGGTGCGATTATTGCAGTGATTCAAATAAATAACATTATAGTCGTAAAGCATAAACACTGGTAAGTAAAAACAGTTTCAGGCTGTAATCAATGAATAAGAAGAAAGAAAGGAAAGAGGTGGAAGAAAAGGACGGTGGCATGAGGGGGTGGTACAGGGACTGGTCAGATCGGGATCGGAATAAGGTTTGTTGAATTGTGTACTCAAAAACGTTTAGAGTGACGTCTGTAGTTCTGGGCGTGGTCAAAGATAAGTTTGTTCGTCTGATATGATGCTTCCTTCGATCCAAAGAGTAAAAGTTGAAGAGACAAATGAGCAACGGTGGATAACTAACCAATGAGACGCAACCTCGCATGATTGACACAATATTTGCGGTCACATTCGTAGAAGAAATCGGGAACTTATTTTATGCTCTTTTTAAGTTTGTATTTGGAAGAAGGCATAGATGGCTATGAACGAATTTCTACCGGGAGTGGTATAGCTGCAGATATAGTTGATGGCAGAAATGAACTCGTCAACAACTGTGATATACATGAAATGTTCCGAAGGTTAGCGGCATTTCGAAGATTATACGAAGTAGTACCCCCAACTGTTGATGGAATCAGTGAAATTAGATATGCTGGTGCAAGAGAGTGAAATACCTTGTAAAATAGGATAGGTTTATGCTTACGTCGCCGTAAGTGGTTCGATTCAAGATCAACATAAAGATTGGTCAACGATACTAAGCGAGTTACACCGGATATGATTTTTGCCGCCTCATGTTGTACTTTTTCTAAGTAGCTCGTCAGCTTGATTCAGCTTATCCCAGACAATATTGGCATATTCAAATATTGTCTTAAAACGTATTTGAATAATGGAATGAAGTGAATTCGCTGCCAAGCCTTCTGTTTGACGGATTGTATATGATCGTGCCAAGAGCAGGTGGCAGGTGCAAGAGAGTGTGACGCCCAAATGTTTATGAGTTCTAACTTAAGATATTTGGGTAGTGCATATGTCAACATGATATCTGCCAAAAGTTGTATATTGCAACCAATGTCATTTATTTAGAATTGAGCCTTGAGTGACTCAAGTTGATATGGTAACTGTATCAGACATAGAACCAGAAATAACAACATGTGTTTATGTTCACTGACGAAATCAGAAAATCTCTTGGACGAAGACGGTGCGCTTACAGAATGGTAAAACGTATAAATTCTAAACACCAATGGTGCATATACAATCAAATACGCAATCGTGTTACCAACTTTGTTCGAACTGCCAAGCAGTCAAATTATGACAAACTGAGTCATTCCCAGACCGACTTTTGGAAAACCATAAACTACTATCTACAAATCAGATACGGATAAAGCGAACCTACTAAATAACTACTTCCAATCTCAGACTCTATTTCCACAGACACTGTTAATCCAAAACTACAGGACTTTGTCATTTCACTTCAAGATGTTATTGATTCAATAATGGTTCTAAAACACCGGCAAGACAACTGGTCCAGACTTAATTAAAAGCTATGTTTTGAGGGAAGTAGCACTTAAAATTTCTTACTTACTTCGTAACCTTTTTAATAGCTCACTCCGTCTCGGTAAAGTACCATGTAAATGGTAACTGGCTCATGTGTGCGATTTTTAGAAGAAATCCGATCATCAAGATGTTGGAAATTACCGTCCTGTTTCCCTTTTGCGCAGTTCAATATGTATATGAAAAACCATAGAAGCAAGCCCAGTATCCAAAAGTTCAAACATAAACCCCATTTAATGGCACAGGGTAGACGCCAAATACATTCAATGTCGTTTATCTTGAGGTCATGTCTTTCTGAGACAAACACATCTGACTTAGTGTAGACAATAACACCATCATGTTCATTTGAAAATCTACCTCTTCTGTAAGGAACATGGAATGTCGAAAATATCAAATTTGATGTTGCTGAGTTAGAAGTGAGCCAGATTTCAGTGAAAGCTAAAATGTCAAAATTGCGTTAGACACCAAACAAAATATCTTTTTTTCAACTGAAGCTCTGAACATTGTAGTGGACGGTATTAAGGCATCCAGTAACGTCAACTGGGATTTCAGAAGAAAAGCAGGAGGATGGAGACTGTGCGGGGCCAGAATTTTCATGAACTTCTCCAGAACAGAGTAGGAGCAATGCTAGCAAGCAAATTAGTTCGGAGTGAGTGCGGCATTTTAATCCCTTAGCACGAGATTGATAGAAGCCAACTAAACCTACCCTCATTCGAAATGTAACTTATTAAACAGACATTGAATACAAGTGATTTTTGGATCGAACGGCGCTAAGAATGACGGGAATCCACATACTGACTGACCAGTACCGCCATGAGATAGAAGGTAGAAATAATAGGAGAGAAAGTAAGTAAGTGAATAGTAGTTAGATAACATGTTCCCTTTCCAAATGACATAATGATACAACTACTGCTCGCTTAAACATTTTAACTGTCAACAGCTTATTTGTTGAGTGGAAGTGAAAATGCGCCTTTAATGTATATACAAATGTGGATTTTTTAAATTATATTGTCCATACATTTTACGCTGTTATTTACAGCATATGTAATCGTTTGATGTTATAAAAATATGATAAGATGTTTTCTAGTATAATAGTAAATAAATAAAGTATCATTATGATTGAAAAGTGATGCAAACAAGTAAATCATGTTTTAATCTGTGTTCTGTGGATTTTAAAAGAAAAAAAATGATAAAACAACATCTAAAGATTGAATTGTGGATTAACAACATATGCAATTATTGTTGAGTCATTTCTTCAAGATCATCTTGACGATGCAGTTGTTTATATGAACGTTCATGTAAACATGTATTGTACATGCATATAATGACAGCAGCTTAGAAAGATTGGCACTTCCTATGTACATGTTTAGAGTGTTTTTGGACAAAATATTAACTTTTATAAGATAGGGAAATTAATAAAAATCTCCAATTGCACTTATGTAACTAGCCAATGAACTTTGTAAAATAATGTTTTTGAAGATTTTGCAGAGGAAAAAAAAGTTTCCAGGATTATGTTTAGAATAAGCTCACTATATACAAATACATTTAACATTATTTTCATTTATAAATAAGCAATGAGTGACCAAAATATAAAGATAAATGAGATTAGATAGCAAAGCTCCAAATTTGTAACATATAAACATCAATACAGTTGACACATATGATGCAGATAATTCTAGTATCATATATTAAGAAATAAAGGATAAGGAGTAGTGATAATTATTATCATTAAAAAACATTTTTATTGTACATGTCAAACTATAAACAATGATTGTAACACATTAATTTCTAATGCATGATAATGATAGGGTAATGACTGTCTCATTATAGAGGTATAATTAACATTGCTGTATGTTGAAATAGATGCTTTAATAAGGAGTTATAATAATGTTCTTGTATATGTATATACGTTTGGAACTCAAATAGCACATGCTACTTAACAAAGCAAAGCAAACAAAACATAATTAACCTTTAATGTAGGCATACTTTGTAAATTGTAGTGACTCAGTTTTATGGTTATCTTTTATCAAAATTACATGTATGTACAATCTATTACTGTGAAGGACTACTAATTTAGGAATAACTGTATTATTGAGAATTGCATTATTCAAAAGGTGAATATATCTTAAACCAAATGTCCATCTACATGTTAACAGAATGAATATTTGATAAACAAGATGACACAATATAGATATTAACTAGAGATAACAAGTTCGTTACGTCACAATTAATGTAGAAATTGATCTTGACAAATCAAATTACACTTTTAGATTTATAAGGACTCAAATGGTTGCACTTTATGACTGAAAGACCAACACTGGCACTTCTCAATTCAAAGAGGGGTTCAGGTTGTAGCCAAACTGAGCCAGGTCCTTGTTGATTCTTATATTGTAGCCTTTCACCTCTGTTTTGACGTAGATGTTACCATCATAGGTCCAGGTGTCAAGTGCAGGTGATTTTGGGTTCTTTTTCAGGAATCTGCATTGGTAGGCCAATTTGGTTGCAGAAAATTTCTTCTCTAACTAAAGGATATTGAAATGTATCTCGAATAGGCCAAGTCCCTAGAAGCTATAAGATTATATTGTCACTGGCCAAGTACATAGAGTTAGTAAATAGATGTATCGAGATCAACACAGTGTTGCTTCTCTCTCTCTCCCGTAGAATATAGTACAATACGTTAAAAACGTTAAATGCATAATTTTAATAAAATGATCAGACTTTTCAAAGGACTCATACCAAAGAGACGTTATTGCAACGTAAAAAACAAAACTTTTTCAGTCATATGTGCCTGTAGACAAAGTCTTTAACGAAATCCCAACGCCTGTAACACAATCAAGACAACGGTAATAACGATTTCTAATATAATATTAACCTTATTTGTTACACAGTTATTTGGGATAATGCCATTGTTTTGAACTTGTTTGTCATCTGTGACATTAGAAGGAAGCTTTTTCTGTCGGTATCTTCATATTTTTTTTGCATTGCAATATTGCTGTAAATTACCAGTCCTCAATGTACCATGTATTGCTAAACGTGCGTTTGTGACATGACATCCATTCGCTGAAAAACAATTGTATTGTTAAAGATATTTTTATTTTTTGTATTTTTAAAGACATGTTTTGTTTGCCAAATTTAAAAGAGAAGCGACAACACAAATTTAACACTGGTTTGATTGTTTTAGGTGTGTAAAAGAATGCACAGTTTAAATTAGTCATTAATTTTATTTAAGTCATACGTGTATGGAGTTCTAAATTGAATAGTTCATCTTTTATATATACTTATTATATTGGAAACTACAAGGCCAAGCCCATTAGCCAAATATTTAACGAATATCCTTGATCTAAAACTTTGGGCATAACAAACACTAAACGAGAGACACGCAACGTACAACAAAAAACATCAGGTCCACATCTGTACCGAACAACAATCATTGAAAATGTTGGTTTAAACACATAAAACTGATCAACAATTGGTAATAAGTATAACCATTTACCTGGAAAAGGAGTTGACATCGACCAGTTGCAACCGATGTAAATATGCCAGCGACCTAGACTGTTTTCTCCCCAGAAGTGGTTGGACCGTAATGTAGTGCGGACACGCCTTGCTTTCTCCCCATTTGCAACAGGTTTCATTTCTGCTAAAATTGATTCAGTCCCACTAGGCGATTTAGCCCACAGTTTCATGTGATGTTGTTCTGAATATACGAACTCAATATCAAAGCGAACTTCTTCCATCTTCTCTATGCATGGTGCCGTGTCGCAGAAAGTATTGTCGTACAATACTCGAAGGTACCAATGCAGATCTTTGGCGTGGCTGTGAAAATTTATTGGGGTGTCCGGTTAGCGAAGTGGTTAGCGCACTCGCCTATCACCTAGGCGACCCGGGTTCGATTCCCGGATCGGGCGCATGTGAGTTTGGTTCGTGGTCACAAAGCCGGACAAGAGGGTTTTATCCGGGTTTTCTCCACAACACAAGACCACACTCTCGCGTAAAATCGTGCCGACGAGAGTGATTAAAATAATGTTGTAATAACGTGTTTCACAATTGTTGTAAAATATATATGTTTAAACTAAAAGTCATTGTGGTATTAAGGAACCAGGACAAAGGTTGATAAAAAAATTTCATCAAAGATAAACATTTACATTTTAATGACCTGAATTGTTCCTAATTTGACTGAGGGCTACCAGTCTATACTTCCTAAACGCTCCAATGTCCAAGTGTTAGTATATTGTTTCACCAAAGATATGTTTATCTGGTTTTATTGATGAAAATGATAACACTTACTTATATGAATTGAGTTAATATATAACACCATGGTGATGTTGAATTAATCGTTAAAGTTCAAGCAATTGTTATGCATTGTTTATACGACAGAATGGTTCTTAAGTATACGATATAATGGTTCATCACAAACTCGAGTTTAACTCGAGTGGCCTAAATCGAGCATTCCCTCGTTTTTAGATGATATTTAAATTACATGAAAGTTCGTGTCGGGGCCCTTTCAATATAATTATGCATTTATCACATTTTTCTTAATGTTTTCATCATTAATTACCGTTAAAAACTATTTAAATGTTAACATATTTAAAATATAATAGATTACTCACTAAGAATCTTTCGAAAATATAAGTGTTGATTTGCACACAGGTGCTAACTGATTCCAGTGTTTTCCCAGTAATACCATATTTGAACTGTCAGGCAGGCCGAATCCCAAACTTGGATGATCTGATAAAAATAATGATATAATAAATGCAATAGTGTCATTTTACAGTTTTATATAGAACTAATGTGATAACCTTTGATGTGATGTCATAAATAGTTCTCGGGAGAGGGCCGTAACTGATGTTGGCATAACTCGTGGCCCAATCCCTTTGCATGCTTGATATTATAATGTCGGTTTAAATATTGTGTTGAAATTTGCATTGATATTCTCATTGTCAAATGTGTTCTAATGCAATTAAATGTTATTAAATCAAATAAATAATTTACGTTGAAAACATTTACGCCGTATACAGCACAGTTGTATATTAAGCGCTGCAAACAATCAAATTAGTATTTTTTATAAAATCAAAATAAAACATTCGTGGTTTTCAAGTTGAAAACAAACTCAATCAAATTTGTTTGCTTATATTGATAACATTTTTTTTTTTAAGTTTCAAAAAAATTGTTTAACATATTCGGTCATGTAATATCCCCTATTTATAATTCACATTTAAGTATAGTTAAATACCATTTTAAGCACACCATGAAACAGCTTACGATGATCTAAAAAATATAAATGGAGAGGTAATCAAATTATTGGTTCTCGTTTGATGGTCACCTTAACCTTTAAATAACAAACCCTGAAAATGGGGCAGTCATCTGTCAAATCGTACAATATTTTCCAGCAGTGTTTGGCACGAAGTCACGTGTTGCCTCATTCCAAAGATGGTTACTTGATTCAATTAGTATATGCTTCACGTCTCTCACCGATAAGCCAGTGCTTAAAGAAACAAGTTCACGTAAAGAAGGCTAGGGAAGTCATATTTTACGCCTGACTTATTGTAGCATCAGACAATAAACTTTCCGAAATCAACTTAAATAAGTATACAAAACGATGAAAATGAGCACATATTCGGTTTATATATATCTACTTGTCAGTCAATCAATGCAAAACAGTTTAAATATCACAGCATGATTCTCTAGTGTTGAGAATCTTCTAAATAAACCTATTATCGGTAGTACAATTGGTTTCTGACTATACCTTAATAGTAAATTATTATTGTACAATAACTCGTATTCCTTAACTATGCTTATGTTATGTTTTAAGGGATGTGTTTGCTTTTGGCCATATTGTTTACGATAACAACTGAACGCCTCCGAATGTATAATTGAACTGAAAAGAGATAATTGGCGGATTTAAACAAAACGCAAAGGAAAAAAAACTCGCTGGATGAATAGATGTTTGATTATGACCAAATTCAACCATCGGAATATGACTGAGTATGATACTAATAAATAAACGTTTATAGAAACGTGATGCTACACGAAAGGGTGGTGTAAGTGTATGGGGGAGGTCTGAGAACCCAGAGAAATGAAACATGATTCGGTTTGGTCATCACCGACCAAACCCATGCATTTATAGGTCGGAAATAGGAATTAAACCCGTGAGACACGTCTTAGTGAGAGGCTAGGTGCACTGGTTGGTAACCACGCAAAGCGGACAATTCGTATATCTTACTTTGCCTCTAACAAAAGAGCAATCATTCCAGAAACAATGGCAGTTGCAGCAGATTCACCGTCGATAGTTGTGTCACACCTCTTGTCGTCGTATCCAACTGTTATCTAAAAGAGAAATGTAAAATAATGATAAAAAGGAATATTGAACTGGTTTTCCTCAGTCTAACCGCTTCATTTATATATGCGTTCTATGTTTTGCTTAAGAATCTTTTCGATGGGTTAGATTTTCGTCAAAGGCATAACAAACAACATATGGAATTTAGTTCGACCTTTGTGCCATATAAAGCAACATACTATTCTTTCGTCATTTCTTTTTCTTCCGTTACAAAACACGGAAACGAGTACTGCAGCATTGACCGCGCTTATATCAGCAACGGTATCATTGACAGCTAAACAGGCGACGGTTATGCTGCCAATGTGATTGGCAAATCCAGATCCAGGTTGGCCGGCAGGGAAAACGTACAGCGTCCCGAGTCCGTGCCGACCCTGACATGAGATATGTTCAATAATTGAATGTTCAGAAACACTTGAGATTGTGTTGCGTTTTCTATAACAAGTCTGATATTGTTTTGAAGTCTCTGTGTTCTTGCTCAAGACGCTTGCAAGATGCACTATATGTATGCAGCTTAAAATATAAAAAAAAACGAATGTACAAACGCACCGTGACATACACATTCAGGTATACCTTGGGTTGTACATAGTACCATAATTGTCTAAGCCCGAAAAAGATACATATATATAGTAAGATGGGCTTTTCAAAGTACGAACGTCTTTTTTCTGTCAGTGGTTATAGCTGTAAAAACCTACCAAATATCAAACATAAACGTGAGAATTTGTAAGACAGGATGGTATTTTTATTGTTTCAAATAGTAACTGCATCATCCCTTTAAGGTCTGAATTATATTACTTCGTCTGCAATACTTGAGATTAACCTATATTTTATTAGGTTTGTTTTATTTTTAAATTTCCTCAAGTTAATGCATACATGGATAAGATTAATCATTTGCGTTTCTACTCTTTTCGAGATTGTTGGGATAAGGGTAAGGTTTTGCACTTAAACTTGTGTAAACACCCAGTAAATTTGCAGTTGTTATTGGCAGTCTATCTCTCATATTTCGTCAATATTTATATGAAAAACTACTGAAACAGAACCAGTAGTCGAAAGTTTAAACTTAAACCCCGTTTAATGGCACAGGGACAACGCCAAAGACATAGAACACAAAAAGCAGCGTATGTCTTGAAACAACATTTTAACACATTAAACTTGATTTTATGATTTATTTATTTTCATAAATACATAAAAACCAGTGAAAGTTAATGTATCATGCATTGAATTTTGTATTTATTAAATTTGTCAAAGAAAAAAGAACCATTAACATTGTTTGTTGAGATTTCATAATACAAAGGAACTATTAAATTATATGCATAGTCATGAATGAAAAGTTTGAGATATAAATATCGTCCAGTGCCAATGATGCTAGTTTGTTTAGCCATAAGTTGATCCTTTAAGAATTACAACTTGAATAAAACATTCACTGTCATATCAAAATATCCTCCATATTGAAATCTCTCAAAAGTAGTTCGTTATACATGACCTTGCACGTGGTAGATTCTTTGAGTATGGTGTACTGTCTTGGACATAATGCAATAATATGAAATACTTATTACGTTTAATTATTATTATATAGAGTCTTTTTAATTACTGATGTGGTCTAAGACAACTGCAAAAGTATTTCTTATCATTGTAAATGCGGCATATCAGATATAAATCCGATAGAGAATACAACGTGAAGCACTATTGTCACACCATACTTTTTATCTAATATTTTCATGAATATATCATGTGACTATGATATTTCAATATGTTATTTATATCATATTCAATAGCTACTATACTACAGTATACTATATTAATATAATAATTACCTATTTATTTCATACTTAATATAAGGATAACCCCGTTTTGAAATTATCACGTTGAAAAGGCAATCTCCATGCTAACATACACATTAACCAGTTCAGAAAACCTTATTTCGCCCATTAAACACATAATGCGTTAAGTATCACTAAAGTAATTGTGTCAATGTTTACACGACAAGCAGCACTCCGATCTTACACGTTTAAATATGCGTGATCGTATCATAATCTCTTACCTGAGTTCAATAATTATTATTTTGATCCAGAAGTATGAAGTTGTCTGCCATTTTTTATAAATTGGTTCCCGTTTTTAAGATTAACCTGGGACAAAACTACTTCCGTCGATTGTCAACCGGAAGTTAAACAATTCTCATAATTTCCTAATCTAATTATTTATTGAACGAACAGTTCTTTAATTAAACTTTCTAAAATTTGAAATCATTAAATGTTTTTTAATTACATAACCTTTATAGTATTGAATCCGTTTACAAACATAAAAAGAAATAACGTGCATTAATATCATGGGCTAAGCGGCTGAATATTTTTGACGAGGAAGACGAAACAATTTGTGTATTATTTCTAATAATTAGGTGGACAAGAACGATTTCGGTGGAATTCAATAGTCAGGAATATAACCAGCCAATGTTAAACTCATTTTATACAGCTATTTCAACAACGATCGCATTTAATTTAATAAATTCTGATAGATTTTTGTTTCTTTGAATTAACTGAAGGACATCAGAAATTCACCAAAATGACGCTCATATTTTGTGCACATCACCACTTGCTGCTGTAAGGAGAGGCTAAACGGTACTTATATACTGAAAATAAATGGACACCAAATATGCCTAAAAAGAACATTTTTACTGGCTTGTCAAACAGTACAACAATTTGGGAGTTTTTTTGTAGTCATTTCATCAATTATTAAATTTTTTGGTCCAAGTTAATCCTAAATCCCTTGCATTTTAATTTTCATTTTTTGCATGACATCTCAATTCGAAGCGTGGAATAACTTTAGATTAGTTTGTGTTCACAACCTCACTCTTATCCCAACAATCCCGAATAAAGGAATAAAGTGAAGTCATACGCTGAAATAGTCCGTGTGAACCAAACGAATGGAAACACGTAACCGAACTTGATTTTATAGTCATATAAATACTTTTCAGCCACAAATATAGTAATGAAACCCTGTAGCACAATTTTGATAAACATTTAAAGCTTTCAAATATAACATACGAGAAAAACTAGTAGTTTTTAATACTTCTCTAACTCCTTCGGTCAAAACGTCTTTTTCGTAGAAGTCTGATTTCTTAAATGCTCTTGGTGCGGGCAAACTGTTTGAAAATATATCGATAGCGTCCTGTCGATATGCTAATGCTCTTGAATAAATGGCCGAGTCTATCTCTGGAAACTTCCAAATGGGTTTTTTGATCTTTGCAATTTGCAAATCTGAAAAGGATATAGTTAAACACCTTTGATATCTATATCCAGTATAACGATTGTTCTGTTGAGGCGTCTTCTGGGATGACTCTACACTGTATAATTACATCTGTTTAAGCCGTTTAAAGACGTTAATCATGATTGACTTTTATCACATACCTGCCACTTTTGCTTCATGTGCAACACCGATTCCACAAAAAAAACACATTCATTTCCCGTCTTTGGACGAGCGATGAGTCCTGCACACGCAAGTGCATGCCTTCAAAGGAAAGGGGAAATACTACAGATTATATAGCTATTTGATAAACCTTCCTCTCTTTGCAAGTGTTCATTTACAATTCGTTATCAATGCAAGTGAACCCAATAACAAATTGTTTATCGGTAAAGTCGTTTTTTAAACTCGGTTGCAATTAAGTTATTATTGGTACTTCTATGAAAAAACACAAACCAGTAGCTGGCAGATACTGATTTCAAAAAAATTGTGTAAATCGAAGCCTAATTTAACGCAAGTTTTAAAAGAGTTACACACACTTTTCGGTCAATAGAGTAATTTATCGTACGTGAAATTATTTTAAATAATGATAAACAATAATGATAAATGAGAACTTTTGATACTGTTTAGTTATTATAACAAATTTTGTTAATGCACAAGTTTTCTTTTGTGTATATACATGTTGAACAGCATTTATATACTATGCATTTAACTATGTATGTAATGAACTGTGTGCTTATATTCATGGGTTTTTTCATTGATTACTGGTTATTTAATGCTTGTGTCTGTTTTGCTGTATTGCTTTTATTATATTCTAATTCATTATTCTACAACGCCATTGAATATGTATTTATATGTAGAAATAGGCGTTTAAGCAAATAAACAAGTTTCAAGTTTCTTTAAAGCTGCACTATCACAGAATGTCATTTTTGACACTTTTTAAAACATCAGTCTAAGAATCAGCTAATTTTGACAAAATGCCTTAAATTCAGTCATATTAGATAACTCACAATAGAACAGATCTTAGTTGTTGTTTGATAAACTGCAGCTTTAGTAACACTTTTAGCTATAAAACATCATATTTTGAACGTAAATATGAGAAATTGTGATCTGATCTTTTTCAGCAGTCTTATATCAGTGGTATCCAGACATTTACGCCAAAAATGGCTCATTCAATGGCAAAAACTAAAAAAGTTGTCAAAACGATAAAATCTCTGATAGTACAGCTTTAAGGTTTGTAAAATGTATATAATGATATTCAACATGTGAAACATTTAACGTTAAACCATTGACATCATTGCAGACCGAGTGTATTATATCAGAACCTGCACTTATTTTTGAATTAATGAGAAATGCGTATACTTATAACTGTTGTCTGTTTATATTTGATAGAACGATTGGTAGCAGAAATAATTTTGTTAAACAAATAAGTTAAAGTACCTTCTTATGACTTTAAAATAAATATACATGTAATTGAAAACGTGTGTAGAAAATTGATCGAGTTGTCTGTTTCAGCTAATCGTCCGCGGCTTTATCGACTAAACTCTTAAATATTACGTAAAACATTAAACGAAAAGTTTGATTGACAGTCTCACTGACGCAAGTGACACAATACTAGTATTACACACTCGGTAAACAACTTGTCAATGCTTACCCTGTTTTTGTCGAGCTTTCCATTATATATGGAAAAAATGAAGGACTTGTTTGTGCGGTATTATCAACAAAGTTGTAGGACAAATCGAATTTCGGAAAAAAAATACAAACCCTGTTTATGAAATGGAAATAAGATTTTCATTAAAAAAATAAAAATAGTGAACTGTTGTGCAACTACAGCAGCTAGACAAGAACGATATGTCGAAGATATAAAATATGTTAAATGTTCTTAAACTCTGTTGTTCATCACCTATGGAGTCATGATTATCCATAGCTAAAAACTTCACTTCAGTCCGATCAATTTAAAGAGAGCAACACTATCACAAAATTTATTTGCAAATAGGTTTTCTAATTCTTACTATGTTTCCACGTATATATGTATTGCTTGCATTGATGCCGACGTCTGTAACTCCCACAACAATTCCACGTCCACTGACATTATGTTTAATCCATGATTGGTCAATTCCAAGCGCTTGATCAAAATATGGTGGACAAAGATGCATGCAATTCTGAAACAACGATAGGGAAATATAAAATAACAAGTAACACACATTTACACAAGATATGTATCATGAAGCGTATAAGAAATATTCAGGACGAAATCAACAGCACATGATTCTAGTTTATGATTGTGGTACAACTTTCCGGGTAAAATCCCTTCAAATATACCTTTTCTTACGACACAGAAGAACACCTTTAACAACCTCGATGAATACAATCTGCATTATTCATAAGATACGTACGTCCGCATTCCCTTGTTCATTTGGGTCTCTACCATTGTCATGTGCTAACAATCGTGGAGTGATAGGAGGTGATTCTTGATACCAGCGGTAGCTTTGAGCAAGCTTTTGTATCTAAATGTGTATAAACATAAAGCAAACAAGTTAGTTTGGATCGTTGTAAAACGTTAAAAGTTGCTTTGTATATCATCGTTTAAAAACACACTACTTGTAAACTGAAGACAACTCATTTACATATTTGTAAATAAAATAGTTTGTCCAGGTGGAATCTCCTTAAAATTAGTTTCAAGTTTTAGTGGCAATACGTAACTTTGGGCCATGAACAATACACAAAGAATGAGATGTACACTAATTGAAAAGGTGACTAAGACCAAAAATCAAACAAAAAACAACATAAAAACATTTCACACGTACATATTATACTAAACATAACTATATAATTGACTGTACTATCTAACTAGGAAGCAATTGCATCTATGGTGACAAAACGTCATAGGAAAGCATTGTAATTATATTAAGACATATTTATTAAAAACATTTAAACCCTAAATTCATTTAAGTTATTCCACGAACTGGAAATATTAGATTTTAGACGTAAATCACAGTGAAGAGGACATGCAAGCATAAAATTGAATTCAGATTCAACCACATTAGAATTGTATAGTTTACAATTTCGTTCTAAACGTGAAACATGATTGCAACTTTTATTTCAAGAGAATGAGAACAATACAATTCTTTATTCATTATTCATACTTATATTAAAATTATTTTCAAATTCAAAATTTATCTTGATTTGTATATTGAATAGTATCAGTCCAGTGTTGTACAAAAAGTTAAAGTTGTTGAAAGTATCCATGACTCATTGTTTGCGTAATCAGACAGAATGCAGAAAAACGTCATTAACACGGCAGTTGATGTAATGGCATGTACCGAATAAATTAAATTTGTCATGGAAGACGTGCACCGGTCAGTTATCCATAACTTGATTGTAAGTGTTAATGCGCAGCGAAATTCTGAAGTGTCGATTGAGTCAGGATGGCTCAAAAGTCGTGCAAATACCTTGATATGCATGAAGATAAATACATGTATAAACAAGAGCACAGCGGAGCGACCAGTAAAACGCTCCTCTATTTCAGTTTTGTCGAATAAAGGTCATAACTGAACAAATATTAAAATTTTGGGCTTTGATAAACATGCGCGTATTATTTCTGGTAACATGTAATCCTAGTTCAATTTAAGGTGGTGGCATACGTTGCTCGGTCAAAATTGACGTTCAAAATAAAATATCTTTCAAAATCATTGAAAATTGGCCAGAATGATGTGCCAGACATGTTTTCCTTATTTATTTATTTATTTATTTATTTATTTATGCTAAAATGACTTATATCGGCGGTGTCGATGAGTACAAAAAGACGCTATCTAACACCGTATTATCACAGTATTATCACAGTACATCGAGTTAATTTATTCTGAAAAACGAATCGCCTAGAATGAAAACAATGTCTTTCCTCACAAATGCAGAATCGAGTAAATGGTAAACAGTGACTATGATGACAACTTTAGCTAGACATGTTCAAATCTAGGTTCAAATCTTTAATAGTGACCAATATTGGCATAACTTGTAAAGTCTAAATTGTATTAACTTCAAATTTCGTAGACATATAGATCTTATTGAGAGAGAAGTGAAGTATGTGACTTCTTTTGTTAAACATGACGTAATAGCGGACTTGTTTTATTCCTCATATTTTAAAACTATGGAAAACAAAAACATACCAAAGCTACTTATATGTAATCTCTAGACGCATTGTCATTATTTGAAGCTAAAAAACAAGGTGTCATAGTTGGTATTATTAATTTCAGTATTGTAAGGCAGAAATATATTAATGTAAACATACTAAAAACACAAATAAACAAACAAATCATGAACCTTAATAGTTAAATGTACAAAGTTCATGTAGTAATATAAAATGTACCACTTGACACGCCTTAACATGTGAAATTAAAATTATAACATATGAAGTCTCCAGTGTGCACATTTCAATTTCACTAATTCTCTTGACAAGATATAATCGGGTCTTGGATTAACATTTATTTAAAAGTGTACAAATCATATTTGATTGATGTAACCAAAAGGTGACCATGGAACCACCTGATCGATGATGTGAAAGTTCTTAAATTTATTAATTGCTCTTTCTGCATGAAATTTTCAGCTGCAATTCTTAGGGTCCTTTTCGCTTAAATCGCAGTTATTTGGCAGGTATTTCATCATGGAAAGTTGTATGACTTAACAAACCGCAAACAAAACACAAAAATAAAGACAAAAAAACAAATCTTACATTAATGTATGTGTCAAATTGCATATTATAACATCGAAATATCATTACATATGAGCAGGGTAAGATACATTGATATTGAAACTTACAAATGTCTGTATGGTATCTCACCAGAATATGTTCAAAACCTTGTAACCTTTAAGACATGTAATTTTAATCTAAGATACGAAACCTGTGTAGATATCCCATCAGTAAGAACAACTATATATGGGAAAAACTATTTCCCCTTTGAGGCCATGTTAGGAACAGCATTCCTAAGGAAATAGGGTGCTCCCAAAACTACCTGGAATTTAGAATGCTGATCAGCACCAGTACAGGTCCTTCTTGTAAATGTTCAATGTGCAAATAATACTTTTTTGCTTTAAAAACATACAGAATAAATTGAGAATTATAAGATGTTCCACTGAATGTCTTGTATCCTTTGTCTTAACGGAACAGGAGTTTTGTTTTCAATGGGTTGGCTTTCACCCACTGGACAAGATATGGCATTAAAATGCAAGAAAAGATATCAGTATACTTTTTGAATAAAATAACAACTTATTAAATTAAATAACATGGGCTAATATCTATTTATGATTATTTCAAATTTATATAACATCTGTCGAACACATACAACTTCTTGTGTTTTTCTTTCGGCAAGTATTTTATTTAGGTGTTACGACTTTACTTTTTCAATTAACATTCTTTTACAGTGATAGGTGTGTAACCAAATAACATGATACCTCCTATAAGCAATACTTTCCGAAGATTTTTCCTATTAAGCTAGATTAATTTTAAGTTTTTTACCAACTACACATCAATGTACAAAGCTGTGTTATTCCCCTGTATATTTTGCTACTTACAATTTTGCTATTTCAATGTATATGATTACCCTTTAAGTTATACTTTTGAAAGAACTAACCATTTTACAGTGGTATGTCAACTAATGGAACCTTGCGCGTGTGGATTGTCCGTACAGCCTAGAAATCTTGTTGATGTTATCAATGTTTTCGATGCTCTAATCCAATTTTACTATTTGTATTTATATGCATGAATATGATAACGAACGGCGTTTGTAAATACTCCAGTATGTATTCATTTTAACATATATGCTTTTTTTCCAGGTCACAAGCTCATTGGTATTTTTTTATATGTATGTATGTTATTCATGTAAGAAAATAGCTCATTGAGCTAATGTTTCTTGTTAACACATACCCGACTTTAAATAAAGAATCTTGTCTCTTGTATCTTATATGGTGTGAAAACGTATATTCGCGACTGGGCTTGATCAATGTTTCTTTATTAATTAATTAAGGAAGTCGCGAAAAATATGTGACAACCCAATTATTTGCTTCAAAGCGCGGCTTTTTCGGTTATTCATTGCAAGAAAGGTGTTCAACATGAACAAATTAATATACACTCAGTCAAAAAATAAACGATACCTAGACACTTTAACACTTTATTTCTTCTCTCTATGACACTTTTCTTTAATCTTCTTTTAAATTTAATGTTTAACAACCATTTAAATAAAAGTTCATAACATTAGTAGAAAACTATCAATACTGGCCGATTATTTGTTGCTGTAACAACGATCATGCGAAATCTTAATTCACAAGTATTCAGTATCTGGTATGTCCACCATGTGCATCTCTAACTACAATACAGCGACGTCGCATTGAGCGAATCAAGGTCTTAATCGTCTCCTGTGGTATCGCTGCCCACTATTCGTGCACAAAACGTGTAAGCTCATTAGCGTTCTGAGGATTACGCCGTCGAACACGGCGTTTCAAGATGTCTCATAAGTGCTCGATTGGAGACAGGTCAGGTGAGAATGCAGGCCGTGGAAGAACTTGAAACTAAACTGGTTAAAACTCGAGCGGTGTGGCACATAGCGTTGTCCTGTGGGAACAAAGTGACGTTCGGATTGGCGTTGATGAATGGTGCAACAACTGGCCACAATATCTCATTTCGATATCGCTGGCCTGTTAGCCTAACTTGCACTTCCACTAAATTGGTTCGAGTATGAAAGGATATTCCACCCCACACTATAACGTTACGTCCCTAAATCGATCTCTCTGACGTACACAAGGGTCTGAAAAAAAGTTCGTTGCGTCGTCTATAGCAACGTATGCGTCCATCAGCGTGATCCAAGCAAAACCGTGATTCGTCGCTAAATAACACGGTGTTCCACTGTTGTTGAGTCCAACGGTGCTGTCGACGTTCAGCTGTAAGGCACGGGCCGTTATGTGGGCGTCTAACCCTAAGTCCATGTTCGGAAAGCCTATTTCTTACCGTTTGAGCAAATATCCTGGCATTGGTACGTCCATGTGTTATAGCTGCGGTGGTCGTTGCCGGCAAAAAACGTAGATGTGACGTCCTCATATAGCGGTCTTGCGCAGGGGTCGTTACTTGCGGCCTGCCAGATCTATGGCGATCATTAACTGTGCCTAGTGTTCGATAACGACCTGCCAGACGCGACACACCAAAACGTGCAGCGGCGTCACCTGACGTGCACCTGCCTGTAGCATACCAATAGCCCGATTACGTTCATCAGTAGACAAACGTGGCATACTTGTTACGAAAGAAACCGGATAATTAATGTGCTTTTCTTTAACTGTACTTAAACCCTTACACAAAACAATATTCACGTAAACTCAAGATGTACCATGCACCTCGTACCCCGTGCAGCACGTGAAAATCTAAAGCTAGGTCTTTTTCTTCAATGCTTAAATGAATTTAGCTTATCCCTTTGATTTATATGTACGAACTATAACCACTTAATTTTAATTAACCTTTAAGAATATTTATTTATTTTTATAGAAATGAGTGAAGTATTCATATGGTATCGTTTCTTTTTTGGGTGAGTATATTTCAAGAGACATCAAATCTGTGCCGTACCTTTTATCGCATTCCACCGCTAAAAATTGATCATCTCGCACAAATAGCGCTCTGTTATCGGCTATCCTCTCGTGACATTATAAAAGGGTAAGTAATTTCAAACACGGTATAATTGAAAGGGTGTAATTTGTCGGACTAACGCAAATCTTGAATAGTTCTTATTATACCTGCTTTCAAAGGAAAGGTTGTCATGAATATCTCCGAGATTGATATTTTCACTGCTAAATAAGAAGATTGCTTACTTCCGGCCAGATACGACATAGATTCCTTGACAGGTTAACGGAACCTGACTTTAAAGTGACAATTTTCTAAAACATACATATGTTTATTGTTTAAATCAATTAGTCTTTTTCTGAATTTTAGGAAATGTATTATCATCTACGTGGAACGCTAGAAATGTCATTTTTTTCCAAACAGTCTGCATGCATCTACATTGAGATATATAAGAAAATGATAAGTAAATTATAAATATTATAATAAACGTCTAACACAACGGAATAGAGATTACTATATTTTTTATTATTTTCAAAACGGATATATCAAAATGTACACAACAAGGTAATGAAACACGTTGGATAATTAATTTTGAACGTTAGATAAATAAATAAAGAATGCATACTCAACAATCAAGAGTGTTAATAAAATACTATAAAACTTTCATAAAATAACAAAAAAACATCAAAGGTATTGTACGAGTTCACAGCATAACAAAGAATGTGCATGTCATAATAAAAAATTCTCAAAACAAACAATATAATCTCCGAACCGTAATTATAAAATAATCACATAATGTTGTACCAATAACCATCTTTATTGCATAAAATGTGTGTTTTCGGTCCGTTACCGGGGTGCGTTAAAACGTAAAAACCCGAGCGTTATCGGTAGAAAACGTGCATTATTCAGTAAATTCACGTGCCGTTAATGACCGGCTTTTTGTTTTACATAAGCGCTTTCAGGGCTCGCATCATATCAATGGCAGCTGAGCGACCTGGTTTCTGACCGAAAGTGGGTCAACGATGCCAACTTCTGCACAAAAACAAATTTCAGCATATATAGCTGTAAACAAATATCAACAAATAAAAAAAAACACATCTAACTTACATATTTTGTTCTGAGTTGTTTTTCCTGGCAAGCTGATGGGTGTTTACTAGATAGTACTTTCTGCAGTTGTTTTGACTATTTGTTTGCGTTAAAAGCACTAAATTAAGTCTAAAACGTTCAACTCCTCCGAACTTTAGTTATTTCTGTCGATTTTATTCAGAACAAACCACTTATATGGACATGATTCCATTACGTCGTATGCAATGAACAAAGAAAATTCAAGTATTTGTTTTTACTGATGCTGAAGATGCTGTACATTTTATCAAGAATAAGTACACAAAATTTTCAGGCTTAAATTAGTTGTCAAAACAAATAATGGTTAAAGTAGAACTATATCGGTAATTAATTGATTACCCGATAGGTATTGTGTGTAAAAATCCCAGTAATCCAGTCAATTTCCAAAAAACACACTTTCCTACGAAGGAACACTGCAAAAAATGGCGTCGAAACAAAAATGCAACTGCCGAGATATGTTGCGGCCCGAATCGAGCTAAATGTAAAATATTTTCAATGACATCACTCATGACGTCACGCAAGCACCTGTTATGGAGGTTATTTTGAACTAACTGTTTTTGCATTTTCGTGACATTTAACAGCCTTTTTAAACACAAACGTTTCTCATGGTGTGTATTTTATGCAATAATAGCGATAATACACCTTTTTTCGGTCGTTACCATCTGCAAAGGCCCTTAAAATAGTTTACAACCCTCGTGCTACGCACTCGGGCTGTAAACCATTTTGCGGGCCTTTGCAGATGGTAACGACCTCAAAAAGGTGTATTAACCCTATATAATGTTATACCTATCGACAATTTGGCTGTAAAGCTGTTCTGCCAGCCATGTAGTTATGTGAATTGTATTCAAATAAAATGTGGTTGTTGTTTTTTTTCATTCAAAACCATTGCTTGTCGTTCAATTTAGAAGTAAGACAGAAGCATTCTAAAATTCAACACAATAATACGACAATATGTAACACAGTATAGATAACCTTTAACAGCATTTAAAACGCACATATTATTTAAGAAAAAATAAATATTACAAATAATTTCGGTGATTTATAGAGATTTATTACGGGTTCAAACAGTAAAATAACAACTTGATAGTTTTTACTTTCTAGTTTCTCATCAAAATCAAACGTCAGCGCACACAGGGCTGATCCACATTTTCGACGATATCATTTCTGAAAATGAAGTTACGTTCGCATTCAGTTTTGGGCGCTTTTCCGGGAATTATAATGAACTTAAATACTTTTTCTTTTGAGCTATATATAAACAGAGGAAATAAATGTTTCAATACTAGAATAACAAGAGTAAATATTTCATGTAGCTTTTGATGCTTACTCGGTAAAATATATTGCTTTCTTATACTGAAACAAACATTTATCCTATATATCCAACGTAATAAGCACTCTCAATCATAAGATAATACAAAGACTGCACAAAACACAACAAAGAATATAAATACAATTATGAACAATGTTCGTAATACAATTTACACTTTTCATGAGGTATTAAATAAATGACAAAACAAAATAGTGCAAAGACAAAATAAGAGTCAGTTTATCAAAATCAATAATCCACAGAAGTTAATAAACAATGAATATAGCACGATTCTATCTACACCATGGGAAAAAGAGATTTTGAAAAATGCGGCTTTCCATAGATAGCACACGCATAGTTACTATTTACGTCCCTTACTTATGTTTAAACTTGAATTTTCAGAATAGTGTACCTCTAATAACAAGCATTTCCCTAAGGGGTGAGCTTAACAATACTCCAGTTTCTAACATCACGTTGCTGAAATATTGTCAACAATTGATGTCAAATAAAAATGAGCTATATAACTAATATACACCGTATAAACGGGTTCCATACACAAATTCATTTCATTGAAGTTTGGTATGCCAAAAGATTCGTAATTTCATCTACAGTGCATTCAGTAATTTTCGGAGCCAGATCCCACTTTTGAAATGAATTTGTATCGCCACTGTATTCTTCTCGGAACAGAAGGTTTTCCAGCTTCAAGACAAACAGGTCCAACCCTATTTTTTCAGCAATCATACCCCACTCTTGTCCGCAATTTTTGCAGGACATTTTCTCTTTTTTAACGATTCCAGCATATTGGGCTGGTTTTGGGTGAGGTTTCCTATCAATTTGGTCACGAAAACCCTCCGTAATTACGAAGTGTTGATTGTTAGGTAGGGTTCGCATTTTAGACGTGTGACAAATGTATTTCTTGCACTTAACACACAACACTTCCATATCTTTCGTGGACTGACGGTTTTTCATTGAACCTAATAAATCAGTTTTGTTGATTTGCTTCCGTACTTCCTCTCTCTGGTAAAAATCTAGTTTGTTTTCCAATTTATGCGCATCCATATTCTTAAAAGTGTTCATAGCCTTGTACATCAAGTTAGCTTTGTAGACATTCACTTTGTCTTTTTCAACTAACTTTTCACTTCCAAGTGTCAATGACGATGCATCATGTGTTCGGCTTCTTCCTGAAATTATATAGGGAATAATTTTTTATTAAATTAACATTTTTGTAGCTTAAGTTTATGAAATAAGGCACTATATAGTCCGTTTGTGGTGTTTGATGTAGTGTACATGGTGTTAAATTGTTTTAGTGTTTAGTTCGTTTTGGCCATTGCATTGTGCCACTAAACAGGGTTTATTTTTGAATTTGTCCCTGTAGTTCTCATTGTTTTATTCAAGACTTGTCTTGTTATTAAAATGTACCGACAGATTTGATTTCTTTTCATACTAAGCTTATTGCCAGTAGTGTTTAGCCACTTACACTAAATTAGAAGTTATCCAAGGCATGAAATAATTTAAACCTTTAAAATACCGCAGCATAAGCCGCTTTAAACATTGTTAGAAAATCCGGGTACCTCTCATTTGTATCTTTGTGATTTCGTTACCGGAGAAGTTATAATTGATAACAATATTGCAATCTGGAACGTCTATCCCTTCAATCGCAACAGACGTACATACAATTATTTTAAAACGACCCTCATTGAATCTCAGCAAGACCTCTGTTTGGACTTCCTGACTCATACCTAGAAAAACATGATTATATGATTTATTGTTAATAAATTTTGAAATGATTTCATCCAGTTCTTTATTCCATTCAGAATATTGGTTTTTTTTTAAATTATTACATCAATAATAAAAAGAAAAAGCACATAGGATTTGATGATTGAATTCTTGCTGCATATATGTCTGTGTTATTTTTATGCCGGTTCTTAAAACGGAACGTAATATAATTTTCACCTGCGGCGTACTGGCGCCCTTTATTTATAAACATCCTCTGCAATCGGTTTTGTCCGGTCAATAACTTAAAATGCTTTGTCCGATATGATGGTTAGAAAGTTTATATGCGTAATATATCCGACCAGTTCGATTATCAGTAATATCGCTCTAGTCACTCGAGAATTATCGCCCTTTAATAATCGAAATTGCCTTAAATATGTCAAATCATCACCAAATTATGTCAAAATGTGTATGGGTATAATATCCTCATGAAGTCCGCTTCACGTACAATAATTTATCACCAAACTATGTGTCCTTAAAATAGTTCTTTGTATTGATCAATTGTACTGATTGTGCATTAAAACAGGATCTCGGTTAGAGTTCAAGCTACTCCACTTGTCCCTCTAGTTTCTATAGTTTAATATAATCGTTCAACAAGCATGCATTAATGTCAATGAGTATGTAAATATAAGATTTACTTTTCGTGAATTCCATAAACGAGACAGTAATTACGAATATTATATGTCACAATAGTAGATATTAAACTCAAATATCTTGCAAATATTAGATATTTAAAGTTTTCCAACTATCAATATCACATACTGTTGGTAATATTCCACTTTTATAAAGAATTCATCAAAACTTATAACACTAACCTTTCATTGACCGTACTTGCATTTTTCCATACAGACTATGAGCTTTATAGTCTAATCTGTTGTTCAAATTATCCGCAAGTGCTATGCATGTTGCTCTTGCTTTTACAAAGACCATAGCTCTCGAATCTGGACCCTTTTCCTGGAACGTTTTCGTCAGCTGGTCACAAATTACCTCGACGTTTGGATTGTCTGCGTCATCGACTTTGCTTTTCTTTGTTAAGTCCTTCTGCAGTTCTGTAAATGGTATAAACCCATATCAGTCAATAACAGGTGGGGATACCCATACATAGGATTCATGCAAGTTACAATAAAAAACGCCATACCTTTAAAGTTTTCAAACAGTTCCTTTTCTTGGTCAGTAAATTTTGATCTCCTCTCAGCTTCTGCTTTTGTCTCATTTGCTAAGTATTTCATAACATCTCGAATTTGCAAAAGCGTATTCACTTCTAACGCAGAACTGTAGACCTAGATAAAATCACCATAAAATATATTTTTATTGATATCAGTATACATGGAAGATGCTCCAGTAGCACTTTCCACGCCATGAAAACATAATACTTGGTAAGATTGACGGTGCTTACAGGCAGAACACTTAACCTAAATAAAATCATTACGCAATAGATTCTTTATATCAAGACATTACGGAAGGTAAATAGAACTCCGAGACTGCAAGCACAACAGTGCCAAGGCTAACAAGAATATCAGGCATGAGAATTCAAATACATGATAATTGTTATCAACGAATGCGTATTTATTGTATGTAACACAAATTCAAGACCATGGGCTGTTTCATTGAGAATCCTAAAAGTTGTACCTCGAACAAACGTCCAGTATAATTAGTGCACTTATAAAAATATCTCCTAGGAACAAAATTGCTGCTAGGACTCTTCAAAAAACATTCCCCAGAAGTATTGAATAATGAAATTGCGTACATTTAGATATGTTGCACATGTTGTAATTTCGCGAAGACTTTCGGGATCGTGAACAAATCGTTTTGCTGTTTTGTCTATTTGTATTGTCCAGCCGTAATATGCAAAAGTTCCCCTTTCCCGTGGTCTTTTATCAAGAACATCGATAATATCTGGTTCACACACTGAGAAACAGATGTCTAAAAATAAAACAAATGATGCATTTAAACTACTGGAAGAAGCCCAGTCATAACCAGTAGAATGCGACAATGATAAAAAGCCCTTTCCAGACTCCATTAGAGATTGTAAAACATAGTACTTCTTGACATCCCATTATGTTTTAGTGATGTAAACTTCTTTTTTTTGTATGTATATCCAAATGACTTCTGTAAACCTTTTGACCTTTTCTTTACCCCAATAATTCTATGTTGCTTTATATATTAATGATAGGCATGTTTTTAATTAAAACGTGTGTTGTTTAAATAGATTCCCAGGCAATGCATCTGAAAAAATATCACTATTCAACTGTATGATATCGAAATTACAAAGAAAAAAATAAAGTATACATATATATTTTGGTTTTAGTGGAATGCGAACACATGCCAGTAAAGTCAAGAAAAGATAGGTAACCAGAACCTAAACCACTAGACCATGATAAATTGTATTCACTGAGTAGATATTGTAGTTTAAGCATTATATATTTTACAGCGATTGTGAAAAAAGTTGTGCACACAAACCTAGGTTACCCCCCCCCCCAGTAATGTTCATTTTACTGACCTAGCAGTAACAGAGCAGTACATATAAATTATATAAAAATATCGCCTTGGAATGGTCAATAAAATGAATATTTACTTGGGGGTTAAACCAGTTTGTGTGCACAACCTCACTCTTATCCCATCAATCCCGAATAAAGTAATAACGTAAAAGCTAAGTCTAATCAAAGTATGCATAAACTTGAGGAAACCTGACAATAAAAACAAACTATGATAAACGAAAAGGTAAACTCCAAATACTTCAATTATTAGGGATTCCGAATCTATCTGCAGAGTAAGGAATACAATTTAGAGTACCTAATGCAAAAACTTTTCAGATACGATGCAGTTATTGTTTGAAACTATAAACAACATACTCAGTCTGCCTTAGCAAATGAAATGTTTAAAACTGTGTGATCAGAGAGTTCTTAGCAAGCAAGCCCAAAACTCCCAAATTTTTACCTAAATGTATGTGAAACTAGACTGATTTTCATTTGTGTTGTTTCCTTTTTTTGTTTTTGAAAGTTTCGTACAGTTAAGAGCATCAATTTTGGTCATTTAAAAGGAGCTTTCCTGTCTTTAAATCGACTACATGTCAAACATTTAAATCATCATACAAACTAACGCGAATACATAACCGATAAATTATCTGGAATGACAACAAGAAAGAGTCACCACATCTTATTAGTGAAACCATATCACAATTACAAAGAGATAGATATAGTTTCCAAATATTCAACGCCAAATCTAACCCGTCAGCAGAACTAGAATACTATAACCTAATGCTAGGTCCAGCATGGAATTAAACAAGGAAAAAAAGAAATATCACCATTTCTCTTATCCAATGAACAGATTTCATTAAGTACTCAAAAGACGAACCTACCGTCCAGTATTTCTTCAGTTTTGATCATATTTTCAATCAGCATTTTTTTGCATATATCGTCGGAACGAACTGTCATTTTGATTGTGTCTGAAATAAGATGAGTATTAGTGATCCTTCTTGCGACATTCTTGACAACTTCATAAAAAGCGTTTATAGTAATTAACTTACATAACATATAATTATAAAATGGATATTTGTTGATTTCAGTGTTATTTAAGAAATATTACACACCACTGAGGGTCATATGACATCAAAAGGACCGGTCAGTCAGCCACCAAAGGTGGAAATTATGTGAGGTATAATATGTCGTATTTATTTAACGAGTGTCATAGAAAAACATCATTTTTAAATTATTTTTACAAATTGGTATGATTTTAGATCAGTTTTTAAGAGTGTGTTTCACGACACATGGATTAAATCACACTCAATATCAGAGACCAGTCTGATTCGCTAGGGGATCGCTTCTTAGATGAAGTGAAAACCACGCTCCGTTGTTGACAGTTAATATGTAGTTGATGTGCATTAGGATTTTTTTCAGATTATCTATCAACATATTTTTTAATGAATTTTCCGCGTCGTATTTACGAGCATTTGTTTTCATGTGTAATGTTTTTCTATGCAAGTAAATGCTCCAGCATTTAAAAACATTTGAATAATAGTATAGCATTCCCTAATCATTGATAAGTTATGTTTTTTTCTTTCCCAAATATTTTAATTTAAACATATGCAATATTTATCAAATTATTATTTTTGACAAAAATTACTGGTTCAAAAGTGAGGTTTTCCATTTTGATCAAAGGAAAGTAACTACAATTTATTTTGAAGGTAATTTTAAAGTTGATATTTTCACTCCATAGTTTGCAGTGGAAAAATCAATATCATTTCACTGAATAAATTCCATATTTCACCAAAAGCAAAAACGAAATAACGGATAATTGTTTGTTTCAGTATAAAGTAAATCGCGACAGATATTTGTTTGTGCTCATTTGGTGAAATGTTTAAATTTTACACTTAAACGCTTTTGTTTTGTTTTATTTCATGCATATAATTTATAGCAATCAATATTTAATATATATTTTATTGGAAAAGTTATGGTGTCAAACCGGAAATAGAGCTTTCTGTCAAGCACCGTGTGCAATTTCTTGATTTCGGGTAAAAATGAGTAAAACAATAATCATATTTCGTTAGATTTACTTTTTCGATCGATAGGATTATCTGGATATAATCAACCATTAATTTCCAATAAACCACCGAATAACATACAATAGAATGCTGACACCTACAACTTTCAATTATTAAAGCTTTAAGACTACGGCTATTGCTCGTGCAGTTTTTTTTATAATAAGTAGAAAATATCTTCACACCAGACCTTCTTTCGGTGTATTCACGTGCTTTTCAATACTCGTTCTGCATCTTTCAACAGTTGACAGCCGTTTGACGTCGAGTGCTGCACAAACTTTGGTTATATATTCTACAGCATCTTCCTCATTCTTTGAATTTCCTACTCCAATGGACGCAGTGAGACCAACGATCTGATAACAGAGAAGCTGAATTAAATTTTGTAAACTGCATTAAATGTCTTTAGCATAGCAAACAGTGTTTGTAAATGTTGAGATCAGTCGAAGACTGTAAGACGAGTTCCTAATGACAAACAATCATTGTTTTTCGTAAATATGTTTCAAATGCCAAAATATTATACATCCTATTCGTGACCATTTACCGTCAACTATAAATGCTGCTTCGTTTTGAAATCGCTGTGAGGCATTAAATTTAATATACTTTATAAACATCGAATATTACCTGTGGAAGTCCAGCAACCTTGTCAAATTTCTCCGTAAGATATCTTCTTGCAAGCTCTCCATACGATCCCGAACCCTTTGTATGGTGGCATTCGTCAAATATCAACAAGGAAAATACAGCAAGACTTGGTATGTTCCCGTTCTCTAAATTGTTAACTAGTATCTGAGGAGTGAAACAAAGAATATCCGCATCTTTCACGAACACATGAAGCATCGCTGATTCATCTTCTCCTCCAGATATAAACTTGGTCTGAAATTATATCCTCTTAAGTTGTTCACTGTTTACATTTTGAAAATGTGTAATATGACGTAAATGATCATACTTTTAATCAGTATAAAGTACTTATACATAAGTTCAATAAAAAACATGAGTGGAGAAATACTCACGTTGTATTTTGGAAAAACTTTCTTGAATCTATCAAACTGCTGGCGAATTAAAATTCCAGTCCGAGCCATAACTACAACTTTCCTGGTTCCTGAAATAAATCGAGCATTTATCTATATTATCTATCTTATAAACTAGTATTTCAAAAGTATATTGCCAGGAAAGTAATTACGCAGAGACTAGACAACTTTATAAAATACATGTATGTTCAAACATATACATTCACAATAAATATCGCAAATGGATTTCATTGAACAACTTCAGCTGAGTTCGCTAAATATTTCACGCAAACTTAAATACTACCTTTCGTCGCTTTACTAAGGTGCTCTGACACGATATGCATTGCAACCCAAGTTTTGCCAGTGCCTGTCTCAGCACATATGATGGTGTTTTCGCCCTGAATCGCTCGCTCAGCTAGTTCATACTGGTAATCCCTCAGATTAAGTTTTGGATCTGCAATATTTAAGATCCTTTAGTTTATAGTAGTTTCAGTGACCTCGGCAATGACAAATGCTGAAAGAATTACTCTAGATCCCATTTGCTGGATATAAACCAGTAGTGGTGTCCAGTTTGGGAGGTCACTAGAAGAAAACCCTAGTGGGGATCTTAGGTGAGAAGCGGCCACCAATAGAGCACTCTCACCCTGGCTTCAATTGAACCCATAATACCTCTTTGGTTAGAGTCTGACACATATGATACTAGACCAATTATATCCGTCATTGCTTAGTTACACACAAATTCTAAAATGTCTAAGCCTTCATATTCAACAAATGTATTCGTGTCATTTAACTTTCAAATTAATTTTTTTAACGTAACGTAGATATAATTGGTTGTTAAATGCTTTTAGAACGTACTTACTGTCATTCCTCAATTATTATTTAATTATTCTTGATATATAATACACAAACTTTGAAAATCGTTTTTGTATTCGGAATCAGAATCAAGCTCATCTTCGTCCGACTGAAGAACAGCATCATCTTCATGTACGGAGTCTTGACCTAAAATTAAAGCAAAAAGTACATGAATTTGCTCGCCGTATGAAATGATTGAAGTAAAAATTATTTCTAAGTCCGAGAACTGTAGTATTTATATACAGTTGACATTTCTAAAGTTCGAGGTATGTAGTAAGTATTACAGTTTTAATTTCAAATGTGCAAGGCCTGAAGTAATTATAATCAGTTCTCATTGCTAGAGTTCCAGGTCAGTGATTATTCCATACAGCTCTCATTTTTAGATGGTGTGGTCTGATGAGATGGTTGAAATTCTTACACCCAACAGTTATATGTATCATGAACAGATATGAACAAGTCCAAATTGGTACTTAAGTAACCATATAAAAGCAAGACAATAACAAAAATCAACTAAAGAACATAACTTTCCACTTTTGTATTTGTATCGAGCAACATTTTGAAAATAATCACGATCATCCAAATGTACTATGTTGTTTTGTCAAATGTTTGATCGACCATCATGGTCCTTAAAAATGCTAAACAGGTCTACTTGACCTTTTAGACCGAGCGCTTCCGTGCAGTCTGTACTACTAGATGAACGTTCTTTCGCCTTGTCTGTTCCTTCCAAAGATTGTTCGCACTGTGATCTTTTTTCGGACGCGCCACAAGCTTTTTTGAAAAAAGTAACATCAAAGCTTTCTTTTGAAAAGAGAATCTTAAATAACCGATAACTTTAAATATTAATTCATACGCTGTACATGGATATTAATTAAATGAAGAATCTGTTTACCATTTTGCTGTTCTTTAATCCCATCGGTTGATGTTTCACCTTTAAACAACAAGTTTTTACGTAAAATTCATTTTTGTTAAGGCCTGTCTGGGCCCATTTATAAATGAATTAAGGCATTGCCCTTTTAATTCTTCGCAGTTGATTTTAGCAGATCTCGACATACAATTACATCTAAAAATAGGAATACTATTAGTTAAATGAGGATATACTCACAATTTTTTTCAGGATCAAACATATGAGGGCATTCCAAGAAATCAGGTTCTAAAAGTTCACACTCCGAGGTGTAGTCGTTATCCCGAAGCGCGCAAAGGAACGCGTAATACCATTCCCTTGGTCGTAATTGAGACTGCATTCTGCGTAGAAGGCACATTATACCATACAACCTGCTTTTAGATTGGCATAGATTAAGGACTTCATCGCGGTTCACTTCTGTTATAGCCTTCTTCGAAACAAGGCTGCTTATTATGTCTATTGGATTAATAGTTTTCTCTAGCTCCGGACCAAAGAGTCGTATCAGTTTTCGACCTCTTAACCTGTCCTCTTCCGAACCTACATTGTCTTCTACCAGTAATGACTTGACGTATACCAGCTCTGAAAATGTGACAAACAAGGTTGAGAATTTAACTATTGATGTTCGTTTTTCGGCTTGTCATCGACAATTAGACAACTCGTAGACACAATTAAAACATTACCGGATCGGTTCTCGTAAATGAATAAAAATGAATGGTATTCTCGAAAATATTAAACGACATTTACAATTTATATTATTGTAAAGATCCTTTCTTGTATTTTATATAAAGGTGAAAAAGTAATAATGAAAAGTGCCTTATGGATCAGTGTAATATGGGCGCATAAGAATTAACAACAAGAACATATGTTAAAGTAGAACATGTTACATATTGTATCCAGTTCAATATAACCATTACACATATTTTAGAATAACACATTTGTATTATAACATTGACAAATTTCTATTGCTATGCAATCAGATCTCAAAATATGCACAAGTCCGATTCGGGAGAAAAGCTCCTGACACCACAGTTTTCACAATATTGAAACGAAATATTAACCAGCCTACAGTAGAAGTGTTCTTACACGGTACCACATTCTCCGATTTTCGAAATATGTCCGTTAAATGAAATTATCAAACAAAATGTAAATCATACTCACGTTTGTTCATGTAAATATAGGGCACAGCTCCACCACGGAAGTGTCGACAGCTTTTTTTCTTTGCACCACCGTAAAGTGGTGGAGCTGGCGTTTAGAGGCCGTGATTCAGCTGGTCCAAGAATTTGTCAGTATGCTAGTCAAGGCTTGCTTATTTACAAATTCCTGAACCCGTTGAATAAAATATTAGTTTATAAGAAGTTCATAACTTTAAGTATTTATGAAAAGCTTAAATAGAAGAATCTAACCTTCTTGTTCAAGTGCATTTATGAACGACATCCACTTATTTGGAGCAGAGCTTCTACCAAAGGAGTCCAGAACAGCCTCTCCGGCTTCTGTTGTTGTTCGATTCTGATATATCTCATGTAACCTCGACTTCTCATCTGCAAGTGCAATAAATTAAGGCTTAACAATTAAAAGGGTGGTTGGGAAAGCAATACATTTCAATTTTGTAAAATGCTTTACGTGTATTCGTTTGAATTGTTAAAACATAATTTCTTTGGTTAGAAGGGGAATTTAGCAATAGCAGATGCACAAGGATAGTTCTTGAATTTCATTCAAAATCCATTAACATCACACGGAAAAGTCCTTTAACTACACTTTTGTTAGTAAGCTTTTTGTGTCGAACTGCTTTAGAATATCATAAATTGGTCGTTTAAATATATATATTAAAAATGAAAATGCAAACTAATCTGTATTGGACTACAAGTTGTTCTTTTAAATGGGACACTACAATTTGTTGTTTTGAAAGTTATGATATTAAGGGAAAGGTGTTGTGTGGATAGTTTCATATATTTGGGCACCTTACGATGTTTTGTGGATAGTTTCATATATTTGGGCACCGTACGGTTTTGTGTGGATAGTTTAATATATTTGGGCATCATACGGTGTTGTGTGGATAGTGCCATATATTGGGGCAATATGCAGTGTTGTGTGGATAGTTTCATATATTGGGACACTATGCAGTGTTGTGTGAATAGTTTCATATAGTTGGGACATTATGCAGTGTTGTGTGCATAGTTGCATATACTGGTGCACTATGCATTTTTGTGTGGATAGTTTCATATTTAGGGGCACTATGCAGTGTAGTGTGGATAGTTGCATATATTGGGGCACTATGCAGTGTTGTGTGAATAGTTGCATATATTGGGACACTATGCAGTGTTGTGTGAATAGTTTCATATATAAGGGCACTATGCAGTGTTGTGTGTATAGTTGCATATATAGGGGCACTATGCAGTGTTGGGTGAATAGTTGGATATATAGGGGTACTTTGCAGTGTTGTGTGGATAGTTTTATATATTGGATCACTATGCAGTGTTGTGTGAATAGTTTCATATATAGGATCACTATGAAGTATTGTGTGGATAGTTTCATATATTGGGGCACTAGGCAGTGTTGTGTGTACAGTTGCTTATATTCGGGCACTATGCAGTATTGTGTGGATAGTTGCATATATAGGGATATTATGCAGTGTTGTGTGGATAGTTTCATATATTGGGGCACTATGCAGTGTTGTGTGGATAGTTTCATATATTGGGGCACTATGCAGTGTTTTGTGTATAGTTTCATGTATTGGGGCACTATGCAGTGTTGTGTGTATAGTTTCATATATTGGGGCACTATGCAGTGTTGTGTGTATATTTTCATATATTGGGGCACTATGCAGTGTTGTGTGGATAGTTTCATATATTGGGGCACTATGCAGTGTTGTGTGGATAGTTTCATATATTGGGGCACTATGCAGTGTTGTGTGGATAGTTGCATATATAGGGGCACTATGCAGTGTTGTGTGAATAGTTTCATATATAGGAGCACTATGCAGTATTGTGTGGATAGTTTCATATATTAGAGCACTATGCAGTGTTTTGTGTACAGCTGCTTATATTGGGGCACTATGCAGTGTTGTGTGGATAGTTTCATATATTGGGGCATTATGCAGTGTTGTGTGTATAGTTTCATGTATTGGGGCACTATGCAGTGTTGTGTGGATAGTTTCATATAATAGGGCACTATGCAGTGTTGTGTGGATAGTTGCATATATTGGGGCACTAGGCAGCATTTTGTGGATAGTTTCTTATATAGGGGCACTATGCAGTGTTGTGTGGATAGTTGCATATATAGGGGCACTATGCAGTGTTGTGTGTATAGTTGCATATATTGGGGCACTATGCAGTGTTGAGTGGATAGTTTCATATATAGGGGCACTATGCAGAGTTGTGTGTATAGTTGCAAATATTGGGGCACTATGCAGTGTTGTGTGTATAGTTGCAAATATTGGGGCACTATGCAGTGTTGTGTGGATAGTTTCATATACTGGGGCACTATGCAGTATTGTGTGGATAGTTGCATATATTGGGGCACTACGCAGTGTTGTGTGGATAGTTTCATATATTTGGGTACTATGCATTATTGTGTGTATAGTGGCATATATAGGGGCACTATGCAGTATTGTGTTGATAGTTGCATATATTGGGGCACTATGCAGTGTTGTGTGGATAGTTGCATATTGGGGCATTATGCAGTGTTGTGTGGATAGTTTCATATACTGGGGCACTATGCAGTGTTGTGTGGATAGTTGCATATATAGGGGCACAATGCAGTGTTGTGTGGATAGTTGCATATATTGGGGCACTATGCAGTGTTGTGTGGATAGTTTCATATATTGGGGCACTATGCAGTATTGTGTGAATAGTTGCATATATTGGGGCACTATGCAGTGTTGTGTGGATAGTTTCATAAATTGGGGCACTATGCAGTGTTGTGTGTATAGTTTCATATATAGGGGCACTATGCAGTGTTGTGTGGATAGTTTCATATATAGGGGCACTATGCAGTTTTGTGTGTATAGTTGCATATATTGGGGCACTATGCAGTGTTGTGTGGATAGTTGCATATAATGGGGCACTATGCAGTGTTGTGTGGTTAGTTTCATATATTGGGGTACTATGCAGTATTGTGTGGTAAGTTGCATATATTGGGGCACTATTCAGTGTTGTGTGGTTAGATTCATATATTGGGGCACTATGCAGTGTTATGTGGTTAGTTTCATAAACTGGAGCACCATTCGGTGTTATGTGGTTAGTTTCATAAATTGGGGCACTTTGCAGTATTATGTGGATAGTTTCATATATTGGGGCTCTATTCAGTATTGTGTGGATAGTTTCATAAATTGGGACACTCTGCATTGTTGTGTGGTTAGTTGTGTACATTGGGACACTATGCAGTGTTGTATGGATAGTTGCATATACTATGGCACTATGCAGTGTTGTGTGGATAGTTTCATATATTGGGGCCCTATGCAGTGTTTTGTGGATAGTTTCATATATTGGGGCACTATGCAGTTTTGTGTGGATAGTTTCATATATTGGGGCACTATGCAGTGTTGTGTGGATAGTTGCATATATTGGGGCACTATGCAGTGTTGTGTGGATAGTTTCATATATTGGGGCACTATGCAGTGTTGTGTGTATAGTTTCATATATTGGGGCACTATGCAGTGTTGTGTGGATAGTTTCATATATTGGGGCACTATGCAGTGTTGTGTGGATAGTTTCACATATAGGGGCACTATGCAGTATTGTATGGATAATTGCATATATAGGGGCACTATGCAGTGTTGTGTGGATAGTTTCATACAAAGGGGCACTATGCAGTGTTGTGTGGATAGTTTCATATATAGGAGCACTATGCAGTGTTGTGTGGATAGTTTCATATATTGGGGCACTATGCAGTGTTGTGTGGATAGTTTCATATATTGGGGCACTATGCAGTGTGGTGTGAATAGTTTCACATATAGGGGCACTATGCAGTATTGTATGGATAATTGCATATATAGGGGCACTATGCAGTGTTGTGTGGATAGTTTTATACAAAGGGGCACTATGCAGTGTTGTGTGGATAGTTTCATATATAGGAGCACTATGAAGTGTTGTGTGGATAGTTTCATACAAAGGGGCACTATGCAGTGTTGTGTGGATAGTTGCATATATATATTGGGGCACTATGCAGTGTTATCTGGATAGTTGCATATATAGGGGCACTATGCAGTGTTGTGTGGATAGTTTCATATATAGGGGCACTATGCAGTGTTGTGTGGATAGTTGCATATATAGGGGCACTTTGCAGTGTTGTGTGGATAGTTGCATATATAGGGGCACTATGTTGTGTTGTGTGGATAGTTTCATACAAAGGGGCACTTTGCAGTGTTGTGTGGATAGTTGCATATATAGGGGCACTATGCAGTGTTGTGTGGATAGTTACATATATTGGGGCACTATGCAGTGTTGTGTGGATAGTTTCATATATAGGGGCACCATGCAGTGTTGTGTGGATAGCTGCATATATAGGGGCACTATGCAGTATTGTGTGGATAGTTGCATATATAGGGGCACTATGCAGTGTTGTTTGTATAGTTTCATATATAGGGGCACTATGCAGTGTTGTGTGGATAGTTGCATATATAGGGGCACTATGCAGTGTTGTGTGGATAGTTGCATATATTGGGGCACTATGCAGTGTTGTGTGAATAGATTCATATATTGGGGCACTATGCAGTGTTGTGTGGATAGTTTCATATATAGGGGCACTATGCAGTGTTGTGTGGATAGTTTCATATATTGGGGCACTATGCAGTGTTGTGTGTATAGTTGCATATATAGGGGCACTATGCAGTGTTGTGTGAATAGTTGCATATATAGGGGCACTATGCAGTGTTGTGTGGATAGTTTCATATATTGGATAACTATGCAGTGTTGTATGAATAGTTTCATATATAGGAGCACTATGCAGTGTTGTGTGGATAGTTGCATATATAGGGGCACTCTGCAGTGTCGGGTGGATAGTTGCATATATAGGGGCACTATACAATGTTGTGTGGATAGTTGCATATATAGGGGCTCTATGCAGTGTTGTGTGGATAGTTGCATATATTGGGACACTATGCAGTATTGTGTGGATAGTTGCATATATAGGGGCACTATGCAGTGTTGTGTGTATAGTTGCATATATAGGGGCACTCTGCAGTGTCGTGTGGATAGTTTCATATATAGGGGCACTCTGCAGTGTCGTGTGGATAGTTGCATATATAGGGGCACTATACAATGTTGTGTGGATAGTTGCATATATTGGGGCACTATGCAGTGTTGTGTGGATAGTTGCATATATAGGGGCACTCTGCAGTGTCGTGTGGATAGTTGCATATATAGGGGCACTATACAATGTTGTGTGGATAGTTGCATATATAGGGGCTCTATGCAGTGTTGTGTGGAAAGTTGCATATATTAGGACACTCTGCATTGTTGTGTGGTTAGTTGTATACATTGGGACACTATGCAGTGTTGTATGGATAGTTGCATATACTAGGGCACTATGCAGCGTTGTGTGGATAATTTCATATATTGGGGCACTATGCAGTGTTTTGTGGATAGTTTCATATATTGGGGCACTATGCAGTGTTGTGTGGATAGTTTCATATATTGGGGCACTATGCAGTGTTATGTGGTTAGTTTCATAAACTGGAGCACCATTCGGTGTTATGTGGTTAGTTACATAAATTGGGGCACTATGCAGTATTGTGTGGATATTTGCATATATTGGGGCACTACGCAGTGTTGTGTGGATAGTTTCATATATTTGGGTACTATGCAGTATTGTGTGGTAAGTTGCATATATTGGGGCACTATTCAGTGTTGTGTGGTTAGTTTCATATATTGGGGCACTATGCAGTGTTATGTGGTTAGTTTCATAAACTGGAGCACCATTCGGTGTTATGTGGTAAGTTTCATAAATTCGGGCACTTTGCAGTATTATGTGGATTGTTTCATATATTGGGGCACTATTCAGTATTGTGTGGATAGTTTCATATATTAGGACACTCTGCATTGTTGTGTGGTTAGTTGTATACATTGGGACACTATGCAGTGTTGTATGGATAGTTGCATATACTAGGGCACTATGCAGTGTTGTGTGGATAGTTTCATATATTGGGGCACTATGCAGTGTTGTGTGGATAGTTTCATATATTGGGGCACTATGCAGTGTTTTGTGGATAGTTTCATATATTGGGGCACTATGCGGTGTTGTGTGGATAGTTTCATATATTGGGGCACTATGCAGTGTTGTGTGGATAGTTTCACATATAGGGGCACTATGCAGTGTTGTGTGGATAGTTGCATATATTGGGGCACTATGCAGTATTGTGTGGATAGTTGCATATATAGGGGCATTATGCAGTGTTGTGTGGATAGTTGCATATATAGGAGCACTATGCAGTGTTGTGTGGATTGTTTCATATATAGGGGCACTATGCAGTATTATGTGGATAGTTGCATATATAGGGGCACTATGCAGTGTTGTGTGGATAGTTGCATCGATAGGGGCACTTTGCAGTGTTGTGTGGATAGTTTCATATATAGGGGCACTATGCAGTGTTGTGTGGATAGTTGCATATATAGGGGCACTATGCAGTGTTGTGTGGATAGTTTCATATATTGGGGCACTATGCAGTGTTGTGTGGATAGTTTTATATATAGGGGCACTATTCAGTGTTATGTGGATAGTTTCATATATTGGGGCACTATGCAGTGTTGTGTGTATAGTTGCATATATCGGAGCACTATGCAGTGTTGTGTGGATAGTTTCATATATTGGGGCACTATGCAGTGTTGTGTGTATAGTTGCATATATAGGGGCACTATGCAGTGTTGTGTGAATAGTTGCATATATAGGGGCACTATGCAGTGTTGTGTGGATAGTTGCATATATAAGGGCACTATGCAGTGTTGTGTGGATAGTTTTATATATAGGGGCACTATTCAGTGTTATGTGGATAGTTTCATATATTGGGGCACTATGCAGTGTTGTGTGTATAGTTTCATATATCGGAGCACTATGCAGTGTTGTGTGGATAGTTTCATATATTGGGGCACTATGCAGTGTTGTGTGTATAGTTGCATATATAGGGGCACTATGCAGTGTTGTGTGAATAGTTGCATATATTGGGGCACTATGCAGTGTTGTGTGAATAGTTTCATATATTGGATAACTATGCAGTGTTGTGTGAATAGTTTCATATATAGGAGCACTATGCAGTGTTGTGTGGATAGTTGCATATATAGGGGCACTATGCAGTGTTGTGTGGGTAGTTGCATATATAGGGGCACTATGCAGTGTTGTGTGGGTAGTTGCATATATAGGGGCACTATGCAGTGTTGTGTGGATAGTTTCATATATTGGGGCACTATGCAGTTTTGTGTGAATAGTTTCATATACTAGGGCACTATGCAGTGTTGTGTGGGTAGTTGCATATATAGGGGCACTTTGCAGTGTTGTGTGGATAGTTTTATATATAGGGGCACTATACAATGTTGTGTTGATAGTTGCATATATAGGGGCACTATGCAGTGTTGTGTGGATAGTTGAATATATAGGGGCACTATGCAGTGTTGTGTGGATAGTTTCATATATAGGGGCACTATGCAGTGTTGTGTGTATAGTTGCATATATAGGGGCACTATGCAGTGTTGTGTGGATAGTTGCATATATAGGGGCACTATGCAGTGTTGTGCGGATAGTTGCATATCTTGGGGCACTATGCAGTGTTGTGTGTATAGTTTCATGTATTGGGGCACTATGCAGTGTTGTGTGGATAGTTGCATATATAGGAGCACTATGCAGTGTTGTGTGGATAGTTGCATATATTAGGACACTCTGCATTGTTGTGTGGTTAGTTGTATACATTGGGACACTATGCAGTGTTCTATGGATAGTTGCATATACTAGGGCACTATGCAGTGTTGTGTGGATAGTTTCATATATTGGGGCACTATGCAGTGTTTTGTGGATAGTTTCATATATTGGGGCACTATGCGGTGTTGTGTGGATAGTTTCATATATTGGGGCACTATGCAGTGTTGTGTGGATAGTTTCACATATAGGGGCACTATGCAGTATTGTATGGATAATTGCATATATAGGGGCATTATGCAGTGTTGTGTGGATAGTTGCATATATAGGGGCACTATGCAGTGTTTTGTGGATAGTTGCATATATAGGGGCACTATGCAGTGTTGTATGGATAATTGCATATATAGGGGCATTATGCAGTGTTGTGTGGATAGTTGCATCGATAGGGGCACTTTGCAGTGTTGTGTGGATAGTTTCATATATAGGGGCACTATGCAGTGTTGTGTGGATAGTTGCATATATAGGGGCACTATGCAGTGTTGTGTGGATAGTTGCATATATAGGGGCACTATGCAGTGTTGTGTGGATAGTTGCATATATAGGGGCACTATGCAGTGTTGTGTGGATAGTTTCATATATAGGGGCACTATGCAGTGTTGTGTGGAGAGTTTCATATATTGGGGTACTATGCAGTGTTGTGTGGATAGTTGCATATATTGGGGCACTATGCAGTGTTGTGTGGATAGTTGCATATACTAGGGCACTATTCAGTGTTATGTGGATAGTTGCATATATAGAAGCACTATGCAGTGTTGTGTGAATAGTTTCATATATTGGGGCACTATGCAGTGTTGTGTGGATAGTTTCATATATCGGGGCACTATGCAGTGTTGTGTGGATAGTTTCATATATTGGGGCACTATGCAGTGTTGTGTGTATAGTTGCATATATAGGGGCACTATGCAGTGTTGTGTGAATAGTTGCATATATTGGGGCACTATGCAGTGTTGTGTGAATAGTTTCATATATAGGGGCACTATGCAGTGTTGTGTGAATAGTTGCATATATAGGGGCACTATGCAGTGTTGTGTGAATAGTTGCATATATAGGGGCACTATGCAGTGTTGTGTGAATAGTTTCATATATTGAATAACTATGCAGTGTTGTGTGAATAGTTTCATATATAGGAGCACTATGCAGTGTTGTGTGGATAGTTGCATATATAGGGGCACTATGCAGTGTTGTGTTGGTAGTTGCATATATAGGGGCACTATGCAGTGTTGTGTGGGTAGTTGCATATATAGGGGCACTATGCAGTGTTGTTTGGATAGTTTCATATATTGGGGCACTATGCAGTGTTGTGTGAATAGTTTCATATATAGGGGCACTATGCAGTGTTGTGTGGATATTTGCATATCTAGGGGCACTTTGCAGTGTTGTGTGGATAGTTTTATATATAGGGGCACTATACAATGTTGTGTGGATAGTTGCATATATAGGGGCACTATGCAGTGTTGTGTGGATAGTTGAATATATAGGGGCACTATGCAGTGTTGTGTGGATAGTTTCATATATAGGGGCACTATGCAGTGTTGTGTGTATAGTTGCATATATAGGGGCACTATGCAGTGTTGTGTGGATAGTTTCATATATTGGGGCACTATGCAGTGTTGTGTGGATAGTTGCATATATAGGGGCACTATGCAGTGTTGTGTGGATAGTTGCATATATAGGGGCACTATGCAGTGTTGTGTGGATAGTTGCATATATAGGGGCACTATGCAGTGTTGTGTGGATAGTTTCATACAAAGGGGCACTTTGCAGTGTTGTGTGGATAGTTGCATATATAGGGGCACTATGCAGTGTTGTGTGGATAGTTGCATATATTGGGGCACTATGCAGTGTTGTGTGGATAGTTTCATATATAGGGGCACCATGCAGTGTTGTGTGGATAGTTGCATATATAGGGGCACTATGCAGTATTGTGTGGATAGTTGCATATATAGGGGCACTATGCAGTGTTGTTTGGATAGTTTCATATATAGGGGCACTATGCAGTGTTGTGTGGATAGTTGCATATATAGGGGCACTATGCAGTGTTGTGTGGATAGTTGCATATATTGGGGCACTATGCAGTGTTGTGTGAATAGATTCATATATTGGGGCACTATGCAGTGTTGTGTGGATAGTTTCATATATAGGGGCACTATGCAGTGTTGTGTGGATAGTTTCATATATTGGGGCACTATGCAGTGTTGTGTGTATAGTTGCATATATAGGGGCACTATGCAGTGATGTGTGAATAGTTGCATATATAGGGGCACTATGCAGTGTTGTTTGGATAGTTTCATATATTGGATAACTATGCAGTGTTGTATGAATAGTTTCATATATAGGAGCACTATGCAGTGTTGTGTGGATAGTTGCATATATAGGGGCTCTCTGCAGTGTTGTGTGGATAGTTTTATATATAGGGGCACTATACAATGTTGTGTGGATAGTTGCATATATAGGGGCTCTATGCAGTGTTGTGTGGATAGTTGCATATATTGGGACACTCTGCATTGTTGTGTGGTTAGTTGCATATATAGGGGCTCTATGCAGTGTTGTGTGGATAGTTGCATATATTAGGACACTCTGCATTGTTGTGTGGTTAGTTGTATACATTGGGACACTATGCAGTGTTGTATGGATAGTTGCATATACTAGGGCACTATGCAGCGTTGTGTGGATAATTTCATATATTGGGGCACTATGCAGTGTTTTGTGGATAGTTTCATATATTGGGTCACTATGCAGTGTTGTGTGGATAGTTTCATATATTGGGGCACTATGCAGTGTTATGTGGTTAGTTTCATAAACTGGAGCACCATTCGGTGTTATGTGGTTAGTTACATAAATTGGGGCACTATGCACTATTGTGTGGATATTTGCATATATTGGGGCACTACGCAGTGTTGTGTGGATAGTTTCATATATTTGGGCACTATGCAGTTATATGTGTATAGTTGCATATATAGGGGCACTATGCAGTATTGTGTGGATAGTTGCATATATTGGGGCACTATGCAGTGTTGTGTGGATAGTTGCATATATTTGGGGCTCTATGCAGTGTTGTGTGGATAGTGGCATATATTGGGACACTCTGCATTGTTGTGTGGATAGTTGCATATATAGGGGCTCTATGCAGTGTTGTGTGGATAGTTGCATATATTAGGACACTCTGCATTGTTGTGTGGTTAGTTGTATACATTGGGACACTATGCAGTGTTGTATGGATAGTTGCATATACTAGGGCACTATGCAGCGTTGTGTGGATAATTTCATATATTGGGGCACTATGCAGTGTTTTGTGGATAGTTTCATATATTGGGTCACTATGCAGTGTTGTGTGGATAGTTTCATATATTGGGGCACTATGCAGTGTTATGTGGTTAGTTTCATAAACTGGAGCACCATTCGGTGTTATGTGGTTAGTTACATAAATTGGGGCACTATGCACTATTGTGTGGATATTTGCATATATTGGGGCACTACGCAGTGTTGTGTGGATAGTTTCATATATTTGGGTACTATGCAGTATTATGTGTATAGTTGCATATATAGGGGCACTATGCAGTATTGTGTGGATAGTTGCATATATTGGGGCACTATGCAGTGTTGTGTGGATAGTTGCATATTGGGGCACTATGCAGTATTGTGTGGATAGTTGCATATATTGGGGCACTATGCAGTGTTGTGTGGATAGTTGCATATATTGGGGCACTATGCAGTGTTGTGTGGATAGTTGCATATATTGGGGCACTATGCAGTATTGTGTGGATAGTTGCATATATTGGGGCACTATGCAGTATTGTGTGGATAGTTGCATATATTGGGGCACTATGCAGTGTTGTGTGGATAGTTGCATATATTGGGGCACTATGCAGTATTGTGTGGATAGTTGCATATATTGGGGCACTATGCAGTGTTGTGTGGATAGTTGCATATATTGGGGCATTATGCAGTGTTGTGTGGATAGTTGCATATATTGGGGCACTATGCAGTGTTGTGTGGATAGTTGCATATATAGAGGCACTATGCAGTGTTGTGTGGATAGTTGCATATAATGGGGCACTATGCAGTGTTGTGTGGATAGTTTCATATATTGGGGCACTATGCAGTGTTGTGTGGATAGTTTCATATATTGGGGCACTATGCAGTGTTGTGTGGATAGTTGCATATTGGGGCATTATGCAGTGTTGTGTGGATAGTTGCATATATAGGGGCACTATGCAGTATTGTGTGGATAGTTGCATATATTGGGGCACTATGCAGTGTTGTGTGGATAGTTTCATATATTGGGGCACTATGCAGTGTTGTGTGGATAGTTTCATATATTGGGGCACTATGCAGTGTTGTGTGGATAGTTGCATATTGGGGCATTATGCAGTGTTGTGTGGATAGTTTCATATATTGGGGCACTATGCAGTGTTGTGTGGATAGTTGCATATATAGAGGCACTATGCAGTGTTGTGTGGATAGTTGCATATAATGGGGCACTATGCAGTGTTGTGTGGATAGTTTCATATATTGGGGCACTATGCAGTATTGTTTGAATAGTTGCATATATTGGGGCACTATGCAGTGTTGTGTGGATAGTTTCATATATTGGGGCACTATGCAGTGTTGTGTGGATAGTTGCATATATAGGGGCACTATGCAGTATTGTGTGGATAGTTGCATATATTGGGGCACTATGCAGTGTTGTGTGTACAGTTGCTTATATTGGGGCACTATGCAGTGTTGTGTGGATAGTTGCATATATAGGGGCATAATGCAGTGTTGTGTGTATAGTTTCATATATTGGGGCACTTTGCAGTGTTGTGTGGATAGTTTCATATATAGGGGCATTATGCAGTGTTGTGTGGATAGTTGCATATATGGGGGCACTATGCAGTGTTGTGTGGATAGTTTCATATATTGGGGCACTATGCAGTATTGTTTGAATAGTTGCATATATTGGGGCACTATGCAGTGTTGTGTGGATAGTTTCATAAATTGGGGCACTATGCAGTGTTGTGTGTATAGTTTCATATATAGGGGCACTATGCAGTTTTGTGTGTATAGTTGCATATATTGGGGCACTATGCAGTGTTGTGTGGATAGTTGCATATATAGGGGCACTATGCAGTGTTGTGTGGATAGTTGAATATATAGGGGCACTATGCAGTGTTGTGTGGATAGTTGCATATATAGGGGCACTATGCAGTGTTGTGTGTATAGTTGCATATATAGGGGCACTATGCAGTGTTGTGTGGATAGTTTCATATATTGGGGCACTATGCAGTGTTGTGTGGATAGTTGCATATATAGGGGCACTATGCAGTATTGTGTGGATAGTTGCATATATTGGGGCACTATGCAGTATTGTGTGGATAGTTGCATATATTGGGGCACTATGCAGTATTGTGTGGATAGTTTCATATATTGGGGCACTATGCAGTATTGTGTGGATAGTTGCATATATTGGGGCACTATGCAGTGTTGTGTGGATAGTTTCTTATATAGGGGCACTATGCAGTGTTGTGTGGATAGTTGCATATATAGGGGCACTATGCAGTATTGTGTGGATAGTTGCATATATTGGGGCACTATGCAGTGTTGTTTGGATAGTTTCATATATTGAGGCACTATGCAGTGTTGTGTGTATAGTTGCATATATAGTGGCACTATGCAGTGTTGTGTGAATAGTCTCATATATAGGAGCACTATGCAGTATTGTGTGGATAGATTCATATATTAGGGCACTATGCAGTGTTGTGTGTACAGTTGCTTATATTGGGGCACTATGCAGTGTTGTGTGGATAGTTTCATATATTGGGGCACTATGCAGTGTTGTGTGGATAGTTGCATATATAGGGGCACTATGCAGTATTGTGTGGATAGTTGCATATATTGGGGCACTATGCAGTATTGTGTGGATAGTTGCATATATTGGGGCACTATGCAGTATTGTGTGGATAGTTTCATATATTGGGGCACTATGCAGTATTGTGTGGATAGTTTCATATATTGGGGCACTATGCAGTGTTGTGTGGATAGTTTCTTATATAGGGGCACTATGCAGTGTTGTGTGGATAGTTGCATATATAGGGGCACTATGCAGTATTGTGTGGATAGTTGCATATATTGGGGCACTATGCAGTGTTGTTTGGATAGTTTCATATATTGAGGCACTATGCAGTATTGTGTGGATAGTTTCATATATTGGGGCACTATGCAGTATTGTGTGGATAGTTGCATATATTGGGGCACTATGCAGTGTTGTGTGGATAGTGGCATATATTGGGGCACTATGCAGTGTTGTGTGGATAGTTGCATATATAGGGGCACTATGCAGTATTGTGTGGATAGTTGCATATATTGGGGCACTATGCAGTATTGTGTGGATAGTTGCATATATTGGGGCACTATGCAGTATTGTGTGGATAGTTGCATATATTGGGGCACTATGCAGTATTGTGTGGATAGTTGCATATATTGGGGCACTATGCAGTATTGTGTGGATAGTTTCATATATTGGGGCACTATGCAGTATTGTGTGGATAGTTGCATATATTGGGGCACTATGCAGTGTTGTGTGGATAGTTTCTTATATAGGGGCACAATGCAGTGTTGTGTGGATAGTTGCATATATAGGGGCACTATGCAGTATTGTGTGGATAGTTGCATATATTGGGGCACTATGCAGTGTTGTTTGGATAGTTTCATATATTGAGGCACTATGCAGTGTTGTGTGTATAGTTGCATATATAGTGGCACTATGCAGTATTGTGTGGATAGTTGCATATATTGGGGCACTATGCAGTGTTGTGTGTATAGTTGCATATATTGGGGCACTATGCAGTGTTGTGTGGATAGTTGCATATATAGGGGCACTATGCAGTGTTGTGTGGATAGTTGAATATATAGGGGCACTATGCAGTGTTGTGTGGATAGTTGCATATATAGGGGCACTATGCAGTGTTGTGTGTATAGTTGCATATATAGGGGCACTATGCAGTGTTGTGTGGATAGTTTCATATATTGGGGCACTATGCAGTGTTGTGTGGATAGTTGCATATATAGGGGCACTATGCAGTATTGTGTGGATAGTTGCATATATTGGGGCACTATGCAGTATTGTGTGAATAGTCTCATATATAGGAGCACTATGCAGTATTGTGTGGATAGATTCATATATTAGGGCACTATGCAGTGTTGTGTGTACAGTTGCTTATATTGGGGCACTATGCAGTGTTGTGTGGATAGTTTCATATATTGGGGCACTATGCAGTGTTGTGTGGATAGTTGCATATATTAGGGGCACTATGCAGTATTGTGTGGATAGTTGCATATATTGGGGCACTATGCAGTATTGTGTGGATAGTTGCATATATTGGGGCACTATGCAGTATTGTGTGGATAGTTTCATATATTGGGGCACTATGCAGTATTGTGTGGATAGTTTCATATATTGGGGCACTATGCAGTGTTGTGTGGATAGTTTCTTATATAGGGGCACTATGCAGTGTTGTGTGGATAGTTGCATATATAGGGGCACTATGCAGTATTGTGTGGATAGTTGCATATATTGGGGCACTATGCAGTGTTGTTTGGATAGTTTCATATATTGAGGCACTACGCAGTGTTGTGTGTATAGTTGCATATATAGTGGCACTATGCAGTGTTGTGTGAATAGTCTCATATATAGGAGCACTATGCAGTATTGTGTGGATAGATTCATATATTAGGGCACTATGCAGTGTTGTGTGTACAGTTGCTTATATTGGGGCACTATGCAGTGTTGTGTGGATAGTTGCATATATAGGGGCATAATGCAGTGTTGTGTGTATAGTTTCATATATTGGGGCACTATGCAGTGTTGTGTGGATAGTTTCATATATAGGGGCATTATGCAGTGTTGTGTGGATAGTTGCATATATTGGGGCACTATGCAGTGTTGTGTGGATAGTTTCATATATTGGGGCACTATGCAGTATTGTGTGGATAGTTGCATATATTGGGGCACTACGCAGTGTTGTGTGGATAGTTTCATATATTTGGGTACTATGCAGTATTGTGTGTATAGTTGCATATATAGGGGCACTATGCAGTATTGTGTGGATAGTTGCATATATTGGGGAACTATGCAGTGTTGTGTGGATAGTTGCATATTGGGGCACTATGCAGTATTGTGTGGATAGTTGCATATATTGGGGCACTACGCAGTGTTGTGTGGATAGTTTCAAATATTTGGGTACTATGCAGTATTGTGTGTATAGTTGCATATATAGGGGCACTATGCAGTGTTGTGTGGATAGTTGCATATCTTGGGGCACTATGCAGTGTTGTGTGGATAGTTGCATATATTGGGGCACTATGCAGTGTTGTGTGGATAGTTTCATATATTGGCGCACTATGCAGTTTTGTGTGGATAGTTGCATATATTTGAGCACTATGCAGTGTTGTGTGGATAGTTTCATATATAGGGGCACTATGCAGTGTTGTGTGGATAGTTGTATATTTTGGTGCACCATACAGTGTTGTGTGGATAGTTGCATATATTTGGGCACTATGCAGTGTTGTGTGGAAAGTTTCATATATAGGGGCACTATGCTGTACTATGTGGACAGTTGAATATATTGGGGCACTATGCAGTGTTGTGTGTATAGTTGCATATATAGTAGCACTATGCAGTGTTGTGTGGATAGTTTCATATATTGGGGAACTATGCAGTGTTGTGTGGATAGTTGCATATATCGGGGCACTATGCAGTGTTGTGTGGATAGTTGCATATATAGGGGCACTATGCAGTGTTGTGTGGATAGTTTCATATATTGGGGCACTATGCAGTGTTGTGTGGATAGTTGCATATATTGGGGCACTATGCAGTGTTGTGTGGATAGTTTCATATATTGGTGCACTATGCAGTGTTGTGTGGATAGTTGCATATATAGGGGCACTATGCAGTGTTGTGTGGATAGTTTCATATATTTTGTGGCACTATGCAGTGTTGTGTGGATAGTTGCATATATTGAGGCACTATGCAGTGTTGTGTGGATAGTTTCATATGTTAGGGCACTATGCAGTGTTGTTTGGATAGTTTCATATATTGGGGCACTATGCAGTGTTGTGTGGATAGTTGCATACATAGGGGCATTATGCAGTGTTGTGTGGATAGTTTCATATGTTGGGGCACTTTGCAGTGTTGTGTGGATAGTTGCATATATTGGGGCACTATGCAGTGTTGTGTGGATAGTTACATACATAGGGGCACTATGCAGTGTTTTGTGGATAGCTGCATATATTGGGGCACTACGCAATGTTGTGTGGATAGTTTCATATATTTGGGTACTATGCAGTATTGTGTGTATAGTTGCATATATAGGGGCAATATGCAGTGTTGTGTGAATAGTTGCATATATAGGGGCACTATGCAGTGTTGTGTGGATAGTTTCATATATAGGATAACTATGCAGTATTGTGTAGATAGTTGCATATATTGGGGCACTATGCAGTGTTGTGTGAATAGTTGCATATATAGGGGCACTATGCAGTGTTGTGTGGATAGTTTCATATATTGGATCACTATGCAGTGTTGTGTGGATAGTTGCATATATTTGGGCACTATGTAGTATTGTGTGGATAGTTGCATATTTTGGGGCACCATACGGTGTTGTGTGGAGAGTTTCATATATTGGGGCACTATGCAGTGTTGTGTCAATAGTTTCATATAATGGGGCACTAGGCAGTGTTGTGTGGATAGTTGCATATATTTGGTTACTATGCAGTTTTGTGTGGATAGTTGCATATATTGGGGCACTAGGCAGTGTTGTGTGGATAGTTGCATATATTTGGTTACTATGCAGTTTTGTGTGGATAGTTGCATATATTGGGGCTCTAGGCAGTGTTGTGTGGATAGTTGCATATATTTGGGGCACTATGCAGTGTTGTGTGGATAGTTGCATATATTGGGGCACTATGCAGTGTTGTGTGGATAGTTTCATATATTGGGGCACTGTGCAGAATTGTGTGGATAGTTTCATATATATGGGGCACTATGCAGTGTTGTGTGGATAGTTTCATATATTGAGGCACTATGCAGTGTTGTGTGGATAGTTTCATATATCGGGGCGCTATGCAGTGTTGTGTGGATAGTTTCATATATTTGGGCACTATGCAGTATTGTGTGGATAGTTTCATATATTGGGGCACTATGCAGTGTTGTGTGAATAGTTTCATATATTGGATCACTATGCAGTGTTGTGTGGATAGTTGCATATATTTGGGGCACTATGCAGTGTTGTGTGGATAGTTTCATATATAGGGGCACTATGCAGTGTTGTGTGGATAGTTTCATTTATTAGGGCACTGTGCAGAATTGTGTGGATAGTTTCATATTTATGGGGGCACTATGCAGTGTTGTGTGGATAGTTTCATATATATGGGGGCACTATGCAGTGTTGTGTGGATAGTTTCATATATGGGGGCACTATGCAGTGTTGTGTGGATAGTTTCATATATATGGGGGCACTATGCAGTGTTGTGTGGATAGTTGCATATATTTGCTCACTATGCAGTGTTGTGTGGATAGTTTCATATATTGGGTTACTATGCAGTGTTTTGTGGATAGTTTCATATATTTGGGCACTATGCAGTGTTGTGTGGATAGTTTCATATATTGAGGCACTATCCAGTGTTGTGTGGAAAGTTTCATATATATGGGGCACTATGCAGTGTTGTGTGGATAGTTGCATATATTTGGGCACTATGCAGTGTTTTGTGGATAGTTTCATATATTGGGTTACTATGCAGTGTTGTGTGGATAGTTTCATATATTTGGGTGCTATGCAGTGTTTTGTGGATAGTTTCATATATGGGGGCACTATGCAGTGTTGACTGGAAAGTTGCATATATTTGGGGCACTATGTTGTGTTGTGTGGATAGTTTCATATATTGGGGCACGATGCAGTGTTGTGTGGATAGTTTTATATATGGGGGCACTATGCAGTGTTGTGTGGATAGTTTTATATATTGGGGCATTATGCAGTGTTGTGTGGAGAGTTTCATATATCGGGGCACTATGCAGTGTTGTGTGGATAGTTGAATATATTAAGGCTCCCACGTTTACATATTTTTGTAAAGATGTACACGGTACATGAAAACGAACCGATGCCGTTTAGGAAAGGTAAAAAAATACTTCCTGTACGTACATATATAATAGATATCTTCATGTTTCATTGATCAAGATGAATAATCACCGCTTGTATTCTAGTAGGCATGGATTACAGTATCCAATTTCAACTTTCTGTTTACCTGTTTATTTTAAATCTTAGCGGAAATTAATCCAATATTTTCTTTTTTAAATTCCCGATCGTTCATTCATATCCACGCTCTATTAACACATGTTGTAATGTCATGATTTTCTATTTTAATCAGAGTGTCCTCTCAATGGGGATTATTGTTAAACAATACTAAACATATTAATTTAGAAATTCGTTTTCACTATTTATCTTCGGGAACAAAGCAAATTACCGTTAATCAGCATGTTAGCACGTACTACAGTTTTTTGTTTACGAGATTTGTGGACGGGTGAATGTGTATATTAACAAATTCTGCGGTCTTGTCTAATAGATTTATGGGCGTGCTTCAAATGATTCGTCATTTTCCCTGTATTTCCTCCCGAAAACGATAATTCCGTTCAACAGAAGTTGCACTTAACCTTCGTACGACAATCTTTTTCAAATTTAGTGAAATGTTGCCACACTTAACACTGACGAATCCAACCTCGCTAACTGCACACGACACGGAGAATACAGGGAACAATTTCGTACGCTTATAAATAGCGTGACCGTTTCGGTTAAACGGTCTGAGGTTTTGTGAACGTGTACGGCCGAAAAACGACACGATGCCGTTTACACATGTAAACGAGGGAGCCTTAGCTACCATATCAATTAACCAAAATAAGCATCGATAATAAGACACCTTTAAAATCAGAGACATACTCCATATCCTGTTACAAAATATGCATGTACCTTCGTTGAAAACATCATTAGCAGCCAATTGTGATAGAAATGTTGGCTTGTCCAGACATCGTACAATTTCATTCCTCCAAAATTTCAATCTCTCCTCTAGAAGTGACACTTTAGGGTATATGTCTGCAGACATTTCTGAAAACGATTTCTGGACTAGATTTATTCAATCAAAGGGAAATAACTCAAATAACTAGACATCAAAATGAATACATGAGTAATTTTCTAAAAATAAAAAATAAAAAAGGAGAAATTATATTAATTTAAGTATATTAATTATTCCCGGTTCATTCTTTGGTTAGTCATTTATATAAACAAAAATATGTATAATATTTACCAGTTTCATTTACTTTAGGGAGCAGTGCTGAACTCAACGATATATCCCCGTTATTTTGCACGACAGGTTTTGACAAGTTTTAAATCATCCGATCCTGGTAAACAAGCATTTCACTCTCGATAGCTTCATCATTTGCCAACGAAATTGAATGACTTAAAGAATGTCCTAGTTTAAATAAAATAGAACATGAGAAAACTCACGTACCTTGCTATTGTGTTATCATCTCCAATATCACAGTGAAAATATGTTGTCCTGTCCAATGATGCAGTTTGAAATCATTATGGAATCATTTTTGTCAAACTACATATTACCATCATGTAAGTCGTAAGTTTTTTAGAAAATAACAACGTCACAAATGAAGATAAAAAGAATACCGACAAACAGAAGGAAACATATCGATCCTCTTCCTTGCAAGTTTCTAAAAATACCCACAATCTGTTTTCTAAAACTGTACTTTCGCTTTCGATTTCACTTCGATTTAAATAGAAATGTTTGTAGGCCACGTCATTTTTGCATTATGTTTTAGGATAACCCAACTAGAGTTTATGCATTACGACTAATTATAGTTTAGAGTACATTACTTTATTCCAAAGAGGTGTGCATATTATAATCGTACCGTTCGCCCCTTCATTCATCTGTGCGTTCGCCCAACCGGTTTCCGATCTATAACTTGAGAACGCTTTAAAAGCCAAGTGACTTCATAATCGGTTCGTTGTCAAAATAATTGTACGTTGACGGATGTTTTTTATGATTTTTGATATGGCAAATCCTTCACGAACAAATTTTTTTGTACCAAAGGTGGGAAGTTATTCTATTACAAAATACGAGTCCCTTTAAAAAGTGAATCCTGATAAAAAATATCTCTAACATTTTTTACATTTTTACATACATACATCTTCATGTATGCCCAACAATATCATTTAAAGGAACAACAAAAAATATTTCACAACCACTCAATCGTCCTTCGTGGTCATGCGTTACTTTGTTTTGTAAGAAATGTAAGGTGATACGTTCTTTATGTTTTCTGTTATGTCACGCTTATGTGACAAGTCTTCTTGATATCTTTGCTAGTTAAAAGAGTATTATCGACCTGTCCTTTTTTATTGAATAGAATGATAAGTATGTTGAGACCATCTTATCGAGGAATGATTGACAAAATATCGTATGATCAAGATCTTTAATTCAATGTTAAGCGAATAGATGATAAGATTGCCCCGATTTCTGTATCTGAAGACCAGGATTTCTCCGATAGTGAAGGCGATATGATGCCACGGAAGAAGCAGCCTTATGTGGCACTTGGCAAATGTTGGGTTGTTTATTATGTAAAGCCATGGTAAACTAGGGTTTGGGCTTCCAAAGTGCAAAAACAGTCCTTGCTTTATATGTCATATAAATACATTTCTTCCGATGAAATAACAACCCCAATCTTGTCGTATTCAGAATTTTGCTTTGTAACCACAAAGGAAGAAAACATATAAAATTAAAAAGGTAATTGTCCTCACCATTATGGCAGGCCCACAAGAGGAGGCGCAACATCTTACTGTTATTGATAAATGTTAAAGGTTATAACTAAAAAGATCGTTCCGCAAAGCTAGATAAAACATGTATTTTTAAACGTTCTGGTTATTGACCTTCCACACCCACTTTTGCATCGCTGCAGGTCCTTAAAGTTATGATTCATTGTTGTTATAATTATATCAATATCTTTAGTTCTCACTATTCGAGTCGAATCTTAATTGGAATAAAACTTTCGCGATGCTAATTGCAAGCATATTGGCAGCACTTGTACAGTTCCGTGGAATGGAGTCTTTCCAGTCGTCTGACGCAACATATCAATACATCTGTTGTATCCTGGATGAAAGGGTACCATTTCCTTATGAAAGTACGTTTTTGGCGGTGGAGACTTGCTGTGCGCTGGCTCATATGGGGCGATGGCGATTTACCTAAAGTCGTTATTCGTTACTTCGTGTATAACTAGCTTAAGAAGGCCTGGGCCACCCAATACTGATGTTACCATGATATATCTCCTGATGGATTTTAATCTGCAAAGGGATGCGTTTTATGCATTCAGCGCAGTTGACCCTTGACGACAGATTATCCATATACCATCTGTCAAGCAAACATTTAAGCTCCACCAATCACCCACAATAGCATTATGTATGAAAAAATGTATTTTATTATGAAAGGCATGTGCTTTTTTCAGTTTACTGTTTGTATTTCGTAATTAGTTGTTGGTTTCGATCCTTCATTGATTTCATGGTATGTCGTTAATTGAGTCAAATCCAGTATGTCATATCAGATCGATTGATAAAAAAACAATATGTCGCCAGAACAAAGCGAACATCCGCCAGGCATCAAAATCAATCAGTGTCTGCGTGCCCTGTCTCTTATACAGGTATCCGTCGATAATGATAATACAGGATACATGGCCGTATTATTGTTGACGTGTATTTACATTATTTCAGACGAAATGTTTATTATTTATTTCAAGCACAATGTTTTCAAATTATACTTGAATACATGTTTAGAAATGGGCAATGTTACGTACCACACGTTACGTTTCGTATGCACGTTTCAAGCTAGTAACTGTTTAACCTTTTTAACCGTTAAAACTTTAAATGTTTTACGATTGCAAAGTAATCTCAGCACATCGTCACAATAATGTAAAATTTATATGTGTTATTTTGATGCACTTATTAGAGTCTGATATTAAGGCAAAGTTACTTTCAAATGTTATTCACTAGAGAGTTATAGAATGTTCCATTAATGCATACGTTCCTTTTGGCCTTTATATTCAGTCTGGAAAGATAATTTGTACATGTTTTATTTGAAATTTGTCAAGTTTCATCAGTCATAAATATGAAAAGTTTACATTATTGTTTCGTGACTTTGATGTTTTCATTACCGTCACGATATTGATCATGGCGTGGTTCATTTCGGTAAAAAAGTCCGAATGAATGCATTTTGTCTATTTGTTACTGAATACATCATGTTAACAGTTATTTCATTTAGTTTCTCAATATAACAAATGGGGATGACTCAGTTATACTTTAGTGGAATAAAACAATAAAAAACAATTAAAAAAAATTAAAAAAAATGATCAAGCTTACTAGATACTAAATCGTCACATTACAACAATTGGAAACATAATAATAATAAAAAGCATTATGCAATTATACCATTTAGTATCCCTCATGAAATACACACAAACGAGCCGAAGTGATTCAAAATCAAAAAGGATTCAAAGCATGACGGAAACTAAACTGTATAAGCACAGTAAACTTTTGATGATGGACCATTGGGTCATTTACAATGCTAATTTTTAACAACGTTTACTGTCTGGTTGCAGAAATTATGTTCTCTTGCTTAAGACATGTTTGATGAAAATGGTAAGAGTTCTCACAGGGCTGATACCGCAAAGACGTATAAGTTATGTGACACACACACACACACACCTTTCTGGTGAGTTCGGCCACCTTACACGCGGTCCACGTTATGGTTTGAAGAACAAAAGCGTTTGACTTTTTACAGTTGTTTTACCGAAGGTGGTTGTACAGCTAAGCGTTAAACAAAATTCCACTCTCTTTTTCTTCCCCTTCTTTTTAGATTAAGTGTTCCCGATTAACAGACTCATTCAATAAGGCTTCATCGCTTAAAATTGGTTGTGGGGAGGACTAAAAATCAGCCCAGAGTCATTTTGCGATATATGTTGCCAAAGTCGTTTTCGAACTCCCCATGCATACAGAAAGAGCACGACAATGGTAATACCGATTCCTAGTATAATCCATAGCCCTGGATAAGAGTTGTAATTATTTATAACGTTATTTATATTATTTGTTACAAAATTCTTTGTGATAATGTTTTTGTTTTCAACATGTTTTCCATCCGTGGCGACTGAAGGAAGTTTATTTCTGTCGTCATCTGGAAATGTGTCCGCATTGCAATGCTGCTGTGCATTAGCTTTCTCCACCGTACCATGTATTGTTAAACGTGCTTTAGTGACATGACATCCATATGCTGAAACACCATACGAAATAGTATCTAAAATATGTGTCGTTTTTCTGTTTGTACATTTTTATTTTAATACATGTTAAATAGTTTAATGCCATAAGCCTTAACAACCTTTTTTACTCGAGTTTCCATGAAAAAAACACACCCCATAATGTACAATCCTTGAAAACAAAGCCTTTCGCACAACAGACATTATACCCTCTTTTTCAAAAATAATAATGATCATATTTCATATATTTCTTGTTCAAACATACATTTTGGTAAACGTCAAACATGTAACGATGTTTACACTGCACCCTCGTTCAAATATTTTAGGAGTGTCAAAAAGTGCATAGTACAATTTATTCGTTTTATTTATACGTGTACATTTACATTAATTCGACAAGTGAACAGTTCATCTGACAACATTATACAATGGAAACTACAAGAACAAGCCCATTAGCCAAATAGTTAACAAATATCCTTGAGGTAAAAGGCTAAGGCCTACTATCCGAGAGACACGTACAAAAGCACATTAGGTTCGCATACGTACCAAATATTCATTTAAAATGTTGGTATAACGGCATAAAACAGATCAACAATTGAAAATCAGTAAAACCATTTACCTGGAAAAGGATGGGACATTGGCAAGTTGCAACCAATGTAAATATGCCAGCGCCCTACACTGTTTTCTCCCCAGAAGTGGTTGGACCGAAATGTAGTGTTAACACGTTTTTCTTTATCCCCATTTGCAACAGGTTTAATTTCTGCTAAAGTTGATTTAGTCCCACTAGGCGATTTAGCCCACAGTTTCATGTGATGTTGTTCTGAATAAACGAATTCAATTTCAAAGCTAACTTCTTCCATCTTTTCTATGCAAGGTGCCGGGTCGCAGAAAGTATTGTCGTACAATACTCGAAGGTACCAGTGTAAATCTTTGAGGTGACTGTGACAGAAATATTTCGGGAAAAGTCATTGTTGTCTTAAGAAACGAAGACAACGGTTATTCAGACTTTTCGCAAAAATTGGCATTCAGATTATATTGACCTAAATTTCGACATTGAATAGACTGTGAGCCACTAAAACCCTAAATTAAATTATGTACAGTATGACTTTCTGAAAGCATATCATTTACCGTTTGCTGCCAATTGGTGAGAGGGGATTTAAGTATCAGTCTTGTTTGAAATAGCAATTGGTATTTCCATGAGATATGTCTTTATTCAAGTTAATAATGAAAAATGAAAGTTCTATTACATATTGAACTGATTTCAAGTAACACAAAGAATGAGCTTTCCGTTACCTAATATATGCTACCTTCAATGTCTGTTTTCTGTTGAAATTACACTGGTTTGTGAAAAAAGGCTTTTAGTTTGCATTTTATGTCTGAACGTTAACACCTATGAATAAAGTTCAAGAATATTAGTATATGTCATATGCATGATTAAAAATACATAAAAAATGTTGTTTTAAAATGAAATTGTCTATTTTTTAAATTTAATATAAAAACCTGTTCCTGCAATGTTAATTGTGTTACTTCTTAGTATATGATGCTTTTTTCTGTAAATACTGATATATTCATATATGTCAAGCAATAAATAATATTTGGTTTATGTGAAAGTAGCTTTCGGGATTGCGTAAAAACTGTATGTTTTGTTCGTTATTTTCTATAACCCTATTGTAAATAATGAAAAAAAGAGTTTTGTGTTCAAACATGCTTTTTATCTATACTTTCAACGATGAAGATATCAATTATGCAACGCATTTACCTAGTATATGTGTATTTATTTTTATAAACATGACACGGAATTCTGGATCTAATACCCGTTATATTATACAAAATTTTACTCAAATGAAACTTATTTTAATAGAAAAAAAACAACAAAGAGTGTGATATGCCGACGTTGATCTAACTTATGGAGTCACATAATTATTAAGTATAATATCGCGTTTGACATATTTCACTAAAATTCAGTTTTAATTGTAAATTATGGGGTGTTATTTAAATAAGTTAAAATGTAATACCATGACGTTTTTTATTTAATCGTTGAAATAATTATATCAAATGTTATACAATTGTTTGTGTTTACGACAATATGTTACTTTATAATGGTTTATCACTAATTCAATTGGATGCATGCAATATAAACCCTGTTCTACCTAAATCGAGCATATTCTCGTTTTAAATTACATTAAAAGGGAAATCACTTTTGTCTCAAACCTTGTTTCGGGGTTCTTTTGATAAAATTATGCATTTTTCACATTTTAATTTTGTCTTTCATTAGTGACTTGCCTTAAATAACATCCCCAAATACTCACATAATTGAAATCTTATAGAATACTTACTATGAATCTTTCGAAAATATAAGTGTTGATTTGCACAACGGTGCTAACTGATTCCAGCGCCTTCCCAGTAATACCATCTTTGAACTGTCAGGCAGCCCGAATCCCAACCTCGGATGATCTGATAAAAATAATGAAATCATGCATGAAAAGACGCCATTTTACATGTTTTATACATTTATAGTGAATTAACGTTTGACATGATGTCACAAAAGAATAGCGTTGAAAGTATGCGCCCTTTATATTGACATTTTATATAATTTTATTTAACGCTGTAAATAATCAAATTAGTATTTTTGATAGAAGTAGCATATCACGCACGTTGCTTTCAAATTGAATACGAAATCTATAAACAGAGTGGAATTAGTAGCCCTAGCAAGACGTAAGCAACGTGATACGACAATATTTAGGGATACATCAGGTAAGACTTTACATGATATTTTTTTAGAGATGCAAACTTTTTCCCAAATAAGATTTACCACAATTCAATAAATTGTTTTGATTTACCAAAAAGGATTAATAAAATATCGAAAAAAACAATGGTTTTTATGAAGAATACCGTGCATAATTTCAAAGGAAGGTGAAGCATAAAGGTATATCTTTCGTATGGGTCGAGAGTTGATCATTATAAATCTTTTCGCACCGACCAATCATTTAATATGTGTGCCTTTTTAGCCATTAAATAAGATGTTTTAATTTAGTATTTATTAATTCCGTATAATCCATTCAGGGCAAATGATAGCAAGAACTTGTATCGTCGGGTTTAGACATGGCTAGTAAAGTGGAGTCGTTCATCGTCACAATACGTTTCTGTTTATCACATAATTACGGTACAAAGTAATCACAAATCAACCAATAGGAAGACATTAAAGAGTAAAATCACAAAAAATTGTACATACACTGTCTGTTACTTATAATATTTGACTAAGAATGCTAAATGTCTACACTGTGATAAGAAAAATTCATAGAGCGCATGTCAATGCCACAACTATATCCAGTACAACGAAAGGCTTTAGGTATCTGCGTTCTAAAATCTGTACTCAGCACATAGCCACTGCGAATTTGAAGGAGAAATTCTAATTAGATTATTTTTCATTTGTAAGTAATTTTAAGCATTTTGTTATTTGACGTGTACATACCAAGTCTTAAAATAGTTTTGTTCATACTTACATTTTCCCATGAGCTATCAACCACCCATAGCTAATATTTTAAAGCCATGCGCCACAACTGCGTTGATGTCTGTAGACCTGGACATAGCTTTACCCGATATAGTGATACTTCATTGTGTCAAATTTATTTTATTTATAACACAAACAAATAAAACTGTTACTACTTCCTGTGCAAAATGCATTGTTTATGGCTTACTTGGATAACTGTACCCGGTGAGAAGTGATCCACCGTGATAAAACTCGTTCACTAAACTTGATAAAAACTACTGTACAGTTAAAAACCACGAAATAGTTTAACGACGTTCATTCATTCCCCGTATAGAATCGATAAGTACTTTCGTGTTTCTTATTTAAAAGTAAACCCGTAAAGTTAATTGAATGAGTGGTTTACATGTTATGATGACATTAACCTCTCCGTAACAATCCCTAAAAATGCAGTTATCTGTAAAAAACGTACAATATTTTCCAGCTGTGTTTGGCACGAATTCAGGTGATGCTTCTAACCAAAGATGGCTACTGGAATCAATTAAGATATGTTTCACGTCTCTGACAGATAAGCGAGGGCTGAAAAAATAATTCACATTGAGAGGTGATGATACACGGTTGGTGTAGGGTTATGGTAAAAATCTGAAAACAGAAAAAAGAAAAGAGAAAAGAAACTTGGTCGACTGGTAATTATCAACTTTACACATGCACCTATGTCGGGGATGTAATAAAACCAGGGACCATGCCTTAGGGAGAGGCAAAATACAAGTGTCTGCCATCACGCAAAGCGGACATTTCATGTAACTTACTTTGCCTCTAACAAAAGAGCAATCATTCCAGAAACAATTGCAGTTGCAGCAGATTCACCGCCGAAAGTTGTGTCACACCTTTTGTCGTTGTGTCCAACTGTTATCTAAAAGCAAAAAAGAAAATAATAATGCAAACAAACGTGTTTAGTCTAGCTGGTTTCCAGTCTAACAAACTTATTTTATTTATGCGTTCTAGGGTTTGCCTAACAAAGTTTTCGATGGGTTATATTTCCCAGGCATGAAAACCAACAGAATGATGTAAACATTTGTTCCAAATAGAGAAAAATACCATTCTTTGGTCGTTTCTTTTTCTTCCGTTGCAAAACACAGACACGAGTGCTGCAGCATTGACCGCGCTTCTATCATCAACGGTACCATTGACAGCTAAACAGGCGACGGTTATGCTCCCAATGTGATTTGCAAATCCAGATCCAGGTTGACCAGCAGGAAATACGTACAATGTCCCGAGTCTTTGCCGACCCTGACATGAGATATGTAAACTCATTAAATGTTTAAAAACACTTTTTATTAAATGGCGTTTTAGAATTACTAGTCTCAGTTTGTGAAGACGTTACTGTGAACACATCTCACTCAAGACGACTGCCAGATGTACCTTTAGTTTTTGGTTTAAAATATAAAACCAGATACAGCAGGCTTTAACACACCGTGACATACACACGGATGTATAAGTTGGGTTGTGCATAATATCATAGCTGTCAAGACCCGATTTTTGTTACATAACCAGGTCATAACTAAATTGTGATCATTTTCTGATTATTTCCCTTTGACCATGCGTGATTGGTGCAGGTATATTGACCTGTGTAATCTATTGTGGTCATTGGGTGTGACCAATTGTTTGCAGTTTTAGAGGAAGTTTCAGAAGTCATTGTAAACCTGTCTAAACAGACTAACATTGGCAAGAGAGAGATAAAGAAAGAAGCATGGAGTAAGACTTCTTGATCAACAATCGGTATGTGAAATCTATTGTTTCTGTATAAGTATTGTCTGTTTATAGTTGTCTATGTATTTTAGCAATGATCGCGGCTACTTGATTTTCTCAGCTAAACTATTCAATCAGTCCTTAGGACTTACATTCAATTAGGAGGCATTACCTTATTAACTATACACATGAGTACTTCGTGTTATACTACTCAGATATCTTTACTTCGTTAAAAAGTAGAGGTGTGATCGACTTTTTGTTACTTTTAACACTATGTTATTAGGATTAGGATAACAGTCTAGCACCTAGAACCTAGACCCGACAAGTTAGGAAACATATACAAAGTGAGATTGCCTTTCCAAAGAACAAATGCCCGTTTTAGGTCAGTGGTTATAGCGGTAAAAGCTTACCAAATATCAAACTAAAGTGGATCGAGAAGAACTACAATTAAACAAAAAAATTAGAAGCGCTTAAAATGCGTTCGCATTGGTTCGTGATTCTTGTAAAAAGTGTGACTCTCATGCTGAACACGCGAGACTTGGCAGATATCTAGAACTTCTATTGATTTATCCAACATTATTTTTGGTAGCCTGTCTGCATGTTTCGTCAATGTCACATACCTTTTATATTCATATTAAAACTTTTCAGTGACATATAATACTCTTTAGCACAAATTGATGAACGGTAATGGTTTAAAATAAAATATACGGGAAAAACTAATCGTTTTTAATACTTCTCTAACTCCTTCGGTCAAAACGTCTTCTTCATAGAAGTTTAATTTCTTAAACGGTATTGTTGCAGCCCAACTATTAGAAAATATATGGATCGCGTCACGTCTATATGCTAAAGCTCTTGAAAAAATGGCAGAATCTATCATTGGAAACTTCATATGTTTTCTTTGACCTTCGCAATTTGTAAATCTGAAAAGAAGATGGTTGCACATTTTGTACATATAGCCAGTTTATATATTTTTTTCTTTTAAGACGTATTCTACATCTGTATAAACTGTTACAGAGACGTGAAACGTGTTTGGCATGTTTGACATATTTACCACATACCTGCCACCTTTGATTCGTGTGCAACGCCGACTCCACAAAAAACGCATTCATCTACCGTCATTGGGCGAGCTACGAGTCCTGCACACGCAATTGCATGTCTTCAAATGAAAGGGGAAATAACACATTTCAACAAAAAATTAGAAATGAAAGCCTAATTCATTCAAATTTTAAAAGTGCAACGGAAGCTTTCAGCCAATATTGAATAATATTCAGTTGTACAATTAGTTTTAATTATCATTAACACTAGTGCTGTAATGAGAACGATTTATATTGTAAAGTTTTTAAAAGTGTTTTTTTTATCTCTAACCATTAATCGTGACCGAGTGTTTTTAAGAAGTATAAACTGTCTCGAACGATATTCAACATGTGAAACGTTTAATTTATTTTGGGAATGATGAGAACTGCGTATTTTTAAGACGTTTGTCTGTTTATATGTAATAGAATGTTTGGTAGCCGAGTTCACCAGGTAATAGAAGTTCAGTGCTTACCCTGTTATCAACGAACTTTCTAATATATTTGGAAAAACGGAATGGCTTGTCTGTGTGATATTATCCACAAAGTTGTAAGACAAATCAAATTTCTGAAAGAAGTAACAAGCCTTGCTTAAGAAAAAAATGATAATAATAGTTTAAACCTGTTCTTTAACTCTGTTTTGTATCACCAGTGGACTCAAGAGTATCAATATTTACGTTCTTCACGTTCAGTTAGTTCAATTCAAAGAAAGTAACTATATCACAAAAGGATTAAGCTAATAATGCTCGCATTGATGCCGACGTCTGTAACTCCCACAACAATTCCACGTCCACTCGCATTATGTTCAATCCATGATTGGTCAATTCCAAGCGATTGGTCAAAATAGGGTGGGCAAAGGTGCATGAAATTCTGAATAAAGGCTGATAATATGATCAACAATAAACACACACGTGTGGTGTACTGGTTAATTTTAGTTTAAACTATTTCTTACATCTCGATTGTTACCGGAATAAAGATGGCCGACCGGACATAAACAAACGCTCGATTCCCAGCTCATTTCGTTGATTTTAAATAAAATTGAAACTATGTGGATAGAAATCTGTTCCATTACATCCATATCCACAAAAGACAGGAATACAGAGGTACGAAAACGCCGATAACCACCGTGTGACCAACTTTATTTGAACTATTCAACGGAACTTATTCCCTAACCTTTATATTCACAGTGTTATATCTAGTATTTATAGGCTAGAAAAACATTAAAACAGTTTGCTTCTGTTCTATGTGGTAAGTGCAATACTGCAGTCTGTGCTTAAACATTCAGAGTAAACATTATTTGAAAAACAACATACTCCAGTATGATTTTTGTGTTCTATATACGTACTTATATAATATAACATATACAGTTCTGTGATTCACATGTCATGTTTATGTGTAATTGTACACACATTTTATAACTGTGACAATGTATATATGTTCTCATTTTAGGCATTTCTCCAGCGAAAGCCAGCAGAGCCAGTGTGACGTAAGAATATATTCCTGAAACCAGCTAAAGACACCAAGAGCAGTGAGGTAATTATAAGGCTGTAAATTATTCGTGTAATAAATATCTACGATTTATTCATCAACAAAGCAGTATAATGTCTTTTGAGTGAAATCAAAATAGTTATAATTGGTTTGTTTATTGTGAAACTTAGAAAAAGAATGGCCCTTACGGAACACCGTCAACCCCCCATATCTCACTCACACAAAACGTTGCTTATTTTTATAGCCTCGCAAAATGGCCATTAATCAGACTTTTAAAAAATGAAATTCTGCTGAAATTCGCATACAATATATAATTCTAATGATTATATAATAAGATATTAATTTCACTTTACTTAAGAATGACACCAGTGGATGACCAAGGTCATATGACAAACATGTGGTCATGGAAACATCACTAAATGAACTCCTTGGACCCGCTAGTGTATATTTTATGTTGTTTATCATTGGTGGTACTGATTATTTGTATCTACGTAAGTATTGACTTCGATGTTAAAAATAATACCATTTATGGTTTAATGAAAATAGAGAATAAAAGTTACACTCCATGTATATTGACGTTACGATCCTGTAAAATTCACATATAATGACTATATGAGTAAGTACTTCTAACACTTAAATTTGACATCGATAATGGGACAGCTTAGTTTTATATTAGTTTAACAGTAGGTATGAAATAGTTAGTAGGTGCTTACAATAATAACTGAAGAGACCATGTTTCATTCTATTGTAAACAGAAACAATGATGAGAATTAAATGGTTTATTTATTGATCACTTTAATGATCTGACAGCTGTTTGTGAAAATTACGTCATTCTATTGAATTATGGGACAGCTGGGTAAAATATACTGCAGGTAAAATATCACCTTTACCTGGTGAATTAACCGCCTTGGTAATTTCTTTTATACAGCGCATTTACCGGCTTGGTAATATTACCACGGAATTTACCGGTGGTTTTATTTCCCGAGGAAATTATTTACCATTGTTTAAACAATTGGCTGCTGGTGTCCATTTTTAGAAGCCATAAGAAGGTATTCCTGGTAGGGATTGAACCCACAACCTCTTGGATGAGTGGTGGACACATATACCACTAGACCACTCTCGCTACTCATGTACTATTTGAAGGTTATATTTACTCTAGAAATGTATCATTAACCAAACTGTTTGAGAACATTTCAAGACAAAATCAACACCACATTATTTATTTTTATTTCCTGACTGTGTCGATCACCATTTTTCGTGTATAAACATTCCAAAAAATAACGTGATCACCGTCTAAACGCACTTGAACTTGTATATTACGTTTGGCTATTTGTTTCACAAATCTTAAACTAAACAATTGGAGTTATCGTGATTCTCTGCTCCTTATAGATTAAACGTAGGTTCATTTGGTACACTGCGGTACATACCAAAATTAATACTTGTAAAAAGCCACTACGGTGAAACTTAGAAGATATAACAATCAAAGTTTTACAAACTCGGATTATAATATAATCTTAGTGTATGGAATACGTACGCGTGCATTGCCTTGTTCAGTCCGGTGAACATCGCTGCCATATGCTGAAAAGTGTGGCTTTGATCTAGCTTTTCTATCTAAATGAGTCAAAATATTGGGCTTACAAGTAAGGTGGGATCGTTTTAAAATTTTAAAAGCTGGTCTGTGTATCTGAGCACAAAGACACACCACACCAAAACTGCAAAAATCACATGCACATATTTGAAAATAGAATAGTTTATCTTGGTGAAAGCGTATTAAATTAGTAATGCATGTACATACGTGTTTTTTCATTGAGTATGTATTGCCATGTTTGCTTTAATGTTTCTTTGTGGGTATTGTCTAAAAACGACTTTTAAGCTGTAGGCCGCAGGTCTACATACTTTAGTACCGCAACTCGAAATTAGGTATCGTCAGATCTACTTTTAGACATGAAATACTTAAATGATAAATTGCCGGGGTTACAAAACTGGACGTATTGTGCTATGAGATTTCATGATACAAATTAAAAGATCACTTTATTTAAATAAGTTTAAAAGATTGCAACGTTAAAGTGAATTTGAAAGCAAGCCGAAGAATATTGGTGAGAAAACGAGGGAAATAGGTAAAATACGTAATTGCGAAGAAAATTGAAATGTGTTCTCTTACATTTTCAGCCAATATCGAGTACTATTTAACTCATTTTATACTAGCAATTAATTTAAGAGATGAAAGCAATATTCATATAACCTAGTACATATTGGTTTATCAGTGACTGTTTATAAACTTGCTAATAGTATGTAAAAAATCATCAATTACATTACTTATTCTTATGTAATGACAGGCACTTATCGGTTACAATTTGGGGCCACTCAAACGTCTTTTTGGATTCCATTTGTATTGCGTATGAACAGAAATATCAGGCTTATCTTCTTTCAACGCTTTAAGCGCTTTCATTTTAATTTGGTGTTAAGTCTTACTGGCATAGTCGTCTTTATTATAGTTTATGCATCGAACTTAGTTATCGTTTACTTCTTACTTCTTATTATCACTGAATAGAAAATATTCTTACCTGCCATATTTAGGTCGTTAAAGAAAACAAATTTTGAATACTGTCTTGGAATATTAAAATAATGCACATGCGTACAAAACAAGATCTGGCCATAAATTACATTGGTACAAAAGCGTACAAACCAGAATCTGGCGATAAATTACAAAAGGATAAATGCGTACAAACCAGGATCTGGCGATTAATTACAACGGCTCAAATTCGTACAGACCAGGGTCTCGTCATAAATTACAGAAAAACAATTGAGTACAAACCAAAATCTAGCAATGAAACAGAGTAAAGCAATGTACAAACCAGGATCAGACTCTTAATTACTACAGTACAAATGCGTACAAACCATTATCTGGCAATTAATTACAAAAGCACAAATGCGTTCAAACCAGATTCTGGTCTTAAATTACCGAAATACAAATAAGGACAAACCAAGATCTGGCCATGAAATACAGTTAAAAGGTTTACAAACCAGGATCCGGCAATTAATTACAGAGGTACACATGCGTAAAAGCAGGGTCTGACCATAGATTACTACTGTACAAATGTGCCAAAACCAAGATCTGGCCAAGAAATACATATCAAAAGTGTACCAACCAGGATCTGGCTATAAATTACTACAGTACAAATGCGTACAATTCAGGGTCTGGTCATCAATTTTATAAGTACAAATGAGCACAAACCAAGATCTGGCAATGAAATATAGTAAAAAAGTATACAATCCAGGATCTGGCAATAAATTACAGAAATACACATGCGTAAAAGCAGGATCTGACCATAAATTACTACTGTAAAAATGCGTACAAACCAGGGTCTGGTCATTAATTACGGAAGTACAAATGCGCACAAACCAAGATCTGGCCAAGAAATACATTAAAAAAGTGTACAAACCAGGATCTGGCGATATATTACTACAGTATAAATGCGTACAATCCAGGGTATGGTCATAAATTTCATATGTACATATGCATGTGCGTACAAACCAGGATTAGGTCATGAAATATAACAGTAAACATGCATACAAACCAGGATTGTCAATGATTTTTTAGTTCACATGCGTACAAACCAGGGTCTGCCTATGAATTACATTAGTGTTAATGCGCATAAACCAGGATCTCGCGATAAATAATGTAAATCAACATGTATAAAACTCTTTTTAACATTGAATTTCTATTAGCATAACTTGGAAAGGAGTTATTGACGAAAAATAAGTTCGAAAAGATGTAAAGCAAATTCTCTATAGTAAATACAAGTTTGAGGAGCAAAACTAGAAATAGAAACTATAATAATAGCTGTTAATCATTGACCCTTATTAAAACAAGGCGTTACTTTAAAAACAATCCGTCAGTAATAATGATTTATTATGATATAAAGATATGTTGTCAATACGATCAATTGTATTGTTTGCGCACAATCATGCCGTACGCAATTGGATACTGTCTTTATAACTATCGTATATGACCAGGCACTCTATTTCATTGAAATCTTTCTAAAAGTGTTAGTAATGCGTAAACAATATAATACAATAATGATTTGGAATTCATGATAACACTAAAACTAAACTAAAGACAGATATATAAAACGCAAAAAAAAACTTGACTGATAACGTTTAAGGCATGAATCATGCTAGTGTATATGAACTTGATATCAAGGATAGGTCTTTATTAAAACGTATTTTATGATGAATAGTAACCATTTACAAGATATTTGTCAGCAATATCTATTAACTATAAAAAAAATCATTATGTAAGGGTTAGCTAGTCGGTCAGATTTTATGTAAAAGGGAAGAAAGTAAAAGAAAGTAAATACGTTTTGGTTTGAACGTTGGAGTGCTGCTAGTTCATTCGACGACAGTTGTAGGCGGTTCGGTTCCTCTGTTTTCTTTACGAAAATGAAAAGGTGGCCATTTATCTGAAAATAAAATTAAGTAAATTCATAGCAAAACAAAATCATTACATTTCCATTACCTCATTGAGTAGAGAGTCGTTGCGTTCAAATACATGTTTGTATCATTTACGCGTGTTTTCCTTTCAAATGGAAATATGATAAAGGACAATGTTTGCATATTTTATGAGAACACCAGGGTACAAAACTTCCTCATAAAACACATATTTGAAGTCTGTCTAAGAAGGTTTTATCGATTTGCCGGTGTTCATTTATCTAAGATAAATACATTTTATACTGACACATTTACAATTGATTGGTTAGTTCAAGTAGGACTCAATACAATACATACTTGTATAACAAACATACATATTGAGAAATAAACCTTTAACTTCTAACTAAATAATGCATTTATGAAAAATAATGATTACTGATATCAATATTAAATCCGTGTATTTAATAGCTGAAAATGCAAAAATATTAAATGATTGGTGGGTGCTAAAAGATTTACTTAGATCTACTATTGTTTCAAAAGGTAGAAACACTGTGTTTTCTGCACCTTTTTTAAATTAAACTCGGTATCATTCATAGGTTCCATTGTTTTCGACATCTATTCATCCGTTTTGGTATATTAAAACAATTGTATTAATTGTGGTAAATCTTATTTGGGAGTAAGAGTTCTTCTTTAAGTGACATGGACGCTTTTTAAATTTATCGAATGGAACATCTCGAGTATTGCCAATGATAACCTGTAACCTTGGTTGCAAAATATGTTAATTTATTTTGCTTAAAAATAAATTTTATTATTTTCGCGAGATTGAATTTAAGGTCTGTTGTTCCGTTGCTAAGCAATGGGAACACTCTCGGCATCTATCGGTCAAGTCAATACGGACTGGTTCTCGATATTTGACACTAGTTTAAAGTGCTTTTTTGAATTAAATTAAACCGGTCTATGGAACGGGAATCTTAGTTTGCTAGCGAAATCTCGTGCGGAGAGGACTGGTTCTCGATATTTGACACTAGTTTAAAGTGCTTTTTTTTTAATTAAATTAAACCGGTCTATGTAACGGGAATCTTTCTTTGCTAGCGAAATCTCGTGCGGAGAGGACCGAAATTAAAAAACACGCCCAGCCCACCCAGTCATAAATTGTTTTTCCCCTTTTCCTTTTGTTAAGAATGTACCTGTTATATATGTTTTAAAGTAATTAAGTTTAAATTTTGCCGCTTAGAAATATACTTTCATGTGTTGCTGCTTTCGTATTTTGTATGTTACAGTAGGTATCGCAGCGATGGTTCGAGTCTGGTCCACATGCACGCTATGGCGGATTGATGTTTCTTCAGGGGGCATTCGTTTTGACAGGGAATACCCTAAAACAGTCGGGGAGCAACGGATCACAAATCGCCATCTGAATCTGTCTGGAGTGTCATATTAAAGAGTTCCAGGAATATTCAGATGCTTCTTAACGTTTAACCGCTATATGAACATTGCTTGTGACCATGTTGTTTCGCACCATTAGACTGAATTTCTATCTTGTAGTCGTGGTGATTTTTCATAACTGGAAACTCGTGCGGATGGGAGTTTAGAATGGAACACTTGACTGTTGCCATGGAGAGGCCATGACAGAGTGTCACCCCCACTTCAGTGGAAATGACTTTGGGTATAGATACATTGGACTGGACCAGACTTGTGGACATTATGTACTTTCTTCACATGTTGTAAATGTGCCTTTATTTTGTTTGTGATTTAAGAATATCTAAATATGGAACCATGGACATCGGAAACTGCTTTCGGTTTGAAATGATGAGTTATTTATTAATTTTGTTTAAATAGATGCTTTGTTGCTCAAATGGTTAACCATCGTAATTTGGTTACCGGTAGCTTGCATTTGATGAAGTATTTAGTAAAGTTTGAGGTATATGAGTGCCACTTTCCAAGGTTCCACATACTTTTGTTTTTAGAATACTTAGTCAGTCGTGAAGGCGGGAAAAAATTCGCAAGCCGAGAGTTGGCTAGGCTGTCATCCATTTTAATTTAAAATTGCATACATATATAATTTATGATTTAGATGTATTTGGGCTTGTTGAGACCTTTTACCTTGGCCGAGCACCTCGGTGCTAGTTATCACTCGGTACGGGAATCAACAAGAGGGCTATACATGTGAAATTGGGAATGATAAACTAAAATCAATTAGGATGAATATAGATATAAATAACGTTTATTATCCGTTGCTGGAATAACAAGTTCTTAAGGAGTCTGTTGCATGTCTGTTGCTCAAGGCCGGGAACGTCCTTGTACTTGGCGTCCCGGTGGTTGCGTTGTTGCGTTGCATTGCGTTGCGTTGCCATGAGATTGCGGAGATATATTGCGGATGTTGCATTAGCTGTTGGCAATTGTGGGTTGCATTGTTGCGTTGCGTTGCGTTGCGTTGCGTTGCGTTGCTAGGAGTTTGCGGGTTTTGCAGTTGCTTTTGGCAAAAGGAGCATTTGCACGTAGACCGTAGTTGCTTGGTTGTCGCATTTTGCCTAACAGTCTATTCCAGCACGGGCATATCATAGGACACTATAATATTAATAGAGTACACTTTGAATATACATTTAATATAACGGCTCAGCCTAGCCTCTCTCGGCTTGCCTGGTTCTTTCCCACTCGGACTTCCAGCCGTGTGTCGCTATGACCTATCATGGAGTTCGTTCGTTTTCACGGCCATATTTTGCCAATCCTTTTATTTTTGTTGATAAGATGTTGTACCGATTGCAGTTATTATGTAGCACGGCTATTTTAAGTTTATAATATTTGTTATGCAGAAGTAAAACTTAGGAAATGTCAACGTTGTTTATTTGGTTTCTATTCAACGAACTGGTAAAATAAATATTTGTTAAAATAATAACCAATAGTTAAAGGCCCAGGATTAAATAATTAGAGAAAAAAATAAAAGTGTGTATGTAACTATAATAGAGTCTCAGCTAATAAAATCATGAGGTCCACACGATGCTTTATTAAAAAGAAATGTATGGGATATACCAACGAAATCCCTTACTCTTCAACTGACTCACTGTATGCTAATGAGGTGAAGTAAGTAGGCGGAGCAGAGCGCTCTGCAAACAGTACCGGCGCAGTTGCCGGAAAAGATTGGAGAATTAACTAGAGAAATACTAAACATTTTTATGCAATTTCACATTTTCAGTTGAATTTATTTTTGGTTTCAAGTAAAATATTTTATGAATATAACGATTTTATTTTTTTAAAGTATTCAAATTTGTTGGCATTAATAAAGTCACGTGATATACTAACTTCATAAATACGTTGTACGCGCTAAATTAAGATTATTCTTTCGGTTTGTTGCATTGTGTAATGGAGATAAATGCATTTTTTCTCATTCTTGGGGTCTTAAAATGTCAAAAAGGTTATGAGAAGTCATTTGGATTACGGAAAAACAAGAAAGTTTACTAAAGTTTCACTAAAACATAATGGGACTTTAATGTAGATGCTATCAACTATATTAAAAACTGATGTCAAAAAGGTCTACACGATAAATACATAGAAAATACTGGTAACATTTTAAAAGAAAGAGTGTAAATCTCATTATTTCGATAAAAATAGGACTAAACAAAAAGCTAAACATTGACCGTTCATACATCTTACATTTGTCGTACTTGAGTTACGGTCCTTGGTAGTTCCAAGTGGTAAACATATCATAATTACTGTTTTGTTTTGGAATGGACTTATGATAACATGGTGGCCATCACATCAACGTTCGACAATATCTTAAACATGCACTCTTACTCCCAAATAAGATTTACCACAATTAATATTATTGTTTTAATATTCCAAAAAGGATGAATAAATGTCAAAAACAATTGTTCATATGAAGGAAAATGTGCATTAAACACAGTATGTCTACCTTATGAGACTATAGTTGATCGCAGTAAATTGTTAAGCATTCACCAATCATTTGATATGTTTGCGTTTTCAGCTATTTAATACAGGGTTACAATCTTGTTATCAGTAATTCATACTTTCCATAAATGTATTATTTAGTAAGAAGTTTAAGATTTATTAGTCAAAATTTATGCTTGCTATACATGTGTACGTGTTGATTTTGAATAAGAGTGTCACTTTAAGATCACATAGAGTGTCAGAAATAAAATAAAGCATTTAACCTGTAACTCTAAATAAGACTAGAGTGATAATTCAAAAAAGGGTTTTCAATATTAATTTAAAAAATCATAGCAACCGAGAAAACATGATTCGAAAAATCGGTATTACGATATGATCGTTGATATGATGGCTCCATATCTCCAGACTTTTCTTATCGATTTTAGTAGTAGCCTTATGTGATCCTTAGCAAATACTGGGTAGTTGATTATGTATGGTAAAATAATTCATTTAGCTTACCTTGCTTTCAAAGTAGAACAAATACTTTCCCAGCGATTGTTTTATTTCATTTAAAAATGTTTCATCCGATCGAATAACAATCCGGATCTTTTCGTTATCAGAAAGTTGTTTTGTTTCAACAACGAAGCACAAAACTATCAAAATTATAATTGCCCTCGCCACGTTTGAATATCCACAAAGTACGACGCAGAACAACACTGCTATTTGCGTTAATTAATAATACTAAAGTTTAAATCAAAGAATTGTACAAAGCTAGTCTTATTAATAAATCCGTTTTGAAATTGCGTTACGACGAAGCTTTTACAATCATGTTTACGCTGTTGAAAGTATGTATGACTAACTTCTCGGGTTTACCAGATAAAGGCAGGTGCTGTAAATCTTCGTTTGTATTAACATGCATCGAATGAAATGAATGTAATGCACGATTTAAACCTTGTGATAATTCATGCTGTCCCTGTGTTTGCTATCTATCTTAAATCACATCATGTATTATAAAACATAGACCATTGTCATTCAAACAACTTGTCATGAATAATTGCAATGATAAAAGTTATGCATTGCATTACTTGATTGTAAGGGTTAATAATACGCAGTGGTATCCTAAGGTGTCGATTGAACCATGCTGGCTCAAACGCCATGCAAGTACAGGTACCTTGTTTGTTTTGTATGAAAATTAATATCAGCAAGAGCACCGCGGAGTGACCTTCAAACGCTCGCCTGTTACATTTTTGTCGAATAAAGGTCATAACTGAACAAATATCAAAATCATGGGTCTTGCTAAACATGTGCGTTTTATTTCAGCAAACATGAATATCTAGTTCAATTTTGATAGTTCTTCACTACTGATCAGGGTTTTAATTATTTATTTATAGAGAATGTTTGCAAATTATGAGTTTAATATATACATTTGAATGTTTAAGATTGTATTTACACATTCCACGTTTTTCATTTGATTGTTAGCATTTTAAATTAACTGCTTAACTATTTTTTCATGATGCAATATATGAAAAATGTTCCTGATATAATCTTTACTATTTTCTTTAAAATGTATTGGAAGTAGTCTGTTTTCCTTGTTATCGCTTTTTTCTATGTGTGTTTCTGACTTTTGCCTCTATTTCTATGTATAGTTTAAAGCTGCTTTCATCTTTTAAATCTTTTGAAAAGGCAGCAATCAGTCTATCATTGTATACATATGATTTTAATATTACAAGCAGAATGATTCATTTTGAGCTTGTGTTTTTATTGTTATGTAGCATCGATTGTTAGCAATCATTCATTTATTAGCTTGTGTTACGGCATATATCATTATAGTAGTATGTAGTATCGATTATTAGCAATCATTAATTGGTTTGCTATCATTATCTTTCATTATATTGTTATAAACTAGTGAGTGTGATTTTCACAGACAGAATTATCTATTATTAGCTATTAACAAGTTATCATGTTTATTTAGTATTTGATTTTAATACTTTATCATTGTATTTTTATACTGGTTATTGTGGTTTTCATAAGCAGATGCATTCATTATTGACTTGTCTGTTTTTCAAAGAAAAAACACATGGTTTTGTGATAGGATTTGTGTCGCCATCGGCGTTGTCGTCTGCATTGCAAATAATATAACGTTTGCATTAACGCAAAAGTCGTCCGAGAGTTTCAAATGAATATTGGAAATATGCAATGGTTGCAATTTTGTAAATCCAAATCTGTCATTCAATTTTTGATAGCGTTACTTACAACTTTCGCGAAAAGAAATTTAATTTCTCACGTATGTTTTAGTAATCTAAAAACTGTTTAATGTGCTGTGTTTGCATTTTTACAACATGTACGTTACTTAGACGTGTTTATAAGTTTATGTGCGTTTCTCTTGCATGTTGCGTTTTATCATTTTTATCCAATGTTTATTATGATATGAGCAGGCTTATTATGGTATGTGGGTGTTTTATTATGAACAGTCTTCGTTGTATCATGTAGATACTCTACTGTGTTACTAACATTCTTCATTATGTTACGTACATTATTTATTTTGTTGTGCGATTGTGTTTCTGTTACGTGGATTACTTGTTATGTTATGTTATGTAAAATATGTACTATGTTGTGTAGCCATCGGTAATGGTGGGATGATGTGACGGCTGACCTAATACAATACCATTGTGCCGGTACGGACACAATAGCATCTTTTTTATTTTCATTATTCTGGGCCTATTGTTGCTCGCAAGCATTAGCATCTACTGGTCAGCTTTTTTCAGTCAGAATTAATGCCATTATTTGGGCGGTACTGGCCCAGTGACAGCTGCCCGATGCCGTGTATTTGCTGTCAGCACGACAATATATTGGTTCTGGGTCAATGCTGTTTTGCCGAGTATGTATGAAATATGACTAACACTGGGTTTATTGAGTGGAATGCCCAATACAGTAAAAACTCGCTATGTCGATGACGTTATGACCACGGGAAACACTTAGAGAAAACGAACATCCGATATAACCAAAATACCAATAGTGAATAACTCAACCGAACAAAAATCGACATAACCAGAACATCGACATAACAGAGTTTGTCAAAGCGAGTTTCGTCTGTATATTATATAAATCTGAATCTGCTTGTATTTAATACGACATTTCATTGTAAAGAAATATTTTATTAAGGGAATTAGCCAACATCTAAGCAAGATTTAAAACACACAAAATTTGATATAAACTTATAGTTTACATTATGGCAATTATTTTTTTATTATGGAAATTATTTAATATTATTATTTTAATTGCGGCAGTGTATGTCTTGAAGAAGGTGTATACAGGTTGGCGTATTTGTCTCGATGGCCAGGTGCATGTATGTCGTCTTTTTCACTCGTTTGTGTTATCCACTTTATCAGATTAATAGGCTCAAGACTCCAGTTATCTGACCCCCGTTGACCAAGATCCGGGTGTGAATACAGAAAAAAGAGTGCTTGTGTTCAAGTATCAATATTTTATTTAAGTAAATGAAAGAGAAAAAACAGGTGGCCTTTTTGCATAGAGCTTAACATAATTTGACACTGTTTTGCAAAAACTGATAGTTTTCAGTGTACAAAATGAGAAAATCATTGCCTGTGGAACTTTGTAAATTGGTTGTTTGTAGCTTTATTCCGTTTTGACCTCAGGGTCATGTATTACTACTCAATTTTGTGAGACAATGCATTGGTCAACCCTATGTTTTCTAATGATTAAATTTTGTGTCTTGGATTGTTCTACATCAGCCACTTACTTGTTTTTTTCAATTAAGACTATTTTAAAGTAAAAAGTCAGATTAGTGTCTATATCAAACATATAGTATAATAACTGTGGTCTCAGGCCATAAGGTATAACTAGAGTATTTGGTCGTAAATGACAGTAAACGTATGTGATCCAGGATGTATTCTCTATTTTTAAATTAGACCGGTATACATCCTTTCAACTAATCACTTAAGAGGCACAGAGGAGTTGCGCAACTTACCGGAAATGACGTAGGTAGATGATAAAAAGTCTTTGATTTCTACTTTGATTGTCGCTGAATATTACAGAAAATCAATCGTATGCGCTTTATTTCTTGACGAATTTGGTAAGTGTTTTGCTTTTAGTTTGCAAATATATTTTTCTGATAATAAAGCACGTCTACAAATAAGACGCATACTGTATTTTATAAGAAATCGCGTAATCGTTGTTGGTTTTGGGTTTCGGATAGTTTCTCGATTATTTCTTTTTCATTGGATTTGATTGAAATAAACTGAATATTATCGAGTGAAGCAGGTTTAATTTTGGGATATATATGACCACATTTGTTATATCTACCATACATTGCTTCATTCACTACCTTAATCCATGTTTACTTTGACAGCTAGCCTGCAATAACAATGCAACGCAGAACCACTGCGCTGCAGGGAATGTGGCAAAATCTATTGTCACACTTAATATAGTAAATAAAGCACCGGTGATGTTACCCAGATTTTGCATTAAATTGAGGACCATGACAGATGCATGTAAACTAGGACAAATAATAAATCCTACTCGCAGATGTATATAAAACGGGAACTTGTTCAATTAAGCTGTTCCAGCAAAAAAGTAATTTAAATATAATGATGAATAGCTAATTAAAAAAGGATGAGCACTTCTGGTGTTCTTGTTTAAAAATGTTTGATCTGTGTGTGCTGTAAAATGTTCACTGAAATCTAATGAACTGTTATTAGTTTACTTGAATTTATATGTGCGGTTATTATTTTACTGAATGTATATTCTGTATTTGTTTCATTAAAATCGTTTAGTTCTTATTTCCCTGAACTATGTATGTTTGATTATTATTTTACTGTCAGTGCTCCTGTCTGCTCATTTAGTATTCTTGTTTTCAAGTTTAAAATCTATGGTCCTGGATTTAAAATATATATTTATGAATTTGTATCACGCTTTGGTTTATGGTTCTAATTTAAATTATTTTCCCCTTATTCATAGTCATATTGTCTTTTAACTTTTAACTTGTGATACCATACACGAATATGCATATGCACTGTTAATCACTATAATGCATTGCAATGAATATGCTACTACTTCATACTGTGCAATGAACTCATTTTCATGTATCTTTTGTTTTAGTTCTTACAAAATGTCAACCTTATTTTCATTACAAAAAAGCTTTATTGTTGACCTTTTTATAACTGTAACTAAGTATACCGGTGTCATATAATATGTATGAAAAACGAAAACTGTTTAGATATCCCATCAGTAAGAACAACTAAATATGGGAAAAACTATTTCCCCTTTGAGGCCAGGTTAGGAACAGCCTTCCAAAGGAAATAAGGTGCTCCCAAAACTATCTGGAATTTAGAATGCTGATCAGCACCAGTACAGGTCCTTCTTGTAAATGTTCAATGTGCAAATAATACTTTTTTTGCTTTAAAAACATAGAGAATAAATTGAGAATTATAAGATGTTTCACTGAATGTCTTGTATCCTTTGTCTTAACGGAACAGGAGTATCGTTTTCAATGGGTTGGCTTTCACCCACTGGACAAGATATGGCATTAAAATGCAAGAAAAGATATCAGTATACTTTTTTGAATAAAATAACAACTTATTAAATTAAATAACATGGGCTAATATCTATTTATGATTATTTCAAATTTATATAACATCTGTCGAACACATACAACTACTTGTGTTTTTCTTTCGGCAAGTATTTTATTTAGGTGTTACGACTTTACTTTTTCAATTAACATTTTTTTACAGTGATAGGTGTGTAATCAAAATAACATGATACCTCCGATAAGCAATACTTTCCGAAGATTTTTCCTAATAAGCTAGATTAATTTTAAGTTTTTTACCAACTACACATCGATGTACAAAGCTGTGTTATTCCCCTGTATATTTTGCTACTTACAATTTTGCTATTTCAATGTATATGATTACCCTTTAAGTTATACTTTTGAAAGAACTAACCATTTTACAGTGGTATGTCAACTAATTGTTGAGCTAAAGTGTCTTGTTAACACATACCCGACATTAAATAAAGAATCTTGTATCTTGTATCTTATATGGTGTGAAAACGTATATTCGCGACTGGGCTTGATCAATGTTTCTTTATTAATTAATCAAGGAAGTCGCGAAAAAAATGTGACAACCCAATTATTTAATTCAAAGCGCGGCTATTTCGGTTATTCATTGCAAGAAAGGCATGAACAAATTAATATACACCCAGTCAAAAAAAGAAACGACACCTAGACACTTTACCACTTTATTTCTTCTCTCTATGACACCTTTCTTAAATCTTCTTTTAAATTTAATGTTTAACAACCATTTAAATAAAAGTTCATAACATTAATAGAAAACTATCAATACTGGCCGATTATTTGTTGCTGTAACAACGATCATGCGAAATCTCAAGTATTCAGTATCTGGTATATCCACCATGTGCGTCTCTAACTGCAATACAGCGACGTCGCATTGAGCGAATCAAGGTCTTAATCGTATCCTGTGGTATCGCTGCCCACTATTCGTGCACAAAACTTGTAAGCTCATTAGCGTTCTGAGGATTACGCCGTCGAACACGGCGTTTCAAGATGTCTCATAAGTGCTCGATTGGAGACAGGTCAGGTGAGAATGCAGGCCGTGGAAGAACTTAAAACTGAACTGGTTAAAACTCGAGCGGTGTAGCACCTAGCGTTGTCCTGTGGGAACAAAGTGACGTTCGGATTGGCGTTGATGAATGGTGCAACAACTGGCCACAATATCTCATTTCGATATCGCTGTCCTGTTAGCCTACCTTGCACTTTCACTAAATGGGTTCGAGAATGAAAGGATATTCCACCCCACACTATAACGTTACGTCCCTAAATCGATCTCTCTGACGTACACAAGGGTCTGAAAAAAAGTTCGTTGCGTCGTCAATAGCAACGTATGCGTCCATCAGCGTGATCTAAGCAAAACCGTGATTCATCGCTAAATAACACGGTGTTCCACTGTTGTTGAGTCCAACGGTGCTGTCGACGTTCAGCTGTAAGGCACGGGCCGTTATGTGGGCGTCTAATCCTAAGTCCATGTTTGGAAAGCCTATTTCTTACCGTTTGAGCAAATATCCTGGCATTGGTACGTCCATGTGTTATAGCTGCGGTGGTCGTTGCCGGCAAAAAACGTAGATGTGACGTCGGTCTTGCGCAGGGGTCGTTACTTGCGGCCTGCCAGATCTATGGCGATCATTAACTGTGCCTAGTGTTCGATAACGACCTGCCAGACGCGACACACCAAAACGTGCAGTGGCGTCACCATGACGTGCACCTGCCTGTAGCATACCAATAGCCCGATTACGTTCATCAGTAGACAAACGTGGCATACTTGTTACGAAAGAAACCGGATAATTAATGTGCTTTTCTTTAACTGTACTTAAACCCTTACACAAAACAATATTCACGTTAACTCAACATGTACCATGCACCTCGTACCCCGTGCAGCACGTGAAAATCTAAAGCTAGGTCTTTTTCTTCAAAGCTTAAATGAATTTAGCTTATCCCTTTGATTTATATGTACGAACTATAACCACTTAATTTTAATTAACCTTTAAGAATATTTATTTATTTTTATAGAAATGAGTGAAGTATTCATATGGTATCGTTTCTTTTTTGGGTGAGTATATTTTAAGAGATATCAAATCTGTGCCGTACCTTTTATCGCATTCCACCGCAAAAAAATTATAATCTCGCACAAATAGCGCTCTGTTATCGGCTATCCTCTCGTGACATTATAAAAGGGTAAGTAATTTCAAACACGGTATAATTGAAAGGGTGTAATTTGTCGCAAATCATGAATAGTTCTTATTATACCTGCTTTCAAAGGAAAGGTTGTCATGAATATCTCCGAGATTGATATTTTCACTGCTGAATAAGAAGATTGCTTACTTCCGGCCAGATACGACATAGATTCCTTGACAGGTTAACGGAATCTGACTTTAAAGTGACAATTTTCTTAAACATACATATGTTTATTGTTTAAATCAATTAGTCTTTTACTGAATTTTAGGAAATATATTATCATCTACGTGGAACGATAGAAATGTCATTTTTTTTCAAACAGTCTGCATGCATCTACATTGAGATATATAAGAAAATGATAAGTAAATTATAAATATTATAATAAACGTCTAACACAACGGAATAGAGATTACTATATTTTTTATTATTTTCAAAACGGATATATCAAAATGTACACAACAAGGTAATGAAACACGTTGGATAATTAATTATGAACGTTAGATAAATAAATAGACTGCATACTCAACAATCAAGAGTGTTAATAAAATACTATAAAACTTTCATAAAATAACAAAAAACCCATCAAAGGTATTGTACGAGTTCACAGCATAACAAAGACTGTGCATGTCATAAGAAATAATTCTCAAAAAATAAAAATATAATCTCCGAACCGTAGTTATAAAATAATCACACAATGTTGTACCAATAACCATCTTGAATGCATTAAATGTGTGTTTTCGGTCCGTTACCGGGTGCGTTAAAACGTAAAAACCCGGGCGTTATCGGTAGAAAACGTGCATTATTCAGTCAATTCACGTGCCGTTAATGACCGGCTTTTTGTTTTACATAAGCGCTTTCAGGGCTCGAATCATATCAATGGCAGCTGAGCGACCTGGTTTCTGACCGAAAGTGGGTCAACGATGCCAACTTCTGCACAAAAACAAATTTCAGCATATATAGCTGTATACAAATATCAACAAATAAAATAAACCGCATCTAACTAACTTACATATTTTCTTCTGAGTTGTTTTTCCTGGCAAGCTGATGGGTGTTTACTAGATAGAACTTTCTGTAGTTGTTTTGACTATTTGTTTGAGTTAAAATCACTAAATTAAGTCTAAAATGTTCAACTCCTCCGAACTTTATTCAGAACAAACGACTTATATGGACATGATTCCATTACGTCGTATGCAATGAACAAAGAAAATTCAAATATTTGTTTTCACAAAATCCCTTAAAATAGTTTACAACCCTCGTGCTACGCACTCGGGCTGAAGACCATTTTGCGGGCCGTTGCAGATGGCAACGAACTCAAAAAGGTGTATTAACCCTATATAATTTTATACCTATCGACAAATTGGCTGTAAAGCTGTTCTGCTAGCCGTGTAGTTATGTGAATTGTATTCAAATAAAATGTGTGTGTTGTTTTTTTTTAATCAAAACCTTTGCTTGTCATTCAATTTAGAAGTAAGACAGAAGCATTCTAAAATTCAACACAATAATACGACAGTATTTAACACAGTAGAGATAACCTTTAACAGCATTTAAAACGCACATATTATTTAAGAAAGAATAAATATTACAAATAATTTCGGTGATTTATAGAGATTGATCACGGGTTCAAACAGTAAAATAACAGTTTGATAGTTTTTACTTTCTAGTTTCTTATCAAATCAAACGTCAGCGCACACAGGGTTTGGCCACATTTTCGACGACATCATTTCTGAAAATGAAGTTACGTTCGCATTCAATTTTGGGCGCTTTTCTTAGAATTATAATAAAATATAATTCCATTTCTTTTAAGCTATATAATAAACAGAGGAAATAAATGTTTCAATAATAGAATAACAAGAGTAAATATGACATATAGCTTTTGATGCTTACTCGGTAAAATATATTGCTTTCTTATACTGAAACAAACATTTATCCTATATACCCAACGTAATAAGCACTCTCAACCATAAGATAATACAAAGATTGCACAAAACACAATAAAGAATATTAATACAATTATGAACAATGTTCGTCACACAATAAACACTTTTCATGGGGTATTAAAGAAATGACAAAACAAAATAGTGCAAAGACAAAATAAGAGTCAGTTTACAAAAGTTAATAAACAATGAATATAGCCATGGGAAAAAGAGGTTTTGAAAATTGCGACTTTCCATAGACAGCACTCGCATAGTTATTATATACGTCACTAACTTATAGTTAAACTTGAATTTTCAGAAAAGTGTACCTCTAATAACAATCATTTTCTCTAAGGAGTAATCTTAAAAATATTCCAGTTTCAAACATCACGTTGCTGAACTATTGTCAACAATTGATGTCAAATATAAATGAGCTATATAACTAATATACACCGTATAAACGGGTCGTGCATGTGTACGAAAACTCACATTAATGTTTACGTATTCTGATCATGATACAGATAACTCAGTTCCATACTCATTTCATTCTAGTTTGGTATGCCAACATCTTCGTAATTTCATCAAAATTGCATTCAGTAATTTTCGGAGCCAGATCCCACTTTTGGAATGTATTTGTTTTCCCACTGTATTCCTCTCGGAACAGAACGCTTTCCAGTCGCAAGACAAACAGTTCAAACCCTAGTTTGTCAGCAATCATACCCCACTCTTGTCCGCAACTTTTGCAAGACATTTTCTCTTTTTTTAAAAATCCAGCATACTGGGTTGGTTTTGGGTGAGGTTTCCTATCAATTTGGTCACAAAACTTTTCCGTAATTACGACGTATTGATTGTGAGGTAAAGCTCGCATTCTAGACGTGTGACAAATGTATTTCGTGCACTTACCACACAGCACTTCCATATCATCTGTGGACTGACGGTTTCTCATTGACCCTAACAAATTAGTTTTGTGTATTTGCTTCCGTACTTCCTCTCTCTGGTAAAAATCTAGTTCGTGTTCCAATTCATGGATGTCCATCTTCTTAAAGATGTCCATTGCCCTGTTTATCAAGTTGGCTTTGTAGACATTCACTTTGTCTTTTTCAACTAACTTTTCATTTCCAAGTGTCAATGTCGAAGCATCATGTCTTCGGCTTCTTCCTGAAATTAAATAGGCAAAAATCAACATACAAACGATCATATTTTTGTTGGTTTAGTTTATGAAATAAGGCATTATTTGGTCTGTTTGTGGTGTTTGGTTTTGTATATGTGGTGTTAAATTGTTTGTGTCTCTAGTTCATTGTCGTTTTGGCCATTGCAGTGTGCTCCTAAACAGGGTTGTTGTGTTGTTGTTTTTAATTTTCGGCTACTGGACTTCTCATTGTATTATTAAAGACTTGTCTTATTGTTATTATGTACCGACATATTTGTTTTAATTCTCAGCTGTTTGCAAGTGGCGCTTATCCACTAACACTAAAAATGAAGTATTCGGAAGCAGGAAACAAGTTAAACTTTTTAAAAGGTACGGCATAAGAGACTTAAAACATGTTTAGAACATACGGGTACCTCTCATTTGTATCTTTGTGATTTCGTTACCAGAGTAGTTATAATTGATAACAATATTGCAATCTGGAACGTCTATCCCTTCAATCGCAACAGACGTGCATACAATGATTTTAAAACGACCCTCTTTGAATCTATGCAAGACCTCTGTCTGGAATTCTTGACTCATACCTAGAAAAACATGATTATAGGATTTATTAAGGCAATAATTCTTATCTAATTTTAACTGATTTAATTATTTTTTTTGGAAAATTGGCTTTTGAAAACTTATACATCAATGGAAAAAAACAGCAACGGCACATGGGACATGATGATTGATTTCTTGTCTTTGAGTTATTTTTATGCCGGTTAATAAAACGGGACATATTACAGTTTTCACCTGCGGCGTACTGGCGGGCGGGCGGTCTGTCCAGTTTGTTGTTCGGTCAGTAACTTTAGAAACATGTGTACAACCATCACAAAACCTTGTCTAAATGTGTATGCGCATGAGATCTTGAACAAGTTCGATGACAAGCCATATTTGTAGCGGCACTCGACGGTTATCATCCTTTACTTATAACGATCACATTCGGTTTAGTCCGGTCAATAACTTTAAATGCCTATCTTATCAACAACAAAAGTAGGTAGTCGTTACCAGCCATATCGCTCTAGTTATTCGAAAGTTATCGCCCTCTAGTTATAGAAATTGCCTTAAATCGATATTGTCCGATCAATATCTTTAGGAGCATTTGTCAAATCATCACCAAATTGGGTTAGAATGTGTATGGGCAGATATCTCGGTCAAGTCCGATGACAAGCCATGTCGCATCAGTCACTAGAGATGTATAACCATTGTATTGTCAACAACTGTAATTACAGTGTCCGCTTCACGTACAATCATTTGTCACCAAACATGGTGTCCTTAAAATAGGACGGCCGTATTTTTCCTTGATCAGTGAGCAATAAAACAGGATCTGGGTTAGAGTTCAAGCTACTCGGCCTGTCCCTGAAGTTTCATTTGTATTATATAATCGCTCAACTATTATTCATTTTTGCACAAAGATTATGTAAATATAAGATTTATTAGTTTATGGCATTTCATAAACGAGACAGTAATTACGATTATTACGTATAAAAATAGTAAATAATAAACTGAAATATCTTGCAAGTATTCAGATATTTACAGATTACCAAATATTAATATCACATATTTCTGGTAGTATTCTTTATGATAATTTATACATCAAAACTAATACTTCTAACCTTTCATTGACCCAATGTGCAATTTTCCATACAGACATCGAGCTTTATAGGCTAATCTGTTGTTCAAAATATCTGCAAGAGCTATGCATGTCGCTCTTGCTTGTACAAAGACCATAGCTCTCGAATCTGGACCCTTTTCCTTGAATATTTTCGTAAGCTGGTCACAAATTATCCCAACGTTTGGATTTGCTGCATCAACGTCTCTGCTTATATTTATTTGGTCCTTCTGCAGCTCTAAAAATAGTATAAGTCACATCAGTCAATAAAAGCTGGGGATAACCATATATAGGATACATGAAAAATACAACATAAAACGCCATACCTTTAAAGTTTCCTAACAGTTCCTTTTCTTTGTCAGTAAATTTTGATCTCCTTTCCACTTCTTCTTTTGTCTCATTTGCTAAGTATTTTAAAACATCTCGAGTTTGCAAAAGCGTATTCACCTCAAGTGCAGAACCGTAGACCTAGATAAAAGCACCATGAAAGAGATATTAATTGATATCAGTACATCCAGAAGATCCTCCAGTAGCACTTTCCACGCCATAAAAACAGAAAACTTGGTAAGATTGAGGGTGCTCAAAAGCAGAACACTAAACCTAAATAAATTCATTACGCTATAGATACTTTATATTAAGACATAACGGAAGGTAAATAGAAATCCGAGACTGTCCATTGGCAAGAGCAACAGTGCCAAAGCTAACAAGAATATCAGGCATGATAATTCAAATACATAATTGTTGATATCAGCAGATGCGTATTTATTGTATGTATTACAAATACAAGACCAGGGGATGTTTCATTGAGATTTGTCACTAAAAAAATGTCCAGTAGAATTAGTGAACTTATCAAAATATCTCCTAGGTACGAAATCGCTCATATGATTCTTCAAAAAACGTTCCTCATAAGTATTAAATTATAAAGTTGCGTACATTTAAATACGTTGCACACGTTGTAATAACTCGAAGAATGTCGGGATCGTCATCACATTGTTTTGCTTTTTTGTCTATTTGTATTGTCCAGCCATAGTATGCCAAAGATCCCCTTTCCCGTGGCTTTTTATCAAGAATATCGATAATACCTGGTTCACACACACAGTTGTCTGAAAAAAAATAATGCATGTTAACTTCTGGAAGAAGTCCAGTAATAACAAGTAGAATACGTCAATGATAAAAAAGCCATTATCAGACAAACAACCAATTAGAGATTGTTGAAACACAGTACTTCTTGAAGTCCCGTTATGTTTTATTGATGTTAACTTATATTTTGTATGTATATCCAATTGACTTCTTTTAACCTTTCTGACCCTTATAGTTATTAAAATTGCATTTATCGTAATTATAAAATACAACAAAACCGAAAGTATCATCTAAATTTAGCGAGCACAACGTCATTACAAAATTTGCATATCACGTGACTTTTTTAATACCTAAAATTCTATGTTGCTTTGTATATTGATGATTTAAATTTTTTAACTAAGAAGTTTTAGGTTTAAATAGTTTTCCCGGTTATGCATCTGAAAACATTCATTTTATCATATGTTTACTCTGTAATATCGAAAATTGCAGAAGAAAAAAAAAGTTAAAATGTAAAAAATATTTTAGTTTTAGAGAGTGGTAAACCCACGCTGGTAATGTCAAGAAAAAGACAGATAACAAACAGCTGAACCACTAGACCACGAGGACTTTGATTCATGGACTAGATATTTTGACATCTTGACTATACATTGATAACATCACGTGATAATATCAATCAACCAGTCACGCAACTACAAATATATATGCAAAAAGCTACAGAAACATGCTCAGTAGCAAAAAGTTTAAACATAAACCCGGTTTAGTGGCAATGGGCAAACGCCAAAGACATAGAACAAAGCTGTTGACGCTAAATTTGAAAATTTTGGTTTTCAAAAACGACATTTAAACAAATGTCAACATTAGCTGAAGGGTTCCAGTGCATTTTACAAAAACCTGAACGAGCACCTATCTGCACTTTAAATTCATTTCACTTTTTATTTAATTTTAGTGGCACTTGGACTTTAATGAAAGGTAAGCGCAAACGATCTACACAATCCGCTCAATAAGAAGTAGCTGCTTTTTACGTAAACCATGCTTATTTATTCTTATCAAAAATCGATATTTTTTTTAACAAACACATGCCGTTCGTGTAATAAAGCAATCAAAGAAAGAACAAATGCAATTTTCAATCTAAACCAAGAAAAGGAAGATTTAGGGCTTAGCCAGAAATTAGAAACATTTCATTTTTGACATTAAGTTATGTGACACTAGACTGGTTTTTATCGGATATTTGTGTTGTTTTCTGTTAGAACATCTACTCAGGTCACTAAAAAGGAGGTAGTCCATCTTTAAGTCGACTTCGTGTCAAACATCATAATTAAATACAAACTATAGCGAACACAAAACCGATAATCTATCTGAGCTGAATACAGGTAACCATCACCACCTTCTAGACTGATATGTACATGCAATTCAATAAACAAGACATACCTACGAAAAGGATAAACGTGTTTAAGAAGAAGAAAGTGTATTCAAAAGAAATAGACAACACACTACATATTTGAAATGGGCCACTATGACCCTTGATCAAATTAATGTTATACAATGATATATACATGTATGGCGGAGCATATTTATAAATAGTTTAATTTATATCGCAATGTTACCAACTGAATCTGTATAATTCAATATAATTTTCTGAGTATATCAATTATAAAAACATTCTCTGTTGTATGTCTATTATAGGTATAACTTACGCTTGTACATATATATTCGATTTAGAGCAAATAGACCATGATAGAAGTTATGAAATATATGTTCGTAAGTAAAATCTTTGGCGCGCAAATAAAGGATTAAACAGATAGACATATCATAAGACAGCAACTTTATCTTACTTCAGTATCTGATAATAATACATGTATAATGTTTATAACCTTAATAGTGAATGAACATGTCTATGAAACTGGTTATATTTTTTCGTCGACCTGCATGAAAGCAATTTGGGGTCCCTTAATTGGCATGGATTTGGGTGTGTGTCTTTCTTATTTCAAAAGCATTAAATATCAATTCAGCTAATTTCTTCTCAACATTTGCATTATTAGATTTTAAGAACTGAATAGTTTTAAACATACTTGGTATTTCTCTAAAGTATCTCTTGATATACTTTCCCCGTATATCATTATACAATATGCATTCAAGTAACAAATGGTATTCGTCTTCTAACTTATTACATGTAGCGCATTACCGTTCTTCTCTTGGTGCGTTTCTCAATCGACCAGTCTCGATACCGAGCCGGTGTGAAGACAAACGTTACTTTGTAAGTGCTATTCTGTACTGCTGAATATTGACTTGGTTAAGATATGATTGCAATTCAAAATTTGCAAATACTTTATAAAAAGTTGTTTTAGTTGAGTTTCTAATCTTCTGTACCAACTTTGAATAAAAGTATCCTTAACTCGATGCTTAAATATGCTAAGGAATATAGTTTTGTTACCAAAAACTTGTGATATCTAAACGTCTTGAAAACCGAATTGAATAGCATGTTTTGTTCACAATAACCGCCCAGTTGTTATTCCAGGGTTATTTTCTTAATTTTAATTGCTTAATGTATAATACTTATGTATTTACGTTTACTACAGTGTAATATTTTAAACAAATATTTTAAAATAGCTGTTAATTTCATCGAATAAAAATCAATCCTGCCTAGTTCTCCATAATTAAAATGGTTTTGTGTAAAAGTTTTAACACCAAGTAAATTATTACAAAACATAATACGTATTCTTTCTTCACTGTTTGCACGGGAAAACCCAAAACATCACTTCCATCAAATGTAATAGGCTTAATTAATATATCAAATAAATCTGAAACATGTTCAGTGGATGTGTTAACAAAGCTTTGAAGATATTTCTTCATTTTAAAACTTGCCTTCTTTGCCTGTCCTGACAATGGTTTTTGAGACATTCAATAAAGGAGCCTCCAGACGTATTTAACTACATACAAATCCCAAGTAACAATATTTTTGTACAATTTCAATTTCTGAATCATCATAATGAAAATGAATAGATTGCGCTAATCTACCGCCTTTTCTGAAAACAACAGTTTTAGTCTTTTCTTTATTTACAGAAAGCTTCCATCTTATACAGTAAGTTTCTCAAATGTTTAGATAAATTTGCATTTCTATACTGGTCTTTGCAAAAATTTACAATGTCATCTTCATACGTCAATAAAAAGAAGTAAACAGTATTAAGTTCAACACCTTTGGCTTCATTCAGAACAATCTCATCTTCTAGGTCATTAAGACACATAGAAAATATAAAAGGGTTTAAACATTCCCCTTGCCAGACACCGAGAAAACTTTCAAAAATTTCACCAGTTTCCGCATAAAGTTTAACTTGTGTCTTACCACTGATATATCTGCCCTTTTGTTCACTGAACAATTTTCCTCTTAGGCCTAGTTTATATAATTTAAATATATTTGGCCTAAACAGATAGTCAAAGGCTTTAGAATAATCACCAAATAAACAAAACAGCTGTTCATTCATATTTAAAACATGATTTATCAAACTATGTAAAACAAATATATTGTCAGTAGTTCACATTTTGGAACGAAAACCGGCTTGAGCTTCTACATAATCTCAAAACCAAGGTGAAAAGAGAATCTATAGCTGTTTATTTCTAAGAACGATGTAGTGGAGGACCCAAATCTAAGGACTTCTGGCCGACAATTAAACCTTTTCTCTCACAGAAACCTACAAATAAATCAGATAACCCAATAAAACTCAAAGATAACATAGGGAATTTGGTTTCTGATCAAAAGCTGGTGGCCAATAAAATGAACTCATTTTATATTAATATATTATATTTATATTAATATGACATGTTAAACCCCAGAATGCAACTGGTATAGATCTGATTATTCCCAAAATCATTATTGCTGGCAAAGATACTTTACAGGTTCCCATCCGAAACATGGCCAATGCAATCCCTAGCCAAGGATCATTTCCAAATAGTCTTAAGCTAGCACAAGTTACCCCTATTTTCAAGAAAGATGACCCCTTTATTAAAAAGAACTATAGACCAGTCAGTATTTTACCATCAATGTCCAAATTATATGAACGGGCCATAAGTGAGCAACTGATTAGTCATTTTGAAAACATTTTTCATACTTTCCTTGCAGCATTCAGAACAACATTTGGATGTCAAACTACCCTGTTAAGGCTGGTGGAAGACTGGAAAAAGGCCCTTGATGAAAACAAATATGTAGGCGCAGTTCTAATGGACCTCTTAAAAGCATTCGACTGCCTGCCCCATAATCTCATCTTAAATAAGCTTAATGCATAAGGTATCTCAGCCCAAGCATGTAACTTATGCACAGCTATCTTACAAACAGAAAGCAACGTGTCAAACTTGATTAAATTACCAGTGAGTAGGACTTCATCATGAAAGTCGTACTACAAGGATCAATAGTAGGGCCTTTAATTTCAACATTTTCCGAAATGACACCTTCTACTTTATCAATAATGCTGCTTTGTATAATTATACAGATGACAATACTCTTTCTGTGTGTGATAAAATTCCTGATGTTGTTAAGACCACTCTTGAAGAAGAAAGTAACATTTTGATAAATTGGTTTACTTCCAATCAAATGCAGGCTAACCCTGACAAAGATCAGGCAATATCAGTTGGCTTAAGGTCTGTTAAAGAAATAAAACAATTCAATATACTTAATCACACCATTGTTTGTGAAGAGCAAGTGAAACTTTTATGTGTTGAGGTAGATAGTTTATTAAATTTTGATGCCCAGATTTCTAAAATGTGCAAAAAAGCAGCTTAGCAATATAAAGCAAATATTTGACAACCAATACTAAGCTTATTATCTTTAAATGTTCAGATCCAATTTCAACTACTGTCCTGTCGTTTGGCATTTTTGTAGCAAGACCAACACAGAAAAATTATAAAAAGATTCAATACAGAGCTTTAAAAATCGTTTTTATTGATTATACCTCAACTTACGAAATTCTTCTTCATAGAGTTCAATTGCCAACATTACATTTGAGCAGGGTAAGATACATTGCTTTTGAAACTTACAAATGTCTGTATGGTATCTTACCAGAATATTTTCAAAACCTTGTAACTTTTAAGACATGTAATTTTAATCTGAGATACGAAAACTGTGTAGACGTTCCATCAGTAAGAACAACTAAAAATGGGAAAAACTCTTTCCGCTCTGAGGCCAGTAAGGTATGAAACAGCCTCCCAAAGGAAATCAGGTGCTCCCAAAACTACCTGGAAATTAGAAGGATGATCCGCACCTGGACAGGTCCCTCTTGTAAATGTTTAATGTGCAAATAATACCTTTTTGCTTTAAAAAAGAAATGTTTCACTGAATATCTTTTATCCTTTGTCTTAACAGAAAAGGAGTTTTGTTTTCAGTGGGATGGCGTACACACACTGGACAAGATATGGCATTCAAATACCAGAAAAGATCTGAGTGTACATTTTTTATTAAAATAACAACTTATCAAATTAAATAACATGGGCTTCTATCTATTTATAATTGTTTCAAAACTTGTCTTTTTCTTTCGGCAAGTATTTTGTTTAGGTGATACGACTTTACTTTTTTTAATTAAAATTATTTTACAGTGAAAGGTGTAATATCAAACTAACATAATAAATATCATACCTCCTCTAAGCAATACTTTCAAAAGATTTTTCCTATCAAGCTAGATTAATTATAAGATTTTACGAACTACACATCGATGTACAAAGGTGTTATTCCCTTGTAATTTTGCTACTTACAGTTTTGCTATTTCAATGTGTATGATTACCCTTTAAGTTATACTTTTGAAACAACTAACCATTTTACAGTGGTATATCAACTACTAGAATCGTGCGCGTGTGGAATGGCCGTACAGCCGGGAAAAACTTCTTGATGTTATCACTGTTTTTGATGCTCTAATCCAATTTGTATTTGTATGCATGAATATGATAACAAACGGCTTTTGTAAATACTTGCTACAATATGTGTTCATTCTAACATATAAACTTTTATTTCCAGGTCACAAGCTCATTGTTATTTTTATTTGATACGTTATGTATGTCTGTTATTCATGTCGGAAAATAGCTCATTGAGCAAATGTTGCTTGCTAACACATACCCGACTTTAAATAAAGATTCTTGTGTCTTGTCTTGTACATATATATAATTAGCTTCGACCCTTATTGCCAACCGCTCATTTATACATCTTGTAAACAATTTTTCTAACACACTTAACAATGTAATTCCTCTACAATTATTAACATCCGATAGACTTCCCTTTTTATGAATGTGCACTAAATACCCATCACTCCATAATTCAGGAAAATGGCCTATTTTTAAAAGTTTGTTGACAAATCAGGATTAAACCGCTGAAAATGTGTCCTTTCCATAATAAAAGAACTCATTCATGACTTTATCTGGGCCTGCAATACGACTAAGATTCTTTAATATTTCTGCTGACATCTTCGACAGTGAAAGGTACATCTAATTCATTAAACATAATTTTCATTTCGCTATCTAAATATCTTCATTAAAATATATATCTTCATCCGCCTTAAAGAATTTATCATCTGGTTTGTTAATCGCTTTAAAATAATCCGTAAAAGAATTCAAAGAAATATTCTGATGTGAGTTGACACCAGTGGTTTCTTTTATTAATCGCCAATACAACTTTGCTTTATTAAATCGCGCATGTAACAACGTATTTGTTTTGGTTTTCATTATTAAAAGACCGCACACTTTTCTTATAAATGCTTCTGGCTGTTATATGGATAATTCATATCTTATTAATAAAAACATATCACAATCACGTTGAGATAAATATAGTTTCCATATACTCAACGCCTCATCTTTCCCGTCAGAAGAACTAGAATACAATAGTAAACGACTAGGTCCAACATCAAATTAAACAAGAAGAGTTTATCACCATTTCTCTTATCCAATGAAAAGGTTTCATAAAGAACTCAAATTAAATCTTACCGATCAGTATTTCTTCTGTTTTTATCATATTTTCAATCAGCAAATTTTTGCATGGATCGTTGGGACGAACTGTCATTTTGATTGTGTCTGAAATGAGATGAGTATTAGTGCTCTTAATATCATGCGAAATACTTGTACAAATTCATAACATCGTTTTTAGTAATTAACTTATATGACGTATTGACATGTTATAAAATGGATACAATTGATTTCAGAGTCATATCGTATTTATTTCACGGGTGTCATAGAAAAACACCATTTCTACTATTATTTAAACAAATTGGTGTGTTTTTCAAGATCAGTTTTTAAGAGTGTGTTTCATGAGATATGGATTCAATCACACTCAATGTCAGAGATCAGTCTGATTCGCCTGGGGATCGTTTGGCAGATGAAGAGTGAAAACCACGCTCCGTTGTTGACAGTTAACATTTAGTTGATGTGCATTTGATGAAGGATTTGTTTCAGTTTATTAAATTTTCCGCGTCGTATTTACGAGCATTTGTTTTCATGTGTTATGTTTTTGTATGCAAGTAAATGTTCCAGCATTTAAAAACATTTGAAAAATAGTATAAGCATTCCCTAATAAATGATAAGTTATGTTTTTCTTTCCCAAATATCTTAATTGAAACATTTGCAATCTTTATCAAATTATTTTTTTTTGACAGATTACTGGTAAAAAAGTGAGGTTTTTTTCATTTTGATCAAAGGGAAGTAACTACAATTGATTTTAAATGTAATTTTAAAATTATTATTTTCATTTCCTAGTTTGCAGTGGAAAAGTCAATATTTCACTGTTTTCATTTCACTGAATAAATTCCATATTTCAACGAAAGCAAAAACGAAATAACGGATAATTGTCTGTTTCAGTAAGAAAATAGCGACAGATATTTGTTTGTGCTCATTTGGTGAAATGTTTAAATTTTACACGTGAACGCTTTTGTTTTGTTTTATTTTATGCATATAATTTATGAAAATCAATATATAATATATATTTTATTGGAAACGTTATGGTGTCAAACCGGAAATAGAGCTTTCTGTCAAGCACCGTGTGCAATTTTTTGATTTCGGTTAAAATTGAGTAAAACAATAATCATATTTCGTTAGATTTACTTTTTCGATCGATAGGATTATCTGGATATAATCAACCACTAATTTTTGATAAACCACCGAATAGCATACAATAGAATGCTTACAGTCCCAACTTTCAATTATTACAGCTTTAAGGCTACGGCTATTGCTCGTGCAATTTTTTTTTTATAATAATTATGTACAAAATATCTTCACACCGAACATTCTTTCGGTGTATTCACGTGCTTTTCAAAACTCGTTCTGCATCTTTCAACTGTTGAGAGCCGTTTGACGTCGAGTGCTGCACAAACTTTGGTTATATACTCTACCGCATCTTCCTCATTCTTTGAATTTCCTACTCCAATGGACGCAGTGAGACCAACAATCTGATAACAGAGAAGCTGAATTGTAATTCGTACACTGCATTAAATGTCCTTAGTATAGCAAACTGTGTTTGTAAATGTTGAGATCAGTCGAAGACTGTAATACTAGTTCCCAATGACAAACAATCATTGTTTTTCGTAAATATGTTCCAAATGCCAAAATATTACTTATCCTATTCGTGACCATTTACCGTCAATTATAAATGCTGTTTCGTTTTGAAACCGCTGTTAGGCATTAAATTTAATATACTGTATAAACATCGAATATTACCTGTGGAAGTCCAGCAACTCTGTCAAATTTCTCTGTAAGGTACCATCTTGCAAGCTCTCCATACGCTCCCGAACCCTTTGTATGGTGACATTCGTCAAATATCAACAAGGAAAATACAGCAAGACTTGGTATGTTCCCGTTCTGTAAATTGTTAACTAGTATCTGGGGAGTGAAACAAAGAATATCCACATCTTCCACGAACACATGAAGCATCGCTGATTCGTCTTCTCCTCCAGATATAAACTTGGTCTGAAATTAAATCCTATTAAGTTGATCATTGTTTACATTTTGCGAACGTGTACTGTGACGTAGGAAGAGCAATATCTGAAGAATATTTTGAAATGATCATACTTTTAATCAGTCAAACGTACTAAAACTCTTTTTTTTAAGTTCAATAAAAACATGAGTGACGAAATACTGACGTTATATTTTGGAAAACATTTCTTGAATCTATCAAACTGCTGGCGAATTAAAATTCCAGTCCGAGCCATAACTACAACTTTCCTGGTTCCTGAAATAAAGCGAGCATTAATCTATATATTATCTATCTTATTAATTAGTATTTCAAATGTGTATTGCCAGGAAAATAATTACGCAGAGAATAAACAACTTTATAAAGTGCATGTATGTTCATACATATTCATTCATGAACATATATCCCAAATGGATTTCATTAAACAGCTGTTTCTGAGTTTTCTAAATATTTCACGAAAACTTAAATACTACCTTTCGTCGCTTTACTGAGGTGCTCTGACACGATATGCATTGCAACCCAAGTTTTCCCAGTCCCCGTCTCAGCACATATGATGGTGTTTTCTCCCTGAATCGCTCTCTCAGCTAGTTCATACTGGTAATCCCTCAGACCAAGGTCTGGATCTGTAACATTTAAGATCCTTTAGTTTATACTTTTACGTCACTTTTGATGAAAGCGAAATTCTTTGAAAATCACTCTCGACCCGGTTTCCTTGGTATAGAAACCAGTACTGGTGTCAGGTTTGAGAGATCCTTGTGGGGATCGAACCCTCAACCTCTTGGATGTGAGGCGGATATTTATATTACTTGACCAAACACACTAATCCTTTATCATTTATACATACATTCTAAACATATTTTAACCTTAATACTATAAAACAAAGCAGTATTCGTTTCATTTAACTTTCAATCAATTATCAATATATGTAATAAGGAGAGTTATTGGGGGTGGCGGGAGGGGTGTTTTACATACGTTTGAAGCACAAATAAATGTCATTCATCAATTATTTTGTTATATTCTTTAATTGATTCACTATGTTAGCACAATTTTAAGAAATCGATGTTTTAAAGAGAAACATCAACTTTCGCACTTACTTTGAAAATCGTCTTGATATTCTGAATCAGAATCAAATTCATCTTCGTCCGACTGTACAGCATCAACCTCATGTACAGCATCAGCCTCATGGGCAGCAACAACCTCATGTACAGCATCAACCTCATGTACTGAATTGGAATCTGAAAATTTAAGACAATTGTACATGCATTTGCTTAACATATCAAACGTTTGTAGTAATTACATACAATTCTCATGTCATGAGTGTGATGTCTAATGAGGTTGTTCAAATCCATAGATCCAATAGGATGAATATAGTTAAAGGAATAATGAAAATATTGAAACAAGTCATATTTGGCATTGATTGATTTCAACATAGCAAGAAAATAACAAAATATCAATAAAGACACATTTAGTTAATTATTAAATACATGATACTGTTTTAAAATACATATTTTGTGTTTGTTTCGAGCAACAAGTGCAAAATGTATGCATGTGTAAAATAATCAAGGTACGCACTGTTTTTGTTTGTTTAGTCAAATGTTGGATTGACTGTGATGTTTCGTAAAAATGCTAGAAAAAAAATCACTTAACCCTTTTCACTGAGCGTTGCCCCGCAGCCCGTACTACTATATGATAATACTTTTGCCTCGTCTTTTACTTCCAAAGATTGATTGCATTGTGATTTCGCTTCGGACGTGCCACATTCTTAATAAAAAATACAACACTGCTGATATCAAAAGAGGGAACCTTCCGATAACCAATAAATATAAGGTATAAGTAAATTCATAAGCTCTACATTGATACATACGCTTAAAAGTGTGCTGTTCTTTAACCCCATCGGTTAGTGTTCCACCTTTAAAGCACAAGATTATACCTTATATGCATGTAATAAAAGGCATGTGTACTTCAATGTCTGTTATTTTCTAATTAAACAAATTATATATACATGTACGTATTTATTAAAACATTGATCCTTTTAATTCTATTTGTTACGTTTTACATATCTCTGTATACGAATCTAACCATTGGTTTTATAATCGTACAGCAAAGCGCACTGGGTGATATATAGGGCAACATATATATAAATCCTAAATTTGCAAGGACTCAAAAAATGCCATGTACGATTATGCTTGTTACAATTACTTTAAATTAAATGACCAAGTTCTTACATATATTTTCAGGATCAAACATATGAGGGCATTCCAAGAAATCCGGCTCTAAAAGTTCACACTCCGAGGTGTAGTCGTTATCCCGAAGCGCGCAAAGGAACGCGTAATACCATTCCCTTGGTCGTATTTGAGACTGCATTCTGCGTAGAAGGCACATTATACCATACAACCTGCTTTTAGATTGGCATAGATTAAGCACTTCATCGCGGTCCAATTCTGTTATAGCCTTCTTCGAAACAAGGCTGCTTATTATGTCTATTGGATTAATAGTTTTCTCTAGCTCCGGACCAAAGAGTCGTATCAGTTTTCGACCTCTTAATCTGTTCTCTTCCGAATCGACATCATCTTCTTCCAGCAATGACTTGACGTAAATCAGCTCTGTAAATGGGATAAACAAGAAAGAAACGGATGATGTTATTGTTTCGATTAATCAAAACCGATAAGACAAGTAAGATCTGCATATGTAATATTATGACAGGTGGTATAATGATAATATATTTGTATGAAAGTGTGCATATTAAGCAATGGTATTCCTAGAAAATATACTAATTTTTATACAAAGCACATTTGTAAGTGAGATTATGACGATAATAGGTAAATAAAGAATGCTTAACACAAATGAACAGACCTTCTTGTTCAAGTGAATTTAAGAAGGATATCCACTTATTTGGAGCAGAACTTTCAAGAAAGGAGTCCAGAACGGCCTCTGCGGCTTCTGCTGTTGTACTATTATGATATTTCTCATGTAACCTTGACTTCTCATCTGCAAGTGAAATGTATTAAGCATCAGCAATACAAGAATGTAGGTGAAAGCGAAACATTCCAAATTTGATAAATGTGTTCCTTACTTAACGTTTCTTACTCGTCTAAACGGGTAAAACACGCAGATGATAATAGAATTTCGTTCAAAGCATTTAGCATCAAGACGGAAAAATCGTTCGACAACATTTTAATAAGATGTTTTTGCATCAAACTGCTTTAAAACATCAGTTTCAGTTTTGAAAATGTATTACACATAAAATAAATGTTGAAATATTTTAATTTACATCCTGGTTAGAAATATGCGAACTGATCTGTCTTTGTCTACTGCCATCTAGGGGCCACTTCAATTGTGTGTCAATAGTTCATATATTTGGGCATACTACAATCTCATGTGGACAGTTTATGTGTTAGGGTATTATACAATGTTGTGTGGATTGTTAAATGTGTTAGGATAAGATGCAATGATGTGTGAATAGTTTAATGTAGTAGGGTATAATGGGATGTTGTGTATATAGTTTAATGTATTATGGTACGATACAATGTTGTGTTGATAGTTTAATATATTAGGGAACGATACAATGCTATGTGGATAGTTTAATGCATTATGGTATAATGCAACAGTGTGAGGATAGTTTCATATAATGTGGCATTGTTTTAGGCCCTATACAATGATATAAGAATAAATCTGATAGTTTCATGTATTTGGGCACGATACAATGTTGTGTAGATCTTTTCCTGTATTGGGGCAATATACAATGGTGTATAGATCTTTTCATGCATTGGGGCACGATACAATGTTGTATAGATCGTTTCATGTATTAGGGCACGATGCAATGTTGTGTAGATCGTTTGATGTATTGGGGCACGATGCAATGTTGTGAGGACCGTTTCATGTATTGGGGCACGATACAATGTTGTGAGGACCGTTTTATGCATTGGGGCACGATACAATGTTTTGTAGATCGTTTTATGCATTGGGGCACGATACAATGTTGTATGGATCGTTTTATGCATTGGGGCACGATACAATGTTGTATAGATCGTTTCATGTATTAGGGCACGATGCAATGTTGTGAGGATCGTTTGATGTATTGGGGCACGATACAATGTTGTGAAAATCGTTTCATGTATTGGGGCACGATGCAATGTTGTGAGGACCGTTTCATGTATTAGGGCACGACACATTGCTGTGTGGATGGTTTCGTATATTGGGGAACGATACAATTTATTAAAATCGAGCATATTGTTTTATGTATTGGGGCACAATGCACTGTTTTGAGGACCTTTTCATGTAAACGGGCACGATACAATGTTGTGTGGATTGTTTCATGTATTGGTGCACGATACAATGTTGCGTGGATTGTTTGGTGTATTGGGGCTCGATACATTGTTATTTGGATCGTTTTTGGGCACGATACAGTGTTGTGTGGATCGTTTCATGTGTTCGAGCACGATACAATGTTGTGTGGATTGTTTCATAAATTGGGGTACCATACAATGTTTTGTGGATTTGTTCATGTATCTGAGCACGATACAATGGTGTGATGCTCGTTTCATGTATTGGGGTACGATACAGTCTTGTTTAAATAGTTGCATGTGTTGGGGAATGATGCAATGTTTTGTTGATTGTTTCATGCGTTGGGACACGATACAATGTTGTGTGGATTGTTTCATGTATTGGTGCACGATACAATGTTGTGTGGATTGTTTCATGTATTGGTGCACGATACAATGTTGTGTGGATTGTTTCATGTATTGGTGCACGATACAATGTTGTAAGGATTGTTTCATGTATTGGTGCACGATACAATGTTGTGAGGATTGTTTCATGTATTGGTGCACGATACATTGTTGTAAGGATCGTTTCATGTGTTCGGGCACGATACAATGTTGTGAGGATTGTTTCATGTGTTGGAGCACGATACAATGTTGTGAGGATTGTTTCATGTATTGGTGCACGATACAATGTTGTGTGGATTGTTTCATGTATTGGTGCACGATACAATGTTGTGTGGATTGTTTCATGTATTGGTGCACGATACAATGTTGTGAGGATTGTTTCATGTGTTGGGGCACGATACAATGTTGTAAGGATCGTTTCATGTGTAAGGGCACGATACAATGTTGTGAGGATCGTTATTGGTGCACGATACAATGTTGCGAGGATGGTTTCATATATTTGTGCACTATACAATGTTGTGAGGATAGTTTCATGTATTGGTGCAAGATACAGTTTTGTGTGGATCGTTTCATGTATTTGGTGCACATTACAGTTTTGTGAGGATCGTTTCATGTGTTAGGGCACATTACAATTTTGTGAGGATTGTTTCATGTGTTAGGGCACGATACAATTTTGTGAGGATTGTTTCTGTATTGGTGCACGATACAATGTTGCGAGGATGGTTTCATATATAGGTGCACGATACAATGTTGTGAGGGTAGTTTCACATATTGGTGCATGATAAAGTTTGTGTGGCTCGTTTCATGTATTGTTGCACGATACAATGTTGTAAGGGTCGTTTCATGTATTTGGTGCACGATACAGTTTTGTGTGAATCGTTTCATATATTGGTGCACGATACAATATTGTGATGATCGTTTTATGTATCAGTGCACGATACAATGTTGTGATGATTAATTCATGTGTTGGTGCACGATATTATGTTGTGAGGATCGTGTCATGTGTTCGGGCACGATACAATGTTGTGAGGATCGTTTCATGTGTTATTGCACGATACAATTTTGTGAGGATCGTGTCATGTGTTCGGGCACGATACAATGTTGTGAGGATCGTTTCTATATTGGTGCACGATAAAAAGTTGCGAGGATGGTTTCATATATTGGTGCACGATACAGTGTTGTAAAGAGTGTCATATATTGGTGCATGATAAAGTTTTGTGTAGATCGTTTTATGTATTGGTGCACGATACAATGTTGTGAGGATCGTTTCATGTATTGGTGCACGATACAGTTTTGTGTGGATCGTTTCATATAGTGGTGCTCGAAACAATGTTGTGAGGATCGTTTCATATATTGGTGCACGATACAATGTTGCGCGGATGGTTTCATGTGTTAGAGCACGATACAATGTTGCGAGGATGATTTCATGTGTTAGGGCACGATACATTGTTGCGAGGATCGTTTCATGTATTTGGGAACGATACATTGTTGTGTCGATCGTTTCGTATATTTGGGCACGATACTATGTTTTGAGGATGGTTTCATGTATTTCGGCACATTACAATGTTGTGAGGATCGTTTCATGTGTGAGGGCACGATAAAATGTTGTAAGGATCGTTTATTGTATTTGTTTACGATACGATGTTGCGAGGATGGTTTCATGTTCTAGTGCACGGTGAATTGTTGTGAGAATCGTTTCATGTATTGGTGCACGATACAGTTTTGTGTGGATTGTTTTATGTATTGGGGCACGATACATTGTTGTGTCGATCGTTTCGTATATTTAAGCACGATACAAAATTGTGAGGATCGTTTCATATATTGGTGTACGATACAATGTTGTGAGGATCGTTTCATGTATTGGTGCACGAGACAGTTTTGTGTGGATTGTTTCATGTATTGGTGCACGATACAATGTTGTGTGGATTGTTTCATGTATTGGTGCACGATACAATGTTGTGAGGATCGTTTCATGTATTGGTGCACGATACATTGTTGTGTGGATTGTTTCATGTATTGGTGCACGATACAATGTTGTGTGGATTGTTTCATGTATTGGTGCACGATACAATGTTGTGAGGATTGTTTCATGTATTGGTGCACGAGACAGTTTTGTGTGGATCGTTTCATATGTTGGTGTACGATACAATGTTGTAAGGATGGTTTCATATATTGGTCCACGATAGTTTTTTTTTTGGATCGTTTAATATATTGGTGCACGATACATTGTTGTAAGGATTGTTTCATATATTGGTGCACGATACATTGTTGTGAGTATTGTTTCATGTATTGGTGCACGATACATTGTTGTAAGGATCGTTTCATGTATTAGGGCGCGATACATTGTTGTAAGGATCGTTTCATATATTGGTGCACGATACATTGTTGTAAGGATTGTTTCATGTATTGGTGCACGATACATTGTTGTAAGGATTGTTTCATGTATTGGGGCACGATACAATGTTGTGAGTATTGTTTCATGTATTGGTGCACGATACATTGTTGTAAGGATCGTTTCATGTATTGGTGCACGATACATTGTTGTAAGGATTGTTTAATGTATTGGTGCACGTAATAATGTTGTTATGATTGTTTCATGTATTGGTGCACGATAAATTGTTGTGAGGATTGTTTCATGTATTAGGGCGCGATACAATGTTGTGAGGATCGTTTCATCTATTGGTGCACGATACAATGTTGTGAGGATTGTTTCATATATTGGTGCACGATACATTGTTGTGAGGATTGTTTCATGTATTGATGCACGATACATTGATGTAAGGATAGTTTCATATATTGGTGAAAGATACAATGTTGTGTGGATCATTTCATGTATTGGTGAACGATAAAATGTTGTGAGAATTGTTTCATGTATTGGTGCACGATACAATGTTGTGAGGATCGTATCATGTATTGGTGCACGATACAATGTTGCGAGGATGGTTTCATGTGTGAGGGCACGATACAATATTGCGAGGATGATTTCAAGTGTAAGGGCACGATACAATGTTGTGAGGATCGTTTTATGTATTGGGACACGATACATTGCTGTGTCGATAGTTTCGTATATTTGGGCACGATACAATGTTGTGAGGATCGTTTTATGTATTGGGGCACGATACAATGTTGTGAGGATCGTTTCATGTGTTAGGGCACGATACAATGTTGTGAGGATGGTTTCATGTGTAAGGGCACAATACAATGTTGTGAGGATAGTTTCAAGTATTGGGGCACGATACAATGTTGTGTGGATTGTTTCATGTATTGGGGCACGATACAATTTTGTGTGGATTGTTCTATATATCGGGGCACACTTCTATATTTGGTGAACAGTGCCATATTTTTTGGCAAAAAATGCTGTGTGAAAATTAGTATTCATATCTTGCAACACTTCTGTAATGGGATGTTATTTTTTTTTACTAAATTCCATCGAACTTTTCCTTCGTAAAGTAAAAACATCGTAAACAAATAATACATGAGGATGAAACTAAAAAGACATTTCTTAATTTCACCCTTTAAACCCACTTTCGTCGAAAGGCGACTTTTTATGATATAAAGGTGATTCTCGTCATTCCTCAGTTACTTAAGCTATCATACCGAATACTCCAATTCCTACTACATAAATATACATTCACCTTCGTTGAAAACATCCTTAGCAGCCAGCTGTGATAGAAATGTTGGCTTGTCCAGACATCGTACAATTTCCCTCCTCCAAAATTGCAACCTCCCCTCTAGAAGGGACGCATCAGGGTATATGTTTGCAGACATTTCTGAAAAGGATACCTCTTATGGGTAATGTCATTTAACATGTTATTGTATAATATTGTACCATGTTTGAGAGTGTTTTTGTTATCGTCTATACACTAACTGCCATATCGGAACGGTAGCAAATAGGCGGAGCTAAACCGTTCAGTAAATAGCGTACGTCTAAATTACAAGGTTTTTCCATTAAAGTTGCACTCTCACAGTTTGACCGTTTTGACAACTTATTTTATTTTTTTTGTCCTGGAAACCAGTGATATAAGACTGCTGACAAAAAATTAGATCGCAGATTTTTATATTTAAGTTCAAAAATTGATGTTTTATGCATTTTTCTTAAACCGTTAGTAACGGTAAAACCATTAAACATTAATTTTCGAACGGAAATCTACGATTTGATTTTTTGTCAGCATTCATATATCATTGGTTTGCAGATATTTACGGAAATATTTGCTCTTTCCAAGACAAAAAAAAAAATAAAAAAAAGTTGTAAAAATGGTATATCTGTGAGAGTGCAGCTTTAAACCGCACGACAGATATTGAAACTTGTCCCAAACATTGTACAAAACGTAACATACTACCCACGTTTTAATAACTCGGATTCTGTGTGCAGTTTCTAATACATATTTCTATCAAAATGAAAAGAACTAAACAAATTATATAGCCAAGGAAACAAAGTTAAAAGTAAAATCATTTAACTTGTTGAAACATGAAATAAATGAGTGTATACCTTACCAAACTATACTCATTCATGATTTATATAAACTTTCCATAATATATCCACATGTAAAGAATGAGCAGTTATATTTGTATTTTCTGAAAATGTCATTAACGTATACTTTAATCGTTTTGTCATTTTCAGAAATTGAAGTTTCGGTTTACCCTACACTTAAGTATGGTTGTAATCGTGATTCATTCAATGCCACATTGGGAAGGCTAAATATATGACACTTTAGATTGTGAACATGCTAGTGATCATGTTTCAATTTATTGATTTAAAGATCCGATGATAAACCAGACTTTTATTCCATTTGTGAATGCGTTATGATGTTATATAATATACTGTGTTAATATTGGGAAAACATTATTGAAATACATTCATAGTTAAATGATGACTTTAACATACTTAAAAGGCCCATACTTATTATTTCTCAACGTTTAACACATTTTTCTTCCTTTCATAATGTCTGAATTAATGAACGCAAATTATACAAAATTCACCCAACATATTATTTTATGCTTATTTAGTCGGACATTGTTTATTTTGTGTTTCTCTTATTTAGTGACTGTGGCTTTGAACATTATGTCATTAATTGTATGTCTATTAGAGCTCTTCGTTATAGTATTGTAGCGCAGGTAATATTTATGACGGTAGAAGGGAGACAACTATTGACCTTACTTTTGTGTTTCTAAATTGTTGATTGCTTTCATTTGGATCACTTCATGTTTATTGCCTGTCTGAGCGATATTCACTCAGCTTGGCCGCATGAGATTAGCCAATGTTAGAGGTAGCCGTTTTTTTAAATTTCAGAATACTTTGATTTTTCATACCACTTTGAGAAGACAAAATGGTTTGTATGCTATTGCATTTGTTGTTTTATGTATTTGACTAGAATCTGCAATTGCATTTGGATCTGAATGGTGACATTTGGTTACCTTTCTTAGTTTGTGTATTATATTTCTGTGACTCTGAATTTTGTGTATAGGTATTCAGTAGTTAACCTATTCAAATGCAGTTACTGAGACGTTGGAAAGACAACAGAAAGCAAACCCTTTGGTATGTTATATGTGATGTATTGTGTTGTTATATATTTGATATATTGTTATAATTGTTTTATGTGCGACGTTGATTACTTTGTCGGTGTACATTTCAGCTTTTAAAGTACCGCTTGACATATTTAATAATTAGACGTTTATAATATATACTGTAATTGATAATTATGGTGTTTTGTTCATTGTATTATATTTATATATGTATGTATGTAAACGATTATATTTAGTAATTCCATGACGCTTCATTCTGCTAACGTTGATACTATCAACAACAGATTATATACCATTATGGACATAAATAAATTCTGCTTGAAACAGTGCAATAAAATGATTCGCGTCATGTTACGTCTTCTTGGACTCTTAATTATATGCATTTTAATTAAGTGCGAACCTACGAGGAATTACAGTATGACTCCTTGGTTTGATCCTGTCCTGTCCATTGTAATATGTCAATGTCGTGAGGTATATTAATTTTCCCTTACTTCCCAAATTGTGCATAGTTCTTATGAGAAAATTCATATAAATGTTAGAAAATATATTAACTCTATTGTATACGGTTCCTGTTCGGTCGACAGTACTCTCGTGTTCTTTCGTCTTTCATCGGGTATGCAGTGTTCTCTCGTGTTGACAGTGTGTCCGTGGGTTCCATCGAGTTGACAGTCTTTCCTTTGTTGACATTATTCCATCGAGTTGACATTCTTCCTCGGGTTGACAGTATTCCCTCATGTTCCCTCGGGTTGACAGTATTCACTCATGTTCCCTCGGGTTGACAGTGTTTCCTCGGGTTGACAGTATTCACTCATGTTCCCTCAGGTTGACAGTGTTCTGTTCCCTCGGGTTGGCAAGATGCACTGGGAAAGTCCAGGCAACCACATGTATTTACTATCATACCAGTGGATGATACAACAAAATATTATTATGTGTAGTTGAGGTTAAACATTTTATTTCTAGTAATAGTCATATAGGTGAAGGTTAATCAGAAACTTACCTACTGTGAGAGCATGCAGCATATCATCGTATTGTGGGCTTATAAGCAAGTAGTGTAGCTATTGGCTGTAGTTAAAGTACACAACAATTATCCTCATTTCAATGCTTAGTCATTGCATCATAATCACTAAATATAGAATAGTACATGGTTCAATAGACGATTAAAACTGAAAACTCAGCATTCTCTTAACCTTTCTGTCCTATCGCACAGCTGTGCATTCCACTACCAACTAAACTCCGTCACATCTATTCCCAGTCGAAATGTAATAACTGGGCTCGATTTTCTGAAACCGATCAAAAACTGTTTAAGAAAAACAATCAAGACGAATGTTGATGCAAAGCATCAAAGACGCTGCTGAATGGGTTTTACTGAATGTTACAATTTAGAGAATTTAGTTAAGGCAAAACGTAATTGCGCACAATTATACGCCAAGCGTAAATGGGAATGGCTTACAGGTCAAGATATAAACCATTGTTGTACAAAGTAATTGTGGAAAATGCCACATGGAAACGATACATTGAGCAGTTACTGCCAACAGAAATAGAACAATTTCCAAATAATAAGATTCAATCTGAAATGACACAGGTATCAGGATATATGCCATTATAACTCGCGATCACGAAAATTTCAATACATTGACCGATTCTGAGTGTAATATTGAGCAAATAGCTCGGATGATAGTAGTGATAACGAACCCAGATAAAAAAAAGCGTCGTTATCCACAACGCGATCGCCAACCGAGCGGTTAACGTACAATTAATGGGTATGCTACCTGCCAATAGCCATTGTTATTAAATATGCGTAAATGACGTTGGAGAGGTGTTACTTATCTAAAGCTGTAAATTGTAATTAATGTGTCTATGATCAATAAGATTAACATTATTGGTATATTGTATGCATAATTATTTCGTAAAAAGTCTCCTTTTTAAACTGTTGACATAATTATCCTAATATGATCAGCATAAAACGTTTACAATGATACGGATATGGACATATTTGTTTGATAAGTTTCAATCCATATTCACTCAAGCGTGATATCATTTTCAGAATACACTGTACTGCCGGAGTCCTTTTGGGGTCCATTGTTCGATACCATATACAAAATGATTATAGCGGTTAAGTCCCTGAATTGTATAGAGTGTACGTATGCTTTAGTCCAATTTCGTGAATTTCTGTCTCTGAGACATATTAGCGAAAATGTCATGTACACGTGGAAGTGAATATTGGTCAACTTACAATGCCTTGAACATTCTGACATCTCCCGATGGTTTTGAAACAGGTACGATAGGTGTAGCTCATTCGCTTGTTTTCACCTTTTGTAATGATACTATGTCTTTTAAGATTGTCTAGTTTTTTTCTCGATTGTCGGTTTCATGGAAACAAAAACCGACATTGCCTTAATGAACTTGGGCTTGGCATCGTTTTTAGCTCGACTATTCGAAGAATAGGTGGGCTATACTACTCGCCCCAGCCTCGGCGTCGGCGTCCGGTTAAAGTTTTAGGGCAAGTTGGGAATTTCACTTATAAGTCCAATACCTTTCATTCAATTGAGTTAATACTCCACACAGTTGTTCAGGGCCATCATCACATGATGAGGTTAATTAACTCCATATTATTCTTTATACAAATTATAGCCCCTGATTGACTATGCGACTTAGGTTAAAGTTTTTATACAAATTATGGCCCCTTATTGACTGTGGAACTTAAGTTTTAGGGCAGGTTGGGATATTTATAAATAACTTCTATACACTTTGTTCAATTGACTTAATACTTCACACAATTGTTCAGGACCATCACCCAATGAGGTTACATAACTACATATCCTTAATACAAGTTATGGTGCCTGATTGACTTAGGTTAAAGTTTTAGGCAAGTAAAAGTTAAGGGCAAGTTGGGATTTTAATAAAAAAAACTTCTATACCATTCATTCAATGCACTTAATAAAATTCAAAATTATTTACTACCATCTTACAACAATAAACATAACTCCATTTTAACCCTAAATACAAATTATGTCCCTTGAATGTATTTTTTTTAATTTCTTTTAACAGGCACATTTTTACATTCTTAACCATATTTTTACCAAGGTAAAACAAGGAGGGTTTTACTATATGGCCCTTGAATTTTTTGTATTACTTTTTTGTAATTTTATTTTAATTTTTTTTGAAAGGCATATTTGTATATTCTTTACCACATTTTCATAATGGGAAATCAAGTTATTTGAATGAATTGCGTCATTTTTCGGGTGGTGGGAGGGCAGCATCAAAGTCACCTTTTGTATTGAATAATTTTAGTTAGGTTTGACATAAATAGACCAAACTTGGTAATATTACATCGTTATTGTATTCACTTATAAGTCAAAGCGGCGAAGTCGAGCGCGCTGTCTTACGACAGCTCTTGTTCAGTATCAACTTTGTTTTGAAGCCTTTCGCGTGACCAATGCCGTTGCATTCAGATTAGTATGTTTGCATCAAATAACAAAATGACCCTTCTGTGAGTCGACATTGATGACCCAAAAAATGTTTGTGCAGTCATATTATAGCTTACTTAACCAGTCCTGCCCAAATAAGGGTGGTTTGTTGCCTTTAACTATACAGAGTTTGAAATCCTTTGTTTGGTTGTTGTAGCCTACACGGACGTTTGAAGATCCAACTTGTTCAATGCTTTCCCCAAAATATGACTCAATATGCAGTAAGGTTTGTCCTATCTACTTTCAAGTATTTTTTCATGATCTGTTTTGGTGTAATGGTAACTGAAGACCCTATTTCGAGTTCGATTGTAACTTGGTTTTTCATTGATAGTTGGAGTTAATTGATGTTATGTGTTGATGGTCTGTCTCTGGCCATATGTTGTATAACATACACACTGTTATTGTCATCTATCACATTCGGTTTCCTGGCTTTGGGCATACAGTCCTTATGTGCCGTTTTTAATTGCAATTGTGGCACATACATTCTTTAAACTACGGTGGTCCGACTAGTGATTTGACACACCACAATGTTTACACCGGGCCTTGAAATGATTTTTGTTGTTGTGTTTTCTGTGTCACGTTTTTAACGTTATTGATACTTATTTTGTGACTTCATGATTGTACCACAAATCACGTAATGCACCTCCGATATTTGCATTGGATTCACAATGTTCGGCCAATCTCTTTATAGCGCCTGTGAAATCACAGATTCACCCGTGGCCTAATTACGTTTATGAAAAGTTCCTTGCAGGTCTTCTCTCCTGGCTTTTGAGATAAGTTAAGTTTCTGAACAATGCATATGTCTTTTCACGCAACAGAGCTAATACGGTTACTAATAATTCACTCTTAGGTACATCCCTAAACGCACCTGATAAGAAGTCCATGTTTCACAGTCACTTTGTAATGCGTTTAAAGTTCGAATTAAACAAGTGTTCGCCATTTTAATTATTATCAAGTATTTCACGCATGGATAACATTCCCGAAATAAGAATTCCTTGTTTTACATCCTCGTCGCCAATGTGTTCTGTCTACAACAAAATTTAACAATACATGGTTAAGGTTTAACTGTTTATTTCTAGTACTATAAGTACTATCCGAGTACTCATAGATATAACAGAACGCTTATTACCCTATCAACTAAGAGCATGTATATCATTGTATAGAGGCGTGGCTAATCAGCAAGAAGTGCGACTATTGGCTGAAGTTTAAAAACAAAACAATTGTACACCCATGACAGGGACTTTTTTGTTATTTAACAGCATTAAATGTGATTTTCGTCCTTTCATAGTCAATGTATTTTATAAAATAGTTAAATGCCAAAAATAATAATAATACACCCTCGACATAAACTATTTGGTGCATATCTTGTCGGACATTTTTACGTAATGTGTCTCTCGTTTAGTATTTGTGCGGCTTTGAACATCTAAATAGAGTTCTTTGTTATAGCATGACTCTTTGGTTTGACGTTGTAATTGCCATGGTAGTATGCAAATGATGGAAATTATATAAACGGCTAATGCTAGGTCAACAGTTTTCCTTCGGGTTGACTGTCCCTCGAGTTCCCTGCGATTGGCAGTATTCCCACAAGTTTTCGATGTTTTCTCAGGTTCCCTCAGGTTGACAGTGTTCTCTCGGATTAACAAGAAGCACTTTGACAGTGCAAAGATCCAAATATATGTATTTACTATTATACTAGTAGCAACGTTAAATGTTATCATTGATTGATATTTTGATATCATTCAAACTTTTTTTTACTTATATTGATTATCACATTAAGTAACGTTTATATTGAAAATAAAATTATATACGAATAAACTCTATTATTTAAAAAAAAAAACACAAGCTTATGAAGAACATGCAACGTGAAGTTTCCTGATAAATAAATTGAGTGACAAACTAAGATGTATGATGGTGACAATGTTGTTATATATATATATATATATATATGTCTTTGATTTTTTTTAAACATAACCGATGCTCATATATACTGTATATGCAAACAAATATTGCAAAACATGTTTTAATTGGGCTCAAGGCAAGAAGGAGAGAGGTCGACAATTGTTTTTCCAAAAACTGCTTTTCGTTATAACCAAATAGTTTTTGCTTTTTGTCTTAACAAAATACAAACATTTAATATTTCTAGATTGAGTATGCCTCGTTTGTAGATATAAATATATCATGAGGATAGAATTTGCATTCCGAGACTTCCGTTTTAAGGTAAACATGGTGAAAATATATATAAACAACTTTTTGACCAGAAACGTAATTTGCTTTTCGTTATAACAAACAATAGTTTGTACATTCTCAGCATTTGCCCACGATTTTTGAAAATCAATAAGTTGCTTAACATATCGCTCAGTAACCGAGTATAGGGTACATTTTTCCGCTTAACCTCCGCTATGTTTTATAAAAAATGATATGAAAATAACAAACTTACAGCGATAATCCTTTCCGAATCGTGCTGTCTTTAGCTTCACGTTATCACCAAATATGACGTCACAAACCACGTGTTATGTCCACACTGCAAATTAACCCTGCCCAATAAATAATAGAGATAGTTCACAGCATCAAAACAGTGTGCCTACAATAAGAAAGAATTCTCAAAACATACAATATAATCCACACAATGTAATAATAATACTTAACAAATAACAAAATATACGACAATACATAACAATGTAAGGATATAACCTCACACCATGTAGTACGCAAATAACATAAAATAAAGAGTATTTATTATAAGAGTCAATAACGAGATATGTATCTTTTGTTTCTTTGCGACGTTGGGATAAGTTGCAACTGATGACTTATTCCAATCTGGAAGATATATGCCTTCAATTGAAACAGACGAGCAATCAATTATCTTAAAGTGTCCTTCTTTGAACCTCTCCAAGACTATGTCGGCACTTCCTAACTGATACCTGGCAAAATAAAATTTAATTCTATAAAAGGCTAGAAAAACAATCAAATTTTGAAACAACTCGACTCAACCGCTAGCTCTCCAAAGCTGTCCGTACGTAGCTCTCCGTAAATAGCTCTTCGTTGCACTCCGTAACAAATCAGCTTCAATGTTGTCTTATTTATTTTAAATTAACTTCAACTGAAGTATTATTATGTTTATGTATTTACATTTTTAAATCAGTGTCAAGCATTTTTATGTGTCATGAACTTCGATCCCAACAATATAGTTTCACTTGAAATTACACCTAATAGATTGATGATATTATTACTTATAACCCTGGGATACAATAAGGAGGGGCTGGGGCTAAGAATTCTGATAAAACTTGTGTAGTAAATTTATGTTAGTCATATCTTGCTTATTGTTATGGACAATACGGGTTAAGTTCATTGCCGCTGTTACTAACTATGAAAATGTTTTTGCTCAATAACTAGTTTGAGATGATTTGTAGTGATGAAATTTGGTGTGTGTCAAGTTCATGCCAAGAATTAATTGGAATTGAATTGGGGTCAAAATCAATGTCATTGATAATAAAAAAAAGATACAAACGAGGCTTAAAGTTGATTTCTAATCAATATCTTGAGTTAAGAATGACTTATCGTGATTACATGTTTAATTTAGCGAGCTCATGCAGAGAAGCATGTTGGGGTGGTTGAAGTGATTAATGGTATCAGAGTCAAAGTTACTAATATACAGAAAAACAGCTTAAGTTATAAGTATTATTACGTGATAAAACTATGAGTATATACGTAAGTTTGGAGTGCAGTAGTTTTTGAGGTCTCAAATGTTATTCGACAGCATTTATAAATGTATTATTTCTTTTATTTTCATTTTGTTATCCTCCTAGTTTGTCCAATGGTATACTCATTATTAGTCTATATGAAAACATAGCTGTAAACCTTCAATTTGCTAATACGAGCTGTGACAAATGGCTGTCTTTGAATGACTGTTTCGAACATTTTAATAGCTTGCACTTTAGCTACGGATTCATTAGTGTTCCGGTAATGTATGTATCTTGTGGTTGAGTACTTACTTTATCAGTTTATATGTGATTAATACTCGCTTCTTTATTGTTTTCAAGTTGATGCTGGCTCTGAATAGGCTTGTATTTTTAATGTTGTAATTATTTATTAAAGTTTCGACACGTGCGAGGATATGGCTATATAAACTAGTTTTACCGCCTAATTCGATCGTGTCCCAATACACTCAAGTTTCACTGACCGTTCCAAGGCGGTAATCCCAAAACTTATCGGTAAAGCTATGTTGATATAGTGTGGTCCGTTTGTGGTTAATGTACGTGTTTGTCTCTCTTTCAGTGTTTTTCTCTTTCTTTGTATCTCTTAGCAAGGGTAGATTTGAACATTTGGGTTAGTCCCTGTAGTTTCCATCCTATTATTGGTCTGGTCTAGTCAAGACGAAGGTCAATGTAGAAAACAAGTTTGGCTCCATAACTTGAATTAGGTAACATGATATGCAGTGATTTAACTAGTAGTATGCTTACGTGTATTAGGTTTGTTAAGAAATGTTTAATGGTTACTGGAAGTATATGTGTATACATGGAGAACCAAAGGACCGAACACATTTGTTACAAATGCTACATAGGGGATGTTATGATATGACGCTCTTCTGGTGACCTGTATCACGTCGAGTTCGGTGTGTTAACATGTATCCGTCGAAACCGCAGGTCGAGACGGAAACATGTTTACTCACCGAATGAGACTTGATACAGATCAGCAGAAAACCATTTTACCGTAATATTCCGTTAATTATATACCTGGCCTATTTATATATTGCTTTTTATTTTTCGGTTTCAATTTGATTTAAATTTACCGCCATCTGTCAAATGCGCGTATGAATTCGAATGTGTTACGTAGTTTTGTGTAATTAAGTCTAGGGAGGCTACTACAGCGAAACGAAGTCAGAAGCTACAAAATTCACTTTATTGAGCAAAATAAGAACAAAATATTTTATGTTTTAGCAAAATTAACAAATTTCTAATATGAAAACAATTATTAAATGTCACAACACAGAAAACAACAACAAAACGCTACTTATTTTACGAGTATACACTAATCGTCATTTCCTGTAGACGTAATGCGGCCATTTTTAACAAAGTAAATATTCGTGGGATTTTTTGAAAATCTTAATATGCAGATTTGAGGGATGTTCGTGCGTCAATCGCTATTTCTATTGAAGACGCGATTTCGCCTTCTTCTTTGTAGTGGTGAGCTGCTCATATTTTTTATAATAAACATGGGTTATGCAACAATTTATGAACTTAGAAATGGCAATCAACAAGTTCACTGAAGTAGCTGTCTAGATAGATTGGAAGTGTTCTCTGCTTCGTGCTTATCCTCATGGTTCTTTGAACATGAGAACCATGTTCCTGAATATAACATGCTTCTGGAGCGTGAGTAAAGTTAGATTATTTTAGGGCGTTTGTAAAGTTAGATTATTTTTTGTATTTAAAAGTTGACAGGTTTTACCAGTGTTTTGTCACGCTATTTTCAGCAACGCGATTCTAGTTCCGAGACTACACACGGTACTCGCATGATACGGAAATAGAAAACGACAGTATGGCGATACGTATTTTTCAATACGTCGTGTTGTATTTTCACTGTTGGATTTGGAAAAGGAAATTGATAGGCATATAATAAAACAGTTTATTCAAATATAATGTAAGCTTACATCTCCCATCAGACAAACAAACATAATTTGCTGTAAGCCCATCGGCTCATCCCTAATCAGAATAAATAATACATTACATTACTTCACCACACATGCTATAATTGTATTTGCATAATTTAATTTGCATCTACGATATATTTAAACACTGATACAAAAGTTATTCATGACATGAACATTAACAAAGGAGAGATCACAAATTTCATTGATATTTAGGATGTAATATTTTCTCTTGATATGCTTTTTTTCTAATCACAAATACAGAAAATAAAAAAACTTTCCGTTCCTTTTACAATCTTGACATTATGTAACTAATCTTTCCACTACTTGACGTGTTCCTTTAGTTTTGCTTCACATTCATGTCAATATATGAAAATCATCAAGCAGAAGTTGGTCTTTAAGGGGCTCGCTCATGTTTTGGCACCAAAATTTCCCGGTTATGCATCTGAAACCACTTATATTATAAATATTTTACTATTTGATACCGCAGAAGAAAATACAATTAAAGTATAAAAACAGCCTGGTTGCAGTGGGGAGCGACACACGCTTGTACAGTAAAAAAAAACTGATACCATAGCAATTCGCCCACAAGAACTGCTGTTAGATATTTTAACCTTTATTGAATACATTGTTAGCATCACGACACCGCAAACATAGCACATAGTAGTTTTATCCATATGAAAAAAACGTTTAATATGACTCACAACACTCAGAAATAAGTCGTATCTTAAATATGACGTAAGGAAGAAATATGGCTACTGGAAAACGGCGGCACCCATAAAGTAATATTTAGTCTAGGGTATTGAAAAATTTTAGATAATTTATGTTTGTATTTGTTTTAAAAAATACATTTTAAAACCGATTATAAGCCTTTAAATGGACTATTGCATGATGTGTCAAATGCACTTTTTACGATATTTTTTATTACGACATATAGAGTGTCAAAGTAACGTTAGTAATGCGATTCAGCAAACAGCTGTAGCTTGATTGGTTGATTGTTTGCCAATATCACGTGTAATATCGTTATATAAAGGCAGCAGGAAATG